>NW_022436946.1:55210520-55380588 GCF_009761245.1 Sapajus apella
ATATATATATATATATATATACACACATATATATATATACACACACACACACACACCAGCCCTCCTCATAACAGTTTGCTTCTAATTATACACACACGCACACGCGCGCGCGCACACACACACACACACACACACACACACACACAGACGAATGACGGCTATGAGGAAGAAGAGAGATAAAGGAGAGATTCAGGTAAATTCTTTATTAAAGTTTATAATATTTTCCCATAAATCAAGGAAATTGAAGTGATTAAGCAGGACAAATAAAGGTTATGCAAGTGATAATACAGAACCAGAAAATGGAGATAATATTAAACTTTTAGATTATTTGCTATCCAGCAATGTTTCTGCTAAGAAAATAATATCGATGTGTGTTTTCTAATTATTCAGTCATTTATTTTAGCTAGGGAAGTGGCTAAATACTTTTTATCACAGATTGTGTCAGAAAATTACTTCGAAATATATAATTCTATTATACAGGTTGAGAGACATCTTTAGTTATGTTAATATAGGGTAAAGGGACACTGTGTAACAGGACTGTTTCCTTTAAAAAAAATTATACAGATTTGTTAAGATTCTAAGGCAGGAAAGACTGGGTTGAAATGACATACCAGGGAGATCCCATTGAAAGTCCAGTGACAGGGAAGTAATGTAGGGTAGGATGGTGACCACTACCAACACAAAAGCCAAAATTTGTGGGGTGGTATAAGTACAACTGTGACCAACGCTGAAAACTCCTTTGCACCCAGCAAGGCTTTTCACTTTGTTTTTTAGTAATTAGTCCATGCTAAGTGTTCCATGGTCATTAGTCCCTGAAATCTGTATAGCAAACATATGAATTGTATGTTATTATTTCAATTTTATACATGAGAAAACTGAGGAGCTATGTGAAGTATCTTGCCCAAGGAAAAAAAGTTATTAAGTAAAATTACAACTCAGGAAAACAGATGTAAAAGCCATAATCCCTCACATATACAAAGATTTTATGCCATGCTAATCAATGAATGTAGAGATTTTTATGTTATTTACTACTGTATTCCTAATGTCTAGAACAGTGCTAACAGATACGGTCTAAATTCATTGGATGAAGAGTGAAGTAAGTGTTTTCAAAGACAGCATTTCTAATTATAGAACAAGGATACTAAATTATTATATAAATTTTATAATACATATTCATTAAAATATGATTAAAAACTTAGAAAGTACAAAATGCATACTTTTATAGCATGACAAACTCTCAGTGATTTCACAGTATGTAAAATATAAGGTTACAAAGCAATCTTACACATTCAAATAAACTAAAACTTCTCACAACAAATTATTGTAGCCTCCCAAAATTTACCTCAATTTATTCTTCCCCAGGAAGAAATTTACTTACTTTCCACGAAGATAGGATTATGTTTTCTAGATAACTGGAAACACTACATACACAAAAAAGACCTACCTTTCTTAAGCAGTAGTTATTCATTAGTGTTGAAATTATTTCACATTTTGTCATTTTTTATAATAGCAATTTATCAATAACTGGCTATAACCAAAGATATGTTGTATCTAAATTAGATCACTTTGAGAAGATAGAAGGAGAACGTGTGGCTTGTATCTTAGAAAAAATAAAGTTTAGGTTTATGTGAAATTGTTTGAACTTATGAACCAAAGAAATGGTAATTAAGTGTGCTGGGATGTACAGTTTAATTTCAAAAGATTTTTAGAAAAGAGAAATCACAGGAGAATCCCAATGAAGAGTGACTTTGAAATAAATACAAGGTACAGAAAGATAAGATGAGCAAAACAGTTAAGCCAGGAAGTCAGCTAAAAGAAAAATTATTTTTTAAATATAGGAAATGAAGGATATTTTATGGGGGAGACAGTGAAGAAATCAACAAGGATGGATATAAAGACACCAAAATGACTTTGAGATTGACAAAAAATAGAAGCCAAAATATGTATTTTCTACAGATGTCCAGGTAACACAGTCTATCCATTTGTACAATATTTATTTTTGTGTTACTCCTCACTAATTCTTCATTTTATCTAGAGTATGTGTACTCTTTGGCTTTTCCTCCTCTTTACCAACTAGTTCATATGGCTTCACTTTAAAACAAAAATAAGATAATTTCATGGATTAGATTTTCATGGCATTGCTTTTATTGAGAATCAGTTTTTAAATTACAGAAAAATGTCAAAGCTAGTGATTTTTGGAAAGAGGTATTGATACAATTATACTGGAGTTATCCTGCTAACATAAGTAGAATAATTTGATATGTTCTTTTCTCTAAAGATACACTGACTGATATGAGAATGCCATGGAATAGTGACAAAGAGAAAAAAAAAAGTTTCTGCCAAATTTTCAAGCTATTTAAACATGAGATCTCTTCCATAATTTTGCCTGCAATCTCTTCCAATAAAAATGTTATTGTCTCAGAATAAATGCTTAATACCTAAAGTGTTCTTTGATCTCAAAATATCAAAATGCTAATAATATAATTAGATATTACTTATTTTTTAATCTATAGCTGAGAACTACTGATATATTTCCTTATATTAAAAATATATTTTCTCTCACAACTTTAAAAATGTCTTTATTTTTCTTGAGTAAACAATGAAACTTCGACTTTTTCTTCCCTTTTTTGAATGCTGATTATTCAAGCTAGTTATTTACACATTGGGCAGCTCATTATATTTCTGTGGCATATCAGGAAAAAATAATTTTTCTTGTCAACATATTTTAGGAATTCTATAAACAAGTCCAAACTGCAATACAATGTGTTCATGAGTTTGATAAGTTTATACATTGGTATCACCACTATTATAATCAAAATGTAGAAGATTATCATCATCCCATGGCCAAAGTGCTTTGTTACAACCCTGTCCGATCCATTCCACCCACACTCATCATAACCCTAAGTTTCATTTATCATAATTATGCTATTCATCTTTAATAGCTTTTCAAATAAATGGACTCACACAGTTTGAACTTTCTTGTGTCTGGAGCCCTTCACTCAGGATAATTTTGCTGAGATTCATATATGTTTTTGCATATCATCAATAGTTCATTTCTTTCTATTTATGAGCACTATTTCATTTATGAGCATACTGTTATTTGTCTATTCAACAATTTTATATATAAAAATTGTTTCCAGTTTGGAGTTCTCATAAGTAACGCTGCTGTTAACATTCACATTCAAATGTTTGTATGGACAAATGTTTTTATTTTTAAAACTATCTAAAAAGAGTGGCTGGGTCTCATGGTAAGTATGTGTTTAGCTTTACAAGAAAGTGCCAAACTGCTTTCCAAAATGTTTGTATATTTTTACAATCCCACCAGCAATGTCCAAGAGTTCCAGTTGCTCCACAATCTTGCTAGAATTTGGGTTTTGCCAGTCATTTATTTTAGTCATTCTAAGTGTGTATAGAGACTTTCCTTTTTTTTTTAACAAAATATATTTGTATAAATTTAATGGAGTATAAGTGTAATTTTGTTACATAGATATATTGAGTAGTGGTGAAGTCAGGGCTTTTAGTGTATCCACCACTGGAATAATGTACATTGTACCCCCTAATTAATTTTTCATCATCTACCCCCTCCTACCTACCACCCTTCTGAGCCCCAACTGTCTATCATTCCATACTCTATCTCCACAATATTTATGTCCCACTTAGAAGTGATAACACATGATATTTGTCTTTTTGTGTTTTAGTGGTTTCACTGAAGGTAATAGCCTCCAGAAACTTTTCTTTTAAAGAAAATGACACTCATCTTCTCTGATGAGTGGCATTGAACATCTTTTGTGATAATGTTGATCTTTCTAATATCTCATTTTGTACCTGTTAAAAAACTATACTTTTTTTTTTTACTGGGTTGTTTATTGTGGATTTTTAAATAATATCTATATAATTTGTATTCAGCTGCTAGTCATATATATATATTATATATATATTTTATATATATGCATTTTATATATATTATATTATATATATATATATAATATTTTCTCCCAAGTGGTTGCTTGCTTTAAACTGTCAATGATCTTTCTTCCTTTGAAGTCAGGGTCTTGCTCTGTTGCCCAGTCTGGAGTGCAGTGATATAATCACAACTCACTGTAACCTATAACTTTTGTGCCCATGTAATTCTCCAGCCTCAGCCTCCCAAGGTGCTAGGACTACAAGGATGTGTCACTGTGACTGGCTAAATTTATGTAATTTTTTATTTTTGGAGAGATGGAGTCTTACTGTGTTACCCAGGGTGGTCTCATACTCCTAGCCTTAAGCAATCCTCCTACCTCAACCTCCCAAATTACTGGGAGTATAGGCAGGAGCCACCATGTCAGGGTTATGTATGATCTTTTAAAAATATTTAATATAATGAAAAAAGCATCAACTTTTTTTCACATAGTTTGCATTTGAGGTGCTCTATGTTTGTACAAATCCAAATTTCCAAATGGTATTATTATGATTCTGCCTAAATAACCTCCTTTAATACTTCTGTGCCTATATGCTAGCAGTAATTCTTTCAGCTTTTGATTGTCTATAAAAACATTTCTTTACCCATATTTTTGAGAAATATTTTTATGGGTATGGAATTCTAACTTGCTGATTTTTCTTTTCAATAATTTAAAGACTTGACTCCACTGTCATCTGAAGAGCATGGTTTTTGATGATGAGTCTGCTGTCATACATATATTTGTTTTCATGTGTTAATATAAAATTGTTTCCTATTTCACTCATGCTCACCCCAGTTGTTTTTAAAATTTTATGTTTAGCACTGGTTTTTCAGCAACTTGATTATGATATGCCTTAGTGTGATTTTCTTCATAGTCTTGTGTGTGTGTGTGTGTGTGTGTGTGTGTGTGTGTGTGTGTGTGTGTTTCCTTAAAATTCTTGGGCATGGGTTCAACCAAATTCATAAACTTAGAAAAATTCTGGCTAGTAGTTTTCAAATATTTTGTCTGTAGCCTTATTTCTCTCCTTCCTATACTTTACTAAAAGATAATCAATTTTGTCTTTTCTATATTTTTTAAAGTTTGGTTCTGTACTTTGTTATGTCTACACATTCTCTAATCTTTCTTCTGAAAAATGTAATCTCCAATTTATTTAACTCAAAGTACATTTCATTTTATATATTACATTTTTATCCTTAGGTATTTGACTTGAGGCTTGTAATAACTTTCATTTATCTTGGCATGTTCATGTTTTTATCTACCTTTTTGAGAGTATGAAGTCCATTTATAAAAATAGTTTTAAAGTTCCAATATTCTAATTCTGTAATCTGTATCATAGAACTATTTTTATTATTTTATTACTTAGGAAAATAATGAGATTAGCTAGCCCGTATGTAGTCTCATTATTTTAAGAATACCTGAATACAGATGATATTTTTACATACATTTATATTTTTTTCTCAAGATATCTGGAAAACTGAAAGCTCAATACTAACAATGTTTATTATTTTATTGATAATAATGAATACGTTAGTAAAATTAATTATTAATATATGAAATATTTACATTCAATAATATATTGTAGCCCCATTGGACCTGAGGCTGTAATTTTAGAATCAAAGACATATGAAAAACAGTCCTTACTCTCAGTGAGTTTACAGAGGCCAATTTGTTAGCTTTTCAGCCTCTAGGCTGAATTTCATTTATCGTATATAGAAAGGCTTTTGTCTGAATAGCATAAATGGTTACTTGTAACATAAATAAAACTTAATTTTGAGAATTAGAATATTGAATAAATTCTCATTTTATCATTGGCTGCCAGGAAGCTTAAAGCCAAATCTGTGGTCTCAGTTTAGCATGCAGATAAAAATTGTGTATTACTTTCAGCCTCACTTATGAAATAATTTTTACATCTCAAAATTTTTATGAATATATTTTATTTATAATCTTGTCTTTTGTTTTTTACAATCTTTGATGTTGCCTTGATTTTCTTTCCATATAAGACAGTGTATAAATACATTCATGAATGTGTATGCAAACATAGAACCATACCTTGGAGTTATTGCAGGTTTGGTTCCAGACCATTGTAATAAAGTGAGTTTCACGATAAAACAAGTTACATGAATATTTTTGTTTTCCAATACATATAAAAGTTATGTTTACACTATAGTCAATTAAGTGTGTAGTATGTTTATGTCTTTAAAAAGTAAATGCCTAAATTTAAAAACTACTTTAGTGCTAAATAATATTAATGATTATTTGAACCTTTAGTGAGTCATAACATTTCCTGTTATGGGGTTCTTCCTTCAAAGTTAATAGTTGTGGGCTCCTTCCTTCAAAGTTAATCATTGTTGACTTATGTTGTTGGTTGCTGAAGTTTGGATTATCTGTGGCAATTTCTTAAAAGTAAGACAGCAGTGATGTTTGATGCATCAATTTACAATTCCTTCTATGAAATATTTCTAGGTAGCATGTGATGCTGTTTGATAGTATTTTACCCACAGTAGAACTTTCAAAATTGGAATCAGTCCTCTCAAAACCACCCCTGCCTTATAAACAAAGTTTATGGAATATTCTAAATCTTTTGTTGTCATTGAAACAGTGTTTACAATATCTGTAACAAGAGTAGATTCCATTTCAAGAAACTACTTTCTTTGTTCATCTGCAAGAAACAACTCCTCATTCATTAAAGTTTCATCATGAGATAACTGCAATTCAGTCACATCTTCAGACTCCATTTCTAATTCCACTATTCTTGCTATATTCACCACATCTGCGGATACCTTCCTCGGCTGAAGTTTTGAACTGCTCAAAGTCATCTATGAGGATTGGAATCAACTTCTTTCAAACTTTTGTTAATGTTGATATTTTGACCTCTTCTCAGAATCGCACATATTCTTAATGGCTTTTAGAACATTAAATCTTATCCAGAAAATTTTAAATTTGCTTTTCTCAGATTCAGCAGAGGAATGACACTCTATGGTGCCTTACAAAATGTATTTTTTAAAATAACAAGACTTGAAATTACTCCTTAATTTATGGGCTGCAACATGGTTGTTGTGATAGCAGGCATAAATATAACATTAATTTTGCACAACTCCATCAGGGCTCATGGGTGCCCAAGTGCATTGTCAATAAGCAGTAATATTTGAAATAATTTTTTTTTTCCTGATCAGTGGATCTTAACAGTGGGCTTAAAATAGTCAATAAACCATGCTGCAAACAGATGTCCTTTCATCCAGGATTTGTTGTTCCATTTATAGAGCGTACAATCAATTTAACACAATTCTTAAGGCCCCTAGGATTTTAAAAATGGTAAATGAGAATTGGCTTCTGCTTCAACTAATCAGCTACATTAGCCCATAACAAGGAGTCAGTCTATTTTTCGAAGCTTTGAAGCCAACCATTGATTTCTCCTTTCTAACTATAAAAGTCCTAGATGACATCTTCTTCTAATTAAAAGCTGTTTGTTTACATTAAAAATCTGTTTTTTAGTGCAACTATCTTCATCAGTTTTCTTAGCTTGAGCTTCTGAATAATTTGATACAACTTCTACATCATTGCTTCACCTTGCACATTTATGCTATTGAATTGGGTTCTTATACCTCATCAACCAACCTCTGCTAGCTTCAGACTTTACTCTGCAGCTTTCTCACCTCTTCCAGCCTTCATACAATTGAACAAAGTTATGTACTTATTCACAATTAGGCTTTAGCTTAACTAAATATTGTGTGGTTGGTCTGATCTTCTATCCAGACCACTAAAACTTTCTGCATATCAGCAATAAGACTTTTTTCCTTTCTTATCATTCATGTATTCACTGAAGTAGTACTTTTAATTTTCTTCAAAAAATTTATTTTGCATTTACAATTTGGCTGTTTGGTACAAGAGGTCTAGATTTCAGCCTATCTTAGCATTCAACCTGCCTTCCTTGCTAAGCTTAATTATTTCCAGCTTGTGATTTATAGTGAGAGTCGTACAACTCCTCTTTTCACTTGAACACCTAGAAACCACTGTAGGGTTATGTATTGATCTAATTTAAGTATTGGTGTTCCTTGGGGAATAGGAGCACTAAGGATATGGAGAGAAATTAAGAAACCACTGGTTGGTGGAGTAGTCAGAACACACACATTTACCTATTAAGTTTTCCATCTCACATATGTGTGGCTCACCGGGCACCCCAAAACAAGTACAAGAGTATCATCAAAGATCACTGATCACAGATCATGATAACATATAATAATAATAATAAAAAGATTTGAATATTGCGAAAATTACCAAAATATGACAGAGACATGAAGTGAGCACATGCCGTTAGAAAAATGACAATAGGCTTGCTCAACACAGGTTTCCCACAAACCATTAACTTCTAAAAAACACAATATTTGTGAAACACGATAAAGAAAATGCAATGAGATATGCCTACAAATAAAAATGTAAACAGATAATTTAAAAGAATGTATTTTCAAAAAGATGTTGAGAACATAGAAATAAATTTAAAATTTGACCAAATATTTACATTAAAATTATATCATGACTAATATATGTCCTTATCAGAATAGTGCCAAGAACTTTTATTTATTCTAGGTAAGAATATAAAGAATTAGTAATTATTATTTTGAGATATTGAGTTTTAAAGAGACTAGCAATTTAATGAAAAACATGGTTGTAAAAGGGCACATAACAGTTTTTTTGAGTCAAATGGTAAACCGATTGGGAGAGATAAATTAAGTTTCTTATTATACACATATACAAAATAAATTTTAGGTTAATTAAATTCCTGAAAGTAAAAGATAATGATCAACTTAGTAATATCTATATTTGGGGAGACACATTGAATCTTTTATATGCATAATTTTAAAACGAGAAAGGCCTTTCTATGGCAGTAAATATTCAGAAACCAAAAAGTAATATAACGGGTTTGATGAAGTAGTTTGAAAACTGTCTGCATGACATGAATTATCCATGGATGTATTTCAAAATAACCAATGGGCTGAAAAACTTTTAAGACAAATGTAATGGAGATGGCTTAATCACCTTAATACAAAAAGAATCATTCATCTATAAACAGTCTGGTAGAGAAATCTGTAAAGTATATGAACAAGTAATACGAAGAAGAAATAAATAGAATATAAATGCCACAGGGAGCTTAAAAAGCACATCGGGAAAACGTATTTTAAAACAATAACAAAGCATGGATTTTGAAATCTAAGCACTGTGAGGAGGCAGCTATATTAGTCTTCTGAGGCTGTCATAACAAAATACCACAGAACAGGGTAAGCAACACATTTTTTTTCTCACAGTTAGGGAAGCTCAGTCCACCTCAGGTGTCAGAAACAAAACAATACAAAGTTTCAGCTGGTGTCTTCCTGAGGCCTCTCTCTTCAGCTTGCAAATGGCCTTGTTCTCTGCATTTTCACATTGCCCAGTCGTGATACACAAAGGACTGTTATGCCCCTCTCTATTCTAACAAGGATATCAGTCCTAATAGATTAAGACCCTATTGTTATGACCTCATTTAACCCTACATGCCTCCTTAAAGATCTTAACAACATGTATACTCACATTGAGGGTTAGGACCTCAACTTACAGATTTTAGAGGGGGACACAATTCATTCCATTACATTGGGTATAAATACAAGAAATTAGGACTGTAACAAGGAAAAGAGGCCACCCAATGGGATAGATATGATGGTACAGTGTTAGACCCCAAGTAGGACATGGAGGACATCCATATTGATAAAAGTGAGGTTACTTTCTGAGAGGATGAACAAAAAAATTGAATATGGTAAAATAATAAGGGTCAGGTTTACCACTGCCAAAGCATTATGTTACAAACAGAGAAAAAGTGAAAACTGGAACAAATGTTGAGATGTTGAATTGGGATTAGAGGTATTGGTGTTAATTTATAATTTTTACATACAGGTTATTGATCGACTTACGACCTATGCAACTTACGACCACAACAGCTAGCCACGACTGCTCTGCGTCTGGCAGCGCAAACGTTGCCCAGCTGGGCGTACGACAGTGCAGACTAGCTTCCGGCAGCATTACCATCTCTGAGTGCATATAGCCTACTCAACTTACGACCAAATCATGTTACGACCGGTCTGTCGGAACCAATCGTGGTCGTAAGTCGAGCACTAGCTGTACATGTTTTGCATATGTATAGCTATACTTAAAAATATAGAAGCACAAGTGTATGTATGTACACATATGCATATATATATTTCATGTTGACACTTAATGCAGGAGTTGTGATATCAACCTCTGTTCCATCAAAAATTTGCATATAACTTTTGACCCACCAAAAACATAACTATAATATCTTACATTTGACTGGTAGCCTTACCAGTAACAGAAATAGTCAGTGAACACATATTTTGTACGTTATGTTTATTATATATTGTATCTTATAATAAAGGAAACCAGCAAAAAGAAAAATATCATGAAGAAAGTCATAAGGAAGACAATGTACCATTATTATTCATTAAGTAGAAATGGATCATCATTAAACTTGTCATTCTCTTTGCCTTCATGTTAAGTAGACTGAACAAGAGGAAGAAGAGCTTGGTCTTGCTGTCTTAAGGTTGGCAGAAGCAGAAAAGATAGAGCAAGGAAGAAACGGAGGCAGGAAAGGCAGGTACACTGAGATTTTATTGAAAAATATCTGCATATAAGCGGACTATTGAAAAATATCTTAAATATAAGTGGACCCTTATAGTTCAATCCTATGTTGTTCACAGGTTAACTATACACACACACACACACACACACACACACACACACACACACACACGTATTATAAACACATACATATATACGGACATATGTATAACAGATATTTTTGTCTGAGAAACTGACATTAGGGACACTATAGTAGATATTTCCTACTAAACACCAGCCTTCAGTTTAAAAATATAAAAATCACTGGGTAAATGGATAATTCCAGGGCTGGGACATGGAATGTGTAAGATGAGCTAGAAAATAAAGAAATGCTCAGTGTTGGGAAAACTCACTAGCCATATGCAGAAAGCTGAAACTGAATCCCTTCTTTTCACCTTATACAAAATTTGACTCAAGATGGATTAAAGATTTAAACGTAAGACGTAAAACCATAAATAAAATAAAATAAAAAACCTATAACAAAACCTAGACAATACATTCAGCAAAAAGGCAAGGGCAAAGATTTCATGACTAAAACACGAAAAGCAATGGCAACAAAAGTCAAAATAAACAAATGGCATCTAATTAAACTAAATAGCTTCTGCATGGCAAAAGAAACTGTCATCAGAGTGAACAGGCAACCTACAGAATGGGAGAAAATTTTTGCAATCACAAAGAACTTAAACAAATTTACAAGAAAAAAAACAAACAACCCCATCAAAAAGTGGGCCTAGGACATGAATAGACACTTCTCAAAAGAAGACATTTATGCAGTCAACAAACATATGACAAAGAATCATTACCACTGGTCATTAGAGAAATGCAAATAAAAACCACGAGATACAGTCTCAGGCCAGTTAAAATGCTGATCATTAAAAAGCCAGGAGACAATGGATACTGTGGAGGATGTGGAAAAATAGGACGGAGTGATGGATGCAGCAAACCACAATGGCACGTATATACCTATGTAATAACCCTGCACCTTCTGCACATGCATCTCAGAACTTAAAGTATAATAAACAAAAAAGAAAGAAAATAAAGAAGTACTCAAAAATTGATAGAGCTATGTCACAAGGAACAGAGGTCAGCTTGAAGAGGCCCCCAGATCTGACAACTTGAGCATTAAAATAAATAATGACAGTAACAGATAATTCATTGAATAAGAAAACCACTAATCCATAAAACACCCAGGATGCAAAGAAAACACAGCATGACTGCCTTGCTATTCCATCAATGATGCAAAACTTGAATTTAATCTGAGAAAATAATCAGATAAATTGAAGGATATTCTCCAGACAAAATGGATTCAAAAGTGTCAAGATCATAAACCTTTCTGAGGACTGTTCTAAATTGTAGAATCTAGAGAAGTATGACAACTAAATGCAATGCATCATCCCAAACCAAATCTTTTTGCTAGAGGTATGTTAGAACAATTGATATAACTTGAATGAGAGCTCCACATTAGGTGCTAGTATTGCTATATTGTAAAAGTCAAGTTAATGTCCTGAATTTTATGTTTGTATTATGATTAAACAAGAATAATGTCATTGTTGATTGACAATATCCTATAAACTCTTTAAGGGTTGATGTGGTGACACGTCAGTAACTTACTCTCGAAAGAATCAGGTGAATAATGTATTAGCACTGAATTTGAAACTTTTCTGCAATTTGAGGTTAATTTTTTAATTTTTCTTATTATACTTTAAGTCCTGGGATACATGTGCAGAACATGCACATTTGTTACATAGGTATACATATGCCTTGATGTTTTGCTGCACCCGTCAACCTGTCATCTATATTAGGTATTTCTCCTAATGCTATCCCCTCCCCCAGTCCCCTGCTTCCTGACAGTCCCTGGTGTTTGATACTCCCCTCCCAGTGTCCATGTGTTCTCATTGTTCAACTCCTGCTAATGAGTCAGAACATACAGTGTTTGGTTTTTCAGTTCCCGTGTTTGCTGATAATGATGGTTTCCAACTTCATCTATGTCCATGCAAAGGATATGAATGCATCCTTTTTTATGGCTGCATAGTATTTCAGGATGTGTGCCACATTTTCTTTATCCAGCCTATCACTGATGGGCATTTGGGATGGTTCCAAGTCTTCGCTATTATGAATAGTGCTGCAATAAACATACATATGCGTGTGTCTTTATAGTAGAATGATTTTTACTCCTTTGGGTATATACCTAGCAATGGGATTGCTGGGTCAAATGGTATTTCTGGTTCTAGGTCCTTAAGGAATTAACTGTCTTCCACAATGGTTTAACTAACTTACACTCCCACCAACAGTGTAAAAGCTTTCCTATTTCTCCACATCCTCTTCAGCATCTGTTGTTTCCTGACTTTTCAATAATCGCCATTCTAACTGGCAAGAGATGGTATCTTACTGTGGCTTTCATTTGCATTGCTCTAATGACCAGTGATGAGGAGCTTTTTTTCATATATTTGTTGGCCACACAAATGTCTTCTTTTGAGAACTGTTTGTTCATATGTTTTGCCCACTTTTTGATGGTGTTGTTTTTTTCTTGTAAATTTGTTTAAGTTCCTTGCAGAATCTGAATATTAGCCCTTTGTTGGGTGGAGAAATTGCAAAATTTTCTACCATTCTGTAGGTTTCCTATTCACTGTGATGATAGCTTTATTTGCTGTACAGAAGCTCTTTAGTTTAATTAGATTCCATTTGTCTATTTTCGCTTTTGTTGCCACTGCGTTTTGTGTTTTAGTAATAAGTCTTTGTCCAAGCCTGTGTCCTGAATGGTAGTGTATAGGTTTTTTCTTAGGGTTTTTATGGTTTTAGGTCCTACCTTTAAGCCTTTAATCCATCTTAATTTTTGTATAAGGTGTAAGGAAGGGATTCAGTTTCAGTTTTCTGCATGTAGCTATGCAGATTTCCTAACACCATTTATTAAATAGGGAATCCTTCCCCCCATCACTTGTTTTTGTTAGGTTTGTCAAAGATCAGATGGTTGTTGATATGTGGCTTTATTTCTGAGGTCTCTGTTCTGGTCCACTGGTCTATACATCTGTTTTGGTAGCAGTACCATGCAAACCTTGTAGTATAGCTTGAAGTCAGGTAGTATGATGCCAACAGCTTTGTTCTTTTTAACTTGTCTTGGCTGTATGGGCTCTTTTTTGGCTCCATATGAAATTTATAGTAGTTTTTTTCTAATTCTGTGAAGAAATTCAATGGTAGCTTGATGGAGATAGCATTGAACCTATAAATTACTTTGGGTAGTATGGCCATTTTCACCATATTGATTCTTCCTATCCATGAGCTTACTGTGATAAGAAACTAGAAAATGTGACCCACTGACAAGGGAAAAATTCAGCAGAAATGTATCCCAGAAAATCCAGATATGGGCTTTTGCAAAAAATAAAAAGTAAATTAGCCATTAAGAATATTATTAAGGACTTAAAAGAAAAGATAAATAAACTGATGAAATTTCTCAGTGTAAAAATAACTATAAATTGTGGAAATTTTAGTACTGATATGTACCATATCTGAAATTAAGGAGAAAAAAAAATCATGATTGAATTTAATGGCTTATATGCAAAAGCAAAGCATGGTTATTTTTTTATTAGAAGTTAAAACATTGATCAGGAAACCAGTAATCTGTAGTAAATAAAAATATTTCTAAAATAGATTTAATTAAAGTTTTCAAAGAAGAGAAATAAAAACTGCCGCATTAACATTTTAAAAATAAATTAGGCCAAATTTGCCCAAATTAAATTAAAATATCAATTTGTAAAGCCAGAAACCTCAGCAATCCATGCAAAGGTAGACACGAAGAAAACTACACACAAGATTTATTGAAAATCAAATATAAATAGAAATCTCTGAAAGCAGGTAAAGGGAAAAGATGTATTACCTAAAAGGAAACAAGGATACAAATGATGGTAGATATTTCATAAGAAATAATAGATCTGACAGACAAGGTAATGAAATCACTACAGTGCTGAGGGAAAATCATTTCAATTATGATTTCTATATCCACTAAACATTTAAGTCAAGAATACAGGTGAAATAAAACCATTTTCAAGTAACAAGTGAGAACAATTGTTGCTGACAGACTTGTACTACAAATAAGTTTTTTAGGTTGAAAGAAAATAATGCTACATAGAAATTCTGATCTCCACAAGAATGAAGAAAATAAGAAATAGCAAATATGTATATAAACATAAATAACCTTTTTCTTTAATTTCTCATAAAAAGCTAACTCTTTTGACCAACTCTATAAGATTGCATTTGCACTTTAAAAAATGTTGACATAAAATATATGAAAACTAGCATCAAAATGATAGTAAATTATACTGTTTCAAGATTTATCTGTAAAAAGAGAAAACATTAATCCTAGTAAATAATAGTAAAAATATTTTATATGTAAATCCTAAGAATAGTTATTAAACACATAACACAAAGCACTATGGTAAGAACTCAAAAAATGTATTAAAATGAAATACTATGAATTATATTATTAACGCAAAGATAACAATAATTGACAGAATGACCAATAAAGAAAAGATAAAGCAAATTAATAATTACAGTAAGTATAAATGGAAAATTGTCTAAAATTCCAAACTAGACAAAAATGAACATGATAGAGAGTTACTGCTGGAATGAGCTCAGACTCCTGGAACTGCTGGAATGGAATGCTTGTATTTTGCATGTGAGAAGGACATGAATTTTAGGGGACCAAAAGGAGAATGCTACAGACTGAATTGTAAATTGTGTCTCCCTCAAAATCTTATGTAGAAGCCCCAATTCCCAATGTGACTGCATTTGGAGATAGGGTTTTCAAGAGGTATTTATGGTTACATAAAGTCATAACATAGGAGTCCTAATTTGAAAAGACCAGTGGCCTTCTAAGAAAAGGAAGATGAGCTCTCTCTTTGTATCCATACACACACACCAAGGAAAGGCCTTGTGAGCACACGGGAGGAATGTAGCTGCCTTCAAGCCTGGAAGAGAGCCTTCATCAAAACCTGACTATGCTGGTACCTTGATTTCAGACATCCAGCCTCCAGAACTGTGAAAAAATAAATTTGTATTGTTTAAGCCGTCTAGTCTGTGATACTTTGTTATGGTAGTCAGAACTGACATGAACTTATATTTATTTTGTAATAAGACAAAATCAGTTTTATATCATACTTAATGGTGTTATATTACCAAAAGGTAATCCCCCTCTGGATTTTTTTTTCATAATTTGACTTAATAGGACAAATAGATGTTTTAAATTAATGATTGAGGATAATGCAAGGATAAGTAATCAAACAGAAGTAAAACCCAACATTTCTCCTTCTCACGTTTTCCATCCCTCATCTTAAATTCACACTATGACCTTTTTTCCCTCAGATATAGGTTTGAATAGTTATTACACTCAGATAATAAATCTTGAAATAGCATAATTTACTACCATTTTGTGCTACTATTTTCACATATTTTATGCCAACATTGTTTAAAGCTCAAATACAATGTTATAAAGCTCATTGAAAGAGTTAGCTTTTTGAAAAATTGAAGAAAAAGCTTAAAAATATAGTTACCCATTTATTTGTAATTAAAATTATTTAATTATCAGTGTATTTACAATTAAGTACCCTTATATATACATATATACATACATATATGTACATGTATTTTGTGTGTATATGCACACAAATATATATATAGAATTTTAGACAGATAATAGATAGATAGATAATCTTCATATCCTGACTCTCACAAGCTGGAGAAAATAAACCAGGAGTAAACTCAGTCTTCCTATTACCAGTGCAGTATCCCATACCCCACATATATAATGAGATCTGTAGATTGCATTATGGAAGACTATTCTGATGTAAAGATATCTTTGTGACTCTAACTTGAAAATATTTTGTCTGTTGGTATAGCTAAATATTAAGTCCTTGAAACATTTTTTGTTCATTTAGAATACACACAAACATATTTAGTAGTAGTAGAAGTATGTCTAATTTTTTATTTCTCAAACAATAGGATAGTAGACTAAGCAAGGCTAGCACTAGGTAGCTTTTTCTCTAGAACTTAGTTCTTTCATTTTCTCTGGACCTTAGGTCGGGATGTAGGACTGCATACATATGAAGCCTTACTCAATGTTAAAGCTTTGCATGGGTGCAGTGATGACTCATCAGAACCATTAGTTTTTACATTCCCCTCAAAATAGTAAATGAACAACATAGCCCATCCTATGGCCTGGCCCTAATTACATAAACGTCCTTTGTAGCCACAGTTGCACATCAGCCTCCACAAACTTTGTTTCTGGCCACTGAGAAGTGTTGTAATTACCTGGATACTTCACATGTTTCCAGACACTGTACCTAATTCCTTAGCCTCCAATATCCTCTGCCAATCACCCACATATCAAGAATATCACAACTGAACTTCCTATTTAAAGCATTCTCATCTTCAGATTAAGTATTTTATGCCTTTGTACTCCCAAAGCATATTGCTTGCTTTTCTGCCTTCCTCTGGTTCTATTGAAATGAGATGTTTTTAAGTGTGTCCACGACTTGATGAAAAGACATGTATCTTGTGTCTTTTCATTATTTGTGTTCCTACAGTAACACACACACACGATTAATGCTCATTAAACAGTAAGTTAAAATTGTAAGTAACCTATTTCAGTTATTAAATAACCTTCTGTTCATTGAAAAACATTACTCATTCTGATTACCACAAGAAGACTCACAAAAAAAATTCAAGCATAACATTCCAGCCAAGACTTTAATCTTCAACTAAGCACATTCCCTGGAATCTCGAGAGAGGCTAAGTCTGAAATACATTTTATGTGAGTTTATCACCCCTAAGCTCCTTATTAGCATGAGGTCTCACAGAGTTGCTAGATGAGAAGGTCACTTTTAAAATTATTCAGAGTTATTTTGTAGTTCTTTTAAAAAATAAATTGAAAAGATGTGATGGAAAGGAAATCTAGAGGACGTTTTCTCTGAATCCCAACAGTCTTGACTTAAATGGTGGGCACACAGGCTTAAAGTACTGTAAGTTGGAGCAGGAGGTAGTTGAGAAGACACTGATTTTTGTCCTGGGTCTGCCTGTAAGATATGGTCTATGCATGGCAAAAAACTTGGACAATTTGTCAGGTAAAAGCAGTTCTTATTTTTCCAAGTTACATGGTAGGGAATTAGAGATAGAGAATTATAAAATGATAATACGGCTCTAAATCATCCTCCTTTAAACAGAAAGATCAGAGCTTAACTCTTTGAGGATTCTAATCATGACTTAGAATATATTGTGCCATCTGGATTTGGAATTTGTTTCAGGGTGAAGAGAGTTTGAAGTTCACTAGAAGTGAAGCAAATGATATCTAAAGGTTAGAAGTTTGCTATAAATGATTTAGGTTCAGTTAAATATTTCGGATGAGGCTAAAATCCATGGTTTATTATATTTTATTCAATCTGAGGCACTATCTATTGTAAAATTCACCAATATTTTACATACAGGCATAAAAGAAAACCCACTGGCAATTATAGTTCATAAACACTTTGCTTGTGCTATGCATTTGAGTTTTAGAAATATTAAAATATGTAAAATATGTGCTTCTTTGAAGCAATAAAATATAAATTTTGGGTATAAATGTATTCTTAATTATCATCTCATATTCACCCAAAACTATCATGTTCAAAACTAAATATATCTATCCCAAATATGTACATTTTCTCCATTTTTTTTACACTGAATGACAATACTATTCTCCCAGTGTTTGACTTACTTCTTTTTATTACTCCTCATTTCTTATTGGTTATAAAGTTCTTTGTGTCCTCTGTTCACTCTGCCCAGTTTGTTCATTCTCCTTTCCTCATTGTTTGGATGTTTTTGTACCCCATTTCAGACCTCACCTTTGATACTGCTTCCTTTGAAAAAGAAATCCTGAATGTGCCAAGTCTTGATTAGTTGATCTTTCTAGTTCTCAGTATAGAACCCATAAATTTCTATTCATAACATATGTTCTCTGTTGTCCTCTAATATTTATTTATCTGTATACAACATTAAACACAATTTTCTTAGGGACAAGGATTGTCATTCTGTTTCACAATTGAGTTTCTAGAACTTGTCAAATATTCCACACATATTAATTGTTGTATATAACTTTATGATTAAAAAATAAAAACATTAAATTTAAAATATAAAAGTGATTTGGTTTTTATATATTAGCAAATAGAGTATGTACAAATAAAAACGTTTTCAAATTGGAAGAGGAACAAGAAAAAAACAGCACAACAGTATGCAAAAGAGAAGTCATTTAAGCCTCAAATAAGATAAAATGTACTGAGTCTTAACAGTACATTTTATCTTATTTGATAAATAAGTGTCTATTTTATCAATTTTGCTTTTATGCCAGACACGTACTGTATATCACAGAGAAGAAAATTTTATTTTAGCAGTTTAATTGTGCTTCCAAACTCCAAACTACCCTTTCAATCTTTTGGGAAAATGACCAGTAATGTACATTGATTGCATTATAAGGCAAGAGATTTTTAACAGAGCCTGTAATCTCTTTGGGTTGGATAATTAAGAATATAAACCTATTTCTTTCCAAGATATTGTTTTAGGAAATGTAAAAGGTTAACTATGTCTCTTGAAGATGTTACTTTAAATGAAATTGAAATCACTATAAATAGAAAACAGATTTTACATTTTTTGTTAAATATTTATTTTTAATTGACAAATAATAATTGTGTGGATTTATGGGGTACAATGTGATGTTGTGATACATGTATACCTTGTGGGATGATTAAATCAGACTAATATTTTTTGTGATAAGAAGAATTAAAATCTACTATCTAAGCATTTTTAAAATATACATTATTGTTAGCTGCAGTCACCATGCGGTCCAGTAGATCACTAGAACTTATACTTTCTGTCTAACTAAAGCTTCATACCCTTGACCAATATCTCCTTTGTCTCTGTTCATCCTTCTCACCTCCAGTCTCTGGTACACACCATTCAACTCTCTACTTCTATGAGCTAGACTTTTTTAGATCCAATATATAAGTGTTATCATATAGTACTTGTTGTTCTGAGCCTGGCTTATTTCATTTAGCATAGTGTTCCCTAAGCTTCATTCTCATTATCATAAATGACAACTTTCCTTATTTTAAAGGCTGAATAGTATTCCATTGTGTATTTTTACACTTTCTTTGCCTATTTATCCATTAATAGGTACTTAGGTGTTCATATTTTTCACATCTTGGCTGTTGGGAATAATGTTTCCACAAACATGAAAGTACAGATATCTCTTCAACATACTAATTCCCATTTCTTTGGATATATACCCAGAAGTGGAACTAATTTTTAGAGGAACCTCAATACGGTTTTCAAAATGGGTGTACTAATTTGCATTCTTGCCAGCAGTGTATAAGAGTTTATTTTTCTTTAGATCCTCTCTAACACTTGTCGCCTCTTGACTTTTTGATATTAACCATTTTAACTGATAGGAGGTGATAGTTCATTATGGTTTTAGTTTGCATTTCCCTAATGATTAGTGGTGCTGGTAATTTTTTCATTTATTTATCTGTTGGCCATTTGTATGCCTTCTTTTGAAAAATACCTGTCCAGGTTCTTTGACCTTTAATTGGATTATTTTCTTTTTCTTGCTATTGAGTAGTTCAAATTCCCTATGTATTTCAAATATTAGCCCCTTATCAGATGTATAATTTGAAAGTATTTCTCTACAGTCTGTGGGTTGTCTCTTCACTCTGTTGTTTCCTTTGCTGTGCAGAAGCTTTTTACTTTGATGCAATGCAATTTGTATATATGTTCTTTGTTGCCAGAGCTTTTGGGATCATATCTAAGAAATCATTGTCCAGACCAATATTGTGAGGTTTTCCCCTATGTTACCTTCTAATAGTTTTGCTGTTTCAGGTCTTACCTTTAACTAACCCATTTCGAGTTGAGTCTTGAAAATGGGGTGAGATAAGAAATAGACCTATCTTATTTTTTGTTGGGGGCAGTTATTTCTCCTTCATTCTATCAGACTTCTTGGGCTGTTGCTTTTACAAATAAATATTTATTTTAAATCAAATGGTCAATTTTATAGTGTTTATATCATTTGTGTAAATTTATTATAAGGGTTTCTCCTTCATGAGATCTTGTACAATAAATTCCTAGCTAATTTTATGCTTCTACAATTAGGCAGTTCAAATAGTGGAAATAGCATAGTCTCTAGAATTCAAATTTAATTATACACATAAATTTAGTAATATTGGGCAAATCAGTTAATCTATGAGTAGCAGTTTCCTAATCTGTAAAATAGAGGTGATGTATGAAAAATTATAAATTTTAGAAGTAAAATTAAATGAGATTTATAGGTGAAATTTCTGAAACTTAAATGTATGAAACAAAGCAAACAAAACAAAGTAAAACAAGACTCATCTATTTTAAATAATAGATATTTGGTGAAGTGTAGCTTAATATAATTCAAGAAAAACAACAAAAGTCTTCATTTTAGTTAGAAAAAATGATTCAGGTATACTAGTTGATGTGGTTTGAGTTTGTGCCTCTACCAAAATCCCATGTTGAATTGTAATCCCCAGGTTTAGAGGAAGGGCTTGGCAGGAGGTGACTGAATGATGGGGGCAGATATTCCTCTTGCTGTTCTCATGATAGTGAGTTCTCATGAGATCTGGTTGTTTAAAAGTGAATAGCACCTCTCCCTTTGCTTCTCTTCCTCTTGCTCCAGCCGTGTACGTTTTGCCTGCTTCCCCTTCACCATTTGCCATGATTGAAAATTTCCTGGCAGGGCTCAATAGCTCACCCCTGTAATCCCAGCACTTTGGGAGGCCAAGGTGGGCAGATCAGGAGGTCAAGAGATCCAGACCATCCTTGCCAACATGGTGAAACCCTGTATCTACCAAAAATACAAAAAATTAGCTGGCATGGTGGTGGTACACACTTGTAGTCCCAGCTACTCTAGAGGCTGAGGCTGAAGAAACACTTGAACCAGGAGGCGGAGGTTGCAGTGTGCTGAGATTGTGCCACTGCACTCCAGCCTGGTGTCAGAAAGAAATTCTGTCTCAAAAAAAAAAAAAAAAAAAATTTCCTGAGGCTTCCACAGCCATACTTCCTGTACAGCCTGTGGAACCATGAACTAATTAAACCTCTTTTCTTTATAAACTAGCCAGTTTCAGGTATTTATTTATACCAGTGTGAGAATGGACAAATATACTACTTATATTTTATATTAATGTAGGTGAATTCTTATTATTTATTAATTCTATATTAATGTAGGTTAATTTTTCAAAATTAAAAGAGCTATTTATCAGACATTCATAATGACTTTTTTCTAAAATAGATTAAGACTTAAATGACACATGAGATAACAAACACTTCTCATGAGCATTTTTTATTTAATGCAAGATGCTAGAAAAATCATAGGATAAAATTTTGATAGAATATAAGAGTGTATGTTGGAACAGGCCAATCATTACCTGAAAAAAAAAATCAGCTGATGTTACCCTATAGTTGCTTATATAATTTTTTTCATACTACAATTGTCTTTTTTTTTTTTTTCATACTACAAGTTTTATCCTCAGTGCTCCAATAGAAGTAAAGGGCCACAGTGACAAAAAATAGTTTAAATTTATCCTTTTTTTTTTTTTTTTATTCCTGATCCAACATGTCACTTTTTTCTTTCTCATTTTTAACATGACAGATAATTTTGTCCTTTGGGTAAAGCATTTGATTGAACATTTAAGTTACTTTTTTAGATCTTCAATTTGCACTGATTCATCTCAATAATGCCATGGCTTTTCACCTCCCACTGCCACTAGCTTTAATATATCCCAAAGTTATAGGTAGCAAACCCACAAGGGTAGATAATTTTTGTGTGCACTCTGTTATTGAGAATCATAAATGACCTTAAATATTTTTTGCTGAAAATCTTTTTTTTTCTGTAAACCATGACTGTTTTCCAAAGTCTAACTGAATACTTTAGCACCTTACACATAATTAATATTCAATGAATTTCTCCATTTGATACATTCATGTAACATCAGTTTTTAAACTATTTTAAGTTTCAGGTCACAAACATATTTGTCAAGTCCTTCTTTTATAGGGATTCTAAGTCATTAATCTGTAAAATAATAGTATTGGATCATGTAAACTTCTAATTTTCTTAAATATTGAAAGTTTTATTAGTCAATGATTTTAATTATTTAAGGTTATGTCCAAAGCACTGGACATAACCAATGGGTTCATGAATCCTTGAGTGGAGATGAGGAGTTTATAGTTAATCATATCTATTTTTCTAAGTCTTATACACTGACTTGAAGGAGGAAGCATGACAAACTTCTGTACTGAAAATTGTAGATCCTGAATCAGCTGCACTGGGTATAGCCTTTAGTATATGGATAAATCATACTGGCCTTGCCTAAAAAGGTGAAAACTTTGGTTAGTTCATCTCGTGCTAAGAGAAGGAGATGAAGAGTGGAAAATTCAATTGTCTGTGAAAATTCTCTCAAAATGCAAATTTGTATACCTCTGTAAAATATATTATTTTATATTTTGCTTCTTTATACTTTCTTGAATTTGGAATCCTCTCATAGTAACTTGCCAATTTTTTTGTTACCAGGATATAAATGTAAAAACAAAGGAATAAAACTAGGGGGAATATAAATATTAAACCACGATGCTTAAAGTCACATGAAAATGTGAAATAAGGAGATCTTATGGTTTGAAATACATTAGCCTTAGAAGAGTATGTTTTAATCAACATATATCATTCTAGATTTAGAAGATATAAGAGAACTTATGTTTCTTTTATGGCGAGTTTTGAAAATACCAAATTGGCAGTAGGGAATAGATAATTTTTGAAAAGAGAGAACATGTAATAGTTGTATCATTTATGCACAAAGTAATGATACCTTTTTTCGTTTTTTTAACTTTGCCAACGTTAAAATCTGACTTTATATTGTCATATTATTAAGTAAGAATTTAAACCAAAGACTGATGATAATTCCCTTTTAACACAGCAAGATCATTCAAATATAAAAATGTCCAAAATATGATGATCCATTAATTAACGTGAATGCAAGTAGGAATACCTTGAGTGTAATAAAACACAAACAATTAAAAAAAAAAAAAAAGGATCCCTAAAACAAGGATTTAGAAAATCACAAAGTTGCTGTTTGATCACATTTAAAATAAAGTCTCTACTCAATGAGCTAATTATAGCTAGAAGACAATTAAATTCAATCCCTAGTGAATGAGAGGAATAAAAGAGAGATGGTGGAAAAGTAATTTATTTTCTGTGACCAGTATGCTGAATGCTTTTTATAGAAAGACTATAATGATAAGAGAGCTGAATGGAGCCTACCTGAGAAATAAATGGAAGGAAGGAACTAACTTGGAAACCAAAAGGATGTCACAAGTATGTTTTGAATAGGAACAAGACTTTATATGTATTTAACAGAAATAAATCATATTAAAGTCATTCATAAAACCTCTGTCACATAATAATAGCGTGACCCTGGACAAGTTACTTAGCCTACTAGAGCTTCAGTTTTCTCATCTGTATAGTGGACATAGAAATGGCATTTTTTACATAGGGCTTTCATGGGGAATAAATGAGAGAATGTTTTTATAGTGACCAGGGCAATGCTTGAAGTGCAGTACAAATTAAATAAACATTTGCAAAGCTACGTTTTTTTTTTTTAATTACAGAATAATATTTCTTCTGTTGGTAAGCCTAACATTTCTTATCTAAACACAGTAACAGCTGCATTTATTGAATGTTTCTCTGCACTTAAAAGCCTATGTAACCTGAACTGCTCTGTAACTCTGTGAGTTATCACTTACTTTCCATGTCACAATGCTTCTTGTTCTTCTAATACAAAGTATTCCCTCTGTTGGGACTTTGCACTGGCTATACATTTTTCGCAAGGAGATCCACATAGCCATCCTTCTTACCTTCTTCAATTCTGTCACTCACTAATACTACACAACATTACATATTAAAATTACATGAGTCACATACCCAGTATTCCTAAGTCCCTTACGTTGCTCTACATTTTTTCTTTCTCCAAATCACTTTCTAAAAAAAATTATTATTTATTTATGTCAATTGTTCCTGTCTCTCCTCTTGAAAATACAAATATCATCAGCTGTAAGAAAAGCTATCTATGTTGTTCATAGTATAGCCCAACAAAGGTGTTTGATTCACAGCAAGCCATCAATACATTTTTGAACTGCAATTAAATATATGAATTATCTCCAACTCATTAAAAAATAAATATAGATAGTATCCGCATCAATTTAGAAATGAACTGAGAATACAAGGATTACTTGTTCCAATGTTTATACTTAGTAAATGGCTGAGCTAACATTTAAACCTGAATAGGTCAAAACCCATAGCATTTGCTTTATTTACTATGCTATAATTTTATCTCATAAGGAAAAGTAAGAGAGTTCTTTTATTGCCCAAAAGAAAGTCACTGAAGCAATAGGTTCTATATTTTGGCACCAAAAATTACACGTACTCTAATCTTTTTCTCTTTACTTCTACTATTTACACTGTTATAACACTAGTAGTAAATAAGTTAAACAAAGAAGGCAGTAGTAGAGCCAAAGAGGTGATAGATCAACTTGAAAATGAAGGGACAATGGAACAGCATGGAAAATGTGTATAACAGAAGTGAAAATGAAGAGAGGTCTACAGCATCTATTAATGGGAATATTTTTCAAAACTACGCATATTCTAATCTTTCCAAGATCTGATGTAGTTCTTACTCATGAATGTCAATGTATAAATTTTTGTTATACTTCAAAGCTATTATTTAGTGTTCTACTTTGTCACGTACCAGAAAATACAAATATATAATTAAATAGTTCTTTACTGTTTTCCCTTAAACCGTGGAAGAAAAGCTCTCAGCTTATGCATGAGAACTAACATAAATTGCACCTGATATATAATTGTAATGGTATTAAAAAGTGTTGTGCATAGATGACCTTCACAATTAATAAATTAATGTTATTCCATAAGACTTCATCATCTAGGTTTGCAACCCAATAACCCATCCACAAAGAGATTTTGCCTACTGATTAAGAGGGTAAGTATGGTTGAAAACAGACCAGGATTTGACCACTGGCTCTGTCACATCTTAAATGTGGGGCCACAGGATTGTTAACTATTTTCTCTAAGGCTCTTTTTCCTCAATTGTGAAATGAGGTTAATTCATGTATCTGCCCCAAAGAGATACTGTTAATATCAAAGAAGATACTATTTTAAAAGTACTTGGTAAGCATTCACTATATGTTAGTTTTCATTTTTCTAATATTGTTATACTTGATGCATGATCAGATATTCTTAATATTTTTCTTCTATAAATATCAGAGAATAAGCTTATATTTTTATGAAGTTTTGCATTGTCGTTCATGGTGGTGGTCTTATGGATGTTAGATATTTTTTCAAAATAGTCATAAAACATTTGACAGAGTTAAAGAACCTCAAAGTAGACCTTACAAAAAGAAGCAGAAAAATAACTAATGGAAAAATACTTTCTTGGGAATTAAAAAAAGAGAGAGAGGTCATTTTTATGACTCTCATGAATCATCCTAAATGGATTATATCCAGGCTCACATTAATTTGTATGATTCCTCTGCTGAAAAGGGAATAAAGCAGATGGACTATTATTATTCATATCCTTTACAAACAATACCTGATAAATGCCATTAGTATTACAACTTCTTTGGGATGCATAAATTTATATAGTGCAAACTCAAACAAACCACTGGGGTTTCTATGTATCCAAAGAATTAGTGAGCAATGGTCCATATACTTCGTTAACATGATTTTTCTAAAAAGACAAATGGCATTGAGATATAAATTGTCCCCATTTCAACTGTGGATAAAAGAAACTCATCATAGAAAACTTGCATTATTTTCTTACCACATTTTTTTTTAAATTTTATTTTATATCAAGTCTATGGTTGAAGTTCATTTTAATCTTTATTAAATTCTCCACAACTAATACTTACTTTCATGTAAGTTTAGGTTCTCTATGAATACACAAGGAAAAGTTCTTCAATTATTCTGTCATATATAATTAATTGCTGTATCAATATAAACTGATTTTTGTTTAATTGAGATGGTCTCTGTTGGTGAGTTCTCATTATCCCCTTATAATTAGCAGTGTTTCAAGTGCCCTTTGAGGTAAAGACTCACATCTTCTTTACAGACAGTCATAAGGAGAGAATTCCGTTTAGATTTCAGAGCAGCAAAAGGGAAGTGCCAATAGTTAGCACTGTTTTTATGCACAAAGCAAGCATGGAGGTACCAAATGTTTATGACATATTAGTTATAAAGGGCTATTTATGAATAGTTAGTTATAAAAGAGTAAGATGTTAAAAGCTTAAGTAGAAGCATATCATTGTTATAAAGTGAAAGTTTTTCAGATAGAAATCATTTTGAAAAAAATAAAATAATTATCATTCTAATTCTCTCTTCAGAACTTAAAATTTCACTATTAGTGTAAGAAACGGAAAAGTGTAATGTGTTTTATTCCCCTGAGTACATAAATAAGCTGATATTATGTGCAACAGAATCAACAATGAGCTCATATTCTTTTCAAGTCTTTCTCTCCAGTGACCTCAGCAGGGAGTCATGTGCTCATGCTTGTTAGTGGTATCCTTATAGCTAGAGATTCATTTCAAGTTTCAAAATAAAAAAATATAGTTGGGCCAGGCGCAGTGGCTCACACCTATAATCCCAGCACTTTGGGAGACTGAGGCGGGTGGATCACGAGGTCAAGAGATGGAGATCATCCTGGTCAACATGGTGAAACCCTGTCTCTACTAAAAATACAAAAATTAGCTGGGCATGGTGGCACACGCCTGTAGTCCCAACTACTCAGGAGGCTGAGGCAGGAAAATTGCTTGAATCCAGGAAGTGGAGGTTGCGGTGAGCTGAGATCGTGCCATTGCACTCCAGCCTGGGTAACAAGAGTGAAACTCCCTCTCCAAAAAAAAGAATAAATAAATAAAAATAATAATAATAATAATAATCTATTTGTAGGTAATGTTATATGTAGAATCTTGTCACTAATTTGACTACCTAAAAACGCATTAAGTTTTAAAGCAGAATTATCAATAACTACATAAATTACACATTATTAGCTACTGGAAGTTATGAGCCTACATTTTATTTCAAGTATTATTATTTGGTATATTCTTAATACTAAATATGCATTAGAACAAAGATGGTAATATCCATAAGGATTATGTCCATCCTGTTTTCTTAAACTTATAATGGAACTGGACA
The DNA here is from genome assembly GCF_009761245.1 of Sapajus apella. NCBI lineage: Eukaryota > Metazoa > Chordata > Mammalia > Primates > Cebidae > Sapajus > Sapajus apella. Next base: position 55,238,412 of record NW_022436946.1, read on the forward strand.
TTATAATTTTTTATAAGTAAAAGAATAACCGTTAATTGAAAGTTGAGTCCATTTAAATATGGATAAATGACTTAAAATAATTAAGGAAAGATTAAGTCAAGAATAGAATCCAGGCCTTTAGATGTGGCCCTGCCATCAGAAGACTCCGTCTGATTTGTCTTACATGCCATACTATGTTTAAATCACTTGTGCTATTCAGGAGGGGGAAAGAGTAAGAGAAAGGGAGAGAAAAAGAATGTGTTCGGAGGCCAAGGCAGGCGGATCATGAGATCAGGAGATTGTTCCCATCTTGGCCAATATGGCGAAGCCCCATCCCTACTAGAAATACAAAAATTACCTGGGCATGGTGGCACATACCTGTAGTCCCAAGTCGAGCTACTCAGGAGGCTGAGGCAGAAGAAGGCTGAACCCGGAAGGTGGGTGTTGCAGTGAGCCAAGATTACACCACTGCACTGCAGCCTGGTGACAGAGCAAGACTCTATCTAAAAAAAAAAAAAAAAAAATTAATCATCTTTATTACTGAATCAGCACTTTCCTCAAGTGTCTCAATGTTCTTCCTTACTTATGTCTACATCATTTGGTCATTTTTATCCATCATGTGCATTTTCTGATCATTGACTCCATGAATGAAGCAGTAAGTTAAAAATTGTTATAGAAGTTGCATTTAATATTATTAAAAAATCAGTATTTAGTAAAAACTTTGAATATGTTAAATGAATTAATTTAATAAAATTAGTCTATGCCCCAGTAAGGAATAGCTTTTGTAACATCTACATTTGAAAGAAGAAGGAAGACATTCTGATTCCTAGTGCTGGACAAGACTTGTAATCACTACTGCTTATAAGGAGCAGCTATTTAACCAAGCCGTTTACCCCGATTAGTCAGCCACATGCCATGCTTGTTTAACATGGTAGCTTATGTTCCAACAGCATCATGGTGAAGCCTATTCTCAGAATGCAGCCTTAAAAACAGGACCGTGGGTTGAGGAGTGGGAAGAAGGTTCACTCTGTTTTTGCAATGCACTCTGTGCTCCAAGGACATGAGGTTGTTTTCAACCTGTGGAGGAAAACCTGGATGTTTTCCACAACAGATGGGGAGTGGGAGGAAAAAAATGGTGTCTTTCTTTGTGTACTCCCTCTAACTAATATTGCTTGGATATGCATACCAAGCAAATGTGTTTGGGAATAGCCCATATTGAACTGCCCTCACGAATAATTGAGGGTGAGGGTCAGTGCCAGCTCTGCTTTCTATGCTCCTGTTTGAGTTGCGTGAGAAAGTGTAGTGTTCAGTAACTATGGTGTAATGAGCTACAGGTAAGTTCTTTGTATAACCTGAAATGAATCTCAGTCTGAATACAGGAAAGATAAGCATGAGGATTTTTTTACTCCAAAGCTTGCTACAACCCCTAAACAGTAAAACAACAGTCCCTATCCAAACATCAAGAAATAGGCAGTGTATTTTAAAGCAGTTACTAGTGTTGTTCATATGCCTTGATATTAGTAATATTTGGGATGCAAGCTCTCTGCTGCCTAGTTCACTGCACTCTATAATTAGAGCTTCTCATTATAAGAGCAATAACTCAGGATTCAAATAAACAACGCAGGATTTTGACATTTGTGGAAAACAGTACTGAAAAATCATTACAAGAAAATGAATATTAAATACCTATAAGTGAAATACGGCCAACCTAGTCACCTACTGAAGAAAATGAATAATTACCTTTGTAAAAGCAAATTACAAAGGGAGGAAAAAAAGCAGCCAGTTAAAATACAGCTAAATTACTTTTAATCCCATTGTTGTGGCACTCAGCTTTATGGCAGAAATTAAAGTATCCTGAAAAGAATTTCTTACCAAGAGAGGGTTAGCATGTTAAAGAAGACAGTGTATGGATTATTCTACATACCTCTACTATAAATAGGATACTTTAAAAATGTCGTTTTCAGCTATTCAAGTGAGTTAGTGATCATCTATGGCAGACTATGGTAATGATGGACTGACATATGAATAGAGGAAAGGCTTATTATTTTAGATGGACAAATCTTGATGAATTCAAACTATAACCTGTAATCTTTAATTTAAACTAGCCACTTTGCTGTTAAAGGTAATGATTTGTCATGAGGCTTATTCATTTACTGTTAATCACCAGGATTCACATATTTGAAATCTCTAGCATTCAGAAACCTGTAAGAGGATTCATGCACGTGTTCTACTTTATGCTCCTGATTTGCAAAACAATAAGACTGGTAATGATGTGAAAGATTTAACTGGCTCTCCTTGTGTCTCCTCTATCTGCACTGATTGTTATTTGTAAAGAGGAATCTTAGGAAGCCTGTGGTTCCCGCAGGATGCTGAGCAGCCAGGCACTGAGTTAAGGATGACATCCTGTGTCAGGGATCAGATATCAGTCAGTTAATAGCTTTGCACTTAGAATTGCCAAATATATTTTTTCTTGTTAAAGGCCAATTTTTTCACATACAAAGTTATTTTCCCATTCATAACATAATGTAGACTGGAATGTTCTTTGAAAATAGCACTGGTTTAAATGATTTCCTTAAGGCAAGATAACTTGCTATTTTATTTATCAAATCGGTTCATAATTTATATTTATGCAATCAGACTCAAGAAACACAAAACAATTCTCGCCAGTCTTTGCACTGTATATTCAGATTTTGCTTTTTTTTTTTTTTTTTTTACAAGAGTTACATTATAAGAAGAATTTGTTTTAGTAAAATAAGGGTGAACTAATCTTTTCCCTCATTGTCAATAAGGTTATATTTGTGCTATTTCCCCTTTTCAAAAGTTATTTTAATTATTCCAAGCAAATGTGATATAGTCACATTTTAATTTTTTTCCTAATTACAGATAAGGGCACAAAATTCTGAAGTATTAAGATGTGACAAACAATCATAATTAGATATGTCCTATCAATTTCAAATTTTTAAATGATTTTATTTTGGTAAACAGCAAAAAAAAAAAATTATGTCAAAAATCTCGGGGGCAGGATTTAAAATTGACAGTTCCTGCACACACACACGCACACACACACACGCTGGTACATAATGGGAAAAACATTAGCAGATTTAGCCAAAAATTGTTTTAGGGATGTTATAATTTGAAAGATGAAGAAAAGAAGAAAGGGAGGCAGGGGATAGAAGAAATGAAGAAAAGAAGAAAGGAGGAAGGAAGAAAGGGGAAAGGAAAAAAAAGATTGAAATACCGACAGCCTCCTTATTCCAAAATTCAAAGTAGACTCTCTTCACCTCAAAGTGAAATATAGACCTTTAAACACTGGTAAAAATATGATTAACATATTTAGATCATTACTGGTTTTTCAAAAACTAGTATCATGAACCGATAAAAAGAAAAAAAATTACTTCTGCCACTTTCTTTCTCCTTCTATTCCTCATTCTTTTCTTCCTTTTCCTCCTACACAGCTTCTGTGTTTAGTGCTTGTGTTTCAGTTTCATAATCTGTGCATTGTGAATTAAGAACATTTCTTTGGCAGTTTCTCCTTACCTACGGGATGCATGATATATTGGCCTCTGTGACACTGAGTCAGATCCCAATCAGATTCCTACAATTACAAGTAAATACCAGCACTCCCAAAGCAAGTGAGAGTGCAGAAACAGAAACAAGAGCGGGTGCTGCATCTGTTGAAAGGGAACATAGTTAAGAAGTGTCGATGACTCAGTGACAGTTCTATTGATTTTTTTTTAATGCGGATATGATGCAAAACAAATGACTGCAGTGGAGACTCATGGCAATGAGATTTAAAATTTCCTATTATTTTTAGCTTGTTTTGTGAAATGTGATGCTACAATTAGTAATAATATTTCAGTGCTCATTTTTAGTCCCTTATCTGAGGGCCCAATAGCTGTCACCCAATTAAACACAGAAGCCAGGCCTTGCAATTGTTTTCTAACTTAGTTTGTAGTTAGTTTCTCAAATGATTTTTGAACAAAGTTGTTTTTTGTTGTTGTTGCTGTTGCTGTTGTTGTTTTGATTTGGTTTTTTCTTTTTATACACTCAGATTATTCCACAGCACTTGTTTTATTCTCTGAAGCTGTTATTCAGTCATTTTTAGCCAAATAAATGCCTAAGAAGAGTAGCAATTTTGTTTTGTTTACCTTGGTGGTGACTGGAGTATTGCATTGTTAGGGTATTAACTGTCAATTTTTAAAAATAAGTGTACAAGGTCAGAGTTGTCTGCTTTGGTCTGAAATGTCCCTAGGTATTATATAATTAATAGGAAATTTAGTAGAAATATCCTACTTTCCTTCTCTCAGGGAGTTTTGTTTGCTTGCTCTACTGCTTGCCTGCTTGCTAGCCATAGAGGATATTCCTGAACACATGAAAAAAATTCCCCGCAGTCATCTCCCCAACCACAGCTTCCCTTACCCAAGAAGGCATATTTTAGCTAATTAAGAAATCATATTTTATAAAACATAAGCTACTTTTCGTAATTGTGGTAAAGCATATAACCTTTTTTAGACTTCTGTGATATTTTGTGAGCCTCGTTCCTGCCTCTTCTGTGGTTCGCACCATTGACTGGATGAGTAGATGAAATACCAGATATAGGTGATGGGGATGGAGGCAGCAAACCACATTGCCATGTATCTACCTATGCAACAATCCTGCATGATCTGCACATGTACCCAGAACCTAAAGTACAATAAAAATAAATAAATGAAAAGTAAAATCACGAACATGCACTTTATCAACAGTCCTGTTCTCTGTTGGCCACAGCATTAACAACCACTTTTGTTGTTGTTATTTTACTGTTGTTATTAGAAGGATGAAGCCATCTAGAAAGCGTAAACCATGTGTATTCTGGGAAATGTCCCATTTTATGTATGTCTCCCAGCAGGATATTTAAAAGTTGTTTCAAAATTCCATTATGGCGAATTCAAATTCACAGCATCAACAAGTATTTATTGAACAACTGCTGGACACATGGCACTACCTACCTCATGCCACAAGAAATAAAATGATTCAGATTATTCATTATTAAAATCTATTCAGCAAGATTAGAGAACCACCATACCAACAGAATGCTTGGAGGAAGAACTCACAGGTATAGAGCCCTTAATCTTATTTAGGTACTACTGGGTGCTCTACATACATTATTTATACAACTCTGTGAATTAGTACCTAATAGTCCCATTTTAAAGATGAGGAGCCTAAGGTTCAGAAAGTATAATCCAATTATGGGATTGAGATCCAATTCATATGTTACCAATAATCAGGATTCTCTTATGGTCAGGAGCCTTAGAAGTTTTGAGAAGAAATATATCATGTCTGGCCTAAACAATCAAGGATGGCTTCAACAGAACCTTGTCAAATAAATATAATGTGAATACCTAAGATAGCTAATCATACTGAAGAAAACTGAGCAGCACTGCTGAAACAAGAAGGATAAATTTGTATTTAGGGAGAAATGGATGCTTCCTAACTGGAGCCTTTAGACAGATAAATGATAGATGGATGGATAGATAAATAATAGACGCTTAGAAATGCTGGTTCATATCAAAGCAAGGAAATCACTGAATGCCATAAAAATGTCATATTGCATTATTGTGAAAAAATGTGAAAAAATAGAAATGTATATATTTTCATATCAATTATTTAATAAATCCTTCCCATAACTAGTTTTTCTTCACCAATGAAAAATATGAGCACATTTTCCACATCAATAAATTAGCTACACATTTTATGGATGAATCCCAATTGATTTAACCTTTAGTTTCTTTATATATATTTGGTTTCTTCCATTTTCTTTCTTTTTTCTTCAATAAAAAAAAAAACTCAAGTGAATATCTTTAATCATATCCTTGAATATACCTCCTGAGGAAACATTTCTAAATTTGGATTGTCAGGAAAAGAGGTTTTAATATGTTTTATCAAATTATTTTATAGAAAGTTTCTACCAGTTTAGATTCTTACTCTGCTAAATTGATTTCCCTTGAATATCACTTTCAAAACATCATTTAGATACTTAAAAATGCTTTCCTATTTTTCTAACCTCAATTGCTGAAGATGTCATTTTTATTCTTATCTCCACATGCTAAATATTAATATAACACCCTACCTTTTGTATTATTTTTCAGATTTATTTCATTCAAGTTCTTGATTTGATTCTGCATGGAATCCAGCATGGATTCCTGAACTATCTCCATTTCCTCCATTTATCTATTTATTTATTCAGCCATTAATATATTCACGTATTCAACAAAATTTATGAGGAACCTGCTGTATGTTGGTATTGCACATACACATTGGATATAATAAACTACTTTTTTGATTCTTTTTATTTAAAAGAGAATGTAAGAATTATTTAAAGGAATTTTTAAAGATGCAAATTTCCACTTTTAATGACAATTTTTTTCATCTTGAATTTACCCATGTGCATATTTAAAATATTGAACTCAAATTACAAAACCCTTCCTGATTTTTAATATTTTAATTTGATACTTATTTACTATTAGTATTGTAATTTATCTTTTACTACATATTAAATCTTTACAACCCAGTTTTAAACTTTTGCTGCTGAAGAGAATGAAATTTATATGGATGAAATATGAATAGATAGAATGAAATAAATAGATGTGTGAAGTCTCTTTCTTTTTTCTCTCCCCTTAAATATGAAACATATCTAGATGAGTAGATAGGAGTTATACTGTAAATAACCTAGTCTAAGGATTAACATGGGTCAAAATTTAAAAAATAAAAAACTGTATATCTTTAGCAACCAAATGATCTAAGATTAACAAGAAACAGCATGCATATTTTTCCTGGATATTTTGTCTGGCTTGTTTGCTAAGAAAGAATGAGCAGTTATCATATATTACAGGAAAATAATATTTGCCTTCTAAATAGATGACACTGGGTTTTGCATTTCCAAGAGCAATGAGGAAGAGTTGCCTCTGATTTTACCTGCAAGAGAAGGGAAGGAGAACTAAAAGGCTCTGAACCTAAGCTAGAATTTTAGAGAAGATATTTCAGTCTCTAAGTTAATAGCAATGTAAAGATATTGAGTTGGTAAAAATTATTCCAGAACGCTTCTGTTTAGTGACTTCCCGGGACCACACATCTTCTCACAATGTCAAACAGTCAAAGAGGTGTTTACATCTTTGAGGGAGAAACCAACAAAATGTCTCCCCAAATTCCCATACCACCACTTGTCTAGTTTAGAATCATAATCTTCCTGGATTTCTCAACTACTAGACCTAACTCTAATCTGAAAAAGTCTTTTGGAGGTGACGTTGCTCCCACCCCAAAGACTCTTTGAAAGCTATATTGGTCTTTTGGAGCTGCTCCGTGGTTGAGACTCAGTCTGGAAGTGAAACAGTCCCTATAGTGTATCAATGGCAAAGAGCATTTATATGGCAGCCCTATATTTATATGACAACTTGTGGAGGTCCATCCTTCAGTTTCTAAGAACATCATCTACAGGAGGAGGTACTGTCCATGGTTAACACTACACAGCCAATTCCCCACTTCTGTGGCTGTGGGTAATTCCTGACAAGTGCCCAACTGCCATCTTGAAATTGGGGACATTTGGAGCAGTATATGCTCCTATAGTAAATGATTAATGTGCATTTTTCTGATCCTGACAGATTCCAAAGGAAGAGCAGATTGCTAGCCATAAAACTAAGCAGCATCAATGTGGCATTACGGGAAGAATCCTAAAGTCTTTGCAGAAATGCTGTGCTTACTCCAATGTTTCTCAAAAACCAGCAATTTTAAAGAGACTAGGGTCAATATAAATGAAATAAATGGAGGCTAAGATAAAATATGTCAGAAAATTTGCTGAAAGGTTATTTTAAGGTGGCCTGTTAAAAACAATAATGGGCCATTAGGCTGTCTTGTTAAAGGCATTAAAGTCACAGGCACGATGTATGAGTCACATGGGCAAGATTTTCCATTTTATATATAAAAACTTAAATATTAAATTTCTGGTAAAAGTACAATGTTAGTATTTCTGTGTATATTATTATACATTTTTAACTTAAATTGTAGGCAGAAAAGTACACAAAGTAATTAATGCCTCTAGAAATGTGCTATCAAAATGGTACACATTATAATTAATTTGCCAATGTAGATTTTAATGTATTTTTATTTATAATTAAGAATGCATTTAAAAATATTTTTGGCTGATCATTTTATAAGCAGGCATACTGACTCGCCTTGTCAAAGGCATCAGTGATTAATTCATTTTTACACAAAATTTTCAGCACCTTCAATGAATAAGATAACTTACTCGCTAATTTAGGATATAAATGATAAATACACAATGGTCATCTAATCATCGAATCTGGAATTAGAGACAAGTGTTTTACGCATAGAGTGTGTACCCATGAGCAAAGCTTCATTTGTTTTGTTCACTGCTGAATCTCCAGGAACCACAACAAAACCTAGCACGAAGAAGACATTTGATAAGCATTTCTTAGCAGAAAGAATCCTTACTTAATTCTTACTATTTTGAAAATTCTTATAGCTTCTTTCTGATTGCTTTCAATTTTGGAGCCTAGACCTTAAATCATTAATTTAGTTGTTTAATTTTGCAGTAATAACATTGAATAAATATTGCTTTTGTTAATTTTTATGGGCTATTGAGTATAAGGAAAAATGGTTAATTCCCTTCGTTAAGAAAACTTGCCTTTGATTTTTTGAATTTATTTATTTATGTATTTATTTTTAGTCTTAGACTATTGGTGTAATAGCATCAACAATTTAAAAAAGCAAAACATAAATATAGATAACTATCATTTAGATACAATATTTTATGACCCTCAGCTCAAACTCCCTCTACTTTGTTATAAAAACTCAGGATCTGTAAGTGGTTTTGGCTATTTTAATTAAATATCTTATTTCAAAGGTACCATACGGGAATTGGTTTTTTTGTTTTTTGTTTTGTTTACAATATTTATACTGCCACAAATTGCCTGTTTAATTACTTTCTAAATGTCTGCATTGTCATATTTTTAATCATTAATTGTAAAAAATCTTTATTTTCTATCCAGCAGTGCTCAGGAGTTTAGAAAGGAGCTGACTCATGAGCCATGTTCTGGGACACTGCCCATTCTCAGTGGGCAAGCTGTACTGTGTGTACTTTGGATCTCCATAACACAGATTAATGCCTTGAATTGGGGGTGCGGGGAGGGCTGTGATGCTTGAAGAGGAAAAGAAAAGAAACAATATGCCAGGACACTCCACATGCTAGAGCTTACAGATGCTTTGATTACATGAAACTCAGATAAGTGATAACAGTACGCAGAACTAGATGTGGAAGAAGGGAAAAAATATGCGATCCCGAGATAGGCCTTTGTACTCAGAAAATCATGGGTGAGACTACTGAAAACAACTGTTGGGAGTTTTATGATTTAATCCCATTGACTGGATCACTGAACAGGACATTTTTCACTTCCAGTTTTTGTGTTTTGGCTGACCTAGGAAATCTCGTGGTTTTGTTTTATGACACATGCTTTTAGGAAAACTTGTTATTTCTGCTGCTCTGCACTGCCCTGTCTCCACTGAACTGCCTGATCTCCTGTGGAATTTACAGTTTCAGCACAGCCAGCAAATGCAGGGAAAGAACATGATGCTACATAGCCGGAGAGCTCCTGATGACAGTCCAATCCAATATTGGTGGCTGGAAGAGAGAGGGACTGCCACCCAGTGTTTTCACAGTGCCTATTTCAGGCAGCTTCTAAATTGACAAAGAAAAGAGTGGGTAAAAAGAAACAAGAAAAAAAAAATCCCTTTTTTGGGGTGGGGAAGATAATTCCAAAATCTCTGAGAAACTTAGGTATGGTAATTCCCTATTCCAAACATACACAAGTCACAGTCAACCTTATTCTTTGTTTTCTAGGCATATTTTTGAGTTTAGCACAATAGGGAGAAGAAAACTGGAGGTTAGCGAATCCAGTGAGGCAAGAGGTGAAGAGGACTAAATTTCATTCAAGACAACAAGGAAAGTACAAAGAATATAGTTTCTCTTTCATGTGCTTTGATCGTCTTTCCTGTTTTACCCTTAATGAATACTTTCTCAAAACTAAAAATAAAACACTGCATTCTATTAAATTGTGCTCTCCCTCTAAGGGAATTCTAAATGGGTAAGTGTCTGTTTCTCTTCCATGAATATGACTATATATTTTCATACACACACACACACACACACACACACACACACACACACACACACACACATATATATATATATATATATTTAATACCTATATACATGCATCTGTATATTTTTCTTTTGCTGGAAGCCAGAGAGTGGGCAAGAGAAAAAGGCGAAAGGAGTCCATGCTAGAAACCCCAAAAGTAAATGTTAGTTTCTTTAAACTGCTTTTAAATTCTAGTGACCAAAGTAGGGGTGTCAGAAGATTTACAGTGGTGGCATAAAATCGCACATATGCCATGAGTAGCAGGGTAGGGTAAGACAGGTAGATATTTGTATCTCCACCTGGTGCTATAGAGTATGCTTTCTCCCTAGCCCCATGTGTTAGCCCTTGGAAAGTAGTAGATTGAGAAACACACTTATCAAAGAAGAGATAATCATTTCACATGAATAGTTAAGGTGTGCCATGTATGTATGCTCAGGGTGAAACTTCATTTTTCATTCTAGGTGATGTGTCCACAAAGTCTCATATTATTCAAATTGGAGAATAATCAAAAAAGAAATACCATCTCAAATACTTTGATTTAATTTTACTGCCCTGCTTATGCCTTACACAGAGGACAGACATGTGTGTCCTCATACTGCATGAACACAGAGCTGTTTTAACATTACTTGATTCTAGCTACAGCATTCTTACTTGTAGACAGGCCTTTGCCATGGTGGAAAGGTGTTAATATAAACATGGTCAGTGACTATACCCATTATAAATAAGTTCTCTTCAACTAAATGACTAAAATAATCATATTAATAAATACATGATACTCGTATGCACAAGTCACCTTTTCTCCCCCACTGATGGCTTTGATTACTTTGACAGACTAAGATACACTAATGATACAAATTAGGAGCAAAAAGAATTAAAAGGGTGTTTAACTCTGATGCCAGGCTGTCAATTTCCTATAGTGCTACCAACTTACAGATAGATGATTAAAATTGTTTCATTTAGGAATTTTGAATATTTTAAAAATTGAATGGGTTTCCGGGGGAGGAAAAAAGAAAGAAAAATCTGTGCTTAGCTAATTAGACATCCTATTTGATTTAACAATAGAACAGGATTATTCTTTGAGTCTTGAGATCTTCCTTCATTACTACAGGAGCCTACATTTTGCTATCTTTGCTCATTGTGCTTGTCTCATTCCTTATGTTTAATATTGCTACTCTTTATTTAAGTTTATAAAAAGCAGTGGTCTTAATTTGTTTGTACAGAAACTACTTCCAAAACATGACACTAGATACCACAGGTAAGACTCAAATACATGAAATATGATTTATCTTTCTGAAGATAAAGAATCTAGCAAAAAAATAAAAATAAAACATGCACACAAATGATCATGTATATTGTAGAATCCTGAGAATGACAAAATAGCACACGCAAAGTACTTTAGTTGCATGGAGGAATAGAGAGATCAGGTTTTTTAGTCAGACAGCAGAATTTCAAGCCTTAATTTAGTTGCTATATAACAATATCCACTTTAAGAAAGTTACTTAATTCATTTGGATGTCAATTATATTATCTGTAGTTTGGGGTAAATAAAAATTCTCTTTCAGATATAAGTTAATATTAATTGAGCTCCTAAATGTGAACTATTTAGAACACAGACTGGTGCACATTAAGTGTTTTTATGATACCCAATAGTTTACCCCAAAGAATAAGTATCTATCTCGGTGGTTTAATAAATTTTCTTCTCTATGGCATCTACTAGACTATAGCTTATTCATCCTCATATCCCCACTACTTCAATAAGATGCAAAATACTTATTAAATTAATTAACATATAAAGGGATGGATGAATATTTGATCATCAGTTGGTTATTTAGTTGTTTAGAAACTCTAGCAAGATCTGCATCCTTATCTCTATGGGATGGTCATCTTTATCCAAAGAGGCAGTATTAGAAAGCATACAATAGAAAAGCAGACCTCTGTAAAAACCATCAAATATGCAGAGTCAGTTCTGGGAGAAGGTAGGGTGACACATCACTCTCATATTCTAATTTGTTATAGTAAATGTTAAAAAATATAAACTCTGAAAAAAAAGCAAGCAATAATTATCATCTTCAGTTCTAAAAACAGAGTATACCTAAATAAGTGAGTGGTCTTCAGTGGCTATTGTTGATGGAGGATGAGGGTGGAGTAATGAGGTTAGAGCATATAGTAGGTTAGAGTCTTGACAGGCAGACACATTCCCGTTTTGGTTCTATGATCCTAACAAGTCAGCTCCTGTGCTTTCTTGTCAATTAAGAATATTTTTTTATTATTCATTTGGTTTCTTCAGAGAAAAATATTGAATCACCTGGTTATAGAAAGAAGTCACGAAAGTACTTGCTTTCATATATCTCCCAATCTAATGCAAAAATATACATGTGACGCAGAAATGTTTGTTAGAACATCAATACTCCGAAGGACCAGATTTGACATATGAAGACCTACTTGAGTTGAAATTTGGGGTCTGTCACTTACTAGATAAATGACTTTGAATGAATGACTTAATGTTCTGGAATTTACATTTTCTCCCTTGTTAAATAAAATTACTTGTCCTAACTACGTCAGAGGTAGATATTTAAAAAGCATTTGCAATACGATGCAATTGTATGAACATTAATTAACTATATTATAATTTTTAAGGGTAGAAGATGCTGTCACTATGAGAACATATAATGGTTAAAAACTTTTGAAAAAAAATTTTTTAGAAAAATAAGACATACACATGAAACAGCTAAAACTATCAGATTCTATATAAGTGGACACAAATGTAAGGTGGAAGCATTAACATTTCAGTGGTTGAAGTGTTTTCAAACAATTTCTAAGTTAGAGATGAATTTAAGCTCAGTCTTACAGATGAACAAAATTTCATTAAATCTTCAAAATCAAAATGATTTCAGAGAATTTCTAAGTTCTACATTTCAAGAAACTGAAAAATTAAGTAATTTGTTTCAGTTCTCTGGGTCTACTACATCAGATTCGAGAATATTCTGTTTGGATACCAAAGGTATCCAGTACATTCTTTGTGCTGCTACTGCCAAAGCTCTCATTAGATAGAATTTTAAATGACTTCTGATGAGAAAAGTCTCTAGAACATAACTGATTAAGGACAAATAAGCCCAACTAGTCTTCTTGGCCATACTTACTAATTAATACAGATTATTGATGTTATTATGGACCATCTTACACTTAAAAAATAGATCAAAAACAGCCTTATTAGGATGTATATAATTGGGACACTTTGACCTCATGGAGATGATGCTGGTGAGAATGATGATAAAGTGGAAAAGATGGTTGGTAACAAGAATAATGATATTTAATATTCAGTGAATGCTTATGCTGGGCAGATTGCATGATAACTGACATATATTACCTTATTTAAACTTCATAGCATTCACAATAAGAAAATAAGATGCGTACTATAAATTTCCCTAATTTTTTCAAAGGAAACAGAGGTACAGAAAACCATACCTTAGTTAGACAGTTAATAAAATGTGGTGCCAGACTCCAAATTTGAAATTTTCTTTCAGGCCGGGTGCGGTGGCTCACGCCTGTAATCCCAGCACTTTGGGAGGCCGAGGCGGGTGGATCACGAGGTCAAGAGATCGAGACCATCCTGGTCAACATGGTGAAACCCCGTCTCTACTAAAAATACAAAAAATTAGCTGGGCATGGTGGCGCGTGCCTGTAATCCCAGCGACTCAGGAGGCTGAGGCAGGAGAATTGCCTGAACCTGGGAGGCGGAGGTTGTGGTGAGCCGAGATCGCGCCATTGCACTCCAGCCTGGGTAACATGAGTGAAAAAAACAAAACAAAAAAAAAAGAAATTTTCTTTCAAGGATTGTAGTTGCCATTAGAGTTATTTGATTTTTTATGATAAATTTTATCTCTATCCTCTTGTGTAGCCACCAGTTCCAGGATTGGCCTAAGGCAATCAATAATGTCATTTTCTAGCCAAAAAGATATAATTCTTTATTCAACAATTTTTAAATATTAATTAAGCATTTACTATAATCCAGACACTATTTTAGAAACTACAGAGAGGATAGTGAATTAAGAAGTAGAAATTCCCTGCTTTTTCTGCCCTTAGGGAGTTGACAAAAATAAGAGATTGACCTATAAACAAAAAAAATGTGAGCATAATAATAATGTAGTGGTCATGATCATGAACAATGAAATTAGCAGTTAGAAATTCAAATCACTTTCCATCACTTTCTAACAATGATCTTGGAAAAGTTACTTAACCTCTCTGAAACCCAGTTTTCTAATCTGCTAAATAAGGATAATAGTATCTAATTCTAGAAAGGGTTTTTGTGTGATATGAATAATATTTATAAAGAGGCTAGCATAGGGCTTTAAATAAGGGCTGAATAGGTTATTTTTTTAAGTGCATATTAGATGTAAGTACAAGAATTAATGTAGGGGACATTACACATGCACATGCCTCCAATTTGCCCCTTCACATTCATCACACTCTTTTTTTCCTGTATTGTAAATCTATCTTAAAAACAAAACTTACTCCTAGAAGGCTTTTAAGATCAATTCAACTCCCACAAAGATTTCTTCACCAACATGATCAACGTACAAATTCTTAAATCATGGGCCTTAAAATTTTCATAAATTAATTTTGTTTTGTATTTAGAATTGTCATTGTTAAACCTCCCCTTTATATTGGTTCAAGAAAGAACCTCTGATCCAATTAGGACATTTAAATTTTCTAATGGATTCTGAGAAAGAAGACATATTGTGTCTAATTCTTGACAGTGGTGTGGATGAATGTAAAGTCTAAATCTATACTGTTATTTTACCACTACGAGAGAAGTCAGTCTGATGATATGCTGATTCTGCACAAGGCATGCAGAGGGATGACTCTGTGAGCCATTAAAGCAAGTCAGTCTTGATTTCTACCCTATCCCTGGATCTTCCAGTTATAAAAGCCAAAAGCAATCAGCCAAACAGAAAAATAAAACCCACTTCTTTGTCATGTATTGTCAGTTTGAGTTGCTTTTCTTTTAAGTGAAACATAGAGCCCTAACAGATTAAAAAATAAATAAATAAACCTGGTCCATTGTTGTAGGGTCAAGAAAATAGAAGGATAAATAAAATTTTCATGCGTTTTATTCAGTCAGGTGGCACAAATTAAAGGACCAAGTTGATGCCAAAATGTATATTGAGCCAATCTCAGACTTATGGCATTAACACTGTATAAACCTATATTAATTAGTTCATGAAATGAGAATTCTGAGTCTTTGCTTACAGGGCCACGTTAGCCTTTAAACACTTGCTTGCTAATATTTACACAATCAAATGCTGAAATCTAAAGTCTCAATCTTGGGGTGTTTTCCCTTTGCAAGTGAAAATTGCAGTGGGGAAATAGTAAAATAGGTCACTACTAAATACATTCTTTTATGTTTGAAGCCATTTCAGAAAGTTCTTAGCCTGATAACTTTTTTAAATTTTTGGCATGTGATTTTTTGTTGCCTCATTCTTGAACAGGAAGATATTAATAATGTTACAGAACTGACATCATCTTCTTAACTTCAAGTAACCTGTGGTGTATGTTTGTTTTGCTGCAGTTTCCTAAATACACAGAAATGGAATTCTGATGTGGGTTGACTCACATAATTGTAAAGGTTCTTGCGTGAATTTTTTTCAGTTAAACATGTCAGCGATGAAATATACAACAAACAATAAAATGGATGCAAACACTCATCAATCAAGAGCTGCCTGCCACTTCAGTGCTACAAGAAGGGCCCTCAGAGTGACAGCACAAATTCATGTTGGCAGGCCAATCAAAGCTTTAGAAATAAAACAAAATGTTTCATACCGACCCTTCAATTCTCTAAGGCCATGACAGCCCAGTTCCAATTTCATTTTTTACATTAGTTTTGAATGTCTTTATTAAATCATTTTCATTTCGATCCTTTGCCGGTCACATACATGCCAATATCACTGATGGCTATAAAAAGTGGTATATCTATAATCTTTGGAGAATGGTGTCCTTTAAATGTATTTCTGACTTGTTTTAAAGCTCAATAATAATATTGACATTTAAAAAATTTGTGCAGATAGTAACTTATGTAATCACAACATAAAATATTACTTTAAAACCAAAGAAAGAGACAAGAATGAAAAAAGCAATTCTTTTTCTCATTTCATCACTATTCTAATGCCAGTAATCCATAGTTCTTTTTTAAAATCTGGAGATATAATTCAATAGAACTGCTAAGATTAACTGCTGCACTTAATGTTGTTCTTAATGTGACTTAGTCTTGGTTTGTGAAGCTCAAATGTTCATGCCAAATTTATTTACAGTGGAGTTACTTTCCTTTATTGCTTCAGTCATAGATTGCCATCTTAATAACAAAGGTCCTAGCATGATTTGAAAAGTTTGAGATCTGTCATTGGTCTAGTTTGGGACATATGAAGCATGGCAGTGAAAGGAAGGGATCTTGTTAATGCATAAGGATCAATGGAAATTTCCATTTCATTTTTTCATTTCAAGCTGGTAAAGCATATGTATTCTAAGAGACAGCACCACTGAACTAAATTCTTCTTTGCACCCAGCATTTCTCTCTTGAGGCAATATCCTTTTCCTTTTTTCCTAAATAATTCACAAATTGCTTCTGCACAGAGGCTAAAGCAGGTCAGAACAAAATTCAATTACCTCCTATCACCATATTCTCCTCTTACAAGGGAATGCTGTGGGTATAAGGTTTGCTATCTTAATCATATGTAAAGGTTATATGCCAAACAGAATTATAAAATTTGGGGGTCAGGAGGATAACCTCCAATATCCTATGTGTTTTATTTTATTTAAAAAGGTATGCTCAGTCTTACCTCTTATTTATCTATTATAATTCTTCATTAAATCCTTCTAAAACTCTCTTTCCTAGAGTTTTCCTAATTATCTATACCTACACGCAGACCACAAACCATGGCTGTGTCATATTGGGTCTCATCAATATGTCACATCATGTTCTGTCACTTTACAGAACACAGTATGACAGATCAGATTTCAGAACGAGCACTATATTATCTCTTGGCATAATAAAACATGAAAAGAAATAGATTCCTCATCTGAATTTTTTCCATGTATTTGCACTTACATACACCATATGGGTTTTTCCATAAGATTTTCAAAGTTCATTAGAGTTAAATAATTCTAAATATACTATTCTAGACATTTTACTTTTTTCTTTCCTCTTTATAATCAAGATTAGTTGTTCTAATTATGGTCTATTCTCAGTGATGAAAAATAAAAGACAGATACTAAATTCTTGAGATACTATGTTTACTATCAATTTACTTTGTGTTCTGCTTGCAAAAGTCTCATGAGTTAGGTATGATAAAATGTATTATTCTTGCTTTAAGTTGAAAATACAGAGGCACTGAGAGATTAAATCATGTAGCTTAAGTCAGACACTGTCTAAGCAAGGTCTAAAAGAGGCCTTTGTACTTCTCCAACTGACCAAATGTACATGTTCAATGCAAATTTAATCTGCACATACATTGAGAATTTCAGAATGTAACTACCCTCCTTATTAATCTGTGTTATTTTCATATTATATAAACACTGGTATGGTAGGCAGAACTTTGGCCCCAATGGTCTTTGGCTCCAATGTTATACCTATTAACATGCTAAGTGACATGGCAAAGGGAACTTTGCAGATGTTGTTAAGATGATAGATCTGTTGACCACAAGATAGTAAGATTATTAAGTGGGCCCAATATGATCACATGAGTTTTAAAACCTAAAGCCCAGAACATATAGGGACTTTTACCAGTTGTCATAAACCAAAGATTAACAAGTATATTGAGCAACAAAAACCAGTTCAAAAATTATATAAGCCCAGAATAAGAACAGAGATGAATTTGACAAAAATGAAAGAAGCTGAGAATCCCTTCCTTCCAGTCCTCTACCCTATCCCTTATTTTCAGTCTTGACAGTCTTGATGTGACACATAAATTCTTTGCATCAGCATTGAATAGAAGAGCAGGACTTTCTAGGTAAATAGTCTGTAGCATTCTGGAAGATTCTCTCCCACCAGCCTTTAAAAGTTAGCCTGGAACTAAACTATGTGCCAGATAGAAATACACTATCAGAAGCAGTAGAATATTGTTATTAAATCTTGTACCTGTAAGCAGACCAAAGTGGCAATGGCAGCCAGAGAAGAGGTGTAGGAACACAGAAGTCATAGTGGGGAGAGGATGAGCCATACCGTGTGACAAAATGATCAGAATGCAGGCACTTGGACATCTCAACATAAACCAGCTCACTTGTGAAAGTCCTCTTGGAGCTGAAGTTGTTTGGAGTGAAGATGCAACCCTAATCATTCTGAAATTCTCAAAATCAGAAACCATTCTTAGTCCTGTTTCCACCTGTTAGAGATGGAGAAAAAATTATTTACAGCATCTGCCGCCACTTTTACCTCTCCTACTCACAGAAGACATTGCAAATGCACCACTATATTTCTTGCTGGTGAGCTGCAGCAAGACCTTGCTGTCCATTTCAGCACAGTGCTCTAGAAAACCACTGCCACTTAATGGAAATTTCCTTATATCAAAAGAATATGAAACTTATCAGGTTTACCTTGGTATGAATACTGGTTTTACCACTTACTATGTGCCCCTAAGTCAGAAAGCAAATCTTTCTTGGCCTTGGTTTATTTAGTATATTATATACATAATATTTATAATAAATGTATACTTTGTATGTATGATAGGAATTGTAACTCTTCTGTTATGTTCTTACAGACATCAGATGAGTTAATTTACGTGTCTAGAACAAGGGTCACCAAACTAGAGCCTGTAGGCCAGATATGTCCTGCCATCTGTTTCTTTATAGCTAGAGAGCTTCAGAATATTTTTCACATTTAAAAATGGTTCAAAGAAATCAAAATAAGAATATTTGTGGCATGTGAGAATTACGTGATATATAAATTTCAATATTCACAAGGTTTTACTGGAACACAGCCACACTCTTTTGTTTAGGTATTGACTATGGCTGCTTTTGTGCTATAATGGCAGTGTTGAGTAGTTGCAGCAGACACCATAAAGCTGAAGTATTTCCTACATGTACCTTGACAAAGTTTGCTGGCTCCTGTTCTAGAATGTTAACAGGAATTTTTTAAACACTCTAAAATGTTTTTAGCTCCCTTACCTTTTTCTTTTCTTATTTGAGAATCCATCTGAGAGCAAAAAGGACTCCAGGGCCAAGAATGGGAAATATTTAGGATGTTGCTATTGATCCACAGATATATATACACAAAGCCAAATATTTGCTGTTATTCTGTCCTACTTTTATTAAATTGGGAACAGCTCATCTCAGAGATAAATATTCATTTGTAGGTGTCACGTATATTCCAATGACTCTTGCCCACAGGTGCTAAAGATAAGTCATAACTACTGAAAAAGTGCTCATAAGAATTTGTTGAGAGCGTATTACCCATACATAAACCAATATGAGTAATTCACTAATAATCTCTCACATTGCGTTCTCTACTTCTTTCCTTTATGTAGCTAAATCTCCTGGAGGGCACCATGACCACTCAGGAGTACCCTCTCTGCTGATTCTCACAGTTTCTCACGCTGGGCTCTGCTTTTGTCCAGTGCCGCTTGTGTTGCATACAATTGTGGTTTCTTAGCCTTCCTCTAATAATTACCTAGACTGATGGGTATCTACTCATGCCAGAAACAGCCGCTTACCTTGTGTATCTATTTGTCCATCAGTCACTTCCACTGCCTACTACATTAGAAGCAATATGTTTTTTCATAAATATTGTGCTGCTGGTGGAAATGAATATCTGTTCGTCATTTTTATGCTACATTCTACCAAGGAAGCTATTTGGGTTCCAATAACTGAATTTAGTGAGTACTACTAAAAAGTATTCACAAATGATTTCTCATGTATACATCATGCCCTGCCCTCTCTACTCCAAGATCCAACATGAATGACTCTAATTGTGAGAAGGGGTCATGTTGGATTGAGAAACAAATCCATGTTTCAGAAGAGTGCTAGACTCTGATTCACCGCTCCATCCCAATATAAAGGTTTTGTTTTAAGGCCAAGCTTCCTGGGCATGGTGGCACATGCCTGTAATCCCAGCTACTCAGGAGGCTGAGGCAGGAGAATTGCCTGAGGCGGAGGTTGCGGTGAGTCGAGGTCACGCTGTTACACTCCAGCCTGGGTAACAAGAGCAAAACTCCGTCTCAAAAAGAAAAAAGGCCAAGCTTCTCATATCTAACCTGATGATGATATTTATTTTTCAGGAGGCTTCAAAGTTCCAAATGCAAATTGACTTCTGGTGAGTCAGCTCCATAATTGCTCCAGGGATATTTGGTCATGTCTGAACCACAGTGGTCACCTACCAACTAGTTGATTATTGATGCCCACTATGCAGGATTGTCCTTAAAGTAGTCATAACAGAGTTTTAATAAGGAAAAACATCATTATGTGCCAACTCTGGAAACAACTGTATAAACTTCTCTTCTGTCATATACAAAGTTTAAGATAATAAAGCCTACACTTATTAATATCTAAACTTATGCTTATACTTATTTTGTTAATTAAGACTAAATATTATGCTTATGATGTTTAAATTCCTTTTTAATATTTCTTATGATGTAGAGATTTTGAAGTTATTCTGGCTTTACATAAAACTGAATTTAGTAAGGGAATACCCTGTGGAAGACCCTGTGTTACATTCCCAATACTTATTTCTCTTTTATATCCTTTATAAAGACAATCACTAAAGCTCAGGACTACAATGTTCCTAGCTAAATACTTATCATTCCTGCTTTCTTTGCAGACAAATGTGACTACAACACTGTTTTATTCAATTAGTTGTAAACAGAAGCATACTGGGAATTTGGGAAAAAATATTTTATTTCCTGGTAAAAAGGAATAGAGTTGGTACCATGGTCTTCTGATCCTATCTTCTCCCATTATACAAACATGTTGTCTAAAGTTAAGCAGCAATTTGGTGAATATGAGGTGAACAAGCATGAAAACAAAATACGTAAGACAGTGGGTTAAAAGAATAGAAGAACTTGTATCTCTACAGACATTGTTCTGCTGAAACAACATGTGCAACCACTTCCAGACTTCTTGTTACGTAAGAAAAAAATTTGCTTCTGTTTGTTTTACTCTTGTCCATTTATTCTTTTATTTTCAGGTTTAAAAAAGTTCCTAACTGATAAACTAAGTTCAGCCACATAGAATTGCTGATGTTAACCACATTGAAGTTATAACAATAATAAATTTCATATGGTGAATGTAATATATCTTATTTCATTTGTTTTAGAGATAGGTCATTGAGCAAGACTTCCATCTGGTATCACACAGCTAAATATAAATGCATGTTTCAGTATATAAGAGTATTTCTTTACAATTCATAGGAAACCAGTGTCCATCTTTACTGATGTTCATTGTGCCAGTGGTATGATACATTGGGTAAAAAATCCTCTTAAAAATATAAACAAAGAGATAGAGGGAAAGAGGGAGAGAAATTCAATGTAAATTCTCAAATGAAAATTTATAAAACTCAAGGTTAAGATTTACATAAATTTGTATATATCATTTATTGTATATTTTCTGTGTATTTCGAAGACATTAATTTTGAAAATATGTTCTAAGGGAATTGTACAAGATAGTGACAAATAACCAAAAAAAAATTATTACAACATTACATATAAAAACAATGTAATACTTGGAAACAGAAGAGGTAAGCAAATTCTGGAGCATCCACTACAATGCCCATTATGTAAAAAATACATTGATAAAAAGCCTAAATTGGCAATTAAAGTTACATTCTATAACACACAGATTGCTTTTGCTTTCAGGTACTATCCCTTTCTTATAGAAAGAGTGTCTACTTTTTTCTGGGAAATGATCTATCATAATTCTCTCCTGGCTTATTTTTTAAATATGGGATGAGAGAGACCATAAAT
This sequence comes from Sapajus apella, assembly GCF_009761245.1. Taxonomy (NCBI): domain Eukaryota; kingdom Metazoa; phylum Chordata; class Mammalia; order Primates; family Cebidae; genus Sapajus; species Sapajus apella. Next base: position 55,260,529 of record NW_022436946.1, read on the forward strand.
AGTTCTTTCTGCCAGTAAAAGCTATAATATGAGATGTTTAGGCAAAGCTAGAGTGAAATTGATATACAAAGAGGAATACAAAAAATGGCAGCGAGATTCTAGCGATAGTTCGAGTGCCTGGTAGTTCTTGAAACTAAGCAAGAGCACTCATCTTTTCAGAGACTGAAGGTTAAAATTTCCTTCAGTTGTTTCATGTAAGCCTTTATCTTTCTAACGATGGTCATTTTCCCCTCTCAGCCAGTTGGATTTCCCCTTATGTCACGTGCACACAAATGTATCTTGATATAATCACATTAGAATGTTAGGTGTAAAAGATAATACCGCTGGACATGAAACTGTACATACATGTAAAAAGGCAGCTATTACATATAATATACAAAGTAAAATGTTTAAAATTCTACAAAAATTTTGAGCTTATTCAAGTAAATAAATATTATTGAACACATACTTTGTACCAGATATTCATGTTAGAAATGGAAGTTACAAGAGATTTTTGTCTTTTGGTATTATGATTATTTTCTATGTCTTATTTTTCTTTCAAAATGTTATAAAATAAATTGATATTTTAAGAACTTATTGATAGTAGAGAATGGGGAAAATATAACTTTTGCTATACTACGCTTCTAATATATATAAATGTATATAGCTATAACAATTTTAGTTTTAACAAGTATGCTAAGATACTATTTGTTAAAATTATAAGTAGTGAAGACAATAAGACATTAATTTTATTTATCAGAGTTTCCTAACCTGTGTACCGAGGAACACAGTGTGTTTACAAATAGGTTAGAGGAGTACAGAGTTATGATGTCAGTCTCCCTCATAGCTGAATGGAGATTGGGTGACCAGGTGCCTAATTTGTTTGCCACAAAGTAAAAGGAGACTCATATAGTCTATACCAGTAAGCTATACATTTTTTATTACCTTATATGTGGGCTATAATAGAGGTTTGGGAACATTGTTTTATGTGATCATCTAGGTTCCTTCTCTAGTTATGATATCTAATAATTGAGTATTATATCTCATCACATCAAAATAACAGATGGACAAAATGTAAAATTCATTTGCCCAAATGGCTAGAAATCTTTGAAAGAAATTAATTAATCAAAATAATTTTGAATGCAAGTGTGAGTTTCTAAAAATGGAAAGGAGTTGAAGAGAGAAATGTAGAAAACATGAAATATAATTTGTAAACAGTCCATGGTTTCAGTGGAGAAAAGTTTGGTGTTTAAAACATAGGGAACCTGCTTATTGTCCACACAAGGACTAATGTCTGGCTGTTTATTAGCTCCTAAATAGTCTGCTCAAAACAAATAAATAAATATTTGTAGGAAAGTAGGAAAATATACCCAATAATTGGCTCAAATAAGAGATAAGACATATTATTTTGTTTTTGCTTTGTCCCTGGATAAAACAAAAATATGTCTCTTCTGAGAAATCAAAATCCAAAAACTTTATCTTGATTACAATTAGGTTCACAATTATTCATGAGGTCTGCATAACTCAAATAAAAAATTAACATTAAAAATTTGTACCCTCTGGTGATAAATCTGGAATATTTGGCAGAAGTATAGAAAAGGCACTCAGGAGGTAATTTCCACAACCAATACTGCAGGGATACCAATACACACATAGACCAAAAAATAAAGTTAAGTTAAAATAGAATGGCAAAAATGTTACAAAATGTAAAAGAGAACAATTTAATTGGTCCCTGAATCAAGAGAGACTCAACAAATATGGTAAGCTCAGCCCCAAGAATTCAGTACGGTACAAAAAATCAAAAATGCTATAAAATAAATAAATATGCTTAAAATAGTTAAGAGAATTTTAATATCTATTAAAAAGACATTTAGGAAGTACAAGCCCTTTTGTAAAAGCGCAACATTTTCATGTTTCCTGATAAACTCATTAGATGACATAAACACCATTTAAAGAACAATTCAGTATGAAAATGGTAAACTTTTAAAAACCTGGAAAATTTACCAAGGTAAAACACAGAGTGATGAAAAGGTGAAAAATATCAAAGAGAGTAATATACAAAAGTCAACAACATTCTTATATAACAGCAATGAGCTGAAGAGATTTGAAATTAAAAAAAAAAACAAAAAACCATAATCCTATTTACATCATTCCTCCAAATAAAACACTTATGTGTAAATCTGATAAAATATGTTAAATGTTTATATGAGGAAAATGACAAAACTCTAATGAACAATATCAAAGAAGACCTAAATAAATGGAGAGATATTCCATGTTCATGTATAGGAAGACTCAATATTGTCAAGATGTCAGTTCTTTCCAACTTGAGTCACAGATTTAATGCAATAGCAATCAAAATCACAGCAAGTTATTTTGTGGACAAACTGATTCTCAAGTTTCTATGAAGGGCAAAAGACCCAGATTACCCAAATCAATAGTGAAGAAAAAGAGCAAAGTCAGAGGACTAACACTGTTGCATTTCAAGATCTCGTATAAAGCCATAGTAATCAATGTAGTGTTGGTGAAAATATAGACAAATAGATCAGTGGAATAAAATAGAGAGCCCAGTAATAGACCAAGGTAATTATAGTCAACTGGTCTTTGACAAAGGACCAAAGTAAAGATCTGGACAGCTAGATAGCTACATTCAAAAATACAGATCTAGAAACAAACTTTACGCCATTCACAAACATTAACTGAAAATGCGTTATAGACCGAAATGCAACCCACAAAACTAAAAAATGAAAATAAAAAATAAAATTTTTAGAAGATAAAATAGTAGGAAATCTAGATGATCTTGGGTTTGGTGATTATTATTATTATTATTATTTTGAGCTACAACACCAAAAATACAATCCCTGAAAGAAATAATTGGTAAATTAGACTTCATTAAGATTGAAAACTTCCATTCTGCTAAAGACAATGTCAAGGGAAAGAAGACCATTCACAAACTGGGGATGGAGGGTATATGGAAATTATCTGTAATTTGCTCAGTTTTGCTGTAAACATAAAACTTTCTGAAAAATAACGTTTATTAAATTTTTTAAAAAAGGAAATAAAAGTATGGCAGATATATTATCTACAAAATTCGACAGCAGAAATAAATCCAAATACATCAGAAAGAACAGTAAGTAGATACAGTCCAATGTTATCGATTGACAGAAACTCTCAAAATGAACTTAAAAATCTGTAATATGATGTACACTAGAAATACACATAAAACAAAATGACAGAGAAAGGTTTCATGTGAAAGGATATAAAATGATGTAAGCAAATAACAGGGGAAAGTTAATATAATGATATTAACCAGACAGTTTTGAATTTAAGACAGGGCCATTAATATAGATAAAGTCACTACTGTACAAATGATTAAGGGAACAATTTGACAAGATGCTATAATTCAGAACAAGTATGAGCTTCAAACAAAGCCTCAAAACATATCATTCAAAATTTGTCTGTATTGTGAGGAAACTGGACATATCTTAAATTAGCATGTAAGATGATAATACCACTCTTTCAGAAAATAATTCATCAAGCAGAACAAAAAATAAGAATGTAAGTGTTTTAAACAAAACAAGTAACAAGTTTAGTCCCCACATATTGGCATGTATATGTAACACTTCACCTATATAATTAGTGACTAGACTTCACATTTAAGCAAGCATTTATAAAAGTTAACCAAATATTAAAATATAATACAGTAAATACCAAACATTGTGTATGGACTATACCTAGTATATCCAATACTTTAGAAAGTAAACTCGAGACATAGCCACATCAGATAAAAATAGTAGCAAATAAAAATTATAGTAAATGCTATATAATAATTACACACATACATGTTATCACTTTAACACAAACTATGACAAATTGGTATTTATTTGAAATCTTGTTTCTCTTTTCTAAAACAGCCCTTATTTATTTTTTACTTCTAATAAGTTAAATGTTATAGGATTTATTATTATTTAAGATTGATAAATGTAAACTTTTTAAAGGGAAAACATAACTAGGGCTAATTAAAATCATGCATATTTAATAATAAATAATGACATATTTTCTTCTATTCCATGATAAGACATTTTTATCCTTTCTGTTTTCTTTTACAGTAATATAGCATTCCCCTCTTATCCATGAGGGTTAAGTTCTAAGACAGCCAGTGGACACCCAAAACTTAGTGGTACCAAACTCTCTCTAGAGTCAGCCATTCATATCTAGAAGTCCTACATTTGTACTGTACTCACAGTTTTAGATCACAATTGACTTTGGTAAGGAAAATCACAGACAGCCAAGCAAAACCACAAATTCGAGGGAGCTACTGTATTTGCCTGAACTGCCTTCAGCATTTTGGACATCATTCTTTATTTTTATTTAGAGGTAAAACTAAATACAATCAATCCTAAGATTCATTGTGATTTCCAGCTCTGTTTTTAACAAGTCCCCATTATGCTGATTTCTAGTGTCAGTCTGATTGATAACATGAAGCTGAGCAGCCTCTATGCAAAAGCATTTGAGCATGAAATACTTAGCATTTTACCTTCCTGCAACAGCAAATTTTGAAACTTGTAGGAATTATTCTCAAAAATGCCCATATACTCTTATACAATCAAGTCCTTCGCTTCTATAAAATTATCATATAAGATATCCATCTCTAAAATATCCATAATTTTAAAACTCACATTGAATGTCATCAGAATTTAAACCTCTTCTCAGGAAAAGTGGATTTAAAGCAGAGAGGTAATTAGAACTTGTGAATGTTAAAGTAAAAGCCAATTAACAGTTTCAGTGAAAAAAAAAAAATTGAGAAAGTCCTGCTTACCTGTATTGTCATTTTCTAGTTATATAATTTGGGGCTCTAAAGCCTTGTCATTTCCACTTTCAAAGGTCATGTTTTCCCAGTATGTATTTTTATCTCAGTCTACATATAACAACAGCAAATACTCCAGATGCAGTTGGTTCATCTTGTTTTAGGCTGCTTATGGCTTCTTCAAAAGACCATCATAGAGTTTTGGATAAACAGTACATCAACTTCGTTTGTACTGTAATCCTTTTTTCTATTCTCATTGTCAGTGTATCTTCAAATTAGACATGAGCCTTCTTTTCTCATACTTTGAAAATATGCTTTTACAGGAGATTTTAAAATTGTTTCTATGTTGGGCAACAATGATGTACATCTTGTAGGCCACTTATTTAGGATGCTATTTATTTTTACTTCCATGAACTGAAAATTTTATTGTGTGATTCTGCACATTTTGAAAAAATGAAAAGTGATAAAATACATTCATTATGAAAGCCTCAATATCACAGGTAAGCAAATTACACCTCTTTTTAACAATCCTGAATAGAAAGCATGCAGGACATTAGCTAATTAGGAGCTATTCATTTTCTTTGGTTGAAATTGATGGAGAAATAGAATTTACCAAAATTTGTATTTGCATTTTCTGCTGACTATGCAGATGGATGAGCCTGGCCTAGTTTGTATTTAAACAAAATATCAGCAAACTATTATTTTCTGGTTTCTGTGGTTTTGTTAATTTTTTTTTTTGTAGAAATTAAGGGCTGTATTTGATTTTACAAACTGAAGTACCTAAGAGTACGCTGTTGTTTTTCTTTCCATGATCTGATACATCACTTCACTTGATATACTGTAAGAAGGCATGATCATTAATAAGATCTGATGGAATCAGCTCTACGTTATAAGGGGCTGACGTCAGACATTTTAGTCACAACCTCTGTATCAGGATAATGTAACTTCACTCATTTTCATAGAGAAATCAAGAGATAGATATGATATTATGGATTCGTCAGACATTTTAGTCAGAACCTCTGTATCAGGAAAATGTAACGTCACTCATTTTCATAGAGAAATCAAGAGGCAGATGTGATATTATGGATTCGTGTATGTGGTATGTCCACGCTAATGCAGCAGCCACTGTTTTCAATTGACCATTTGCATCTTTTGGTGAAATGAAAAACATTTTGATTGATTTAAAAGTACTTCCTGGCACTGGCTTGTGAAATTCAGTCTTTATATATGCTTGCTTCACCCTCTGAAACCCAAATTATTTTCTGTATAGCAAGCTCTGCATTGGTTATTTACCTCCTGATACCCTTTTACATATTCTTCCATCTGGCATTAAATTGTATAGCTGATACTGGTATATTCTTTCTCATTTCCATCATCTGAATTGTTAGAAAACCTGGTCACAACATTCACAATGTTAACAATTAAACTAGTGGTACCTTGATACAAATCATGATACTTAATTCATCACCAAAATCAAGGATGAATTATGCATGCTCACAAAGAAAACACACTTAAGTTTTACAATTAACTTGCCTCACTCAAGTGATACAACATTGGATGATCCATTATTAGAAACTGCAAAGCATGATTGCCAACATAGGTGGCCAGGGAGAAAACAGCAATGGGGACTATCTAAGTCAGATGGTGCATGCTACATCCATTTACTGGTAAAACCAATGCTGCTTTCAGCCCCTATTTTTGGGCTGCTTAGAACTTTTGTACTTTTCTCCAACCTTCCACAGCTATTGCTGAAAAATGACAGTTTTTGAATTTCAGGGAAGGATTTCCTGGTTGTAGAACTTTCAGTGCTAAAATCAAGACAGTCCCCAAAAAACTGGAACGGTTAGGCAACCCAGTTGTCCATGATGCAATAATGTGCAAAATTATTACAGAAAAGAAAATATGCTTCTGATCCCTATATATGTGGAAAATTTAAGACATGTTTATAGATTTCTGAATGTATCTCCTGAATTCAGGTATTGAATTTTAGATAGTCCACTAACATTATTCACTATATTAATATATTAAAGGAGAAAAACCAAAAGATAATCTCACTAAGTGCAGAAAAACATAATACAAAATTTGTTTATAATTAAAGCTCATAGAAAAGTCCTAGAATAAATTTATTAACCTTCGTAATGTGTAACCATAAAACATAGAGAATATTCTTACTGCTGAATTTCTGGAAGCATTATCTTTAAATTCAGAAGCAATACAAGAAGGTTCATGATCTTTGTATCCATTTACATGACACTGGAGATTCCAGTAAATGTAAGACGATAATAAAAATCTTGATGTGGAAAATAAACTAGCATTATTTATAGTTTATAGATAATCTATGAGAAATAATAAGATATGATCAGGTTTGAAAAATGTAAGAAAAGTTTCTGAAATCAATAGCATACTTTACCCCAATAAAATAATGAGAAAATAGAATAAAAATATAATTCTAAATACAATCCCAAATCATAAAATTTATGGAAATTAACTCAAGACTACATGTACCCAGAGTACATATTCTTTATGGAAAAATTATAAAATTTTATTAAAGGACATAAAAGAAGGCAAATAAATGGAACTATTATAACATATTGATAAATTAGAAAATTCAAAACCATAAAGATTTCATTCTCCCCAAGTGAAATAAGAAATTAAATACAATTTCAATCAAAATCTCATCATGGTATTTTATGAACTTGAAAAGCAATGCTAAAATGTATATATAAATACTAAGGGCCAAGAACGCCCAGCCAACTTTCAATGCTTCTCCAACAACATATCAAAATTTACTACAAAACTAGACCACTTTAAAGAATCCTATAGAAAGGAGTCAATGTAATAAATCAAAGAGCAGATACAGAGTCATGTGTTACTTAATGACAGGATATATTCTGAGAAATGTATCATTAGGCAATTTTGTCATTGCGCAAACATCGTTGAGTGTGCTTATGCAAATCTAGATGGTATAGCCTACTATACACCAAGCCTATTGCTCTGCTTCTAAGGCTACAAAACTCTATAGCATGGTACTGTACTGAATTCTGCAAGCAACTGTAACAGAATTGTTTAGTATTTATGTATTTAACATATTTAATAAAGAAAATATGCAGTAAAAATATGGTATAATCTTATGATACCACCCTTGTCCATGCAGCCTATTATTGACTGACCTATGTGGCACACTACTTTATGAGAGATGGCGTTTTAAACACTGGAGAAATAATAGAATATAGGCAATCTAGAAAAAATATTAAAATTGAATTCTAAAACACCAAATATATTAAATACCAAATGGATTAAAAATGTAAATGTTGGCCGGGCGCGGTGGCTCATGCCTGTAATCCCAGCACTTTGGGAGGCCGAGGCGGGTGGATCACGAGGTCAAGAGATCGAGACCATCCTGGTCAACATGGTGAAACCCCGTCTCTACTAAAACTACAAAAAATTAGCTGGGCATGGTGGCGCGTGCTTGTAGTCCCGGCTACTCGGGAGGCTGAGGCAGGAGAATTGCCTGAACCCAGGAGGCGGAGGTTGCGGTGAGCCGAGATCGCGCCATTGCACTCCAGCCTGGGCAACAAGAGCGAAACTCCGTCTCAAAAAAAAAAAAAAAAAAAGAAATGTAAATGTTAAAATTATTATAATATACTTTGGAAGATATCTATATGACATTTAATAAGGCTGCTAAATTAAATGATATTGACACTTAAAATTTTGTATCAATGAGCAATCAAACAAAAACAATGATCAATCGAATGAAAAACAAAAGAAAGCCAAGGGAAAGTGTAACACATATAATTCATAAAAATACAAAATTGAGAGACTATGAAAGCCTCATCAAGCTATTAGATGAAAAGTGAAGAACACCCTTTCCCCAATTAAAAACAAGTGAATAAAGTTAGGAAAAAACAATTTATAAAATAGGAAAATCAAACTGAAAACGTCTTCAACTTCGTTATTAATTAGAAAGTGCAAATTTAAATTACAAGGTACCATTAAAACCATATGAGGATTAATAAGTTTGAAATTGTGAATAAGTTTGAAAACACTAAATATTGACAAGGTGGTGGGGAAATAGAATTTTTTTATGCTTTCCTAGAGGTAGAGCAATGAGACACAATAAATTTGGAAAGCAATATGACTAATAAAGTTGCAAACTTTCAGGAACTTTATTATTTAAATTTACATTTGTGATTTCACAAGGGAACAGGGTTAAGCATGTTGATTGCCTATGTGTAATAAAGATGGAAGCAACCTAATTATTCCTCTGTAGAGCAACAGATAAATAGATGGCTTAAATACATGCATTCAACACAAGTGAATAGTAAAGAATAATTAAAACAAACTAAATATACTTTATGAAGTACGGATAAACATTTAAAATATTTTTGAGTTATATAAAGGAAATTAAAAGTTCACTCGGCAGCGAGGCGGAGCCCACAGCAGCTCAGCAAAGCTGCTATAGGCCGACAGTGACTAGGCTTCCTCCTTGCTGGGCTGGGCAGGTCTGAAGGAAAAAAAAAAAAAAAAAAGAAGGCGGCAGCATAACGGAAACTCATAAATAAAGCCCTAAATCCCTGGGACAGAGCACCTGGGAACAAAAACCAGTTTATGAGTTCTGCTGCAGCAGACCTAAAAGTACCTGCCTAGCAGCTCTGAATGAACAATAACAGAGCTCGCAGCTCACCATTTGAGCTCCTATAAAGAAGAGACTGTCTCCTCAAGCAGCTCCCTGACCCCTATATATCCAAAAAGACACCTCATAAAAGAGAGATCAGATTGACACTAGGCGGGTATCCTTCTGGGACAAAGATAGCAGAAGAAAACTGGTAACAACCCTTGCTGTTCAGCAGCTGCTGCAGGTGAACCCCAGGCAAGCAGGGCCTGGAGTGAACCTCAGCAGACCTACAGCAGGGGGGCCAGACTGTCACAAGGAAAACCAAGAAACAGAAATAACCTCATCATCAACAAACAGAACGTCAATCTGAAAGGTTTGAGACCCAATCTGAAAGCCAGCAACTACAAAGTCGACAGGTGGATAAATCCTTAAAGATGGGAAGAAACCAGCGCAAAAAGGATGAAAACACGCGAAACCAGAACACCTCTCCTCCTACAAGGGATCACAACTCCTCACCAGCAAGGGAACAAGGTTGGAGGGAGAACGAGTGTGATGAAATGACAGAATCAGACTTCAGAAGGTGGGTAGTAAGAAACTTCTGTGAACTTAAAGAACATGTTCTAACCAAATGCCAAGAAACTAAGAACCTTGAAAAAAGATTTGACGAAATGCTAACAAGAATGGACAAAATAGAAAGGAATATAAGTGAATTGATGGAGCTGAAAAACGCAACACGAGAACTTCGTGAAGCATGCACAAGTATCAACAGCCAAATGGACCAAGCAGAAGAAAGGATATCAGAGGTCGAAGATCAACTCAATGAAATAAAACGGGAAGGCAAGACTGGAGAAAAAAGGGTAAAAAGGAATGAACAAAGTCTCCAAGAAATGTGGGACTATGTGAAAAGACCTAATCTACGTTTGATAGGCGTACCCGAATGCGACGAAGAGAATGAATCCAAGCTGGAAAATACTCTTCAGGATATTATCCAGGAAAACTTCCCCAACCTAGAAAGGCAGGCAAACATTCAAGTCCAGGAAATACAGAGAACACCACAAAGACATTCGTCAAGAAGAGCAACCCCAAGGCACATAATCGTCAGATTCACCAGGGTCGAAATGAAGGAGAAAATACTAAGGGCAGCCAGAGAGAAAGGTCGGGTTACCCATAAAGGGAAGCCCATCAGACTCACAGCAGATCTCTCAGCAGAAACCCTACAAGCCAGAAGAGAATGGGGGCCAATATTCAACATCCTTAAAGAAAAGAACTTTCAACCCAGAATCTCCTATCCAGCCAAACTAAGCTTCATAAGTGAAGGAAAAATAAAATCCTTTGGGAACATGCAAGTACTCAGAGATTTCGTCACCACCAGGCCAGCTCTACAAGAGCTCCTGAAAGAGGCTCTACACATATAAAGGAACAACAAGTACCAGCTCAACTAAAGGGCAAAACAGCCAGCTAGCACCAAAATGGCAGTATCAAATTCACACATAACAATATTAACCCTAAATGTAAATGGACTAAATGCCCCAGTCAAAAGACACAGACTGGCAAATTGGATAAAAAGCCAAAACCCATCGATGTGCTGTATCCAGGAAACCCATCTCACATGCAAGGATACACAAAGGCTCAAAATAAAGGGATGGAGGAAGATTTACCAAGCAAATGGAGAGCAAAAAAAAAGCAGTAGTTGCAATTCTCATCTCTGATAAATTAGACTTTAAAGCAACAAAGATCATAAGAGACAAAGAGGGACATTACTTAATGGTAAAAGGATCAATGCAACAAGAAGAGCTAACGATCCTAAATATATATGCACCCAATACAGGAGCACCCAGATACATAAGGCAAGTTCTTAATGACTTACAAAGAGACATAGACTCCCACACAATAATAGTGGGAGACTTTAACACCCCATTGTCAACATTAGACAGATCAACCAGACAGAAAATTAACAAGGATATCCAGGACTTGAACTCAGACCTGGACCAAGCAAACCTAATAGACATTTACAGAACTCTCCACCCCAAATCCACAGAATATACATTCTTCTCAGCACCACATCACACCTACTCTAAAATTGACCACATAATTGGAAGTATATCACTCCTCAGCAAATGCAAAAGAATGGAAATCGTAACAAACTGTCTCTCAGACCACAGTGCAATCGAGTTAGAACTCAGAATTCAAAAACTAACTCAGAACCGCACAGCTTCATGGAAACTGAACAACTTGTTCTTGAATGTTGACTGGATAAACAATGAAATGAAGGCAGAAATAAAGATGTTCTTCGAAACCAACGAGAATGAAGACACAACATACCAGAATCTCTGGGACACATTTAAAGCAGTCTCTAGAGGAAAATATATAGCAATAGGTGCCCACATGAGAAGGAAGGAGAGATCAAAAATTGACACCCTATTGTCAAAAGTGAAAGAGTTAGAGGAGCAAGATCAAAAAAACTCAAAGTCTAGCAGAAGACAAGAAATAGCTAAGATCAGAGCAGAACTGAAGGAGATAGAGACACAAAAAACCCTTCAAAAAATCAATAAATCCAGGAGCTGGTTTTTTGAAAAGATCAACAAAATAGACAGACCACTAGCCAGATTAATAAAAAAGAAAAGAGAGAACAACCAAATTGATGCAATAAAAAACGATAAAGGGGATATCACCACAGATTCCACAGAAATTCAAACCATCATCAGAGATTATTACAAACAACTCTATGCACACAAACTAATAAACCTGGAAGAAATGGATAAATTCCTGGACACTTGCCTCCTGCCAAGCCTAAACCAGGAAGAAGCCAAAACCCTGAACAGACCCATAACAAGGTCTGAAGTTGAGGCAGCAATTAAGAGCTTACCACCCAAAAAAACCCCAGGTCCAGATGGGTTCACAGCTGAATTCTACCAGACATACAAAGAGGAGCTGGTACCATTTCTTCTGAAACTATTCCAAACAATACAAAAAGAGGGAATTCTTCCCATATCATTTTATGACACCAACATCATCCTGATTCCAAAACCCGGCAGAGACTCAACAAGAAAAGAAAACTACAGGCCAATATCCATGATGAACACAGATGCAAAAATCTTCAATAAAATATGACAAGCCGATTGCAACAGCACATCAAAAAGCTTATCCACCATGATAAAGTAGGCTTCATCCCGGGGATACAAGGCTGGTTCAACATACGCAAGTCTATAAACGTAATTCACCACATAAACAGAACCAAAGACAAAAACCACATGATTATCTCAATTGATGCAGAAAAGGCCTTTGACAAAATTCAACAGCCCTTTATGCGAAAAACACTCAATAAGCTAGGTATCATGGAACGTATCTCAAAATAATAAAAGCTATTTATGACAAACCAACAGCCAATATCATACTGAATGGGCAAAAACTGGAAGCATTCCCCTTGAAATGTGGCACCAGACAAGGATGCCCGCTCTCACCACTGCTATTCAATATAGTATTAGAAGTTCTAGCCAGAGCAATCAGGCAAGAAAAAGAAATAAAGGGCATTCAAATAGGAAAGGAGGAAGTCAAATTGTCTTTATTTGCAGACGACATGATTGTATATCTAGAAGACCCCATCGTCTCAGCCCCAAACCTCCTGAAACTGATAAGCAAGTTCAGCAAAGTCTCAGGATACAAAATCAATGTGCAAAAATCACATGCATTCGTATACACCAATAACAGACTTAAAGAGAGCCAAATCAAGAACAAACTTCCGTTCACAATTGCCACAAAGAGAATAAAATACCTAGGAATACAACTAACAAGGAATGTAAAGGACCTCTTCAAGGAGAACTACAAGCCACTGCTCAACAAAATAAGAGAGGACACAAACAGATGGAGAAACATTCCATGTTCATGGTTAGGAAGAATCAATATCGTGAAAATGGCCATACTGCCCAAAGTAATTTACAGATTCAATGCTATCCCCATCAAGCTACCAATGACCTTCTTCACAGAACTGGAAAAAACCACCTTAAACTTCATATGGAACCAAAAGAGAGCCCGCATAGCCAAGTCAATTCTAAGCAAACAGAACAAAGCGGGGGGCATCACACTACCAGACTTCAAACTATACTACAAGGCTACAGTAATCAAAACAGCATGGTACGGGTACCAAAACAGAGATATAGACCAATGGAACAGAACAGAGGTCTCGCAGGCAACACAACATATCTACAACCATCTGATCTTTGACAAACCTGACAAAAACAAGCAATGGGGAAAGGATTCCCTGTTCAATAAATGGTGTTGGGAAAGCTGGCTAGCCATGTGCAGAAAGCAGAAACTGGACCCCTTCCTGACACCTTACATGAAAATTAACTCCAGATGGATTAAAGACTTAAACATAAGACCTAACACCATAAAAACCCTAAAAGAAAATCTAGGCAAAACCATTCAGGACGTAGGTGTAGGCAAGGACTTCATGACCAAAACACCAAAAGCATTGACAACAAAAGCCAAAATAGACAAATGGGACCTAATCAAACACCACAGCTTCTGCACAGCAAAAGAAACAATCATTAGAGTGAATCGGCAACCAACAGATTGGGAAAAAATTTTTGCAGTCTACCCATCTGACAAAGGGCTGATATCCAAATTTACAAAGAACTAAAGCAGATTTACAAGAAAAAAACTAACAAGCCCATTCAAAAGTGGGCAAAGGATATGAACAGACACTTTACAAAAGAAGACATACGTGAGGCCAACAAACATATGAAAACATGCTCCTCATCACTGGTCATAAGAGAAATGCAAATCAAAACTACATTGAGATACCATCTCACGCCGGTAAGAATGGCGAACATTAAAAAATCTGGAGACAGCAGATGGTGGAGAGGATGTGGAGAAGTAGGAACACTTTTGCACTGTTGGTGGGAGTGTAAATTAGTTCAACCATTGTGGAAGACAGTGTGGAGATTCCTCAAGGACATAGAAATAGAAATTCCATTTGACCCAGCAATCCCATTACTGGGTATATATCCAAAGGATTACAAATCGTTCTACTATAAGGACACGTGTACACGAATGTTCATTGCAGCACTGTTTACAATAGCAAGGACCTGGAACCAACCCAAATGCCCATCGACGATAGACTGGATAGGGAAAATGTGGCACATATACACCATGGAATATTATGCAGCCATCAAAAACGATGAGTTTGGGTCCTTTGTGGTGACATGGATGAACCTGGAAACCATCATTCTCAGCAAACTGACAGAGGAGCAGAAGATCAAACACCACATGCTCTCACTCATAGGCGGGTGTTGAACGATGAGAGCACATGGACACAGGGAGGGGAGCACTACACACTGGGGTCAGTTGGGGGGAAATAGGGGAGGGACGGTGGGGGGTGGGGAGCTGGGGAGGGATAGCAGGGGGAGAAATGCCAGATGTAGGTGATGGGGAGGAAGGCAGCAAATCACACTGCCATGTGTGTTCCTATGCAACAATTTTGCATGTTCTTCACATGTACCCCAAAACCTAAAATGCAATAAAATAAATAAATGGGAAAAAGAAAAAAAAAGAAAGAAAACAACGTTTATGGATACATGTATGTCTACCAAAAAACCAAAGCCTATAACATATTGACATACACCAATTTCAGGTGAGCGTTCCCTTGTAGAGATTAAGGAAATGGCTAGGGATAGTGAAACTGAACTTTAATATCCTGTCACATTTCATATCTTTGCATAAAGCAAAAATAACAAAATGTTAACACCTGTTTGGTAACAGTTGGGGATACAATGTATCTATTATGTTGTTTCAGGATTATTTGAAATACTTCATAATACAAATTTTGTATATGTGTATGTGTGTTTGTGTCCCTGTGTGTGTGTATTCCAGATAAAAGAAATATAAATTCCATTGGATTCATACTTTAGCCTATTGATTAGCCCACATATGGTTTATTGTACCTAGCAATTGTACACTGATTTTAGTTCAATATTTTAAGAGAGATGTTGAACACTGACAAAAGAACTACCTCTGCATGTACATGAAGAGGAAGCTCATAATTAATTGAGAAAGGGAACTAACAGTATTTTAGTATCTACTGTATTCCATATTTCCTGTATGAGTGTGTAATTTATGTGTACCTACATATAAATCAAATATGTCAATATGTATAAAATGAAACAACCAGAATTGCAGAAGCCAGTGTTAAACCTATTTATCTTGATGAAAATATCCATAGTCTTTTTTGTAATTCATATTTCCTCCCAGAAATAATGTGGGGCAATATGGTACAGTGGAATTACCCTGAAGGACCAGTGATCATCCAAAACTGAATAAATGACACCTTAACAGAAAATCGTGAGAGTTGTTTTGGAAGACTTCCACAAGGAGCAAGAAGAAAGGAAAACAGATTAACATAGTTTTGGATGTGGAGACATCCAGATAGGCTTAATTAGTGAATAACAATTAGAATGAGGAAAATATCAATTCGCTAGGTATTGCTATAGTTTCCAGTGGCAGCTGTAACAAGTTATCACAAATATGGTGAATTAAAACAAAGAAAATTTGTTCTCTCACAGTTGTGGAGTCCAGAAACCCAAAATCAGTATCACTGGACCAAAATCAAGGTGTTGACAGGACTGTGCTCCCTCCTGAGACTCCAAAGGAGAATCAGTTTCTTGCATTTTTGGGGTTCTACTGGCTGTATCAATTCAATCTCCGCCTCCATGGTCACAATGACTCTCCCTCTTTCATTATGTGTCAAATTTCTCTCTTTCTTTCTGCCTGCCTCAAAAAGGATACATGTGATTGCATTTAGGGACCATGATGATGGGGGATATTCTCCCAAATCCTTTTTGCTATTTGAGATAACATGTATAAATTCCATGCATTAGGATATGGACATCTTTGAGGGACCATTATTCAGCCTACCACAGGTATGAAGCAACATTTTTACAAATTACTGTGGACACCTACTCTTTCTAATCATTCACCATCTCTTTACTCTTTTTCTGATTATGGGTACCTAATGTTGTAAAACACTTCTCCCAATTCCATATGGATCTAATGGGAAGAGTCTAATCATAGCTCTCCACTTCTCTAGGATTGCGCACATGGTGTGGGTTTTTTATCACATTTTATAGGTGAAGATTCACAGACCAGTGTATAGACTTATGGCCCATGTCTTACTAATTGGATTTTATTACCTAGTGTTTTACATATGCATATATGAGAAAGACTCTCTTTTCCTAGAATCTATAGCTAATCTGATTAAACCTTAAATCTGGTAGATGCCAGGTTCACTATCACAGGGAGCATAGTTAGAGGAGAAAAGAATCAGAACACCCAAAGAATCAGAATGAAAAGAGTCCTCTTGGCATCAGCTCTTGCCTCAAATGAGTTCCATTCCTGACTTTCTTAGTTCTGTGAGGCAACTAAAACCCTGTTGTTGACTTCAGTTAGCTTGAACTGGATTTCTGACTAACACCTCAACAGAATTGTTTATTCTGTGGGGGAAGGAATTCACAATGAATGTACAGTTAGACAGGAAGATCTCCACGTTCCCTCAAAACTCTAAAACCCCTTACTTCCAAATGTGCTATAAAAAAAAAAAAAAAAAACTGGGTAAAATTTTAAAAATCAAAATATTGTCAGTTACAACACTGCACTTTGTATAGCTTTTCTGAAACAGGGTATGTATAAAGCAGTTATGCTACATAGTCACTGCTGAAGAAAAGGATGCAGTGTCAAATGCAAAAGAACCTAAGCTTATGTTTGCTATGGAGAATATCTCAATTATCAGTAGAAGCTATAAAAATAAACATCCATAAACCAGCTTCCAAATAAATAAACAACTAAAGAAACAAATAATCAAAGTCCAGCAGCTATTCATTCAAATTTTGTGTTCCCAATTAATGCTTCCTTTACCTCATTTCTTTAAAAAGTTCTAGAATTCTGTATCAGAATATTAAAATTTTATGTATGTAGATACCATGTTGTCCAATTCAATGAACACTCTGAAAAAACATCATGCTATTGATTTTATAAGTATATTTTTATATATGATTTAAGAATTGATAAAATAGTTAATTTGTAGCCATTTCTAAAATAAAATGAAAAAAATCATCAGGCTTTTGTTGTGGAGTGTAACAATACAATCCTGTTATAATATTGTTTCTACAACTATTAACCAGAAATTCGAAGAGGTGAGGAATTTATTTTCTGAAATGTTAATTGTGTTGTGTTCACACAGTTCCAAATAATATGGATTTATTAATAATATTTATATGCTATATCTCCAGAAAGTTTCCACGTATTTAAAGGGAAAGAATAGCTTACTTTAACTAATTATGAAATTCTTCTAAATTAAGGAGAAGTTATAAGGTCTAAGGACACTCAAAACAGGTCTTGCTATAATGGGACTCCTGAGGCTCCTCTTAAAGAAAGGGTTTCCTGGCCTTCAAACAAAAGAAGAAAATATAGATTCCCTCAAAACAATAGTCTCTTAGAGTTTCAGGAGTAGAAATGTATTAAAATAGTATAAAGATTTAAATTTTGCTGAAATTACTAATATTGTAATGATACAGGTTAGAGTAAATTATGACAGTCATGCAAGAAGAATTATGCATATTTAAGCCTCAGAAAATTTAACATCACCTTTGTATAATTGGTCTCTGGATCACCAAGAAACTGGGATATATATCTTATCTTCCAGCTATAAACAGGTAACATGGTATAGGATGTCCTTTCTATCAAATATGTCCTTTCTATCAAAATACTTTTCTTATCGAAATGCTAGGCAATATTTTGAGAAAACAATTAACATAAGTGCTGGATTGGCAGTATTAACACACAGAAAGAAACACACCCTTCATTCAGTAAGAAGTCTTTACTACCTGTAGTCAACATGCTGAGATCTCTAACAACTAATTCAGAAAGAGGTTTAGAACATTTCTAAATTTTTCCCAATATTTTTTGTTATGATAGCTTTAGACATATAGGAATATTATAGGACTTATACTGCAATATCTGTATACCTGATATCTAGATTCAGTAATTCTTCATTTTTAGCTATATTATATACATGCTATGTACTCAAATGTTTTACCACAACTTGTTTTATACATTTGGTCATGGGTTTCAGATGTCAGATCTCTTTTTCTCTAAATCCTTCATCATGTATTTTCTAAGAATAAGATATGTGCCTTTATAGATGTCATTTGCATACCTAACAAAATTAGTAATTTCCTAAAATCATCAAATATCCAGTTCTTACTCAACAATTTTCAAACCTAACAATTTAGCATGAAGTTGATGAAACAAAGAAAAACTAATAAAATTCATGGCTATGGTAGAAAAAAAGACTCACATAAATAGCTTATTGGTCAAGGTAGAAAATATTGGAAAGTAGAAAATATTTTGAAATGCATACATTGTGAAAAAGTACATTTAAGTCAACTACTTAAAAATTTTTGTAAAAAGTTAAAACAGCTAATTAATGCCCCCAAAATTGAACATGGAAATAGTAAAATTTAAAAAGATTTAAAAATTGAAAAAAGGGAATAACAAATACTATTTTTAAGAAGGGTAGAAAATTCATGAACTAGAAAACCAACAAATGAGAAAATATAATTTACAAGGCCAACTTTTCTTTTATAAAAAAAATTAATAAGACTGACAATCCCATATAACTTGACTAAAAATAGGTATTAATAGGGCACAAATATTAAAATTAAAAATGAAAAGGAGGAAAACATTACATCAATAAAAGCGGTGAAAAGAAAATGAATATGGTAGGTTGATTGCAAAAATGGCTTCTATGCTTTTCCTATCTTTTCTTTCAAAGTGTGAATTTGCAGATCCTTCTATAGAAAGGTTGTGTCTATTTCAACATCTTTTGAAGTAGGTCTTGTAGTTTTCTTGACTGACAAAATGTGGTGGAAAATGATGATGTGTGAGTTCTAAGCATAGGTCTCAAAAGGACTTCCATGCTTCTACTCTCTCTCTCTTTTTCTGTTAGGCCCCTACTTTCTCCATATGAACAAGCTCAAGTTAGTCCAAATTGATGAGAGACCATGTGAAGCAAAGCTAATTGAGCTATAAAGGCATAGCTGAGGCTCCAGACATGTAAGAGGGTCCAGCCAAGAAAAGCAGTGCTGCTCAGATTAATACAATTGACTGCTGCTGCATAATTGCTCTCTCCAAGCCCAGCTCAGACTGCAACAGCTGTGCCACGTTGCCAACAGAAAGTGCAAATTCAAGAAAAACAAATTAGATAAACAAATAAGTAGACATTTAATAGTAAAAAGGCAGAATCAAAATTCCCACTATTTGCACATAACATGATGTCTTCACACAGAAGACCCAAACAAATCTACATTTAAACTTAAATTAATGAGTTTATGTAGTTCACCAGAACAAAAAACAAAATCAATGCACACAAAGCAGTATATATTGTTTTAAGCCAGTAAGTCTTAAGGTAGTTTGTGTCACAGTGTGATTGTGGGAATACATTATAAAAAATCAGAATATTATAAATAAATTTATGCCAATCAATAGAAAAAATTAAATAAAATTCTTAGAAAAAATACGTTTTTCAAAGCTGATAGAAGAAATAAAAAACCTAATTGGAATTGAATTCAGAAGCTTATTAGAATTGAATCTAATTAAAATAATTATCTGTATAAAACTCCATATCCAGAAGAAACTCCATATGTAAACTTTTAAACAAATAATAACACCAGTCCTAAATAGCCACTTTTATAAACTGAAAATAGGCCACATTCTTTTTATAAGTGCAAATAACCTTGATACTAACATCCTAAAAATTTAATACCTTTCATAACTAGATGCAAAGATAAACAAAACATTATCAAGAAAAAATTATCAATTAATAAAACATACAATGTGTCATTTTAAAAAAAGAATTGATCCCAGGACTTCAGGACTGGTTTTAGATCAATTGATATAATTTTATAAATTAACAAAAAAGGAGAATTATAATAATTATCTCAAAACCCATTTGTAATATTAACAGAAAATCAGAAATAAAACTTTCATAGTCTGAAACAAGGTATTTATTTAAAAAATAAAAACAAATATTAGATTTAATGATGAAATAATGAAAGATATATGGCTTCTATAATGACATAAGGGTATTTCCTATGACCCATTAATAATTATCTGACAAGGCCTAGCCAGCACAATAAGCCAAATAGCCATATTGCAGAAATAAAAATCAACTTATGGGCAGACATGATTTCTTTTTTCATAGAAAAATTTTAAAAAATACATCTAATTATTGTGATTAGTTAATTGAGCAGCTGATCACTGGACTGGACATAAAGTTAGTATAAATATAAATTGTAGTTACATATACTAACAATAAACAATGAGGAAGCTTTTTTAATTAAAAAAAGACACCATTTATAATGGCATGGATCTATGCAAGGCTAAGTGGAAACTTCATGTAGAAAATAAACCATTGTTAAGAGATATTAGAAAAGATAAAATAAATGAGGATATCCTATGTTTATTAATTGGAAGAAATTCTCATATATATATAGATGCAACATAATCCCAATAAAAATGTTAGTGTTTTTTGTAGGGAATGGAAAATGACAAGCTAATTCTAAAACTTATATAGAAACACAAAGCAGGAAATAATAAAATCTATCTTGAATAATTACAAATCAGAGATTTTATACTACTAGCTAAAAATCATCTTATAACACTTTACTAAATAATCAGTGTGATTGAAACAAGGATTCATAAACAGACGGGTGGAACAGAATACAGGGTTTAGAAACAAATCCACACAAATGGAGAAACCTGATCCATGACAAACGAGAAACTGTAGAGCTGTAGAGAAAGCTCTATCTTCTCAGTAAATGATGCTACCTAAACTGGATTTGTATATAAAAAATAATGTTGGCACCTATGTCAGACCATATACAATATTTCATTTTAGATGGCTTGAATTTCTAAATGTAAATTAAAGATAAAATACTTTTGGAAGAACTCAAAGAAGAACTTTTCCAAGATTGCAGCAAATTCTTTTATTATATTTATTAAAGTTTTGGGGTACATGTGCAGAATGCGCAGGTTACATAGGTATACATGTGCCATGGTGGTTTGATGCACCCATCAAACCATCATCTACCTTAGTTATTTCTCTTAATGCTATCCCTCCCTAGTCCTCCACCCCCAAAAATGCCCCAGTGTGTAATGTTCCCCTTCCAGTGTCCATGTGTTCTCATTGTTCAACTCCCACTTATCAGTGAATACATGCAGTGTTTGGTTAGTTTATGTTAGTTTTCTGAGAATGATGGTTTCTAGCTTCATCCAAGTCCCTGCAAAGGACATGAACTCATCCTTTTTTTACAGCTGTATAGTATTCCATGGTGTATATGTGCCACATTTTCTAAATCCATTCTCTCATTGATGGGCACTGGGGTTGGTTCCAAGTCTTTGTTAATGTGAACAGTCCTGCTATAAACGTATGTGTGCATGTGTCTTTTTAACAGAATGATTTATAATCCTTTGGGTATATATGCAGTAATGGGATTGCTGTGTCAAATGGTATTTCTGGTTCTAGATCCTTGAGGAATTGCCATACTGTCTTCCACAATGGTTGAATTAATTTACACTCCCACCAACAGTGTAAAAGCATTTCTATTTCTCCACACCTTCTCTACCATCTGTTGATTCATGACTTTAATGATTGCCATTCTAACTGGCATGAGATGGTATCTCAGTGTGGTTTTGATTTGCATTTCTCTAATGACCAGTGATGATAAGCTTTTCTCATGTTTGTTGGTTGTATAAATGTCTTATTTTGAGAGGAGTCTGTTCATATCCTTTGTCCACTTTTTGATGGGGTTGTTTTCCTGTAAATTTGTTTAAGTTCCCTGTAGATTCTGGATGTTAGCCCTTTGTCAGATGGAGAGATTGCAAACATTTTCTCCCATTTTGTAGACTGCCCATTCACTCTGATAATTATTTTTTTGTTTAGTTTAGAAGCTCTTTAGTTTAATTAGATCCTGTTTGTCAATTTTGGCTTTTTTTTTTGCCATTGCTTTTGGTGTTTTAGTCATGAAGTCTTTGTCCACACCTATGTCCTAAATGGTATTGCCTAGGTTTTCTTCTAGGTTTTAGGTCTTACACTTAAATCTTTAATCCTTCTTGGGTTAATTTTTGTATACAGTGTAAGGAAGGGGTCCAGTTACAGTTTTCTGCATATGGCTAGCCAGTTTTTCCAACACTATTTATTAAGTAGGGAATTCTCTCCACATTGTTTTTTTTTTGTTTGTTTGTTTTTCGGTTTTTGGTTTTTTTTGTCAGGTTTGTCAAAGATCAGATAGTTGTAGATATGTGGCATTATTTCTAAGGCCTCTGTTCTGTTCCATTGGTCTATATATCTGTTTTGGTTCCAGTACCATACTGTTTTGGTTACTCTAGCCTTATAGTATAGTTTGAAGTCAGGTTGTATGATTCCTCCAGCTTTGTTCTTTTTGCTTAGGATTGTCTTGGCTCTACAGGCTCTTTTCTGGTTTCTTTTTTTTTTTTTTTTTTGAGATGGAGTTTCGCTCTTGTTACCCAGGCTGGAGTGCAATGGCGCAATCTCGGCTCACTGCAACCTCCGCCTCCTGGGTTCAGGCAATTCTCCTGCCTCAGCCTCCTGAGTAGCTGGGATTACAGGCACGCACCACCATGCCCAGCTAATTTTTTGTATTTTTAGTAGAGACGGGATTTCACCATGTTGACCAGGATGGTCTCGATCTCTTGACCTCATGATCCACCCGCCTCGGCCTCCCAAAGTGCTGGGATTACAGGCTTGAGCCACCGCACCCAGCCATCTTTTTTGGTTTCATATGAAATTTAAAGTAGTTTTTTTCTAATTCTGTGAAGAAAGTCAATGGTTGCTTAATGGGTACCATTGAATCTATAAACTACTTTGGGCAGCATGGCCATTTTCATGATATTAAGTCTTTCTAACCATAAGAATGGAACATTTTTCCATTTGTTTGTGTCCTCTTTTATTTCCTTGAGCAGTGGTTTGTAGTTCTCCTTGAAGAGATCCTTCACATCCCTTGTAAATTGTATCCCTAGGAATTTTATTCTCTTTGTAGCAATTGTAAATGGGAGTCCATTCATGATTTGGCTCTGTTTGACTATTATTGGTGTATAAAAATGCTTGTGAATTTTGCACATTGATTTTGTATCCTGAGACTTTGCTGAAGTTGCTTATCAGCTTTAGGAGATTTTAGGCTGAGACAATGGGGCTTTCTAAATATACAATCATGTCACCTACAAACAGAGACAATTTGACTTCCTCTCTTCCTATTTCATTACTCTTCATTTCTTTCTCTTGCCTGATTGCCCTGACCAGAACTTATAATACTATTTTGAATAGGACTAGTGAGAGAGTGCATCCTTGTCTTGTGCCAGTTTTCTAAGGGAATGCTTCCAGTTTTTGTCCATTCAGTATGATTTTGGCTGTGGGTTGTCCTAAATAGCTCTTATTATTTTGAAATACATTCCATCAATGCCTAGTTTATTGAGAGTTTTTAGCAGGAAGAGGTGTTGAATATTATCGAAGGTCTTTTCTGCTTTGAGACAATCATGTGGTTTTTGTCATTGGTTCTGTTTATATGATGAATTACATCTACTGATTTCTGTATGTTGAACCAGTCTTGCATCCCAGGGATGAAGCAGATCTGATCGTGGTGGATAAGCTTTTTGATGTCTGCTGAATTCTGTTTGCCATTATAGTATTAATGATTTTTGCATCAATGTTCATCAGGGATATTGGCCTGAAATTTAATTTTTTTGTTGTGTCTCTGCCAGGTTTTGGTATACGGATGATATTGTACTCACAAAATGAGTTAGGGAGGAGTCCCTCTTTTTCTATTGTTGGAATAGTTTCAGAAGTAATGGTACTATCTCCTCTTTGTACCTCTGGTAGAATTCAGCTATGAATCCATCTGGTCCTGGACTTTTTTTTGGTTAGCAGGCTATTGATTACTGCCTCAATTTCAGAACTTGTTATTGGTCTATTCAGGAATTGTACTTCTTCTTGGTTTAGACTTGGGGGATGTATGTGTCAAGGAATTTATCCATTCCTTCTAGATTTTCTAGTTTATTTGCATAAAGGTGTTTATAGTATTTTCTGATGGTAGTTTGTATTTCTGTAGGATCAGTGGTGATATCCCATTTATCATATAATAATGTTAATATAATTACTTGTTTGCTTTATCCTATATTTATAAAATGATTTGAAATTACAGTATCAACATGACTATGAACAATAAACTACTAAGTAAAGTGTAAGATTATTTTGCAAAATGTTAAGTGCACTATATGTTACTAATATCAGAATTTGATGTAAATCTGCCTCATGCAAATAAGCAGAGAAAAACAATCTGCAAAGAGAAAAATTTTAAAGACAATTTACAAAGAGAAGTGAAGATGTGAGACCATGTATCTCTAGATATCACACAGAATATTCTTGATTCATTTTTGATTGATGTCTAAGTCTTTGTTTCTAGGTACCCTGAGATACACTGCTTGATTCATTTTAATATTCCACCATAACCATACTTTTTTGTTTTGTTTCTTTTTTTTTTGCAAATTTGTTTGTTTCTTGGAAGTAATTTCTTGGCAAATAAAAAAAAAATTCTTTAAAAGTTTATAAATCTAGAAATTAGGGCCATTATAAAACTAGCACAAAGCTCCCAGCTAGCATACATGGGCACTAGGCTTTTTAACACTATACTGATATTATATTTTAAAATATTAGACATTTCCTATTTTCCACATGATTCAAGAACTTACTTTCAAGACTTTCCTTGGCTTTTTGGTTTGAGTGCATTCATTACCCAAATTTTCTTCTTGCAAAAGATTTGGCTGCTTATGAGCAGAGGAGAATATTTTGGAAACTACACAACTGTGAAAAGCCATAGCTCAAATACATTTGGCCTCTTACAGTTCACCCAAATAATTAAGAAATAAATATGCAAGAATCACTACAGGCATGAGCATCAAAATAGGTCCGTTTCTAAAGATATCTACTTAGCAGCAGGAGTCACTGGAAAATGACCAGAAAGTCTTTAGCTCTTTACAATTTTCAGAAGAGTAGAACTCTCTCAACATTAAGTTTTCATGTCAGTGAAAGTGAAAAGAAGGAAGCAAAGATTTCCTGTATTTGCTTTACTTTATGCCTATCTCATATGAGAGTTTCAGCAAAGTTTTCTCTCTGGATTATAAATACAGAAATCTGGTTGTGGCAGATAAGTGAAAATCTACAAAATAATATGTATAATTATAGCAAAAATTAATTAGTTGTTGATTTCTAAATTGTATATGCAGTTTGTCTAGAACTTTATAGTAATGACATTAATATTTTAGCAGTCAAATAATCTATATGAAATAAATATATTTTCAATAACTTTTAGTACCTCACACATTAACTTCTAACTGTTGATTTTACCTCAGTGTTCTACAGTACTAGGTCTATTTCCTCACTTTTATGCAGTTTTATAAAGTTTTATAAAGTTACTGGAATATTTTAGATTTGTATTTGAAGAAGTATTTTTTATAATATTTTAAAATACGCACCGCTGAAAAGCAATTTACAAGTACATAATAAATGATATCTTTAAAATAAGTTTCAAGTTTTTACAGAAGTAAGTAGTTAGTGGCAAAAAAAAATGACTTTCTTTCTATGACAATTGCAAAATTACATGTAAAGCCATGGACAACAATAGTAGCTGTTACCTGCACAAAATGTGCCTTATTTCTCAAGTCCATCATTTATCTTTTATATACCAACTTGTAACTCCATTCAGCACATTTTTTCCTTACTTTCAAACTGCTTACCTTACATTGCCTTTTAGCAAATTGTGATAATATTGTTCAATCTCAAGGCAGACAGATTTAGAATTAGAGTATCCTCATAATGTAATATTTTACTATTAAAATATATTAGCACCATATATAAATATCAACTTTTAAAATAATTAAAAACATGTTTCAATATGTTGTAACTATAAAGAATACATAAAATATAATCATATGATTGATATGAGATTATTATATTTAAAAGGAAATAACCATTTCATTGATAAAAGGAAGCAAATTGTGTAGAGTCATTTTAGGATTAAGCACCTGCAATATATTCTGATATCCAAGAACAGAACTAGGCTGAAGCTAAAATGAAGACTTGTGTGATCATTTTGAGCATTATAATTTTCTGCAAAATTTGAGTGATTTGCAAAACTGTGATAGATTTCCCTGAATAGGATGGTGGCAAAGGCTTTGTAGATTCAAAAATAGTTTTGCTGAGGCAATGAGAAGTCATATACTATCAGATTAGAAGTTTGTTTACCAAGCTAAAAAAAAAAAAAAAAAAAAAAGCTGACAAAAATTTTGCCTCTAAACATTGCAAAGTCCTTCTTCCCTTTTTTTAATTATTATTTTTCATTTTGCTCTTAATATCTCTCCACTGAGGAAAAATCTAATTGTATTTGCAATTCAATAATTAAGTATTGCCATTAAACAGTAATAATTTTATAAATATAGTTATCAAAAATTGTGAGTTTGCATTTCTGGAATGATTTGACAATGTTTCTAAACTGAAACATATAAATATTGTCATCATTTAGCTACCACTTATAAGTGAGAGCATGAAGTATTTGGTTTTCTATTCTTGTGTTAGTTTATTAAAGATAGTAGCTTAATACCTGATGATGAAGTAATCTGTACAACAAACCACCATGACAAAAGCTCACCAACTTAAGAAACCTGCACATGTACCCCTGAACTTAAAAGTTAAAAAAAAAAAAAAAACTAAATTAAAAAAGTATTTTTAGATGCTGGGCTTTTGAATATTTAACATAGGACAATACCTCATAAGCCTGTTTTCAGCTTCTCTGAAATAATATTACCTTCTGCTTTTGCTGTCTAACGTTTGAAGAAGTTACTTCATGTAAAAATTTAATAAACAGAGTTGGTTTTGATATGATGATAGGGCTCCTATCATAAGAATATCAGCTACTTCATTATGGCCAGAACCAGAAGTCCCAAGTACAGGTAAATCATAACTTTCTTCAAAAGTTTATAGCTTAAATTATTTCTATTTTTTTATAATTGTAATCTCTGATTTGAAAACTTTGAGTTCTGATATTTTTTTTTCTACAACTCTTACACACTGTAGAAGGGAGCACAAGCTTCCCAACTGAACTAGAATTTCCATAAACAACAAAGACTCTGAGCAGAACATATTCCTTGTCTCATTTAAGTGTAGACCCAGTTGAAGCTTTCAGTCAATTATGGTTTTAAAGTAATAAAAAATATCATGTTCCTAAAAATTAGATTGAGGCAACTAAATATTTTGTGGCAGTTCTAGAATGGCCATGAGATGTCATGATCCTTGGTCATTGACAATAGACACTGAATGTACATGTAAAACTTAGAGGCAAAGGCTTCATATCCCATTATGTGTTCCATCAGCCATGGAACTGAGACTTTTTAGAAGCTACAGCATAGAAATTTTATGCTTATTAAGGAAGGCCAAAGTGTGATGATCCAATGAAATGTGACCAGTTTAGAGGGAAACAGTCACCCTTTACAATGATGAGGGATTTAATAATTTATGTAACATTTAGGAATATAAGGAATGTTAATAAGAATCCTATAATACATATTTAGCAGGCTAAACTGCTTATGGTTGAGTGCCAGTAAATAGATTATTTTTTAAATGGAAGGAATTTGTTGTTGTAAACTATGTGTTGGAGGGAATAGAGGTCACAAAAGTACAATTATTTTTTTTTCCAGTTTAGGCCACAGGTTTTTCTTGCTTGAATCCTTGAAAAATTCAAGGATTTATTAATTTGGCTGTGGTTTGGGTTCTTAATTTCCTGCCAAACTTCTTGATGTTCAGAACAGGCAAAAAATACATCTATTTTGACTGTAATTATGCCAAGCTTAACAGCCTATACACAAGACATAAAGAAAAAGCGAAAGGAAGCTTATGCTTGCTTAATTCAGTTGAAGACTTAATTAGGAACTCAATTCTATCAGACATTTAATATTGTATTTTGTTTTCATTTATTTTTTTCCTAATAGAAAATAATGTCATGCCAATTGTATATGATTATGGATAGCTATTTATGGAACTGGTTCTTGTGTCTACGCTTAATTACATTTTGTTTGGAGGTTAACATTGTTTTACAACTGTGGCTTCTGTTTGAATCTATTCTTACAGTTTTTCTTTCTTGTTAGGACTTAGATTGCTGGTTTGTAGGATCTCTTGTTTGTGATTTTCTCTATTTCTGTTTTCTATTTCTAGGCCTATTCTCTAGTGCATTATTCTTGATAAATTTAAAGTCATTTAGGGGTAAAACAAAAGAAATAATTCATATTTGCCGCATGCTGAAGTCTTGATAAACAATGTATTTATATGCTAAATTTAAAAATGCTGTAAATTCTGTGATTCCTAATGAATACATTTGATTTTTATTTAGTTTGTTTTCAGTCTTTACCTTGCTATCTACCTGTTATGCTACAGGATCATAATTCCTAAAGCCTACCCAACTCGACTCACACAAATATTCATTGAAAATAATCACGGATATTCACTATAAACACAGAATTGTTCAGTATGTTTCATTGCTTCAGGCTTCTTCCTCTTCTGCAAAAGAATTTAGAATTATTCTTTTATTTACAGACATCACAGAACTAATGCATTTTTTGTAACCAATAATAAGTCTCAAGAAAGATGAGAGTAGATTCACGTTTCCATTAACACCTTTATTTGACAGCAACATGATTTCTGTAACACCTAACACTATACCTGACCTAATCGTTTTCATTTGTTAATAATCACTTACTAAGTGCTTTACAAAGTTACTCTAAATTATATTGGATGAGCCTATTTAAATGAATAAATCACATAGTTGCATTTTATTATTTCATATTACCTAGGAATGAAGTCAATATTATGCTTCATAAATTGAAGCCATGTCTTTCTAACGTGTTCTGATATGCCAACCAACAAATAGATTCTTATTTTTATTCATGGGATTCTGTAACCAATAACTGGCTGGTAAAGAATGTGTCGAAATCAATCAAGCTGTAGATACACACTCAATGGATGGATAGAGAGAGGCACTAGGTCTGCTCATAAAATTGCACTTGCCACCTAACAATAGAAACTATTTTTTCATTAGAGTTCCAAATATCTCAGTGTTTGGGGAAGTCTCCAGGTAATATATGCAGTGAAGAACATTACTAGGCACTGGGAAACAATAGGCTTCCATCAATCAACATATATTTGAATATGAACAGCTTTTAGGAAAGCTTTGGGTATTTTTTCTTTCACTGACATTGATGTTAATTAAGTATCATAATTTAATGAACCCCCAAGAAGATTGACATTTGTACAATTAATCTTCACCTGGCACAGAAACCTAATCCTCTGAATCAGAATTTCAGACAACGGGTACTGCTGCTGTGCACATACAATTCTGACACCAACTTGGCTTCTAAGTCTCCCATTATATTCCTAAGCATGGCAGCATAAAATAAATGAAGCTAGACAAGGCTTCAGACACAGCCTTAGTTTACTCGCTTGAGATGAGTATATAGAATGAATAGGGACACCATCAGCTCTGATAAGGTTTACTAAAAATCCAAGGCAGCCATGGTGGGATAACAAAATAATAATTTATAAAATGTCTTCCCTTATATTTGAAAATGTTTTTTACATACATTCTCACTTATTCTAGATTCTGGTTGAGGTAATTGCTTTTATCTGCTCAAATTTACCAAGTAATTATCCCACTGGAGGACTCATTCATTACCTCTAAATTTTTAGTCCACCTTTGTTTGGGGGTAAAATGCTGAGCTTTCTTAAAATAGTCACTGGCCAGATAATAAAATCACAATAAATGGCTTAGTCCAATGTTTTTCAGCTTCTAGTGTGACACATTGATGGGTTTTTATAACAATTTATTGAAGTGTAACTAGCATTTGTTTACTTATGGCATGGAATGGAGTAGACTAAAGTAGACCAGAATAGAGTGAATTGCACATAGTAAAGCTAAGTGTTTTTCAATTATATATGTATGTGTGTATATCTGCATTAGATTGTGATGCAACATGTATTTTTGCATGCATTTATCGTTATGGGTTGCCAAGTTAAGAATGTTTGAAAGGCACTTGCCTTTTCTAAACAGGACTCACTCCAGGAGACAAGATACTATACCTAAACTTCATGACTGATATATAAGTGAGAGAAGTGAAATGGAAAATGAGAAGACAATTGTAATGCCTACAATAATGAAATTGTAACATGACCCCAATTTTTAACCTCTCCCCTTAAATTGTAGATAAGATCTGTAGATATGATGAGATTACTTCTGATATTAGGTTACTTTATAATGCAAAGATGAATCGGTTTTGCAGATATAATTAAGGTTTCTGTCGAGGTGTGTTTGTGTTAATCAAAAGAAAGATTATTCTAGGTAGGCCTGACATAATGAGGTGAGCTCTTTGAAAACGGATCTAGAGGTAAAAGAGAAGTAATAGTAGATTTGTTTCCCTTGGCCTTTGAATATCAAATTGCCATGTTGTGGAGAGGTTCATGTGGCAGGGAATATCGGATGAGTTCTAGGAATCATAAGCTTCTGTCCTACAGCTACAAGGGAATGAATTGTGGCAACAACCAAGGAGTTAAAAGGGGAGTTTTAACTTCAGAAAGGATTGAAGTCACAGCTGACACCTTGATTTCAGCTTTGTGAGACACGGAATAGAGAACGCAGTTAAGGTGTGGTCAAATTTCAGGGCTAAAGAAAAAAAAAGAAAACTCAGGTAATACATAGGTACTAAGTCACGAAATTTATGAAAATTTGTTATACAGCAATAGAAAACAAATACAGTTGTCTATGTAGATTCTAGGAGCACGGCATCCCTTTTCTTTGTCACGAAGCCCTAATTTATCACTACTGAGAGAGACAACATTTGTTTTTACTATCCAATTGAGTTTCTGCAGCCAAATCTATCATTAGTGCAGTTCCCTTCACACTTGTGCATGTCAAATGAGCTGCTTTCCCCTTCTGGCTTTTCATTATATGCTCTAATCCTGTGAAAAGCACAGGGAAAAATACACCTGGGTAACAAGGAGCTTTTGGAATATAATCCTCACGTATTTGTAAAGTAGATAATATTAACATGCTTTGCAGAGAGAAAACTAGAGTTCAGAGGGGTTCAAGGATTTTTTTTTAAGGAACACACAGCTACTACAGCTAAGTCTCAGTGTTTCTCTAATTATTATTTTTTTATTCAGTTTCTCAAAGCAATAAGAAATTTGATTTGTTCACTCTAAAGCAGAGTTCAAAGTAAGATTAGTTGCGTGATTTTAGCAAAGCTACCTAACCTAGCTAAACCTCTATCCACATTGCATGCATGCACATGTGTGCGTGTGTGTGTGTGTATGTGTGCACGCATGCATGACGTTGGGGGAGAGAAAGAGGGAGAGAGAACAGTGATATTTAGCTACACTTTAGAGTTGGAAATTAATGAGATGACTACTGAATACAGAGTTTATAATTACTTTAATCACTGTCCAAATTCTGTAAGCTCTCTTTATTATGTAACAAAACAGTTTATAATTTAATTTCAAAGTTAAAATAAACTAATATCCCCCAGCAATTCAGTAAAATCTTTGCAATACATTTTTTTCCTAATTGAAAATTTAGGATGATTTAAATAGAATGAGATATGAAATTGAAGAGGGAAAAAAGAATAAGCTATGCATACTAATAGAGAAAAGAAGATATCTAGAAGAAATTTAACATATTTAAAAACATATTTTGTTGTAATAATATTTACCATAAATGATCCTTATGTATGTTAAAAGATCTCTACCTAGCAAATTTTTATTAAATACTGTCATAAATATTTATCTGAATATGTTAAAACATTTCAAAATGTCTAAGAAATTTTTGTAAAAATAAAATCTAACTCTAATTTCTAAATAATTTTCACCCCTTTCCCCCAAAAGAATCAGTTCTCATGGCTTAAAATTGTATACAAAAAGCATCATCTGACAAACGGTCAGTATTTAAAACTGGAAAAAATCCATGATTATGGATCTCAGTAGAAGTTAATTGTGCACTCACAGCGCACATCTGCACTCGATAGAATCGAACCCTTCCATTAGTACAATAAAATAAGAAGATGCCTACTTTTGCAAATCCAGATCAATGACATGTTGGTGTCTCTGTATATGTACATTTATGGTTCACACATTTTTACTTATCAGGGGTCATGGTGACAATAATTACATGACTAATATTCCATTTTACATTCATCATATTTCCTTGCCAAAATTTATTATAATATCTGATATATGTGAAAAGATTTTTCTTCAGATTTATAGAACCTGTTTTTAAGCACTGAATGGCAGGCGTTTTTTGTTCACTTTTTAAAATAATTTGTTATACCTACTATTGATATTTACATTTAATTATCACAGTATCTACTTCCAAAGGTCCTTCCACCTTCTTTTGGGTCTGAAGAAAGAAAATACTTTTTGTACAGCTATGTAATGTGTTTGGTTTTTAAGCTAAGAGTTATTATAAGAGTCAAAAAGTTAAGACTTTATAAAGTTTATAAAGTAAGGAAGTTACAGTAAGCTAAGATTAATATATTATTAAAAAAAGAAATTCCTTTATAAATTTAAAGCAGCCAAAGTGTGCAATATTTTTAGAGTCTACAGTAGTGTACTGTAATGTCCTGGGCTTTCACATTCAATTACCACTCACTCATCGACTCACCAAGAGCAACTTCCAGCCTTGTTAGCCTTACTCAGGTAAGTGCCCTACACAAGTGTAATATTAAGTTCTTTAATACTGTATTTTTACTGTAACTTTTAAATTTCCATATATATTTACATACATGATTTCTTACCATTGTATTAAATTGGCCATAGAATTCAGTACAGTATCATGCAGTATAGTTTTATAGCTTAGGAACAATAGGCTATACCATATAGCCTGGGTGTGTACTAGGCTGTATCATCTAGGTTGTATAAGCACATGCTATGATGTTTCACAGTGACTAAATCATATAATGACACATTTCTCAGAACATATTCCTGTCGTTAAATGACATATACTGATTTTACTTCTTGGCTGGAAATTTTGGCTATTATTTTCAGAGTGTAATCTCTGAGTTATGATTACTAAATAAGGTGAAAATACATTATTTATATCCAAATGAAGAGCATCTTGGTAGAAGAGTATATTAATTAACATTTGCCACAAAACCTCAGTAACTTCTACAGCAGTAATTCTCAAATGTTTTGGTCATAGAATCACTTTTTTCTCTTAAAAACTAGACCCCAAAACCTTTTATTTATTTAGGCTATATATACATTAATATCGTTCTTATTAGAAAATATATTGAATTAATTTTAAAATATTCTTATAACATAAACTCATTACATGTTAAAATCAATGTGTTTTATTAAAAATAACTATATTGTTTAGAATGTTAATTACAATAGTAGCATCATTTTTCATTTTTGCAAATCTCTGCATTGCCTCACTTATTAGAAAATAGCTAGATTTTCATACCTGCTTCTACATTCAGTCTGTTGCAATCTGTTATTTGGTTGAGCTATATGAAGAAAGTCTGACCTCACACAGACATGGAATGGAACAAAGGAGAAACTTACAGACCCCTAAAGGGTCTCAGAGGCATCCAACTCCATTCCTTTCATTTTTATTTTTATGTTTTTAACCACCTTGCACTGATTATGCTTTGTGTTTATTTTATCCTTTCAAGGCTTACACATTTTATTTCTTTTTCCTTCCCTTTTGTCTTATTCTTTACCTTATTATCTTTTCAATTACTCCTATCCTTGCTGACCTCTAGCTTCCTTCTCCACTTTTCCTTGCTCCTCTTGAAACCCTCTCTACCCCGTTCTCTTCAAGTGATACACAAAACTGACGTGTCTTCCTAAAACTGGAATTATCTTGAGAGATATTTGAAAGATATAGTACTTTTTGTATCTGCTTAAAATTTTTTCTGTAAAATTATCCAGTAATACACTATCCAGTAATACAGACCAAACCAAAAAAATAAAATGGTGGGGGGGGTCATGTTTAATTATCTACTTTCCATTAAACTGGGGCTAGATGTAGAAAAGAGGAATTGAAAGAAAAGATATTTAGGATATACTATGGAAGCAGATGTCAACTTAAACATCTCATCTCATGATTCCTCTTCCAGAATACATCCTAAATCTCTCTTTTTTTTTTAATCAACTTCTCTTCTCTACATCTAACACCACTTTAATCAATGCTTTCCCCTTTGTTGTGGTATTATAACAGTCTACTAATTGGTGGTCATGCTCCCCACTTGCCCAATCATACTCCCAATACCACAACTAAGTTTCCATGCAGTGGCCAGTGGGATTGTCATGGATGCTCTTGGTGGTCCACTTCGAGGTCCTTTTCCAGCTGTGGCACTCATTGTCCAGTTGTTGTGTCAGCTGATAATAACTCACAGCTGACCCTGGTCTTCTCTGGAGTATTGATTTACAGCAAATGGGAGTTCCAATAAAACTTCAAAAAATTCCAACCTTTTCATTATTACCTACAAAATGCTGCTTTAACAGGTGCCTGCCCACCAGCAGACTTCATTTCCTATCAATAAGCTAGGAAAGGTCCTAACTTAGGGCATTTGTTCTTACTATTTTTTCAGTCCAGAATGCTCTTCCCCGAATATTTGTAGAAGCAATTGGTCATGTTCAGATTTCAGCTCCAATATTACCTATTAGTGGGGACTTTTTCACCACTCTGTCCAAATGTACCTTCTACCTTCTCTTTCTCAGTAATTCTGTTAAGTTACTACAGGTGTTTAATATTTTTCAGATAATTAATTACTCTTAAACATTATCTTATATATGTATTTGTTTAGTTTTGTCACATCTCCTTACCCATACTAGACTTCATATTAGTACAAATAAACTTTTATTGGCTTAATCTTTTGAGATTTTATTTTTCACGTCTGCAGGCATGTATTTTCTAGGCTAAAAATAGAACATCAATAGTAGGTATACTTTTCTTCAAAAAGTTCATAATATAATAAAAGAGAAAGTAAATATATAAAAGTGTATTAGCTGTCTATTGCTGCAAAGCCAATTACACCAAACTTAGTAACATAAAACAATAAACATTTATTATCTCACAGTGTCTTAGCTGGGTGGTTCTGTCTTGAGATCACCCATGAAGTTTCAGTCATATATTGGCCAGAGCTATAGTTATCTCATGGTTCAAGGGGGAGGATTCATTTCCAAGATAACTGATATTGGTGGATTTCAGTTCCTCACAATGTGGGCCTTTCCAAAGGTTGACTGAGTAACCACAATATTGGTTACCCCAGAGTGAGTAATTCAGGGAAGAGAGGAAGAGAAAGAGAGTGAGAAGAGCAAGAGAGAAATAAAATTCTGGAAGGAAACCACAGGTTTTATAACCCAATCTTGCAAGCGAAATCATATCACTTCTGCCATATGCTATTCACTAGGAAAGAATCACTAAGTCCAGTACTCACTCAAAAGGAGATGAATTAAGCTGTGTATTTTTTGAGAAGTATCAAAGAATTTAGATATATCTTTTAAATTATTACAATAAGGTAGGAAGGCTATATGTGAAAAATTCCAGTAATATAGGCAATGCATTCTAAGAATTTATAAATATATAAGAACCAGTTACATTGAGGTTATAAGTAATGGTTTAAATAAAAAACTGGTTATTGATGTCTTTTGATAAATGAATACTTGATAAAAATTATTTTAGACAGAAGAAACAAATAAGGTACAGAATTTGATTGAGGAAGAGAGAATACTTTGACCAGGGCAAAATTTTATGTTAGAGAGGATTATTTGGATTAGTGGTCTGTTGCTGAAGGAAGAAAGCCACCTATTCCTGTTCTTCTGTGATTTACAGATGGCCATAAAATAATAAAAGAAAAGAAAAAATATTTGCAAATACTCATGGCTTAATCAGCATCCCTGCTCTTCAGGAAAGTGAAGCAGCAGCTGTGTGAGATGTGATTCAGAATTCCATCCAGTTGCCTTCTTCCAAGTATCCTTACGACTTGCATAGTGCTATATGTACATGTATTCTTCCCTCCAGCAAGAAAATGTCTTAGTTTTTCTATCAGAGCTTGCACTCCATCTGAGATTGCACCCCACTAAATTTCAATAGATAACTCATTTTATTGACTAATACATCTCAGAAGCATGATAAATACTTTTATAGCCCCTTCTATTGAGCAAGTGTTTTATCAATGTGTATATTCAGATTTGCTTTTTCATTTGAGAGTATGCTAACACATAAAACCAGGCAAATATGTTACTCAGATAGAAAGCTAGATCCTGGGGTGGGGTAGAAGTAAAGCAAAGGAATTGGCTAATAATTTTCAAACTGATTGATTAAGTCAAAAGCTCAAACTATCCACTAGATTAAAGCATTGTTTAAACCTTATTAATTACAAACTTGAAGGACAAAAGAAGACTGACCACAGAAGTTTAGAATTCTCAAAATGAGCTTAACTTCTTTCATTTATATTTGGAGGGAACAAAGATATTACTTTTATCAAAGTTTATACAAGAGTAAACTTAATGGTGAAGTTAACCTCCTGAGACATTTCATAGTACATAAATCTCCAATATGTGGCATGTTTTCTGATGCCTCACCAAAGGCAAATACATTATAAGATGCACCTGGCACACTACTTCCACACAGAAGCCAAGGAACTGCCAACACTTGTAATGACCAAACAAAAAATAATTTAGGTCACCATATCAGATTGTTTACCTGTTTGTGTGATACAGCTGGAAAATACGTTCTGACAGTTTCAAAAACAATATAAGTTTTTTGAGAATTGAGGATGACATAACCTTTTTATGATTTTACAAATGTTATAAAATATATGATCTATTGAGAGGGTAATTTCACCTTGATTTTCCATTAACTTAACCAAACAGGGTAAACACCATTAGTCACAATAACTTTTACAACCTCAGTCATTATTCATCAAACTATTTTGGGGATTATTTCTGTTTTTATAGCGGGAATAAATAAACATGGCATAGAACACATAACATCCTTTCTTCCTGCACTAGCTAAACTTGTCTATCTCCTATGCACCTTTCAAGCTATGAAGAGCTTTTGTGTATTCTACACTCCAAAAAAAATGGTGGGCAAATGTTTAACACAGTAAACTAAAGAGTATGGAAATGGAGAAAAACGCATGCTTATGTTTAATAAAAGTTAGGGGAAGTGTTCATTTAGAAAATATATGCTTTTAGTATTAATCAAGAGTGTGTTGCAGCACACTATCAATTTCTTATTTTTTTTTTTTTAGACGGAGTTTTGCTCCTGTCATCCAGCCTGGAGTGCAATGGCATAAACTCCACTCACTGTAACCTCTGCCTCCCTGTTTGAGGCTATTCTCCTACCTCAGCCTCCTAAGTAACTGGAATTACAGGCATGTGTCACCACACCCAGCTTTTTTTTTTTTTTTTTTTTTTTTTGGTAGAGACAGCATTTCATCATCAGGTTGGCCAGGCTGGTCTCGAACTCCTGACAACAAGTGATCTGCCTGCCTTGGCCTCCCAAAGTGCTGGGATTGTAGGAGGGAGCAATGGCACATGGCCCACACTATCAATTTCTAATGCTAATTGGGCACAGTCAGTTTGTAAAGGTTACCTATCAATCCTTAATAAAATATATACACATTCTAAGGACACAGTATTTTCCCACACTTGTAAGATAAATTACTGTTAGGTTTATTTGTGTATCTTGTCCTCACTCACTTATACATTTGAGCCAGTAGCTCTCATCATTAACTTTAGGGAAGGAATAATTAACCCAATGCTTTAACACCAACATAAGGATCTCAATATTCTGTATTTCTCTTCCCAGTCTCACTCTGTATTTTTTCTCCTTCATGTTTTGTTTTCCTTCTTTAACAAATTACCCACCATTTTTAACAGCACTGCTTCTGAAATCAGTCAACCTACTTAAATGGTGCAAACATATGGATGCAAGAGTGCAGTTTAAAATTTCACAGGCTCTATTTTAAAGAGAAAAAAATCAAACTTCCTCAGAAAGAACAATATCCAATAAGGAGTGTGGAAAGTTTCATAAGATGGTCAGTGGTAAAAGGTGTAAAATATAGTTCCCAAAATATCTTTCATATAGACTAGCTCTTCTTCTCTCAAAATTGATCACATCTCAAATACTTCATCTTTCTCATAATTCCTTTAAAATGCAGTGTGTATGTGTATGTGTGTGTGTGTGTGTATATATATACACACACACACACACACACATATATATATTGTGCCATTATCTGAAATGAAGAAATTACATTGTGATATGCTACCTTTAATTTTCTATTATTGTTTTGACACTTAGAGTATATATCTTATCTCATTTCGAAATACAAACAATCCTATAAAAGATCTTTCTGTAGCCTCATCTTATTCCTGAGGAAGGTAAAGCTATAGACATTTTTCTAACCCAGCTCAAGCCTTTTAGGCATTCAACCCCACAATGGAACTCAACCTCCTGTCTCTTTACCTCCAGTTCAGCATTCCTAAGATGATATCTACTGAAATCCAAGTGTTTCTCCACAATCTGAAAAGCAAATTTTTCTGCCCATCTCAAATTTTGCGCCTGTGTGTGAATAGTGCTATGGACTGAATTGTGTCCCTCCAAGATTCGACTCATATGTTGAAGTCCTAATCCACAATATGATGGTATTTAGAGATGGAAACTATGGGAGGTAATTAGGGCTACATGAGGTCATGAGGGTGGGGCCCTCATGACACAATTATTGGTTTTGTAAGAAGAGTAGCAAGAGATTGCTCTCTCTCTCCATCATGTTAGGACACAGGATGAAGATGGCTGTATACAAGCCAGAAAGAAGACTTCTACCAGAAACTGAATTGAGTGGAACCTTGAATTTAAAATTTCCAGTTTCCAAATTTGAGAAATGAATGTCTGCTGTAAAGCCACCAAGTCTATGGTATTTTGTTATAGTAGCCCAAACTAATACAAATAGTTATACAATTCTCATCTTCACAAATTCATTAATTTAGAAATACTACCTTTCCGGGCCCCCAATTTTTTATTGCTTAAATTTTTAAACAACTGTATTAGACTAATAAATGCTAACGATGATTATCTGTCTCTCACTTTGATTTTCTTTTATTGAATGAAACTTTTTCTTGTTTTCTTAGTTGCTTCTTAGAAGGGCTTCATAATGACTGATTTAATTATAATTTTTTCAGAAGCAAGTAAATTATGTTGGGTCACTAGGTAATCTTTTAAATGAAATGCATAGATACAGAAGAATCACAAAAATTAAAATTAGCTATATATTAATTTTGTTAGGAAAGTTATTCCAATTCCAGAAACTTCAGTAGAATTTACCATCCAGAAAACTCACAATCCTTTGCAGGAGATCAAATAAATAGTGTTTTAGTTAAAAAGCAAAGGAATGTCCAGAGCTTTGGATAACTTTTAAATAAAAACTAAATACAGAATGTTATATTCTAATTTCTCACTATTATTATTAATTATTATCATATAATCTGTTTGAATTATTGTCTCTTTTTAAGAAGAACATGCTCATATTCATAAAACAATGGGCACTTGTCACAAGTTGGGTTCTCTGAAGCAAACACATGATAGGATTAAACATATCAGATGAAATGTTTAGAATATTTTAATCCTAAAATATTCAAATGATCACCTAAACTGAATAAAGACATTGGAAAATACAAATTTTTTTTTTAATTTTCTTTTTAATAGACTGAAATGTTTCATCTGAAACTCTTCTTTGAGAGGAGATTAATTAGTAAAATTCTAGTCCCCTCTCTAACTCTTTGCTCATTCCGTCCAAGGGAGGTAGAGTGATTAATGAAATTTATAAATTTGGGAAAGAATAGCTGGACATACTTGGCTTTACTGTGGCCTTCTTCTTCCTCTGGGAAGGTGACCAAAGAGAATATAAATTCTGCCCTGCTCTTCCAGGCCAGCCTTCTATATATTTCTGTTTGTGAACAAAGGGCAAACATCATTGTAATTTTAGTGCTTGCTACAAATAAAAGCATAAAAGCCTCATCCTAAACTGGCCTCAGTTTAAAAAAAAAAAAAAAAGAGAGAGATTTGATATTCACCTTTTCTCTTGGTATAATTTCTCACTATTTCAGTATCTAAACATGAAAGTGAGTATTCTGAGATTTTCCTCAGGAACTCCCAACAGCAATAAAAAATACACCAAACAAAATCCTAATTTGTCTCAAAACAGTGATTTTGAATTACTTTTCATATGAGTAACAGATAAAGGAAAATTAACAAGTAAATTAGAAGAGAAGAATTCCACTTTTACTACAAGGTAATCAAAATTCATATAAACAGTAATACTAACTGATATTAATACAATACAAACAATGTAAAAAACTGAAGTTTTCATCTAACTATGCCAAATATGATTCCTCTAGTTTATTTTTATTTGTTTAACTTTTTAAATTTAAAAAGTTAAATTGACCAAATGGGCTACTTATTCTGGCATTGTATAATCAGAGTCAAAAATGTTGAATAAACAAATCAATAAAATGGAGCTGTATATTAAAAACAACAAGCAGGGCTTTTTTTCCTAAATGTTTGCCCCATAGCCAGGTTCACTTCGAGCCAGCATATGAAAGATTTTGTGATTAGGCCCCAAAGCACAAAAATACCAATTAATTATGGTGATTAGATATGTCTTCATTAGTAGTCTATAAATAAATCATGCAAAGCATTATGCAGTCAGCTATCCTGGAAAAATATTCTTCTAGAGGGCTGTGAAAACAGCTTAATTAATTATAAATGCTTTGAAACTTACCACATTGTATTTTGAAATGTTAAAGCATACATACATACACACATTATCCACGTTTGGAGGTATCTGTCAAACTGTTTCCGTGTTTCTTAACGCTACTTAGCACTAAAATGCTTCCCAGAATCCAGATGAAAGTTTGTTAAAAATCTCTATTTATTGTTAAAAGTAAAAATGCTATTTAGACCACTTATATTTCCAATTCGTCTCATGTTTTCAGATGACAGAGTGTTTTGCTTTGATATTTAACTTCTATGCTTCCAGAAATGCTTTGTAAATGTTCTCTTCTCTTCCCATCTCATTCCCTCCCTGCCCTCAGAATATTTTCCTCATTTATTCAAAAATATTTCTTCCTGAAAATGTTCCATTATTAAAAATATTTCAATTATGCTTATAATTAACCCGTTTTTTGCAAGCTATCCTCCATTCACTCCACCAGATCTTCTGCTCTCACCTCTCCTGCTGTACCCACAGGACAATTCTCTATGAACTGCATCAAGTGGTTCCCTTGCCCTGCAGTTTCTAATTGAGCTTAGCTAATGGATATCCCTGGCAGGAGATCAGAGGTAGGTAGGAAAATTTATTTTCCTCACTCCTTTTCTCCAGGTTGGTTATGTACCTCTGCCAAAGGTCACAGTTCTTGACGAGTGATTCTTGCTACACAAATCTCTCTATGGTTTTAGTCCTTTCAGATATAAGGATGATAGCAGGTCTCTCCACTATAACTGGCCCTCCAGCATTACGTCATCTCTTTTGATTTCTCTATACCCTGCTCTAGCTTTTGTAAATCATTTTATTAAATCCATCTCAAATTCTCAAATTATTCAATTTGAGTACATAACCTGTTCTATGTAATACCCTGATATGATTAATTTTGTAAATTACTCAAACAATACAAAAATAGAGTAAAACATGAACATCCTCACTACATCTTTTGATTGTGATACTGAAAATACAATTCAAATTGGCCTAAGTACCCGGATTTTTCCAGTTCACTGAGTCAGTATATCACATCCAGAAGGATGCGCTTTTCATGGCTACTTACAGTTTAAATGGGCCAGAACATTTCAAGGTACCATCAAGCATGCTTTTGCATTTACTACCCTGGGAATGAGTATGTAACAGTCAGAAGATAAAATCAAGTCAGTTATTTTAACAAAAATGGTTTTATGTAAATAATTGTTAATTAGGTACTAAAGACTTAAAATGGTAAAAAAGAAAAATGCTGCATTATTATGGAAGAAGTATCTATAGACTGCAGCTACCCTACTAGGACTGGGTATGCAAACATATCATCTTGGAGGAGCGTCTGTGGAGAGCTGAAACTCAGACCTCAGATAAAGTGTGCTACTTCACCCATGCTTGTCATGCTTGTGTCTCTTTGCTTGAGGGAAATATCTTATGGGACTAGGACCCAGGCCTCTGAAGAAGAATGCTGAATGACAGCATTAGAGGTTGCTGTTTTTGCAGGAGCACATTGAGACTGATGCTGCAAATGTTGAAGAACTGAAAAGTCAATTAAACATTCTACAGAAACAAACTGCTGCTACCAGCAGGAAGAGGTGAGATGAGGCTAAGGTGATGCTCAATGACAGGAAGCAAACGGGAAGCCAGCACCAAACAAACAAGATGGAGCAGGTCTCTTTTCCCTCTTCCATCCTTACAGCTCCCTCTAGTGCTTTCTGGTAGCCAAGACTAAGAGAAAGGCAGCTGGCAAAGCAGACATGCAGCTTGCAGATTTCCAGCCCAGCTTTACAGAGCATAGTATAGAAGAGTCTGAGCTGAGAGGCAATAACTTAGTAACTGTGTAAGGTAACAGCCAGAAGTCAACTGTACTCATTGATTAGAAACACAGTTGCAGAATTCCTACTGTACCAAACCTTATATGAAGCTAGATTGTCTTAACCACAGGAAAGTTTTAGTCTGTTCTACTTTCTGCTTGAGAAGTTAATATGACAAAGAAAACAATTACAACATATTATGAGAAGCACCATGATAGAAGTTAAAATATGATGCTTTTAGAGTGGCATGTCAATTAGCAATGTAGGATTTAGGGAGGGCATTTGACTGGAGGTAATGTTGAAGTTGGATTTGAAAAGATTCAATAGACAGGAGCCTACTGGGTAGATATTAGAATTAACTCAAATGCTTGATAACCATATTTGGAAAAATAGGAAGGTCAAGCATCAGGAACTACAGGTAATTTTCACTGGAGGAATCACCTGGTTAGAACACAGGAACGACTACTCTGTTGTTCCTGAATACCACTGAGCTAGACCTACTGTCACTGGGCACAGCTGCCATGAACACAGCAATGATCAATAATTTTTAATAGGCCATAAAAATTTTGTATCACTTCCTAAAAATTCAAAGTGGGCCATCCAGTAGGTTGAACCTAGGTCAGCTGCCCTGCTCTAGGTTTCAGGGGAAAGATAGAAGAGTATATTACCTTATTAGTCTGACCTTAAATTCTGGCTTCCTTCAAGATTTAGAAAGTAAGGATTTTAATTCCAAATAAGGTTAACATGTGTCTGAT
Source organism: Sapajus apella (assembly GCF_009761245.1). Lineage (NCBI taxonomy): Eukaryota > Metazoa > Chordata > Mammalia > Primates > Cebidae > Sapajus > Sapajus apella. The sequence continues at coordinate 55,304,407 of NW_022436946.1, forward strand.
AGATTCACAACATTCCCACTAGGAATTACCACATTGGCAACCTAGAATTCATATAAAATCTTTTGTCCATTCTAATCCAAAAAACCTTCTGTCTTATACTATAAAACTTCTTTTCATTGCAAAAATCCAATTTACCAGTGTCCCAAAAGGAGACAATTTTAAACCTTTTCAGTTACAGAACCTAGCTCCAAGGCTAGAGTCTTTAGATAATCTCCATACTGAACCTAGAGCTCTTAGATCCAGTCTTGATGGTCAGAAAATATCTGAAATTATAAACTTAACTATCAACCATGCCTGCCACAGTAGTGACTGAAAGGAAAAGAGAAGTAGATTTATATTAATCCTTCAGTCCTTGGGGTTCTGAACTCTTGCTAGATTTATATGCATAGCTCAGTCTTTTACAAACAAATATGGTCACATAAAAATACTCCACAGGACGAACAGGGGACCCACCTTTCCTGATGTACTATGTGTCATCAATTATCTTTCCTCTTGACTTTCAGTATCAATTACCCTATACAACACATTAACCTACTTTATTGTTTGCTGATTCCGGTCAGGAAATTCTGAATTGGCCAGTTGGCAATGTTTACTTCCATGCAACTGTTACTGAATACCCTGGTATAACATTTCTCCCTTGAATATTACTAGTTTCTAAACGAGTAGTTCCCATAATTTCAGAGATGGGAATAAAAATATTGTGAATAACTAATTAGGTTTAATTGGAAGATGCACTAATTTCAATTCTACTGTATACTAACTGTGAAAGAACTAGCAATATAAATGTATCAAAGGTTTCAAATCATAGGTTATATCCTACGACATACCTGACTTACTCTTTGATAAAGTATATGATAAAACTAAACAAACCTAAGGTCATTATCCTATTTTCCTGCTTTATTCATAGGAAATTGAGTTCCTACCTTGGAAGAAATTATTAGAACTATAATGATGTTTAATAAAGCATTCAATTGTATAAGGTATAACAATGCTGACTTATGGCATTACATTAATTCTCCATGACAAAAGCAGTAAGATAATCATCAATTGATTCCAAGCAAACAGTTTTCCAAACAACTATGCGATAGTATTATAGGTTCACATTTACTACTTTTGGTAAAATATCTTGGTGTACTAGTAAGGGGAATCCTGTGTTGTTGCACTTACAAATAGCCACTATCATTTTCACCATGACCATTTTGTTCATTAAATTCTAAAGCTGCTATGGAAGGGAGATGACTTACATTGAGAGATTAGGTTATCCTGTCCATCTAAATACTATGAGCTGTTTTGCTAGAAATGTCCTTTGGATTAACATGTAGCATGGATATTCTTTATGTCTGAGCCCATTTTAAGAAATCTTCCATGCTTCTCTCCCCCAGCTTCCCCCCACACCACAAAAAGTATGTCATTAGTGCCCCAGTTCAGTTCCTTTGAGATCCCTCATCTAGTCTCTAGGTAAACTGGCAGGAATTTGCCATAAATTCTGGTAAGTTGATATTTAAGGCAATTTGAAAGTATTATAAAACACTGCATAACATAATAGCACAAGAGAAAACTGGACTTCCCGTGGCATTATTTTGCCCATGAGCTCCACAGTGATCCAGTAGGTCTTAGGGAGAATATTCTCCCAATGGGCAAAATAGATTAATGTGTTTAATGCTTGTGCCTAAGCATCTCCAAAAGATTTTAGCATTTCCGTTTTCCCAGGACATCCTTACCTTGGTAAATGGTAAGGGCGCCTTTAAGAAGAGGGACAAGGAATTTCCATAGTGTGTTCTTCAGTGTCAATGGGCTATCAATGGGAGTTAGTGTTCAGGGTGCCAAAATACTCTTTCCCTACCAATTATCTAATTTTCACATAAGAGACGAGGAAAAGCTCTGAATTCAACTGATAGTCTAATTTTACTATCTTTAATACAACATTTTGTTTTTTTTTTTTTTGTCAGCTCAGTCCCTGCAGCAACAAAAGATAACAGATTCTTTTATCTTGATCCTAGAAACTCCCTGGATTTCAGTCAGTGCTGTGAGCCTAGAATTCAAGGATTTTAACTTGTCATTCTCTTTCTTTAAGCTGTCCATTGATGTTCAAAACAGCTGCCCCTTCTCTAAGTCCATAAATTCCTCATGTACACTCCACAATTCTGTGGTGGGGGCAACTCAATTCCCAAAAGCCATCACTACAATGAGCACTTGATGCCAGGTGACTGCAGGCAACAATTTGATTAGCTTTTTCACTATTGCTGAATTCTCATCTTGGCATTTAAGCAAGACTTTGACTGGTTTCTGACCCAGCTATGCCAGATGAAAAATTGACAGTTCCCACATTTCCTTGAAAGTATCTCAAGCACCCGATTCCCAGGTAACAATTTCTCTCTCAGGAATCTTGGATGTGAGTGGCAAAAGCAGTTCTATCTAATAAAAGGAGAATATAAATTTGTTGAAAGAATGTTGGGTAGCTCACAGAAGTAGCTGGCAGGATGAGGTTCCTGCTAGGAAAATGGGCAGAAAACAACAGAAGCTTTGTAGAGGGAACCACAGCCAAGATTATGATGAAGAAATACTCTTGTTTGGATGCCCCATAGGCACTACCAGTGCCATCAACCAGATCTGCTGCTGGATACTATCACTGATACACACAGTAGAAAATAATAAATGCTGGTTCCAAAAGACACGAATCTCAATACAGGTCATTATTATGCATGAAAAATAATGCAAAACAAAAGAGAGAAACAAAAGTTCATTTCCTGGTAATATACAGCGGTATAACAGAGGAAATCATTATTTGGGATTTAAATGGGGAGGCGTTTTGAAAAGCATTTGGCTAATGTGTCAACATCACCCAATATCTTCCATTATGGTCAATAATCAGCTGTATGACTTTGAAAACGCCACTTTTTCTTTACTATAACTAGTTCATTGTTTCTACAGTCAAGATAATAATATCTTTGCCAAATGATATACCTTGAGGAAAAATGGGTTCATATATATAACACATGGAATAGTGCCCAGCACATAGTATGTACTTTATAGGTGTTAACTATTCGTGGTACTATTGAAGTAACAGCAATATTAGAGTCACTTCAAGTTTGAAGAAAAAATAATTACAAACATATGAATACAAAGGCAAGGAAGCTCTGTGCAACTGCTGTTGTAATCAATTTTTAAACTGCCACTGTAACAACTTGGTCAATTAAGTATCTCCAATTTTTTATCTTATTCTAAACAAGTTAAGCAATAATCATTGCAAAAGTGTTTTTCTCAAAGCTGAAACACTTGTCTTCAGATTAAAGTTTTCTTATAGAAATTATTAATATCTTGAGAATAGAAAGAAAATTTAGTTAATCACGGCTAACAAGAACAAAAACATAACGTACGTCCTAATAAAACATTAATGGTGATTCCATTAAAATGAGAAACAAGACAAGGATGCTACTGTGGCTATTGCTTCTGCTTCTAGTTAATTTGACTATAAAAACCAATACATACAGGGGATGTGAGAATGATAGAAAAATGTCACTCTTGCAGAAAACATGATGATCTATCTCAAAAGAAAACAAAGAAATTAATAAAACACAAAGTTTTTAAAGTTTGCCTAATAAACCACTTCCAAAAAATGATTAAGAGCAAGATGGCCAACTAGAAGACCCCAACACTCATCTCCCCTACAAAGAGAGCAGAAACAATAAATATATTCTGATGAAAATAATGGAAGCACAACACTGGAGTACATGAAAGAAGTAGCAGAACCCTTGAAAAGCAAAGAAACCCTAGATAGCCACATAGAGAACAGAAAGAAATACCTTGCCTCTGTCACTCCATCACCCAGTGGGAATTAGCCTGGAACCAAGGAGGAGTTATTCCTATAGGGAAAAGGTAAGCAAAAGGACTCCCACATCCCCCATCAACACCTTGAATACCTACAGTCCTCACAGTAGGGACTACTAAAATCCTCACAAGCACTAAGCCCATCTGAGGGAGCTGCCTGGAATACACACAGCTGCACCCCAGCCCCTAACCCAGAGAAGGCATCAACACTGTGTCCATCCCACTCCTACCTCCCACCATGGCCCAAGCCAATATTATAGTACACCAACTTGGAACCAGAAACTGCTTGAGGGCAAATAATCAAGGCACCCTTCCATTAGTAAGTTAGGCTTTGTCACCTTTGAACCACTCTTATCTCGTGGCTCATCATCCTTGGGCCAAGCTTATACTACAACCTAACATATGGGGACAAGATACCGTGAAGCCATTCCATCTGCTTTTCTCAGTTTCTGCTGTGCCATGTGCCTCGGGGGTCAAGTTGAAGCAGTGTGCTGTCTCACAGGGTATTTTACCTGCCTAGAGCAGTCACACCCTGCCTGCGCTTGAGCTGAAATAGAGCCCTGACTCATGGGGAATTGGTCCTTTGGCCAAATTGAGCATCTGTGCATCCCAGAACTTGAATTGACATGGTACTCCACATGCCAGGGAAGCAGAGCATTGACTGAGCTGAGACACACTCCCATATAGGCCAAAGAACTGTAGTACCCTGCTTCTCTGGAACTAGAATAACACCCTAGAGTCTGAGCCGCTGACACAACTTCCTACCTAGGGAATGGAATCATCACTGAGCTGTCCCCTTTCCCTCAGGGCTTGAGTGATAGCTTGCTCTGCCATTCTGGGTTTATTGCTGCCACTACACCTGAAAATGCTGCTGTATCCTACCATCTTAGGATCCAGAGTCACCACCACGTGATGCATCTTCTGGTGACTATGTAGCCATTGTGCCCTATTGCCTATCATTCTCAAATTGCAGCTGTACTCTGCTGCTTGTGCACAAATCTTCAGAGAATCCTCTTTTCCCTGGAGCCAGGCCAGTGCTATACCCTGTTCTTCAGGGACAGAATTATAGCTACAACTTGGCCCCCAGGGCCTGAGCTGCTGGGGGTGTTCAGAGTCAGAGACCCTAGCTTTGTAGGCAATCTATATGTCACCCTGACTCAGAGACAGAACCTGTGCCCTAAGACTCAGGTGGCACAGTAAGTTCTCTGGACCTGGAGACCAGGAGCTCAGTACACCACCACTCTGAGCACTTGCAGCCTAGAACCTGTAATTTCTGTGGCTGATTGTGGGCTGTATCATATTCAACCTGAAGAGGGATCCCCTTTGTGGTATTGAAGAGGGATCCCTTTTGGATCCGAAGAAGGAACCAAAACTGTCTATTGTAAAGAAAATTGAGAAGAGTAGAACACCAAAAGCCCCTGCGACCAAGATTATTAACAACTATACTTCCATAGCCATTCCTATAGACTCTTGAAACCTAAGCCACTTAGGCATCCAGGGTCATCTCTGATTTTGAGTGCAATTGAAGGAGCTGTATGGATGCTATAGGCATCCACTCAAAAACAGTCACCATACCCTTTCCATCTGGCACTCTAAGATCCATCTGAAGGTGAAAATCTTTTTCTATGAAAGCCACTCTAAGATCCAGATAAGTGAGTGTTCTATTGGACATGCAGACATCAACACAGGGGCATAAACCACATGAAAAAGCAAGGAAGTATACACCTCCAAATGAATACAATAATTCTCAAGCTGACCTCAAAGTAAAGAAAATTTACAAATTCCCCCCTAAAATATCAAAATAATATAATTTTAAGGAAACTTAAGAAGACATAAGAGAAAACAAACAGGTAATTTTGAAAAAAATCAGAAAAACAGTTCATGGTTTAAATTAGAAATTTAACAAAAACAAAAATATTATAAAAAGAACCAAACACAAATCTTGAAGTTTAAGGATTCAATGAATGAAATATAATATATAATCAAGAGCTTCATCAATAGACTAGACCTAGCAGAAGAAAATACCTGTGAACTTAAAGACAAGTCTTTAGAAATTACTCAGACACAAGAGAAAAAGAAAAGAGAATAAAAAATAATAAAAATAGCCTATGAGACTCCTGAGACACAGGTAAATAAATATTCACATCATGGGAGTAATAGAAAGAGGAGAAACAAGTTCAGATCAAAAAGCTTATTTAATGAATGAATACTGAAAAGTCCCCAAGTCTTAGGAGAAACATATACCTCAAATACTCTCAAAGCAGATTTAACCCAAAATGGTCCTCTCTGAGGCACATGTTTATTAAACTATCAAAAGTCAAAGACAGGCCGGGCACGGTGGCTCAAGCCTGTAATCCCAGCACTGTGGGAGGCTGAGGCGGGTGGATCACGAGGTCAAGAGATCGAGACCGTCCTGGTCAACATGGTGAAACCCCGTCCGTACTAAAAATACAAAAAATTAGCTGGGCATGGTGGTGCATGCCTGTAATCCCAGCTACTCAGGAGGCTGGGGTAGGAGAATTGCCTGAACCCAGGAGGCGGAGGTTGCGGTGAGCCAAGATCGCACCATTGCACTTCAGCCTGGGTAACAAGAGCGAAACTTCGTCTCAAAAAAAAAAAAAAAAAAAAAAAAGTCAAAGACAAAGATAATTTTAAAAGTTGCAAGAGAAAAGTGTTAAGAGACATAGCTGAAAATCATTTCGACTACCAACACATTTCTCAAGAAACCTTGCACACCAGGAGACAGTGAGATGTTTCATTCGAAGTGCTGACAAAACAGAACAAAAAGTGTCAACAAAAAATATTATACCCATTATATCTGTCCTTCAGAAATGAAGGAAATTTTTTTTTAAAAAGATATCAAATTAAGGGCCTAATATTAATACTCAAGGAACTAGGAAAAAAAAAGAACAAACTAAGTTCAAAGTTAGCAAAAGTAATAAAATAGTAAAGAAGAGAAAATAAAGAATAGAAAGCTTACACAAAAATAGCAATAAAACTAATAGTTATTTAAAAAATATGCAAATCAACAAAATCTTAGCTCAATTACCTAATAGAGAAGACTCAAATATGTAAAATCTGAAGTAAAAGTAGATGTATTATAACAGATATCTCAGAAACAATAAGAACTTTAAACTACTAGAAAAATTGTATGTCAATATGTTTGAAAGCCTCAAAAAATAGATAAATTCCTAGAAAATTACAACCTAACAGGATTGAATAAAAAACAAATACAAATCCTGAGGAGACCAATAACAAGAATAAATGAAAACTATAATTAAAAGCCTTCCGACTTTCCCCTCCAAAAAATGCCTAGGACCAGATAGCTTTACATTTGAATTCTACCAAGTATTCAAATAATTAGTACCTATACTTTTAAAACTCTTCCAAACAGTAGAATGCTTCCTAACACATTTTACAATGCCAGCATGACTATGATAGGTGAGCCAAAGATACCACAAGAAAATAAAACTACAGGCCAATATCAAAATTCCCCAGTAAAATATTAGCAAATTAAATTCAACAGCATATCAATTAAATTATGCATCATGATCCTGGTATGCAAAGCTGGTTTACCAAATGCAAATCAATGAATGCAAAATATCATATTAACAGAATAAAAGGCAAAAATTCCATGATCATAACAATTGATGCAGCAAAAGCATTCAACAAATTTCAACATCATTTCTTGATAAAACTCCTAAATATTTAGGTATAGAAGGAAAGTTCCTTTGATTAACAAAGTATATTTATGAAAAACCCATAGCTAACAACATAGCCAATGGGGAAAAATTGAAACTTTTCCTTTAAGATCTGGCACAAGGTAAGTATGCCCACTCTAGCTACTTCTTTCGAACATAGTAATGGTAGTACTGTCAAGAACAATTAGACAAGTAAAACTAAATAAACAGTAATCAAATCAGACAAGAAAAAGTAAAATTATCTCTATTTGCAGAATACATAATCCTATATGTAGAAATGCCAAAAATTCCTTTGAAAAACTGTTAGCTTTAATTAATGAGTTCAGTAAAGTTGCATAATACAAAATCAATGTAAAAAAAATCCATGACATTTTTATAGATAATTACTTGCCCAAAAAATAAATCAAGAAAAGAATACCATTTGTGATAATATTAAATAATAAAATAAAATACATAGGAGTAAACTTAACAAAGAAGTGAAAGATTATCCACTGAAAACTATAAAACATTGATGAAGTAAATGGTAGTCCATTCACATGCTGCTATAAATACATAACAAAGACTGGGTAATTTATAAAGGAAAGAGATTTAATTGACTCATAGTTCAGCATGGCTGGGGAGACCTCAGGAAACTTACAATTGTGACAAAAGGAGAAGCAAGCATATTCTTATTCACATGGTGGCAGCAAGGAGAAGTGCTGAGCAAAAAGGAGAAAATGCCCCTGTTAAAACAATCAGATCTTGCGAAAACTCATTTACTAATACGAGAATAATATATGGGTAGCTGCCCCCATGACCAAATTATCTCCCACTGGGTCCCTCCCACAACACATAGGGATTATAGGATCTACAATTTAGAAGGAGATTTGTGTGGGGAAACAGCCACACCATATCAGAAATTAAAGAGAAAACAAATAAATAAAAATATGTTTCATGGTCATGGAAGAAAATAATTAATGCTGTTAAAATGTCTATTCTACTTAAAGCAATATATAGATTTAATACAATCCCTATCAAAGTCCCAGTGGCATTCCTCACAGAAGTAGAAAAAATAATGCTAAAATTGAAACAACAACAACAACAACAAACTTAAATTGCCAAAGCAATCCTGGGGGAGGGGGTAGTTGGAAGTATCACATTTTTTTAAATTTAAAATCATATTACAAAGATATAGTAATCAAAACAGCATGGTTCCAGCATAAAAACAGACACATAGATGAGGGGAACAAAATAGAGGCCCTAAAAATAAATGCAAACATATATGGTCAACTAATTTGTGACTAGGACACCAAAAAGACATTCTTTAAAGAGTAATTCCATAAATTACTTGGGGAAAACTGTATCTTCACTTACAAAAGATTAAAATTAGACCTTTACCTTACACCATACACATAAATTAACTAAAAAATGTATAAAATATATAAACGTAATACTTGAAACCATGAAAATACTAGAAGGAAACAGGTGAAGAGTTCTTTGACATCTGCCTTGCAATGATTTATTGGACAACACAACAAAAGTTTAGATTTCAAAAGCAAAAATAAACAAACTGGACTACATCAAACTAAAATCTCCTGGCACAGCAAAGTAAACAATCAAGGAAATGAAAAGGAAACCCACAATTTGGAAAAAATATTAGATAAGGGGTTAATATCCAAGAGTTATAAAAAAAAATTCATGCAACTACATGGTAAGAAAATATATAACCTGATTTAAAAGTAGGCAAAAGACTTGTATAAAAATTTCTCCAAAGATGCCACAAAAATGGCTAATAGGTAATATGAAAAGATGTTCAATATCACTAATCATCAGGAAAATGCAAATTAAAACCACTATGAGATATCACTTTATACCTGTTAAATTAGCTATTACTAAGAAGACAAGAAATAAGTGGTGTTGGCGAGAGTGTAGAGAAAAGGGAATCCATCTATGCTTTTGGTAGGAATGTAGATTGATGCAGTCATTAGGACTAACATTACGGAAGTTCCTAAATAACTTACAAATAGAAATATCACGTAATCCAGCAATCCCTCTCCTGTGTATATACTCAAGCACAATAAAAATCAATGCTTCATAAACATATCTGCATTCCATAGTCCACTGTAGCATTATTCACAATACCTGACTGATAGAAACAACCAAGGTGTCCATGAATGGACTAATGGATAAAGCAATAGTAAAAAATGCAATAGAATATTATTCAGCCTTAAAAAAGGAGGAGACACTGCCATTTGTTAAAGCATGGATGAACCTAGATGACATTGTGCTAAATAAAATAAGACACAGAAATAAAATATTGCATGCTGTCACTGACATGTGCAATCTAAAAATAGGTCAAATATATGCAGACAGAGTAGAAGAGTGGTTATCAAAGTGAAGGGAGAAAATAAGGAGAAGTAAATGAAAAGATACAAAGTAGCAAATTTGTAGGATAAACAAGTAGAAAGATTGAATGTACAGCATGAGGGCTATAGTTAATAGCAGTTTATTGTATTTAGGAGTTTTACTAAATTAGTAGATTATAGTTGCTCTTGTCATGACTGTGGGGATGGACAATGTGTAACTATGTGAGATGATGCCTATGTTAATTTATTCCACTATAATAACTGTTTTACTATATAACATCATGCTGCATATCCTAAATATACACAATGAAATTTATTTAAAAATAAATAAATCCCCAAGTGAGAAGAAAAATAATTGAGTATAATTACAACAACAGCAGCGTAAGTGTATGTCTTTACTAGTCATTGCAGAAGGCATCACTAGAAAATCTAATGGAAATACATAATGAAAATACAGTGAAAAATGAAACGTATATTTCATTTACAGTGATAGCAAAATCTCTAAATTTCCTTTAGATTCATCTGATAAGAGTGTGTAAAATTTAAGTGGAGGAAAAAATATAACTTTCCTGTAAATATAAAACAAATTAAGAATGCTTTTTGTGGATAAGCATGAATCTTAATTCTAAATTATCTATAATTGTTTATTCTCTTCCAAATCAGCTAATAAATTTAAAGAATTCTTAATCAAATATAATTTTTTTTTTTTTGGGACAGAGTTTTGCTCTTATTACCCAGGCTGGAGTGCAATGGCGCTATCTCGGCTCACCACAACCTCCGCCTCCTGGGTTCAGGCAATTCTCCTGCCTCAGCCTCCTGAGTAGCTGGGATTACAGGCAAGCGCCACCATGCCCAGCTAATTTTTTGTATTTTTAGTAGAGACGGGGTTTTACCGTGTTGACCAGGATGGTCTCGATCTCTTGACCTCGTGATCCACCCTCCTCGGCCTCCCAAAGTGCTGGGATTACAAGCTTGAGCCACCACGCCCGGCCCTCAAATATAAAATTTTTAAGCTGTACTTGATATACTGATTCAACACTATTTTTCGTTTGTTTGGTTGATTTCTTGCTTCTTTTTTCCTTGAAAACAATTTCTCACATAGAAGTATTATTATTATTACATTATTATTATTATTATTATTATTTAGATGGAGCCTTGCTCTGTCACCCAAGCTGAAGTGTAGTGGTGCAATCTTGGCTCACTGCAATCTCTGCCTCCTGGATTCATGTGATTCTCTTGCCTTAGCCTCCTGAGTAGCTGGGATTACAGGCACCCACAACACGTGGCTAATTTTTTTTTTTTTTTTTTTGTATTTCTAGTAGAGACAGGGTTTCACCATGGTGGCCAGGCTGATCTCAAAACCCTGACCTCAGGTGATCTGCCTGCTTCAGTCTCCCAAAGTGCTGGGATTACAGGCATGAGCCACTGCACCCAGTCTAGAAGTATAATTGACATTTTGGTAAGGGTAATTACTTGCTGGGTTGGACTTTTTCATTTATTGGAATATGTTGACATCTCTGGCCTTCATTTATTAAAGCTGGTGATTTACCCTCACTCATTGTGAAATCATAAAACACTTTACACCTTCCAAAAATTCTCTAGTGATATGGACTGACATAAGATTGAGAATTAGTGGTCTGGAAAATATCACATCATACCATAAAGCCAGACGAGTAAAACACTGTAGCATACACACAGGAATAGACAAATAGGGTAGTAAAACAGAATAGAGATTGTATTAGTTTATTTTCACACTGCAGATAAAGACATCCTCAAAATTGGGAAATTTACAAAGAAAGAGGTTTTAATGGAGTTACAGTTCTACATGGCTGGGGAGGCCTCACAATCATGGTGGAAAGTGAAAGGCACATCTCATGTGGCAGCAGGAAAGAGAAGAGAGAGAGCTTGTGTAGGGAAACTCCCATATTTAAAAATATCACATCTTGTGAGACTTACTATCATGAAAACAGCACTGGAAAGACCTGCCCCCATGATTCAATTACCTCCCACTGCATCTGTCCCACAGCATGAGAAAATTTAAGATGAGATTTGGGTGGGGACAGAGCCAAATCATATCATTCCACCCTAGCCCTTCCCAAATCTCATGTCCTGACATTTCAAAACCAGGCATGCCTTTCTAACATTTCCCCAAGACTTATTTCAACATTAACTCAAAAGTACTCAGTCCAAAGTCTCTTATGAGACAAAGCAACTCTTTTCTTCCTATGATCATGTAAAATCAAAAGGAAGTTGGTTATTTTCTAGATAAAATGGGGGTACAGGCATTGGGTAAATAGAGCATTCCAAATGAAATCAATTGGCCAAAACAAAAGGGGCTACAGGCCTCATGCTAGTCTGAAATCCAGCAGGGCAGTCAAATCTTAAAGCTCCCAAATGATTTCCTTTGACTCCATGTCTCACATCAGGTCATGCTGATGCAAGAGGAGGGTTCTCATGGTCTTGAGTAGCTCCACTCCTGTGGCTTTGCAGGGTACAGCCTCCCTCCTGGCTCCTTTACCAGGCTGGCATTGAGTGTCTGTGGCTTTTTCAGGTATGTGGTGCAAGCTGTCAGTGGATTTATCATCCTGGGGTCTGGAGGATGGTGGTCTTCTTCTCACAACTTCACTAGGTGGTGCCCTAGTAGGGACTCTGTGTATGGGCTCTGACCCCACATTTGCCTTCAGCACTGCCCTAGCAGAGGTTCTCCATGAGGTTCCCACCTCTGGAGTAAACTTCTGCCTGGACATCCAGATGTTTCCACACATTTGCTGAAATCTAGGCAGAGGTTCTCAAACCTCAATTCTTGACTTCTATGCACTAACAGGCTCAATGTCAAAGGGAAACTGCTGAAGTTTGAGACTTGCACCCTCTGAACCATGGCCTGAGCTCTATGTTGGCCCCTTTCAGCCACAGCTGGATCAGCTGGGTTGCTGGGTACCAAGTACCTAGGCTACGCACAGCAAAGGACCCTAAGTCTGGCCCATGAAACCACTCTTTATTCCTAGACCTCCAGGCCTATGATGGGAGAAACTGCCATAAAGAACTCTGACATGCCCTGGAGACATTTTCCCCATTGTCTTGGTGATTAACATTCATTTCCTCATTACTTATGTACATTTCTACAGCCAGCTTCAATTTCTCTTTAGAAAATGATATTTTTTTCTTTTTTCTTTTTTTTTTTTTTTTTTGAGACAGAATATCTCTCTGTCACCCAGGCTGGAGTACAATGGCATGATCTCAGCTCACTGCAACCTCCACCTCCCAGGTTCAAGCGATTCTCCCTGCCTCAGACTCCTGAGTAGCTGGGATTACAGGTGCCTGCCACTATGCCTGGCTTATTTTTGTATTTTTAGTAGAGACAGAGTTTCACCATGTTGTCTAGGCTGGTCTTGAACTCCTGACCTCAGATGACTCACCCACCTCAGCCTCCCAAAGTGAGGGGATTACAGATATAAGCCACTGCACCTGGCTGAAATTTTCTTTTCTATTATATTGCCAGGCTGCAAATTTTCCAAACTTTTATGCTCTGCTTCCGTTTTAAAACACAGTGCCTTTAACAGCACCCAAGTCACATCTTGAGTGCTTTGCTGCTTAAATTTCTTCTACCAGATACCCTAAATCATGTCTCTCAAGTTCAAATATAACACAAACCTCCAGGGCAGGCTCAAAATGCCTCCAGTCTCTTTGTTAAAACATAAAGAGGCAAGTATCCAGGAATTTATCCATTTCTTCCAGGTTTACTAGTTTACGTGCATAGAGTTGTTTGTAATAATCTCTGATGATGGTTTGAATTTCTGTGGAATCTGTGGTGATATTCCCTTTAACGTTTTTTTATTGCATCAGTTTGGTTATTCTCTCTCTTCTTTTTTATTAATCTGGCTAGCGGTCTGTCTATTTTGTTGATCTTTTCGAAAAACCAGCTCCTGGATTTATTGATTTTTTGAAGGGTTTTTTGTGTCTCTATCTCCTTCAGTTCTGCTCTGATCTTAGTTATTTCTTGTCTTCTGCTAGATTTTAAGTTTCTTTGGTCTTGCTCCTCTAGCTCTTTCAATTTTGATGATACGGTGTCAAATTTTGATCTCTCCTTGCTTCTCATGTGGGCACTTATTGCTATATAGTTTCCTCTAGAGACTGCTTCAAATGTATCCCAGAGATTCTGGTATGTTGTGTCTTCGTTCTCGTTGGTTTTGAAGAACATCTTTATTTCTGCCTTCATTTCATTGTTTATCCAGTCAACATTCAAAAGCCAGTTGTTCAGTTTCCATGAAGCTGTGCGGTTCTGAGTTAGTTTCTGCAATCTGAGTTCTAACTCGATTGCACTGTGGTCTGAGAGACTCTTTGTTATAATTTCCATTCTTTTGCATTTGCTGAGGAGTGATTTATTTCCAATTATGTGGTGAATTTTAGAGTAGGTGTGATGTGGTCCTGAGAAGAATGTATATTCTGTGAATTTCAGGTGGAGAGTTCTGTAAATGTCTATTAGGTTTGCTTGTTCCAGGTCTGAGTTCAGGTCCTGGATATCCTTGTTAATTTTCTGTCTGGTTGATCTAATATTGGCAATGGGGTGTTAAAGTCTCCCACTATTATTGTGTGGGAGTCTAAGTCTCTTTGTAAGTCATTAAGAACTTGCCTTATGTATCTGGGTGCTCCTGTATTGGGTGCATATATATTTAGGATTGTTAGCTCTTCTTGTTGCATTGATCCTTTTACCATTATGTAATGTCCTTCTGTGTCTCTTTTTATCTTTGTTGCTTTAAAGTCTATTTTATCAGAGATGAGAATTGCAACTGCAGCTTTTTTTTTGCTCTCCATTTGCTTGGTAAATCTTCCTCCATTCCTTTATTTTGAGCCTTTGTGTATCCTTGCATGTGAGATGGGTTTCCTGGATACAGCATGCCGATGGGTTTTGGCTTTTTATCCAATTTGCCAGTCTGTGTCTTTTGATTGGGGCATTTAGTCCATTTACATTTAGGGATAATATTGTTATGTGTGAATTTGATACTGCCATTTTGATGCTAGCTGGCTGTTTTGTTCATTAGTTGATGCAGATTCTTGATTGTGTTGATGCTCTTTAACATTTAGTATGTTTTTGGAGTGGCTGGTACTGGTTGTTCCTTTATATGTGTAGAGCCTCTTTCAGGAGCTCTTGTAAAGCAGGTCTGGTGTTGATGAAATCTCTCAGTACTTGCTTGTTTGCAAAGGATTTTATTTTTCCTTCATTTTTGAAGCTTAGTTTGGCTGGATAGGAGATTCTGGGTTGAAAGTTCTTTTCTTTAAAGATGTTGAATATTGGCCCCCATTCTCAACATACATGAGGCCAGCAACATATGAAAAATGCTCATCATAACTGGTCATTAGAGAAATGCAAATCAAAACTACATCGAGATACCATCTCATGCCAGTTAGAATGGCAATCATTAAAAAATCTGGAGACAACAGATGTTAGAGAGGATGTAGAGAAATAGGAACACTTTTACACTGTTGATGGGAGTGTAAATTGGTTCAACCATTGTGGAAGACAGTGTGGCGATTCCTTAAGGATCTAGAAATAGAAACTCCATTTGACCCAGCAATCCCATTACTGGGTATATATCCAAAGGATTATAAATCGTTCTACTATAAGGACACATGCACACGAATGTTCATTGTAGCACTATTTACAATAGCAAAGACCTGGAACCAACCCAAATGCCCATCAATGATAGACTGGACAGGGAAAATGTGGTATATATACACCATGGAATATTATGCAGCCATCAAAAATGATGAGTTCGTGTCCTTTGTAGGGACATGGATGAACCTGAAAACCATCATTCTCAGCAAATTGACATAAGCAGAAAATCAAACACCACATGTTCTCACTCATAGGTGGGTGCTGAACAACGAGAACACGTGGACACAGGGAGGGGAGTACTACACACTGGGGTCTGTTGGGGGGATATGGGGGAGGGATGGTGGGTGGGGAGGTGGAGAAAGATAGCATGGGGAGAAATGCCAGATATAGGTGAAGGGGAAGAAGGCAGCAAATCACACTGCCATGTGTGTACCTATGCAACAATCTTGCATGTTCTTCACATGTACCCCAAAACCTAAAATGCAATAAAACAAAACAAAGCAAAAAAACATAACGAGGGACACTTTTGCTCGCTCCAGTTCCCAACAAGTTCCCTCATTTCCATTTGAGACTACCTCATTTTGGACTTTGTTGTCCATATTGCTAACAGCATTTTTGGCAAATATTATAAACATCCATTCAACAAGTATCTAGGAAGTTCCAAACCTTCCCACATTTTCCTGTCTTCTACTGAGCCCTTCAAACTGTTCCATCCTCTGCCTGTTACCCTGTTCAAAAGTCACTTCCACATTTTGGGTATATTTTCAGGAGTGCCCCCCTCTACTGGCACCAGTTTACTGTATTAGTTTATTTTCATGCAGCTGATAAAGACATATCCAAGAATGGGCAATTTATGAAGAAAAAAGATTAGTGTATTTACAGTTCCATGTGGCTGTGGAGGTCTCACAATCATGGCAGTAGATGAAAGGCACATCTCACATGGTGGCTGACAAGCGAAGAGAATTTGTGCAGGGAAACTCCCATTTTTAAAACCATCAGCTATTATGAAACTTATTATCACAAGAACAGCACTGGAAAGATCTGCCCCCATAATTCAGTTACCTCCCACCAGGTTCCTCTCACAATACATGTGAATTTAACATGAGATTTGGGTGGGAACACAGCCTAACCATATCAGACAGTGTGAAATGAATCTGTGTGTGTGTGTGTGTGTGTGTGTGTGTATTATATATATGTGTGTGTATATATATATATATATATATATACATATGTGTGTGTGTATATATATATATATATATATACATATGTGTGTGTATATATATATATAAATTTTGACAGCGGTATGATTTTTTAAAATATTGAAAGAATGTGCATAAAATGGAGTCAAAGATAAAAATCATGTTAGAGATTTACCTCGCCCAGTATATACACACACATGCACATACACACAAGTTATGCAGATTGATTAAAACATTAAACATGAATAAATACATAAACTTCTGGGAGAAACTACAGAAGAGTACTTATAGAAACTTTTCATAAGCAATATCTTCTGTAGGAAAGAAAATATTAGAAAACAAGGATAGATTTGTCTACGAAGATATTTAAGGTCTTACATTGATACACATCATTAAAATGTTAAAAGCAAAGCAGCCTGCAGAGAAACAAGAAAAAATTAGCAAATGATTAATATCTATAATATAAACTCTTCTTATAAATGACAAAAAATAATAGTCAATTTAGAAAATAGTAAGAAATAACCCAAAGGAGAAAGCTTAAAATCAGTTTGACAGTTTATTCTTTACTTTTAACTTTTATTTTAGAATCAGGGAGTAGTAGATTTGTTATAAAGGTATATTATGTGATGCTGAGGTTTGAAGTACAAATGATTTCATCATCCAGGTAGTGAGCAAAGTACTGAAAAGTAGTTTATTTCCACCCTCAATCCCTTCCCCTCCCAACTCTTGTATTCCTCACTCTCTGTTGTTACAATTTTTATGACAATGTATACCCATTGTTTAATTTCCATTTGTAACTAAGAACATGTGGTATTTGGTTTTGTTTGTGTTTGTTCACTTAGGATAATGGTTTCCAGCTGTATCCATGTTGCTGCAAAGAACATGTTTTCATCCTTTTTAATGGCTACATAGTATTCCATGGTATATATGTACTACATTTAAAAAAATTCTGATCTGCCATTGGTGGGAAGCTGGGTTGATTCCACGCCTTCTCTGTTTTAAATAGTGAAAAACACATGGATGCATGTGTCTTTTTGGTAGAATGATTTACTTTCTTTGGGTATACACCTGTAAGAAGATTGCTGGATCAAATGGTAATTCAACCATCAATTCTTTGAGAAATCATCAAACTGCCAATGAAAAAACACTAATCACCACGAATCATCAGAGAAATGCAAATCAAAACTTCACTTAGATACCATCTCACATCAGTCAGGATAGCTTTTGTTAAAAAGTCAAAAAATAACACCTGTTGGTGAGGCTGCTGAGAAAAGGGAACACTAATACACTGTTGGTGGGAATGTAAATTAGTTTCACAATTTTTGAAACACACACAGACACACACACACACACATATATATCCTGTAGGAACACTGCTTGAGAGAAGCTGAAAATAAATTAATTTGTAATGATATAATTACAGTATTGAGACTCCCAACAGAGTGCATCATTTTACTAAAAAAAAAAAAAAAAAAAAAAAAAAAGATTTTCAGATTAAAATCTACAACTTTCCTCAATTAAAGACTGATTTTGATTATTTAAAATGTTCCTTCTGTATTATGAAAGAAAAGCATAAAACAAAAAGCAGACAGAAAGAGAGAGAGAAAAAGAAGAAAACAGAAGGGAAGTGAAGGGGAGGGGAGGGGGGAAGGGGAGGCCATGGGAGGGGAGGGGAGGGAATGGAAGGTGGAGGAAAGAAAGGGGAGGGAAAGAAAAAGGGAAGGGGGAAGGAATGAAGGAAGTACAGAAAAGAAAAAAGAAAATAAAGAGGGAAAAAAAGAAGTCAAAATTGAGTAAACCTAGTTATATTTTGATGAAATATATGAATTTCAAGGCCTAAAGAAAAATCTAATGTTGGAAGATGTGGAATAATTGTTCAAGAACATTAAATTATTATCAGAAAGAAATAAAAATGGTAATTTCTATCCTCTAGACCATTAATCTCTAGAAGAAAAAAATTACACCTAAATATTAGTAAAAATTATTGGAATTAAAAGTCCTATAATCAACTTGTTTTTCTAATGTGAAAAAAGAAGAAAAATACCTTTCAGAGATACAAAACTCTGAATGTACATACTATCTCCATATTTCTCCCCCTTTACTCTTCTATGTGAATTCAAAGACATAGCTAAGATGACCAGAAGAAAAATAAAAATGACTTAAGAGTTTAATAGCACTGTTTTGAGCATGAAAAGCATGTTAATTAGATAACTAAATCTAAATAATTTTAAATATACACTAATTATACTTTAATTCCAAAAATAAAACCATAATGTAAACAATAATAACTGTAATAAACAGGGTTTATAAACTAAATATGTTGAGTGATGGGGAGAAAGTTGAAACTTACCAGTTAATTATTTTAAATAGAGGATCTCAACAGATGTAATTTCATTTATCAGACGGTGCACAGCAGAGAAGAGGGATTCAGTAAAGGAATCTGAGAAGGGGCAGGCAGGCAGGAGGAGAGTATGATATCCTGCAAGCCAAGAGAAGGTAAGTTTTCAAACAAGGGTTTGGCAGTGCCTAAAAGTTGAGAGAGAAAATAAGAACACTAAATGAAAATTGCACACTTGTTAAATATTATTAGTGACCTTATCAAAGTAGAAGCTGATTAATAGATTGTAGTATCCGGGGAGAAAAAGAAAATAGAGCACTTCCTAAGACTTTAATTTTAAAGAGGAAGAGAAAGAGTGTGCTAAATAAAAGGAACTTGAGTTTGAGAGATTTCGTTTGCTTTGTTTTAAAAATGAAACAATTTTCTACCTTGTGTGAAACAATACTAAGACCGGATTGTATCTAAGTAAAACAATATTGATGACAAGGAATAATAACGTAGCTGCTTCCTCGTGTGACATATGACTCTGAATCATCTAAAGTAATTTATATTTTAAGACTAACAGCTTGCCCAAAACTTCCTTTAATATTTGACTTGCTTTGCTCACCAATCCAGTCATAAGCTCTGCCCAACTGCAACCAGTTTTCTACTTTTGAAATCCACTGCAAAAACATTCAGTGTAGGCCCTAAAATTCTATAAGCACATATCCTACCTCTTTTCTTTCAGACACTGTGAAGATTCTGTCAAGATAGTGCTTTTCTTGCTGTGAGTACTTACTGTCTAATAAGTTCAGGGTGGCCTAAACAACAAGTTTTTTGGAGGTTGTAAGGAACCGTGACAATTCGCTAAAGCAGAGTTGTTTGAATATGTTTAAATCTTGATAGAAAAATTTGGTAGACTCAAAATCATGGTAGACATAATTAGAAGAGTAACTCATACAGGCAGGAAGGAACAGGAGAGACAAGCAGAGGTTATGTTGTAGATTTAACCTCAGTTAGGAGAAGAGGCTTCTATACCACTGTACCAAGAGAGAAGGGGGAAAACAAAGGCAAATGTAAGTAATCAGATATGCCTGGGTGAGATAGGGAAAGGGAGAGTCAAGCAGCTAGCAGGTGTTTTGGTTTCTAGGCCACATAACTGCCTCTGTGATTCAAAGTCATGACACTGCAGCTACCACACCCACGAAACTGACCCAACAGTGGCAGAGCTCCTGCCAACACTCACTCCTACCAGACTGTTTTTCTATCAACACTGCCCCAATCAGATGGCATTGATTTTTTTTATTTTTTCCTTCTATATTAGCATAAATCAAATTCACATCCACAATGTTAATTACAAGGGAGTCTTGGGAACATGTTGTTTGCTTTCCAAATTCTCCAAATAGAAGGAAAGTGAAATAAAGTAGGTAGAAAAGCCCAAACCAAGTATTAAGCACAGTTGGTCCCTTAATACAAATTCATCCTTGAATTTCTGATATGAATCTACATTAGTAATACACTAAAATTTATTCAGGCATTTGCATCAGTAATCATACATGAGACTGATCTATAATTATCTTTTATTGTTCTCTGTTAGATTTGCCTATCAGTGTTATGATGCTTTCAACATAATACGAAAGTATTCAATTTTCTTCTATGCTCTGGAATATATTAGATAACTTTAGATTATCCATTTATTACAGGTGTAATAGAATTCATCTACAGACTCAATTGGGTCTAGTCCTATTTTAGAAGGTAGTGGTTTACAGGTTCATGAATTCATTCTATTACCAATGGTCAGTAAAATTGTTTAACTATTCTGAGCTCAAATATAGTAAATTGTATTTTTAAAATCAAATTTATTCCGTTTTACAATATATTCTACTAGGTTTGAACAGCCGCATTATTTCCTCATTGAGGGTTTAAATATTCTATGTTCTCTTTTCTACAGTAATAAACATATTTGTTTTATTTTAAGCCATTTGTTTGTTGGTTTCACTGCTAATCCACCAACCCCTTTGCCTTAGTTACTGTACTCATTTCTTATTTGGATGGACTACATCCACTAACAGTTTCTTCAACAATGATTAGTAAAAACAACATTGTCTGAATACTTGCATGTTCAAAATAGCTTGTTTTCCTTATATTGGAGTGCAGTTTGGCTGGGTATAGAGCTTTACTTTCCCAAAGTCATACCAGCCATTGCTCCACAGGTTTCCGACATTAATTATGGCTAGCAAGGGGTCTGGGTGCCAATCTGTTATTTGTTTTTCTGTATAAGTGCCATAAGAACATGATCTTTTAACTGTCTTATTCACCATTCTCTCCACAACAACTGGAACAATGCCTAAAACAGAGCAAGCAGTCAATAAATATTTGCTGACTAATAGAGTAAGGGAATTGATCTTTTTGTTGAATGTCTGAAGAACTTTATTTTTGTAGACCAGTAAGTTCACTAGAACATATCTCTATTTGAGCTTTTCCAAAGTCATGGTGTTTCTCTTTTGGCAGGGAGGGGTACTTACTACTATTGTGACTCTCCTTTTTCTTCCTTTCTTAGTTATATCTGTGACAATCTTTTGAACTCTCATTCACTTTCACTTTACTTTTTAATCAAACATGCCCTCCAGGTACCTTATTTTGCTTTTAACGATGGCCTTTCTCCTTCTTTGCCTGCTGGTAACGAGGCCTTACTTCTTTAAAAGTTTTATTTTTCTCCTTTTTTTCCAAGCTTAACAGATCATATGTCATCTACTTGCATTAACTTGCAAGTTATATCTGACACTTTATTATGTCTGCATTATAAGAAAAAAGAAAATGGGTAAGTGCAGGCAGTTCCTAGTTTGGGGTTTTCTGTAGCTATCTGAGTTTATTGATTTGAGACATTAATTCTGAAAACAGTGTAAAATCCCAAGTATAACTTTAAACATACAAATTGTGCTTAACTGAGCATTCTGTGTTACGAAAATATTCATTACGGTTTTCCTGGTTTTTTTTTTTTTCCTGTTTTTTTTGAAAAACAATGGGATATCTTCAGAGAATAATTTGGGACTATGTGGTGTTTGCAAAATGGTTATCTTTAGTAGCATGTTATACTTTTATAAATTTATTAGCATTTCATTTTCAAATGCACTATAGTTAATATTTATAAGTGTGATAAAAATACAAATTCAAATGAGGTATGTTATATCAGTATATGCTCAAGCCTACATAACCCAAAAACTTAAAGAAAAAATTATTTGAGTGTACTATACTGTGTGTGCATGGCATTGGCTCTAAAAAGTTTTTCACTTTCACATAAAGACACTTCTTTTTTTCTTAATTTTCCTCAACATATTCATATTTTCCTGTTCTGTCTATAATGAGTTTTAAACCAAATGATAAGTATTAACAAATATTTTACTTTTTTCTAGAATGACTTTCCTGTATATAATAGGATTTACATTTTCTAGAATGACTTTCCTGGATATAATAAGATTCCACAGGCCACCAAGTTAATGTTTACTTTATTTTATACAGGAAGTTCATCCATGTTTGTCAGTATTCTATAACTCATTTTAGAGATCTACATCAATGTATGCAATAGCTTAGCCAGTATCTTCACGTAAATGTCTCAAAGGCAGGTCCACTGCACTTTATAGCTTCAATCACACAATACCCAAACCAATTCAAATGCTATTTCAAAACCTAACCTAAAGTTTCTCTTCCTTAAGCTTTGACCTTTATCAGAGCTTTTTTTTTTTTTTTTTAATCTCAATAAATGGTACCACTGCATATCCAGTTGCACAGTCTAGGAACTTAAACGTTGTCCTTGGCAATTTCTCCTTGCTACATAATTCATACTAATTTCAGTTCACCCTTCTTCCCCTCATGACTGATCTCTGTGTTCTGACTTTTTAACTTCTCTTATTTCACTATCTGCATTTGCATTAAAAACAACTTTATTTGAGCCACATTCATTTACCATATTACTACTGATGCTCTCTATTGGGTCACTGCAATGTCCTAGCTCCAATCTCCCTTCTTACCCATCCCTCCTACATTTCATTCTCCACATGGCAACAAGAGAGAAACAAAATTTAACATAAATTGGATCATGTGAATCTCTGGTTAATGATATGCATTGACTTCCTTTTGCTCTCAATTTAAAGAACAAAGCCTGTTTTATTTTTTATAAACTGTATATGATATATCATTCCCTACCTCTCTGTTGCATCCCATCTCACTTGTCCTATGTATGTTATAAACTTTCAAGTTGTTACCACAGGACATATCAAGTTTCTTATTTGTCAGAATGCAACAAATCTTCTGTCTGGCTTCCTCTAGACTGTAAACTCCCTAATGGAATGTCTTTCTTCTGCATATCATTATGCACTTAACACCTACCACAAGGCCAGGGTGCAGTTCATACCCAATTAAAACACGTTGAATGAATAATAAATATGAGGGTATCTTTTCAACCAACAAAGTAGTGATTAACTTGTTCCATCAAAATTTTAATCAAAGTCTATTTTATTTTCACAGGAAATTAATTGAGATATTGGATAACAAGTAATGTAATTGTTCAGCTTTTACCTGCAGTTATCATACAAATCATTTAAATATTTTATTGAGTAAACTTTTTGTAAGATTAAAAAACTGTTATTTCTGATCAACATGTATTGAATCCCTATGCATTCTAACTCCTGACTGCTCTGTCCTCAATTATATACCTAAAAATATACTCCAAATTTAACACTGTAAGTTTTAACTTCCAAAATTATTATTTTTTTAAACAAGCTATTGTCAAGACACAAAGTTATAAAGTTGAGATATTGTTACCATTGGGTTTATAATACTAAAATGTGTGAGAGCTTTCGACAAATGTGACATTTCATGCTGAACCATGAACTATGTTACTAGGTCCCACTTGAATGTAATATCTTGTATAATATTTGCATGGCAGTTTTCTGGATTTGGTTTGCACCCCATGACTCAGGTTTATAGATAAAAATGACTTTTCAATGTGGGAGAGCATAACAGAAAACACTTTTTTATTAATATGCTCTAACAAATTGAATTAACTGAACCTCATGCCGCATCTCTCTTTTTCTAATCAATTTTAGATTTATTTCTTTGCAGAATATTAGAATGTGTCTTCTTAAGATCATGCATAGATCTTGATGAAGAGCTTGGACTTCAGAATCAGAGAGAGTTTGGCCTAAATCATGATAATATCACTTAAGAAGGTTTATGAGTTCAGGAAGATCAAATAACCTTCTAAACCCACATTTCTTCATCCCTGCAATAGAGATGATTGATAATAGCACCTTTGTAGAAAAAACCTGAATAAATATTAGCCATTATATTACTATTTGACAATGAAACTTTCATCAGTAGTTTCCCTAGAGATGTTGCAAACAAAAATCAAACTGAACTCACACTCCTAGAATTCAGTCAGTGAATTCTGCCATATGCTCATGTCTACAACAAAACTACTGAAGAAAAACTTGATTCCAAAGTTGTGGTTCAAAACAGATCGACTTTGCTATGAACATGACAATGCAAGGTATGCCTTTTCACAAGCCCACCTTCCAGATGTGCTTTGCTTCTATAATACAGATCCAAATTAAGGTAGCTTGTGTTCCAAGATAGACTGCATGGACAACACGATTTTAGACAATTGCAGTAGGTGGCTCCTGTGAAAATAAGCCCAATTGAAATGTAAATCATTATGGGGTTGTGCTTGTGATGGAAAAGGCAAAATGCCTTTTCCTAAAATAGGAAAGACTAAGTCTTTATGTATTCACTCCTGCATCCGGCCCTTTTATTTCTCAATTTCAAAGCAGATCCAGGTGGGAATATCAAAAAGATAGTGCCAATCATGTGTGTATACCCTGTGTGAGAGAATACAAAGATACTTTTTCTTGAGTGAATAAACTGACCTTATCCAACATCTCTTCCACATTACATGTATGCATTTTTAAAAAGGAAAAACAAAACCTGACTACAAAGCATAATTATAAGTGTAATAATTATATTTTCATTGTATTTATGCAATAAATAAACCTGTCAAAAATAGGGTTTAGTTTTGTAGTATGCCTCCCTTCTGTTCTGACATAATTTATTTTGCTCCTCTGCTAATGAGAATGGCTTTAGACAGTCGAGAGCATCAGTCTGAAATAAAAATTAAAAGTCAGTATATTACATTTCTCCTTCTCTTCTTTCTGCATATTACATTGTTCCATAAGCTCATCAGTGCTGGAATTCTATCTCTCCTTCAGCACAATTTTTCTCTGTGGTATGTTGCTATGAATATTTATGGTACAATAAAAATAATATAATAATAGGCATCTTCTAAACGTGTGCTGCATGTATCTTCAAACAGAAGCTGGGAAGGCTAGATCTGTTACCTCCCACTAGAGCAGATCTTTATGTCCTGTGAAATAGCTGGCTGTCTCAAAGACCTTCACTTCCGTGTGAGTTAAATGGTTTCCATACTGAAAAATTCTAAGAAGAATTTTTCTCCTTCCATATAGAGTTTTGACTATCATCATCTCTGAAACATTGCCAGGTTTTTCTTACATTGAGTAGTCTTCAGTTGACATCCTTATTCATCCTTCCTATGTCAACTACTACAATTCATCCTTTTATAGCCACCTTAAATCTTTAGTCTCTAAAATTCCTGGATCCAGAATGCCCTGAGCAGACTATTATCTTGCTCAGTGAAGCCGGACTGCTTCACCCTCACTCCTCCTCCATCACCTTAACTGACTGGATTTCTTTTCATTTATAAATTTAACTCAAATTGTTTTTTCAAATATTCTTCAAACTTCCTCATTGCAGCCTATTTCCTCAGCCAGCTATCTGCTTAGCTACATATAATGCTCCTAATTCTGTCTTTTAAAATTGCCACATATCAGTCTCCCATTTATTCTCTACAGTCACAATTCTTATCTATTATATTAATATGATTAGAATTTATTCCATTTACGATTGATGATCACTGAAAATGTAGGGTTCTTTTCTATTAGCTATTTTTAAAATTCTCAGGTTGCCATCAAATGAACATCTTGATATTTCATTGTAAAATTTGGGGAAATAGTTTTAAAGCTGTAAGATATACCCAAAACACTTCAGTTTTTTCTGTGTCTGTCTGTGTGTGTGTGTGTGTGTGTGTGTGTGTGTGTGTGTGTGTGTGTGTGTGAGAGAGAGAGAGAGAGAGAGAGAGAGAGAGAGGGAGGGAGGGAGGGGGAGAGAGAGAGAGGCAGAGATGGAGAAAGACAGAGAGAGAATGCTTTTAATATATATTTTGATAGGGTAATGTTGTGGAGAGATAATTTTCCATGAGTCTCTTACATTTCTTCATGTCTTATAAGCAGAGGCACTGTCCGACTTTGCTTCAGATTACTATTTCAAAAATGTTAGTAAACAGCCTAAATAGGTAGAGATAGTGTTTTCATCTGAAGCAAAAATCAGTTCTTTTTTTTTCTTTGTTCTATTTTTGTTACCGTTCAGTACAATAAAAACATGTTTCTCTTCGTGTAAAGATCAGACATGTTCTTCCCACTATAGAAGATTTGGTTTCCCTAACTCATGCTTTCTCTTCTGTAGGGTAACCTGTTGCACGTACAGATGTCACCTGAACCTTTTTGTGCTGCCTTGTGGAAATTGGAGCTTGGAGTACCAATATAAATACTGATACACTGGCAGTGCAATGACTACCACTGTAAACAATAATGTCCTTTGTTTTTATCCAAGGCTTTATTATTCTTTTTTATTTTCTCTGAGCATCCAAGAAACAATGACAGTATAACTTGTTAGTCGAGAAAGATTAAAACCCTTCAGTTTTACTGAGAGTTTGGTAGTGAAAATGGGATGCTGACAGAGGCATGTTCTCTGTTGGCAAAAGGAAAGATTAGGACAGATTAGGTCTCTGAGCCAATTAATATTCAGAATAAAGGTAAGTTCATGTATGGTCAACTGGATAACAGTGTCCTTCACTTCGTTGCCCTTTAATTAAAAGGAGTTGGATAGATGGTTTCAGATAAAGCACTGGGAAGTAGGTACAAAGACAATCACCCAGATAGTGCCCTGGGTGCTGCTAATTTTTATGTAAGTGGGTGAAAAGAATGCCTCATGTGGTGGTCATCTTCCATTCTGCTTTGTAATAACTAGTACAAAGATTTGTCCTGGGGTTTAATAGTAGAAAATTCTGTCGCCTTTCAGACAACAGAGATGCACTGGGGAATAATTGAGGAAAATTTATTACCACTATGGGCAGAAATCAGGCAAACCATTAAAATTTTAGCTGGTTCACTTGGGTGATGAAAGAGTGGAGATTACAATGCTTACTAAGGAGGAATTGCAATAGATGACTGTTTTATGGCTTAGTCTCATTTGTAGTCTAGACTGTCAACCCTAACCTTTCAGGGTTTTGTGGTTGTTTCTGTTGTTGTTGTGTGTCTTGACTTTTGTGTGGGAACTTTGGCTCCCTCAGGAAGATTTCCAAAACAAAGACAGACTCCTTGGGAAAATGACAGGTGAAACATTAGCTAGTATTTTGGGCTCTTACTGCACTGATGAGCTTTACAGTGCTAATGAAAGTGATCCACTAATGAATGGAGAACACATTAACTAGATAATAAAACCCAAATAAAACTAGATAAATTTTTGCAGGAAGCCATGCCATCTTGGAAAGCTATTCTAGGCCTTATGTTGAAACGATGCAATCTTAATGTTAAGAGCTGCCATTTCTTAAGATCTTAAGAGATGTTATTTTGGTAATGATACTGCAAATATTCTAGAGTAAGATGGACTCTAAAGAAAAAGCCACCAATGCGTACAATAAATCTAAATAAGCCAAAGGAAATAAATTCCACAGACCCAAACAGTGTGGTAATGGCTGTTGAATCAATGAGTCCACAAAGCTAAAATAGATGGAGTCAGTAAGGATGAGTTGCTGTGAACATAGGGCATTGGGTGGACTCAAAACATTGGAAGTTCATTTGGTTGAGTTACATGCAGTCATCAATCTGCTCAAAATTGAAGATAAATATGTCATGCCTTCTGATTCTTCCTTTTCCACAATCCTAACCTCAGCCTCTTTGGGAAAAAAAATAGGATTTGGGGGTTCTATGTGTTCCTGTCCAAAAGAAGGACCAGAGGCCATATGCATCTGTCTTGGTGGACTAGGTAATTTGGGGGAAGGCAAGAACTCAAACTTACATGGGTCTATTGGAGAAACGTGTCCAACTCAACATGTTCTTGGGGCTCTGCATGTATAGAGATGCTCCAGTTGGGTTAATGAGATTTGGGCTGGGTATACAGTGGGGAAAATAAGCTATTATGGCCTTGTGGACACCACCCTTTGGTCATATTTAATGTATAGTTGTTGTGGTTTTCACTGTTGAATTCACTGTATAATTATATTAATGGCTTATATGTAGATATTATACATTCTTATAAAATCTATACTGAATTATACCAATCAGAAAGTGCTATATAGAGAGAACGAGTAGAACATGGAACTCATTTCTCAATTAATCTGTCTATCCTGTCCAGGGTAGTCCAACAGAAACAATATATAATCCAAGGAAGGGATATGGAAATCACAACCTTGATTAAGGTCTTAAAGGTAGCAAAGATAGTAAGACTTGCAAAATCCCAATTTAACAATCCCACATGGGCAATGCAAAAGATAATGGTAAATGGAGGTTTACAGATTGTCGATAACTGCAAACTTTATATCTAAAAGTGAATCCATTGCACAGACAAGACATTCGGTATTTTATGTTGAATATTGCCAACACTTTCCCTTCTATCCTACTGGCACCCAAGGACAAAGACCAATGTGCCTTCATGCACCAAGGCCTCCAATATACATTTGCATCACTCAGCAAGAGGCACCTAAGCTCCCTTGACATTTGATACAAGATGGTGAACCAGAATAATATTAATGTCTCCATTTTCTAATGTCTGAAGTTTTCATTAAATAAATGATATCCTTCTGGTTAGCAAGTCAGAATTCTCAGTATCCATGGCCCTGATTGTTGTATTATTACATTTCCACTACCAAGGGTGGCTACTGAGGTTTAATACTTCAGTAAAATTTAGGGATCTGCTAGCCAAGGAATATTAATATTTTGGGCCTATGTGAGTGCATACCAAGACCCTCAACCCTGTTGGCTCTCAAGGAGAAAGCAAACAAACAAAGCTACAGTGTCTTTGCTACATCATGCCCAAAAAGAGATCCAGCAATTTATTGAACTCTTTGGATATTGGAGACAGTACGTCTCAAGTGGCATTCTACTTGGAAAATGGTACTAACTAGTCCACAGATAAGCATCCATTGAGTGCGCCCAGACAAAAATGACATGTTTAAAATTGCCCAGGGAGCTTTTCATGTTTTTCTACATGACTGATCTCTTTGACCTGTAATTCTCTGTGGCTAATGATTTTAATGACTTGAGTGTTTAGAAAAGTAAGGTACCCTATACCCACAGGAGTGCCTTGGGTTTTGGATTTATTGCCTTAGTGGCACAGGCACCAAGTACACTCCTTTTAAAAAGCAGCAATTAGCTTGGTATAAGACACTAATCAAAACTAAATACCTGATCCATGAAGGCTTTTTGACTTTCCAGTGTAATGTTACCATTTGGGGTTGAGTTAACATGGATTCAATGACTAACAATGGACAAGGAAAGGTTCAACAAGCCTCATTTGTCAGGTGAAAATGATACATCAAGAATGCTATTGGTTTGGACCCAATAGCCAAGACCCAAAGTCATTTTTGTCTTTGGTTTTAAAAAGAGGTTACTATCTCTTTGAGGAAGTCTTTAATCGTCACTCTGCCACCTGAAGCAAAGTGCTGTCCTAATGTCCTAACCTTGGTACACAGAGGTTGCCCTAAATGCCTGGGCCTGATTCACTGGAGGCTCATCTCAACAGGAACCCCATGATGTCCACTGGACTACTGTAGCTGTTCAACTGCAATACCAGCCCTTCAGGCTGAACATGGATGTTGTTCTTCAATACAGTAGGAGAGATATTCCCTTTGATGAATGTTGTTTCATGTTTGCTGTCTCTTGAGCTTTTGCTAATGGTCTAACTTACTTATTTTGCTACCTGGTAAACTACAGACTGACATATTTGGCATGCCTCTCTTTAGGAACACAAACTGTGAAAACAAATCACCCTGCTGATTGAACCATCTGGGTCACTCACAGAGATATGCACAATGAGGGTTTGTTCTCTGACAAGAACAAGTAAAGCCAGTCTGCTAACTGAGCCTGCATTGCTCAGATTTCCACCATTGCTGTCTATATCCATCCTCACACAAGACATGGCAATGTATCCAACATTATAGATTGAGCACAAAATAAAAGACCCTAAGTTTATGATGCACAGTCTACAACTGTTTACCAGGCATATAAATCTTTCCAGAAGTTAATGTTTTTGTTTCATGGTAGGGGAGACCACATCACATTGGGCATTTAACTCTCCTGCTCGTGGCACACTGACTAGACCAGAATGTTGTCTTCTCTCAAGAGTATCAGCATGCCCTCATAGCTGGTAATTTTTTTTCAGATTATAATGCTTGGTCCATGCCCGATCAGCCAAATCCACATACAACAGTGGTTCTTGTAACTGGTCTACGTCATATTTTCAGATGTCTTGACAATTTATAGGCTGATGCTAGTACTATTTTGCCAAAAATTTATACAACAATGGGCTAATAGTCTAGTTATATAATGGAACTCCTACACTCCCTAACATTCACAGGAATCTGGTGTTGGAGAACATTGGAATGACCTTCTCAAAATCAACTCAAAAAGATGTCTGACTATATGTCCCTCAACTCTTTCTCATCCACACACCTTAATAAAGCAGTTTGGCTACTGAGTGTAGCTGTACCTAGAAATATCATTTCTTTTCAGTTACTTCCTCCATAATTATCAGCATGAAAAAGATAAGAGGTCATGTAGTCATATTTTGAAAGTTTGAGATTCCGCTTTGATCATTAATGGGCATGATACTTGCTACTTTCTCCCAATAGCAATCCCAAGCTGTACTAATTTGTATGTACTCTATGTAGTTCCCTGGGTAAAAGGAGGCCTCGGGGATTCAAACTTAATTCTTATTCAACCACCTAGATCCTTTACGAAGATTAAAATAGGACACAGATATTTTATGGTGGCAGAGAAAGAGTACCAACTTTGACACCTAGAGAAAGAACATCTTAGACCCCAGAAGCCATGGATAAGGTAGTAACCTAATAATTATTATTTTTTTCTTTCTGACCACCCCTGGAGACTTCCTCAAGAAAAATTACCTTGAGTGGCTCTCCTAAACTGTAACACACACTTAAATTTAATTGATTTCTGTGTCTGTAATGCCCCTCAGTAATCCTCCACTAGGCAGCCCTGATGACAAATTAATTGCCATTCCTTTTATCCTTATCAAAAAATCTATCAAAAGAGCAGGTGATGGCCCTAGTCCCTGTACTTCCCAGCACAATTTCTGTCAATAATTCTAGTTATCTGCTTCTCCCCATTCCCATTGCGATAGCTTAGCCATTTGGTGGAGTAGATGAAAGCAATCTGTGTGATAGTGAGAAAATACAGAACAGAGTAGATTGACTGCCTATGACCTTACCTTCAAAAACAGTAAAGAAACTCCCTTATTCAAACCAAATAGAGAAACCAAGCAGTGCCAGCTGGCCGGGAGGTGACATTAGAGTAATGTCAACCTGTGCTCCTAGATGCGGTAGACCCCACTTTGATGATCTGAATAATTGCAAACAGTAGTTTGTTTTTACGGGTACTGCATGTGCTCTTGGCCAAGTATTCCCATTGTCTCTCCTCCCAAAATGGTGATTTTCACCTTAGAAGTGGTAATAGAATATCTTCAAGTATTGAAGGAAACACCCCCAGCAGATCACATAGGCCTTAAATGGCGGCCCTCTCTCTACAAAATGAGCTACATTTGATTACTTAAGGACATTTCCCAGGAAAGCTGACTTGCTATTCATATCCATCCTGTAGGTACGTTTTCCTGCAATAGGAGTCACCCAGTTTAAAAAGGTAATATAAAATTTGTCTTTGATATTAAAGTGATCAAAAGCAGCACCTTGGTCCTGGAATGAATTTGGTTTAGTCTTAATTCAGTGAACATGACTGTTATAGATAATTTTGGCCCTAGACTTTCTCTTTGCAGGCCAAAGTAGAGCCTTATTCTCTAACACATCCTATTGTACCTAGATTAGTGCCCTGGGCCCCCCAAAAAAAGTCAATATGGAAAGTTAAGGTGAGTGACACCTGGATTTCTAAAATGGATCAAATGGTTTATGAGATTTGGTCAGCTGGTTGAGTCTGGGACCCTGAGGAACACAGTTGATGTTAATACTACAGATTGTCTCATACTGCTGCTCAGAGTCCTTATGATAGTAACCTTAACTAAATGCTATATGAGAAAAAAAAATGAACAGATTTAGTTCAAACCTGTATCAGTCACATTAATTAGTGTGGCTATCAGACTGGTGTACTTATAGAAAAATTTTCTGAAAGTCAAGATACCATGGACTAAAGAAGACAATATTGTCAAGAAACAATTCTGTATTTGTCTCACATGTGTCTGCACATCTAGAGAACAAGAGGTAATGATAGCCATTGTTCTGGACTACTATTTCAAGGAGTTTCTATAGCAAAAGATGTGGAAGGTAATGATAATCTCCTCCTACAAAGTAAAAGACAGGTTTGTTTATTGTTCAGTGTAACAAAGAAGCTTTTCTTTGGGGCAAAGCTCAGGCAGATTACTGCCCATCATTAAAGATTTGGATTTTCCTAAATTCAGACTTCCTCTCCTATAATGCAAACCACTGTGCGTATACAGGCACTTGGCTCACATAGCATTATCCTTTGGGGCACAAAAATAAATGCTGATACTGTGACTACTGCTATTGCTATAAGTAATAAAGTCTGTTGTTTCTGGCCCAGAACTCTCATGTCTTTTGCCAGCACACATGAAACTGTGGCAAGCTAAGTTGTCATGTGCATAGGGTAAAATCTCAGACCATTCTAAGTTCTTGACAAGTATAATATTTCTAATGTCTACTAATTATATTTCAGTTACTTTGAAAAGAATGAAAACAATTTAGTCTAAATATCTTGTAGCTACCATTTCCAATTGATGCCGGACTTTAAAACTATTAAGTGAGTACTTTAATGTGATTATATAGTAATTCAGTACTATCCTGAAGAAAAATTCTGGTTCCCCCAAGGACATTTATTTTAATATTTTAGAGAAACTGATATAAGGTATAGAAAATTCCTCATGACACAAATTGTTCTTTGACATTTGTTGGTGATTTAAAAATCTATGGAATTTTTTTTAATGGTTATTGGGGTTTACCTTTATTGTATCTTCTGTGGCAGATATTAGTAATTACAATTTAAAAATAATCTTTTATTGAAGTTTTTATATTTACTTACATTAAGAATTAAGTTTTTTTGTTTGTTTTGTTTTGTTTTACTATTATCTATTATTTCCTCTCTATTTCCCTTTTTTTAAATTTTTATTTTATTGCATTTTAGGTTTTGGGGTACATGTGAAGAACATGCAAAATTGTTGCACAGGTACACACGTGGCAGTGTGATTTATGGAATTTTTAATTGAGAACGCTTGCTCTAAATAAATTTACTCCTTCTTTGTCACTTGGAGCAGAAAGAGTATGCTGCTCCCAGGCCAGCCTTCTAACATCTTCTAGGAGTGACCAAAATATGTTACAATATCCTCTGATTGAATTCTAGAAAATGTGACATATCGATTGTACAAACAATAGGAGATTTATTGGTCTTCTATAGATGGTGTATACTGATACACTGTAGATCTTAAGTCACATGACTCACAAATTCCTAAACTAATTTTGACTTCATATGTTGGAGGTAGAAAAAAATAGTTTATTTGAAAGTTTAAAAGTACACACATGACCTTATTAATGGATTTGCTAATAATTATTCTCTGTTCTCTGTTATGTCATTTCTCATGAAGTTCAAAATGACAAAAAGCCAAGAAATATAAAATTATTAAATATTTAGAGTCTAAAATTTTTCCATTTCTGCATCATGAGATGTTTAATGAAAAATAGCAAAGAACGGCTTGTCTTTCTATTTCTAGAAAGCAAATATATTTTTTCTAGAAATACCTTACTATTATAACCAAATGGATCAACACTTGTAATTCTAAAAATCTCCTTCAGAAATATTTGAAGGCAAGGAGAAAGGACAGTATATTCAATAAATAGTGTTTGCAAAGTTGGACATCTTCCTGGAAAAAAAATTGAATTCTTATCTTACGCCATATTCAAAAATCAACTCAAAATGGATTAAAGATTTAAATAAACATAACACCTGAAACCATACATCTACCAGAAGAAAACAAGAGAAAAAGCTCCATGGCATTGGTCTTGAGCATGCCTTTTAGGATTTGACCCTAGAAGCACAGGCAACAAAAATGAAAATAAACAAGTAGACTACATGAAACTAAAAAGTTTCTGCAAAGCAAACAATAAGCTAAATAAAATTGCAACCTACAGAGTGGAACAAATTATATGCCAACCATATATCTCATAGAGGGTTAATATTCAAAATATATAAAGAGGTCATACAATGTAATAGCAAAAAGAATAATAACCCAATTTAAAAAATGGGCAAAGAATCTGAACATTTTCTCCAAGACATTCAAATGGCCAAACAATAAATGATAAGATACCCAATATCACTAATCATCAGAAATATGCTGTATCCAGGAAACCCAACTCACATGCAAGGATACACAAAGGCTCAAAATAAAGGGATGGAGGAAGATTTACCAAGGAAATGGAGAGCAAAAAAAAGCAGGAGTTGCAATTCTCATCTCTGATAAATTAGAATTTAAAGCAACAAAGATCATAAGAGACAAAGAGGGACATTACATAATGGTAAAAGGATCAATGCAACAAGAAGAGCTAACGATCCTAAATATATATGCACCCAATACAGGAGCACCCAAATACATAAGGCAAGTTCTTAATGACTTACAAAGAGACTTAGACTCCCACACAATAATAGTGGGAGATTTTAACACCCCATTGTCAACATTAGACAGATCAACCAGACAGAAAATTAACAAGGATATCCAGGACTTGAACTCAGACCTGGACCAAGCAAACCTAATAGACATTTACAGAACTCTCCACCCAAAATCCACAGAATATACATTCTTCTCAGCACCACATCACACCTACTCTAAAATTGACCACATAATTGTGAGTAAATCACTCCTCAGCAAATGCAAAAGAACGGAAATCGTAACAAACAGTCTCTCAGGCCACAATGCAATCAAGTTAGAACTCAGAATTCAAAAACTAACCCAGAACCACACAGCTTCATGGAAACTGAACAACTTGCTCTTGAATGTTGACTGGATAAACAATGAAATGAAGGCAGAAATAAAGATGTTCTTCGAAACCAACGAGAATGAAGACACAACATACCAGAATCTCTGGGACACATTTAAAGCAGTATCTAGAGGAAAATATATAGCAATAGGTGCCCACATGAGAAGCAAGGAGAGATCAAAAATTGATACCCTATCGTTAAAACTGAAAGAGCCAAAGGAGCAAGATAAAAAAACCTCAAAGTCTAGCAGAAGACAAGAAATAGCTAAGATCAGAGCAGAACTGAAGGAGATAGAGACACAAAAAACCCTTCAAAAAAATCAATAAATCCAGGAGCTGGTTTTTTGAAAAGATCAACAAAATAGACCACTAGCCAAATTAATAAAAAAGAAAAGAGAGAATAACCAAATTGATGCAATAAAAAATGATAAAGGGGATATCACCACAGATTCCACAGAAATTCAAACCATCATCAAAGATTATTACAAACAACTCTATGCACATAAACTAATAAACCTGGAAGAAATGGATAAATTCCTGGACACTTGCCTCCTGCCAAGCCTAAACCAGGAAGAAGCCGAAACCCTGAACAGACCCATAACAAGGTCTGAAGTTGAGGCAGCAATTAAGAGCTTACCACCCAAAAAAAGCCCAGGTCCAGATGGGTTCACAGCCGAATTCTACCAGACATACAAAGAGGAGCTGGTACCATTCCTTCTGAAACTATTCCAAACAATACAAAAAGAGGGAATTCATCCCAAATCATTTTATGAGACCAATATCATCCTGATTCCAAAACCCGGCAGAGACTCAACAAGAAAAGAAAACTTCAGGCCAATATCCATGATGAACATGGATGCAAAAATCTTCAATACTGACAAGCCGATTGCCACAGCACATCAAAAAGCTTATCCACCACGATCAAGTAGGCTTCATCCCGGGGATGCAAGGCTGGTTCAACATACGCAAGTCTATAAACGTAATTCACCACATAAACAGAACCAAAGACAAAAACCACATGATTATCTCAATTGATGCAGAGAAGGCCTTTGACAAAATTCAGCAGCCCTTTATGCTAAACACCCTCAATAAGCTAGGTATTGATGGAACGTATCTCAAAATAATAAAAGCTATTTATGACAAACCAACAGCCTATATCATACTGAATGGGCAAAAACTGGAAGCATTCCCTTTGAAATGTGGCACCAGACAAGGATGCCCTCTCTCATCACTGCTATTCAATATAGTATTAGAAGTTCTAGCCAGAGCAATCAGGCAAGAAAAAGAAATAAAGGGCATTCAAGTAGGAAAGGAGGAAGTCAAATTGTCTCTATTTGCAGACGACATGATTGTATATCTAGAAGACCCCATCGTCTCAGCCCCAAATCTCCTGAAACTGATAAGCAACTTCAGCAAAGTCTCAGGATACAAAAATGTGCAAAAATCACATGCATTCCTATACACCAATAACAGACTTAAAGAGAGCCAAATCAAGAACAAACTTCCGTTCACAATTGCCACAAAGAGAATAAAATACCTAGGAATACAACTAACAAGGAACGTAAAGGACCTCTTCAAGGAAAACTACAAGCCACTGCTCAGCAAAATAAGAGAGGACACAAACAGATGGAGAAACATTCCATGTTCATGGTTAGGAAGAATCAATATCGTGAAAATGGCCATACTACCCAAAATAATTTACATATTCAATGCTATCCCCATCAAGCTACCAATGACCTTCTTCACAGAACTGGAAAAAAACACCTTAAACTTCATATGGAACCAAAAGAGAGCCCATATAGCCAAGTCAATTCTAAGCAAAAAGAACAAAGTGGGAGGCATCACACTACCGGAGTTCAAACTATACTAAAGGGCTACAGTAATCAAAACAGCATGGTACTGGTACCAAAACAGACATATAGACCAATGGAACAGAACAGAGGTCTCGGAGGCAACACAACATATCTACAACCATCTGATCTTTGACAAATCTGACAAAAACAAGCAATGGGGAAAGGATTCCCTGTTCAATAAATGGTGTTGGGAAAGCTGGCTAGCCATGTGCAGAAAGCAAAAACTGGACCCCTTCCTGACACCTTACACGAAAATTAACTCCAGATGGATTAAAGACTTAAACATAAGACCTAACATCATAAAAACCCTAGAAGAAAATCTAGGCAAAACCATTCAGGACATAGGTGTAGGCAAGGACTTCATGACCAAAACACCAAAAGCATTGACAACAAAAGCCAAAATAGACAAATGGGACCTAATCAAGCTCCACAGCTTCTGCACAGAAAAACAAACAGTCATTAGAGTGAATCGGCAACCAACAAAATGGGAAAAAATTTTTGCAGTTTACCCATCTGACAAAGGGCTGATATCCAGAATTTACAAAGAACTAAAATAGATTTACAAGAAAAAAACTAATAAGCCCATTCAAAAGTGGGCAAAGGATATGAACAGACACTTTACAAAAGAAGACATACATGAAGCCAACAAACATATGAAAAAATGCTCATCACTGGTCATCAGAGAAATGCAAATCAAAACAACATTGAGATACCATCTCACACCAGTTAGAATGGCGATCATTAAAAAATCTGGAGACAACAGATGCTGGAAAGGATGTGGAGAAATAGGAACACTTATGCACTGTTGTTGGGAGTGTAAATTAGTTCAACCATTGTGGAAGACAGTGTGGCGATTCCTCGAGGACCTAGAAATAGAAATTCCATCTGACCCAGCAATCCCATTTCTGGGTATATATCCAAAGGATTACAAATCGTTCTACTATAAGGACACGTGCACACGAATGTTCATTGCAGCACTGTTTACAATAGCAAAGACCTGGAAACAACCCAAATGCCCATCGACAATAGACTGGATAGGGAAAATGTGGCACGTATACACCATGGAATATTATGCAGCCATCAAAAACGATGAGTTTGGGTCCTTTGTAGGGACATGGATGAACCTGGAAACCATCATTCTCAGCAAACTGACAGAGGAGCAGAAGATCAAACACCGCATTTTCTCACTCATAGGCGGGTGTTGAACAATGAGAACACATGGACACAGGGAGGGGAGCACTACACACTGGGGTCAGTTGGGGGGAAATAGGGGAGGGACGGCAGGGGGTGGGGAGCTGGGGAGAGATAGCAAGGGGAGAAATGCCAGATGTAGGTGATGGGGAGGAAGGCAGCAAATCACACTACCACGTGTGTACGTATGCAACAATTTTGCATATTCTTCACATGTACCCCAAAACCTAAAATGCAATAAAATAAATGGTAAAAAAAATAAATCAGTGTTATTTTGTTAATCTTTTATATTTTTAATGTTCGTTTCAAATTCATTTATTTCTGCTTCAATTTTATTATTTACTTCAGTCTACTAATTTTGGGTTTTGTTGCTCTTGATTTTCTAATTCTTTAAAATGCATCATTAGGTTATTTAATTTTTTTTCTACTTTTATGATGTAGGTACTTATAGCTATAAATTTCCCTTTTAGTGTTTCTTTCACTTGAATCTTATATGTTTTGGTATGTTCTGTTTCCATTATCATTTGTTTTAGAAATTTTTTCTGTGTCTCTCTTGTCATTGACCCACTGATTATTTAGGAGCATACTATTTCATTTCCTTGTCTTTGTATAGTTTCCAAAATTTCTGTTTTCATTGATTTCCAGTTTTGCTTTCTTGTGGCCAAAGATCTTGACATTATTTCATTTTTTTATGTTTTAATACTTGTTTTTT
Organism: Sapajus apella; assembly: GCF_009761245.1. NCBI lineage: Eukaryota > Metazoa > Chordata > Mammalia > Primates > Cebidae > Sapajus > Sapajus apella. Next base: position 55,343,584 of record NW_022436946.1, read on the forward strand.
GATATAACATATGGTCTGATCTGTCTTTGAGAATGATTCATGTGCTAAGAATAATGTGCATTTTGCAGATTTTGGATGCAATGTTCTGTAAATGTCTATTAGGGCCATTTTTCCTGTAGTAAAAATTAAATCCAATGTTTTCACTGGGTTTTTTGTTGTTGATTTTCTATCTAGAAGATCTGTCCAATGCTGAAAGTGGGGTATTGAAACCTCCAGTTATTATTATATTGGAGTCTATTTCTCTCTTTAGCTCTAGCAAAATATGTTTTATATATATAAGCCTATGTATATATGGGTGCTCCAGTGTTAAGTATATATATATTTACAATCATTATTCCTCTTGCTCAACTGACCCCTTTATTATATAATGACTTTGTCTCTTCTTACAGTTTTTGAATTAAACTCTATTTTGTGATATTAATACTGCTTTGCTTCATTTCTACTGACATGGAATATCTCTTTTCATCCCTTTATTTTCAGTATATGTGTAGACTTTTTATATGTGAAGTGTGTTTCTTGTAGGAAACACATCATTGGGTCTTCTCTTTTTATCCATTCAGCCATTTTATGTCTTTTGATTGGAGAATTTAGTCCACTTGCATTCAATGTTATTCCGATGATGAGTGGAGACTTACTCCTGCCATGTTCTTATTTGTATTCTGTTTTTTTGTATCTTATTATTTTCTTCCTTCTTGTCTTCCTTTAATGAATGCTTTTTTCTCTGGTGGTATGCTTTAATATCTTGTATTTTATATTTTGTGTATCCATTATATGTTCTTCAATTTGAGGTTTCCATGAGACTTGCAAATGCTATTTTACAACCCCTTATTTTATACTGGTAACAACTTAACACTGATTGCACAAACAAATGAGCAAACATGCAAAAGAAAACTTCTACACCTTAACTTTGTCCTCTAACTTTTTAGCTTTTTGGTTTTTTTTTTTTTTTCTCTTTATGACTTATTGTATGTCTAAAAAGTTGTTGTAGTTATAAAATTTGATTGATTCATCATTTAGTCTTTCTACTTAAGATTAGTTTATCCACCAGAATTATACTGTTATAATATTCTGGGTTTTCTGTGTGCTTACTGTTGCCAGTAAATTTTGTATCTTTAGATGATTTCATCCTTCTCATTAACATTCTTTTCTTTCAGATTGTAGAATTCCCTGTAGTTTTTCTTGCAGGACAGGTCTTGTGTTAATGAAATCCCTCAGCTTTTGTTTGTCTGGGAAGGCCTTTATTTCTCCTTCATGTTTAAAGGATATTTCCCGAGATATGCTATTCTAGGGTAAAACTTTTCATTTGTTTGTTTTAACTCAGTACTTTAAATATGTCATGCCACTCTCTCTTGGCTTGTAAAGTTTCTACTGAAAAGTCTGACTCCAGATGTATTATGTTATTTGTTTCTTTTCTTGCTGGTTTTTAGTATCCTTTCTTTTTCATTGACCTTCAGAAGTTTGATTATTAAATGCCTTGAGGCGGTCTTCTTTGGGTTAAATCTTCTTGGTGTTCTATAACCTTCTTATATTTGAATGTTGGTATCTTTCTCCAGGTTTAGGAAAATGTCTGAAATTATTCTTTTGAATAAACTTTCTACCTCTATCATCTTCTCTACCTCTTCTTTAAGGTCAATAAATCTTAGATTTGCCCTTTTGAAGCTATTTTCTAGATCTTGTAGGCCTGCTTCATTGCTTTTTATTCTTTTTTTGTCCTCTGACTGTATATTAAACAGCCTGTCTTTAAGCTCATTAATTTCTTCTGCTATTGAAAGACTCTGACAACTGACATTCTTTAGTACGTCAATTGCATTTTTTTAAACTCTAGACTTTCTAGTTCTTTTTAATTATTTAAATTTATTTATTAAATTTATCTGATAGAATTGTGAATTCCTTCTCTGTGTTATCTTGAGCTTCTTTGGTTTTCCTTAAAACAGCTATTTTGAATTCTCTGTCTGAATGATCACATATCTCTGTTTCCAGGATTGACCCTGGTATCTTATTTAGTTCATTTAGTGTGGTCATATTCTCCTGGATGGTCTTGTTGCTTGTAGATGTTTGTTGGTGTCTGGGTATTAAAGAGCTAGGTACTTATTGTAGTTTTTACAATCTCAGCTTGTTTGTGCTTGTCATTCTTGGGGAAGTTTTCCAAGTATTTGAAAGGATTTGGGCCTCAAGCCCAACAATGCTGTGGTACTTGTAGACTAGCAGAGGTAATTTCTTGATGGTTTTGGATAAGATCCAGGAAAATTCTCTGGATTACCAGGCAGAGATTCTTATTCTCTTCACCTACTTTCTCCCAAACAAAGTCTCTGCATGTGTGCTGAGTCACGTGAAACTGGGCTGTGGTGATGCAAGCACCTCTATGGTCACCACCGAGACTACACTGGGTCAGACCTGAAGCCAACCCAGCACTCAATCTCACCTAAGACCCACTGTATCGTTTTACTGACTATGCCTATGTTCAATCAAGATTCTAGGGCTCTGGAATCAGCAAGTGATGAAACCAACCTCATTTTTGTTTTTTCCCTTCAGGGCAGTGAGTTCCCCCAGGTCCCCAGTGGGTCCAGAGATTCTGTCTGGGAGCTAAGGATTGAAGTGAAAAAATCTTAGAAATTTACCTAATGTTCTATTCTACCGCAGCTAAGCTGACACTCAAACCACAATTAAAAGTCCATCCTGCTCTTCCCTGTCCTTTTCACAGGCAGGGGAGTATTTCTCAGTGGCCACTGCCATCACTGGTCCATAGGGGATTCTACCAGGTCACTGCCAGTGCTCACTTAAAGCCCCAAGAGCTCTTCAGTCAAATGCTACCAGGCCTGGGACTTAGCCTGCTGGCCCAGGGAAGGTTCACAAACCTATCTGAGAGCCTAAGCCTGGACTCTGGGACTCCAAGAGCCTGGGTATTGCTCTATCCCACTGTGGCCAAGATGTAAGACAAGACCCCTTTACTTTTCCCTCTGCTTTTCTCAAACAGGAGTCTTTCACTGTAGCCACAACAGCTCGGAATGTGGTGTGTCCCTCCTGAAGCCAACATGTCTCATAGCCCATTGCATACATACATTACATACATAACAAGGCCCATTACATACTACATGGATGTCTCCCTGCTGGTTGTTCAGGACCTAAGGGTTCTTTAATCAGTAGGTGATGAATCCTGCCAGGACTGGGTCCTACCTTTCAAGGCAGCAGATTCCCTTTTGGTTTGGAGATGTCTCAAAATGTTGTTTGGGATCTAGAGTCTGGAATGGGAGCCTCACAACTCTGCCCAGTGCCCTATTCTACTATAGTTGACCCAGTAGGCAAGATGCAAGGTAAAATTCTCTCTACTCTTTACTTTCCTCTCCTCAAGCAGAAGGAAAGGGTCACTTCCGTTGTTCTCAGTTGTGCTGCCTGGGTTTGGGGAAGGGGTGTCACAAGTATTCCTTTGGCTGCCCCAGCTGTTGTCTCACTATGTCATGTGCCACCCTAGTCCACTGTCTCAGAGTCCAACCCAGCACTAAGAGTTGCCTAGGAATTGTAGTCCTTGTGTTCTACACTGCCTTTCAAGTTTACCTAGGACACCAGAAAACTTTGGCCTGCATTCGCAAGGCTTGCCAATACACTCAAGTTTCAACCACTAGAATGGGAAATTCCCTTCTGTCTAGGACTGGTCCAAATGCTCCCTTCATGCATGGGAACTGGCTAAGCACAGCATGTCTTTTCTCTCTTCTGTGACAGGGCAGTATGAAATTCAGTGTAAAGTCCCCCAATCACTGCCCTCTTTCTCAAGAACGGAAACAGACTTTTTGCCCCAGGGGCCATGCAGGAAGATGGAGCAGGTGTGGTGTCAGCAATTCAAGACCGTCTCTCCTACCCTTTTCAATGCCTCTCTTTTAAAAATATCAAGTTAAAACAAGGTACTGATTTTTGGTTCTTTTGAGTGTGCTTTCCTCTGTTTAGATAGTTGTTAAAATTTTGTTTTCCTACAGGGGGATAAAGGGTGTAGGCTTCTGTTCCACCATCTTGCTCCACTGCCAATGGCTATTACTGAAAAGTCAAAATATACGTATAGTGAGAATATGGAGAAAAGGAAACTCATATATTATTAAGAGGAATATACATTAGTACAACCATTATGCAAAACAGTGTGGAGTTTTCTCAAAAAAAGAACATAGAAATACCATATGACCCAGCAATTCCACTTCTGTGTATACACTCAAAGGAAGTAAATCACTATCTCAAAGAGATCTCTGCACTCTCATGTTTCTTGCAGCATTATTTACAATAGCCAAGATACGAGAATGACCTAAGTCTCTGTCAGTTAATGAATGGATAAAGACATTTTAGTGGGCCGGGTACGGTGGCTCACGCCTGTAATCCCAGCACTTTGGGAGGCCAAGGCAGGTGGATCACGAGGTCAAGAGATGGAGACCATCCTGGTCAACATGGTGAAACCCCGTCTCTACTAAAAATACAAAAAATTAGCTGGGCATGGTGGCGTGTGCCTGTAATCCCAGCTACTCAGGAGGCTGGGGCAGGAGAATTGCCTGAACCCAGGAGGCAGAGGTTGCAGTGAGCAGAGATCGCGCCATTGCACTCCAGCCTGGGTAACAAGAGCGAAACTCCGTCTCAAAAAAAAAAAAGACATTTTAGTGTGTTTGTGTGTATAAAATATATACATACAATGAAATATTACTCAGCATTAAAAGAGAAATTCTGTCATTTGCAATAACATGGATGAACCTGAAAGACATTATACTAAGTGAGATAAGAAAAACAAATACTGTGGGATTTCACTTATATGTGGAATCTAAAAAAGTTGAACTCACTGGAACAGAGTAGACAGTTGGTTACCAGGAATTCAGGTGGGAGAAATAGGAATATATTGGTGGTATGTAATTGCAGAAAGTATACAATTGGAATTATAAGATAAATGATTTCTGGATTCCTAATGTACAGCATGATGACTAAGGTTAATAGTAACATCTACTTGAAATGCATTAAATCATAAGTAGATATGTTAATTTGCTTGATTGTGGAAATCATTTAATAATTTATATGTATATCATAACATTTAATTGTTATATACACATATAAAATATCTGTCAATTAAATTTCAATAAAGCTTAACGAAAATGAATTGTGTGGGATGAAAGTGAACTTGGGGAAGATTTTCAAAATTTTCTTCTTTGCTAGTATTAAGAATAAGTACTAAGGATAGGGAAAGGTTATTAGTTTGCTATCACTCAATCCCTGCTGAGCACAGTGGAACAGGAATAAAAAAGGAAGTCAGCTCTCTAATCCCAGCTGCAGGCTCATGAATCAGTTAGTGATTAATTGTTGCTACTAGTAATTGAAATAATCATATTTCAGAGAGAAAGAAAAAAAGCATTTGGTCTCTAAAATATATTTGCTTAAAAATGTATTGCTGCAATATTATTGAACTTTTTTGAAGGAGGTATAAAGATCTTCATGCAAAACTGAAAGGAAAGTGATTAACAAAATCACTCCAACATCTGGTATTAGGTCTTGAAAACTTTCATGACTGTCAAAATCAGTAGTTCCCTTTACATACCCCTTTTATTTTCTTATGGACTTTTCTTTTAAAACAGAGTTTGCTTTTAGAGAGTACAGCATAATGTAAAATGCAAAGCAACAACAATAAAAATGACAATATACATTGTCTAATATTCTATAGAGCAGTGAGTTTATATTTACTCTCCCGCACAAAATGGTGTTCATGCTTTATAATTGATGTTAGTATGAGTCAACTGACAGACTTTATAGTGCTCCAAATTCTAAATATGTAGTGCCCTACCCTAAGCATTCTGGAGTCACTGTCTTCAAGGAGTTTATTCTTTTGCTGTAGAGGTACATTTTATATATATATATATATATATATATATATATATATGTATGTGTGTGTGTGTGTATATATATATATATCTACATATAGATGTCTCTCTACAATTTATATATCTATAAAATTTATATCTCCATGTGCTATTATTTATAAATTGTCTCTCTACAATTATATATATATATACACAATTGTATATATATAATTGTATCTCTACAATTATATATATATAATATATATATAATTGTATATAAACATAATTATATATATAATTGTAGAGATACAATTTATAATATATAGCACATTATTAACTATATATATAATTGTAGCACGTGGAGAACATAATCACTAGAAAGAAAACTTTGTAAAGTTGAAAATTTACATTTGGTGAGTGCTTAATATGTTCTTAGGCTGTCTACAATGTTTTCTTTTGACTAAACTCCAGAACAACCCTGAGGTGAAGATATCATATCAATTTTAAATGAAGAATAAGTAAGATCAGAAAGGTTATGTGATTTACTCAATTCCATATTGTCAGTACATAGTAGAACCGGTTTTCAAATATGATTTTGGGTACACCCGATTGCAAAAAAAGAGAGAAAGATAACTTCACATTTTAAATCCTTGGTGCTAATAAAAGTCTGAAAGAATATCATTTACAGAGTAGAAAAATTGAGAAGAAAAAATAAAATGGGAGAAAAGATAAATTTGTTATATTATTGTTTCTGAAGCAACGCTAGTGTATATAAATATAAATGTCCAATAAATAGAGAACATTTTTTAAAATTCTAGTTTAAAAATGTATTGGCTATGCAACAATCTTGCATGTTATTTACATGTACCCCAAAACCTAAAATGCAATTAAAAAAAAAAGAAAGAACTGACTATGGGAGTGCATTGGTTTCCTCCTGAAATTAATTATTAAAAGGAATGCAAGCAATGTTATAAATATATTTGGGGATATTAGTATTTGAAAATGATGTTCTTCTCTGAATATACTTTTAGATAACCCTGAGAAACAAATGTATTGGGGCCAGGCACAGTGGCCCATGCCTATAATCCCAGTACTTTGGGAGGCCAAGGTAAAGGATCACCTGAACCCAGGAGTTTGAGACCAGCCTGGGCAACATAGTGAGACCCTGTCTCTAAAATAAATAAGTAAGTAAGTAAAAATCGAAATTAGCCAAGCATGGTGGCCCATGCCAGTATTCCCAGCTTCTCAGGAGGTTATGGTGGGAGAAGGGCTTGAGCCCAGGAGGTTAAGGTTGCAGTGAGTCAGGATTGTGCCACTGCACTCCAGCCTAGGTGACAGAGCAAGACGCTGTCTCAGTAAAAAATAAATCAGCACTGCAGATGTGAATATGGTACTTAATTGTTCTTCAACGTAGACATGATGAAAAGTCAATAAATGAGCAACTATATTCTTGATTCCACACAAGTACATTATGTCCTTGAGCAGTTTGAATTCTACAAAGTATGGGGAATAGTCATCAAAAATGGCTGTAACAATCCCTCCCTTGCCTGTAGGTTCATGCTACTCCTCATGTTTAAAAAAAAAATGAAATTTATTTATTTTCCCCTTCAATCTGGATTGGCTTTGGATTTAACCATGTGGTGGAAGTGAGATTGTGCTTGTTCAGGGCCCAGACTTTAAGAGACATAGCAGCTGATTCATTCATTCTTTTGCTATCCTAAGGTTTCTGGAAAAGAACTCCAGGCTATCCACTTGGAGAAAGTGGTCTTGTGAATAAAAAGACCCCAGCAGCAGCCCAGCACTGTGGTCCGTGACATGTATGTAAGGTCACCTTCGATCCTCTACCCAACTCCCACCTGAATGAGTGAATGCAGTCAAAATCACACAGAGCAGAGATGGTCATCCCTGACAAGCCCTGCTTTCATTCTTGAAAAACAGAATCACGACTAATAAACTGGTTGCATTTCAAGCCACTGACCGTTAAAGTAGTGTGTTGCACAGGGTAGCTGAGAAACAGAAGGGGACTGACAATAATTACTTGATTAAATATTTGTTTTCCCTCCTGACAGACAATGAAACATTCCCATAAGAAACATAAAGCAGGTCGGGTACTGTGGCTCATGCCTGTAATCCCAGCACTTTGAGAGGCTGAGGTGGGTGGATCACAATGTCAAGAGATAGAGACCATTCTGGCCAACATGGTGAAACCCTATCTCTACTAAAACTGCAACAATTAGCTGGGCATGGTGGTGCACACCTGTAATCCCAGCTACTCGGGAGGCTGAGGCAGGAGAATTGCTTGAACCCGGGAGGCAGAGGTTGCAGTGAACCAAGATCGCACCACTGCACTCCAGTCTGGCAACAGAACGAGACTCCATCTCAAACAAGCAAACAAAAAGAAACATAAAGCAGGGCTTAAAGATGAAGAGCTACCAAGGAAATGGTAGAGAAGTATTTACATTGGGTGATAAGAGAAGACTTCCCAAAGAGATAACATTTGAGCAGAAAAGGAAGTTACAGAACAAAATGCATAACAGTGATGAGTCACAAGCATCAGCAATAAATATATATATGTCCCCAAATGTTTAATGTTATGTTATAAGCAATATAGTCAAATCAAATTCACCATCCTTCCTATATTGGCATCCATATAGAAGGCCCATACTCTCATTTCCTTTTTTCTGCATTACTATTTATCTTTACAAATCAATTTAGACGTCATCTTCTCCAGGAAGACCTACCTGACTTTTCTAATCTGGGTTAGTGCTCTCTTCTCTGTCATCATAGCTCCCTGCATTTTCTTCTGTGAGATTTTGGAATATACAATTAAACTTAGAGCTCTTTTAGAGCAAATAAATTCTAGCTTTGGTATCCTCTGCAATATGTACATTGCAGGTGAAATGGTAATGTTTTCCTGCTTCTACTTATATTGCATTCACTATGCTTTCTTTTGTTCTTCTATTTTATTTCCCAGCACTTCACCAAAATTTAGATTAAATAAAGAAAAAAGTTTTTGACCAATGACTGCTTAATCTGTCACTGAAAAGTAGCAACAAAACCAAGCTTTTATCAACCAGAAAACGTATTGTGTTTCCTTTGGGAAGGTAAACAAGACAGTAGACATAGAAGCCTCACACAAAGGGCGAAAATAAACTGAAGGATTTTTAAGAGTAACACCTGTCAAATGGAGCAGTAATGTGTATGGTTTGACAAAATAGGCCGGTGACTGTCAAAATAAATAATAAACCTTCCAGCTCTGACTAATGACTGAACTATGTTAGAAGACTTGAGGGAAGCATCCAACAAAATGTAAAATTGAAAGAAAAATTGGAATGGTCGGCACAGCCTCCTAGCAGCTAAATTTCAAGTAATTTTGGAAAAACACAAACCATTCACCAGGTTCCATGGCAGAGGGAAAAGTTCCAAAAACTCTTCTGATTGAGCATTCTGCTTTAGTTAGGAAATCACGTCTCTTCTGATGGAGTGCCAAGAAGTTGGTTTCTGCTTTTTCAATACAGAAAAAATCCTGCCGTGACTGTGACATTCTCTGTGCAGACATTCAGCTCACTGCCAATAATATCATTAGGGAAGAACAGCTAGAGCTGGACCCCTTTGTATATAGAGTGAAACAAACTGCAGAAAAGGCATAGATCCAGGGAAAGCCCACCTCTGATACCTTTCTATTTTCATTTCTTCCCATTTCAGGTACCTAATTTTCTTTACTCACAGCTCCTTAGAAGACTATCTTATTTTTCCTTACCAGCAAGCAAAGTTTACTAACATTATTACAAAGAAAATTGGCCAATATCTGCTGATTATTTTAAGATCCTTTCCAGAGGCAGTTTCATTTATATAAATTGTTTCTTGAATGCTCAAAAAGCCTTGATAAATTTCTGCTCTAAAATTTAATAATACATCACAAGTGGAAGAATGCATCATTAGTGGAAGAATTTTAAGCATCTCAAAAACACAGTTCTACAAAAGTCATCTTTTTTTCAGAAACTTTCCACTTAGCTTTCCAGTTCAAAGTAGCAGAGGTGAATATCATGTTTTCCCTCTGACTCCTTTAATTTTGTCTTTGTTTTCAGGTTAAACTATGCTCTAGATTCCTGTATCATAATGAAAGAGAGAGGAGGAGAAACGAACTATCTGCTTTTAATAGATGACCATTTCTAGGTATTACTTAGTCTGCAATAACATGGCTTGCTTTCTTATTTAAATTTTTAATTAATGTTCTTCTAATATTTATTTCTCCTTCATATCTTTTATTGTATTGAACCTAGTTCCAAATGTTTTTTCATGAAGATTTGATTACTACTATAAGTAAGCAAAGTTGAGATGTGAAATAAGCTACATATTAAATCTAAAAACATATTAATATTTTTTATAACTTGAATATATTTGCCAAAACCTGTAATTTAAAAACCTCCTAACCACTTTATTTATTTTAAGCACTGTCTTGAAGTTATACTGGTCTAAAAAGTGCATTCTACTAATATATTATTTTGATAGCCATACTTATGGAAGCAAAATATCAAGACGTTTTCTGGTTACAAAATGAGTGTTTGAACTCAAGACCATGCCAGATATATGGCTAGCAAATGACTGTCAATGTGTATCCTAAGTGAAGAGAGGTTGGTTCTCTCAAATACCCATGACTCAGAAATGGCAGGAAACAGGGTGTCTTGGTTCTTTCCCGGTGATTTCAACATTCTAGGATGATTTGATTCAACAGCCTATTGGTTGATCTATTCTACTCTGATAGATGGCTATCCAGTCCAGTCACCATCATGTCCAAGGAATCCTGTACTTCCTGCAGCAATTATTCTGCTTAGCAGGACTCTCTTCTCCGAAACTTTCTCTGCTCATTATTCTTGCTGCCTCTGCAGGGTCAGTAATGTATCTGCCAGTAAAGTGTTGTCTCTTTCCATTTCCTATTCCCATAACCACAAGGAATAGAAGCAGTTCCTTGGTTGAGGAAAGAGTATTTGTCCATTAATAACCACACTAGTCTAGCATTCAAATCCCTTGTTGATACTTTCTTCATTTTTAACTTGGACTACTACAACCACACACTGTGCTGTCTCCAAGGCTTTATTCTTCTCTCCACTATGAAGTGATATGCACTCTGCAGTTCAAATCATTTTCTAGATACATTTAAGTTATGCTTATGGGAAGAAAGAGGCTGAGCTTGGCAATATTGCATATAGGAAGTATGGTGTGGAATGCAAAGACACGTTTAAAAGAAGCATTTAAATACACTACATGATGACAGAGATCCAGCTTAATAGTTTTGTACACTTCAGGAATCAAGAGATCCTGAGAAAGTATTACAATTTTAATGACTACCTTTGACAAATGATGAGAATTTGCTCGGCCTGGATCCACCTTATTACAAAGTTATTATAAATATTTTGTGTAATTTTGCAAAGTAAAAAGTCACTGAATATTACTGTCATGTTGTCGTTTATTAACTTCTACTTTGATGCAGCCAAATCAGCAAAGAAGTTCCAGGAAGCTCCTTGAGCCATAGGTAATTTGTTTGCCAAATATGTTGATAAGAAGAAAAGGCAAAAGATAGAGGAATGTGAGACTGTGATAGAAAAAAACAAAACAAAAAAACAATTGTCTGCTATTCTGGGAAACTCTGTTTAATTTCCTGGCATCTTAGCCATTTTCATAGCTTATGTTTTGGGATTACTATAGCCCTGTATGAAAGAGTTAATTCATTACCAAAAGGTGAGCCATTTCCTGTCTACTCAATTGTAGAATCAGACTAAGTACTATTTTATCAAAGGGACATTGGCTGTCACCCAGCGTTAATCATTTTCAGAACAATTATGATTTACTTTAGACATAAGCCTGATGGATCTTTATTTCCAGATTCCATTTTGGCAACTTTGAGCCTTACCTCATATGTAAGACTATCACAGAAAACAGTGCTTCTCCAAATTTTCATCCTTCATTCTTTTTGTTTCTCCCTAAAAAATAAATAAACAAAATATACAATTAATTACATTCAAGTTAGTTAGCCAATGTGTTTGCCAATGCTAGTTCACATATTGTTTGAAAATAATCTTACACAGATGTGGAGCCAATAGGGATCTGAATGACCGTGTGCTTTTACACATCTTTTAGCTAAATTAAAAGTCCAAAAGCTAAATCTTGTGTTCTGGGACAGAATGTGAATTTGACATTTCCTGGCGGCTATTAGAACCATAAACCAATGAATAGACTATATTCATTCATTTAAGTGGTTTGTGACTGTGAAAGACTAAATATTTACAACGTCTTTTGTCCTTGGATACAATATAATGATTTCATCATTTTAATAGCCTTTTACTCAAATGTGGTTGCATCCCAGTTAGATTTTAGACATGCATTTCAAATAGTTTGGGTCTCTGTAATCATTTCAATGACTCCCAAGATTGAAAAACAATATATGGCAAGAGTTCAAGGCTTTGAAATTATGATTTTAGTTTTGATTTGTGTCTTCTCTCCTGAATTTTGCACTACTTACCAAACTTTGCTCTAAATTTTCAGATAAATTTCTGCAGAGTTGGTCAGTGGAAGGTCACTAACAGATACAAGGCATCTATTTATAAATGCAAGTTTATGTACGCAAATAGGGATTCGGCAACTTAATGTGAATGAAACAACACAAAACCACAGCAGAAACTACAGAAGCAATTAAAACAATATGCCCCCACTGAAAGCTATGGAAATAGCTTTACAGTACATATGAAAACACAATATTATCCCATTAAAGCAAGAATCTAGGCTTTTTTTTTTTTTTTTCTTTTAGAGACTCCCAACCAATGCCTGAATTTCTTTGTCTCATTTCCAAATGAAAACTTTATTTGTATGTTCTCTCCTACTCCATGTAGGATAAAAACTAAATCTGGTTTATTTTCACCATAAAAATGTAAAAACAACATCAGTTCATTTTGCAGTTGGTTCTAATAATCACAAATGTTTATTTCTATTAATATTCAGCCTTTTGAATAGCAGGAAAATAAAAATACTAACATAGGCATTAACAAAATATATTTGTGATTACTTTCTCTAAGGCGCACAATGGATATGACCACTTAGAACTTTGGTACCAAGACTTTTTAAATGCTCAGCTTGTAATAGTTGATTTCAATGATTATTTCAAGAACCATTATCCTAAAGTACCTATCTAAAATGTGCAATAACTTGTTTGGATCATTTATCAAACCATAGTTTATGTCACAATGAGGTTAGATGTCAAATGAAATAAAGGCTAAAGAATTTTTGGCTTGTAATATACTGATATTTAATGGATATTCAAAGAAAGACATGTTCAAAAGAGTGTCCTTTTTTCTACCCCACAAGGGGAAATATATATATTTTTGCTTCTTTACCTCTTGATGGTTATTTACCTGATAGGGTGACTTAAACTTTCATTCCTGAAAGGTCTGGGACATTTGTAGTTCTGCCAGAATTGGATTGTCATAGTTTTCCATTGACTTTAATTGTATGGTGTGGTAACACTAAGAGACACTCTAAGGTATCTCCTGTATTTCAGACATACTCTTCCTTACTTTTTTTGAGGAAGATTAACCCAATTTCCCCTTCGTGGTCAGGGTTAATCATCCGAGCCAACACCATAAATTCTTCTTGCCTGTTGAATCAAAGGCATGAGGAATCCAAAATGACCAAGTGGCAGTCTTAACTTCCACTTAATGAAATCATTGTTGTGTCTCCTAGAAGAAGTGTCTCTTTCTGTGGAACTAAGACCTCTAGGCTTGCAGAATTTATAGTTGCAGAAACAGGAAGCAAAATACTGCTAGTGGGTCACCAAGGGTAATTGTGGGTGATGCCACTCCCATTTCCACCCTTGATTCCTTTACCTATGTATTCTGGCTATCAGAGAAACAGTACCACATAATGACTCTGATTCAGAGCCTTCTGAAGAATCTTGCTCCAGGAGAGAGAGATGTGGTAAGATTAATAAGACCTTCCCATGCAGAGATGGGGAGTATGGGTAAGGTAAATAATATGTTGGTGTGTTGAGGATGTCTTATATATAAAATGTGTATAATTCTATAAGCATGTGCTTAAGCCTCTGTGTGTATGAGAAGTATCTACTACTCTAGTGGGCTTCTCTGTGATGTTTGCCAATAACTAGTTTATTCCCTATTTAACATTTTTTCCCCACAGCATATGAAGGATTTTTAAAATGTGTCAAGCAAATGCAAGCTGGCAATCCCTTTCTTTTAGTAATTTCTGAGACTGGATATGGATGATTTAGAAAAAAAATCCCACTGTGCCTACACCTTCTTATCATGCTCTCATTTGGACAGCACTCTGTGACATCATAAAATTTTGGCAGGGATCTTTCGTACCATGTTTGGTGGGTGGCAATTAATCACATGGCATGCATCACCCTTTTCACCCAGTACATTAATATGCTTTGCTCAAGGATGCAAATGTTCATGGTAAAAACTTATCTGTTTGCATCCCCATGTTGAATGCATCCCCCATGTTGAACGAATGACCTTGAAATTCCTGCATTGTTGTTGTCTATCTTCTGCCATAATAGAGAAAGAGGCAGAGATTCAGCCTAATTAATTCCCATTTATAACACTCAGCGCTGCCCCCTAAAAATATAGACATTTGATAAATGTTTTGGTGATAAAGGAATAATTTATCTTTCCTTGGATGCATCCCTTTCCACTGAACCAAGAAAAGCATACATTGTACTGGTTTAGGGAGGATAAATGTAATTCCATCACAATTAAAAATGATAGGAAGAGTGAAAACTCATCCATCTACCTAATGGCTAAACTTTGCTGGTGAAGATTTGATAATTCTAGTGAATGTTTTAGTGGAAGAGCCTTTTATTTTAATACATTAAAAAAAGTGAATGGAGCCTAACTTTGTTAACTCAGCAGTGTCAAGCCATTTGAGGCAACCTCAGTGAACTGAAAAAAAGGGTCTGATCTGTATTTTCACTGCAGAACAAAAGAAAACAATGTTTATTGTATTAAATTAGTTCAAATTTTGTTCCTATTATTTCCAATATGATATACAAATTATAAAATGTAAGTCATATACACATACACATACCACACATGATTTAATATAAGATATACTTAGCTCCACATGAAAAAATGTTTTTTATGATTACTTAAAAATATATTTAACTTTCAGAATCTAAAAGCTGTTTAACAAGTGAAATGGATACATAGATTAATTAAAATAAGTTATTAATGCAAAATTAAGGCAGATTGTTTTTGATATGCTAGTTTGTGTATAAGCTTGTGTTTTAATTTTTTAAACCACTTTATTGAGATATATGATGTATATATTTAATATATACAACTTGATAAATTTGGCAATAAGTATACATCTGTGAAACTATCACAACAATCTATGTCATAAACTTTTCATGACCTCAAATGTTTTTCTCTCCCCTCTTTATTATTTCATAATATTTAACATAAGATCCACACTTTTAGCAAATTTTTTAGTATAAAGCAAAATATTATTAAGTATAGGCACTGTGCAGTAGAGCAGAGCTCTTGAGCTTATTCACCTTGCACAACTGAAGCGCTGTACCCTTTGACTAATACCTCCCAGTTTTCCCAGAGGAGGGGAATGTGGCATAATGACTATGGAAAACAGCATGGAGGTTCCTCAAAAAAATTAAAGTAGGCCTACCATATAACCCAGCATTTCCACATCTAAAACATGAAATGCAAATCAGGAGCTTGAAAAGATATGTGTACACTCCTGCTTATAATAGCATTACTCACAATAGCCAATACATGGAAGCAACCTAAATGTCGATCAATGGATGAATGCATACATAAGATGAAATATTATTCAACTATTAAAAATAAAAAAAAATAATCTGCCATTTGCAACAACATGGATGAAACTAGAGAACATTATGCTAAGTGAAATAAGCCAGACACAGAAAGGCAAATACTACATGATATCACTTACATGTGATTTATTTTAGTGCAAATACAAACCAAACCATGTGGTATCTAGAAACTGCTTGTTGGAAGCTTGGCTTCCGGGTTAAGACTTCTGCTGATAGCACACAATCAGCACAATTAGCTCTGAATAAAGAAAGAAATCTCAAAGTGAAGCAAAAGGTAGTTTTTCTTTCTTACTGGAACACATTTCACAAATCTGTTCTATTGAGATTAATATGTCAAACAACAGGAAAATTAAAAGTACAGTAACTCTGTGTCTTAGTCTATTGAATAATGTCTTCTTTTTCAGTTCAAGGATCAAGGCCTTTGCATTGGTGAATTCTATTGCATAGAAAAAGTATTGCCTGCATATTCTCAAATCAAGCCCGTTAAAGCACGTGATTTCAAGTCAAGCCCATAAAGTCTACTCTTGTGATTGTACTATATTTGTTATTAACATATAATGCAAATTCAATTAAGTTTTCCCTGTAGCTGTTGTTGTGGTAAATAGTGAGCTCTAGAAAATAAATAATATTCCAAATTCACTCGTTTTTAGTATGCATCTGAAATAGGATATTTAGAATCCACTTACAGAAATTTAAATCATGGACTTTGTAGATACCACTGAAATACTTATTAAAGAAACATGTTCTTATTTTATAAAATGTAGTTCTCATTTTATCATTTATATTTATATTACAATAAATTTACTTTCTCCTTTGATTTAATTTTATTCACTAAAAAATTGCTTCTGACATGTTTTGCATTTCCCTACCCCTCCAGATCTATTTTTACATGTTTCACACAAGTAGATTTACTGCAATGTTGTTAGCAATTTCTGCCACAAGAGAAAGTTATACGCTTTTTTCCCCTTATGATTCCTTTGCAAAGGTTTAAAAGAAACTGAGCTACATTTCAGTTAAAACTGACATTTCTGTCCAGTTATTTAGTTCTTTCTTTTATAATTTAAGCTGTGCCTACAAATAATCTTCCTTAGCTTATATTGACATTTTGAGATAATTTTTAATATTCCTAATAGTATTTCAATGAGTGCATATTTTTACTTATATAATTGTTTCTTAAACGTTTTCTGCATTAATAATTGGATATATTAGGTCTCCAAGCCAAATAGCTTCAAAAATATTTGTGTCCAGTTTTACCTTGCCAATCAAAACATAGCATTGAAAGCATACATTTAATTTTTTGCACTAGGGCTTCCTCTTTGGATCTAAGCGTTGCCACTCTGCCGCCTCTGGTAGGTAATTTGAATTAAAGATAGGATCAAAAGATTTGCACTTTCCTGCCTTAAAACTCATTCAAGAGAAGGATATTGATTCTTTATTATATTATGTTTCTACATAGATAATACAAATGTTACTATAATAAAATCAAAAATAATAATTTCAGCAACAATGATAATAAGAATTTATCAAGCAGTTTCTGGGTGTCAGGCTTTGTGATAAGGCTTGCATCAGTAAAGATAGGATAGCTTATGCAATACTAAAACAATCTTCAAATGGTATGCTGTTCAGTTTGGGTTAGCATGAAGGCCATAACTTCTCAATAAATGCTTCTAAATAATTTCATCAGGTGAAGAAGAGGGAGCAAATCTTGAGTTGTTTCTTTTTGTTTATGAATTTATGTTTTTTTAAAATTACACTTTAAGTTCTGGGGTACATGGGCAGATCGTGCAGGTTTGTTACATAGTTACACATGTGCTATGGTGGTTTGCTGTATCCATTCCCACGTCATCTACATTATTTCTCCTAATGCTAACCCTTCCCTTTCCCCCCCATCCCCTATGTCTCCCCTAGCCCCCCACCCCACAAGAGGCCCTAGCTTGTGATGTTCCCCTGCCTGTGTCCATGTGTTCTAATTGTTCAACATTCACTTATGAGTGAGAACATGCAGTGTTTGGTTTTCTGTTCTTATGTCAGTTTGCTGAGAATGATGGTTTCTAGCTTCATCCATGTCCCTGCAAAGAACATGTACTCATCCTTTTTTATGGCTGCATAGTATTCCATGGTATATGTGTGCCACATTTTCATTATCCAGTCTATTATTGATGGGCATTTGGCTTGGTTCCAAGTCTTTGCTATTGTAAATAGTGCTGCTATAAACATATATGTGCATGTGTCTTTATAATAGAATGATTTATAATCCTTTGTGTATATACCCAGTACTGGGATTGCTGGGTCAAATAGTATTTCTAGTTCCAGATCTTTGAGGAATTGCCACACTGTCTTCCACAATGGCTGAACTAATTTACACTCCCACCAATAGTGTAAAAACATTCCTATTTCTCCACATCCTCTTTAGCATCTGTTGTTTCCTGATATTTTTAATGATTGTCATTTTAACTGGTATGAATCTCAATGTGGTTTTGATTTGCATTTCTCTAATGACCAGTGTTGATTAGCTGTTTTTCATATGTTTGCTGGCGGCATAAATGTCTTCTTTGGAAAGTGTCTGTGCATATCCTTTGCTGACTTTTTGATAGGGCTGTTTGGTTTTTTTCTTGTAAATTTAAGTTCTTTGCAGATTTTGGATATAGCCCTTTTTCAGACCTTTTTAAAGCTCTGTATGCAACTCCCTTCTATCCAACTTTCATGGGCTGGCAAGGCCATACCCAGATCCAAAGAAGGTAAGAAGTGCAATCCTACAATGTATCAAGAAGAAGAAAAACAGGAATTTTTGCACAGCCCTAAGGATTTGGAGGACTTCAATTCTTAAATCAGCTTCTCTAATAAACACCTGCACTTTCTGCCATCTCTGTCAAGCTCTATTTCCTTATGTTTCTTTACTTTCTTCAGACTACTTATGAATATATGAAATCATATTGTTTGCTTTGGAGATATGGACATAGAAAAATATAAATTTATATTTGTAATGCATAATTCATGAGGACAAGCACTTCATCCACCTTTTCTTTCTTCCTCATCTCCATACTTTCCTTTTCTGTTTTTCTTTTTCCCCACTTTTCTCTTAACTTTATCGCCAGCAGCTACATTAGCACCTGTTACATGTTAGATACACAATAAATCTTGTATTTGTGTAGAAATAAATTATATATATATATATATATATTATAAAAAAGGAAACAATCTTAGAAATATTAAGCAACTTAACTAAGATGAAATAGCTATGTAGCAGCTGAGTTGTGATTTAAAGCCTGAGGTTTAAACATTCAGCTGTATAGCTACTGTGCTTGATAATTACATAGGCTACTGGGAAATACATGTGTAATTATGAAGTCATATGAAAATGCTGTAAGAGAATCATATACAAATTACTATGGAATCACAGAGGGAGTAAACACTTCCTATGGCAGGTTTGAAGGTGATGAAGAAAGGTACGATTTTGAATGAGGTCTTGAATATATTAACTTATTTGTTTGGATTTATTTATTTGACTTTCTGTTATGAGCCAGGCATGTTCTAGTTGCTAAGGATACAAAAGTACTCAAGATAAGTCTTGACCCTTCTAGTGCTTCTAATCTCATGAGATATATGCCAGTCAGACACACGCACATACAAAATCACTACTCAGTGACAACTGTTATCTGAAGCTATTGTAAGGATAGTTGGGACTAAATAAGAGGGCATTTCATTGGAGTCAAGTGAGCAGATGTCGACAGATTACACATTCCAAGTATGTCTTTGGGAGCTATAGGCTCCAAAGTTTGGCCTACCCATAACCAGGAAGATGAAGCTGGGACTGGACTTTGCCATATCCCTTATTTGCTCTCTACTAAAGCATCCACCAGTGATATTCTTCCATCTTGCTTTTCACCTTGCTTCCAAAGTGATATTCTTCCATGTTGCTTGCTTCGGACTTTCCAAACCGAGTCAGGGGAAAAATAATCTTCTCATAAAATACACTTATGGCAAGAATTCAGAAAGAAAATATTTTAACCACCACAGTCTTCTCTACCTAGAAGGCTGTGAAGTTTGGCTCTTCCTAAATAAATGGGGAAAGTACCATTCTTATCAATAACATATATTGATAGTTACTAAGTTCAGGACATGTTTGCTACATTTTAGGTGAGGAACAGTGGATGGTACATGAATGGAAGATAATGATACAATTAGACATTTTAACTCAAAATGAAGGGTAAAGGCACTAAGCCTATTGACATTCAGAGGATAGAAGGGTGTCTAAGGGACATAATGGGTGCTAGGATGATGCCAATAAAAAAGAAATGAGGAACAGCACTTTCCAAACAAATGAAAGCAGGAATCATCAAAGTGAGGTGTTACATCATTGAGATAATGTTTGACTGCCTATAATAGAAAACCCCAAAGTGACAATGTCTTTAAAAGAGATAGATTTTATTATCTCTTACTAAAAAGTCTGCACATGACCTGATATGGTCTTCTTTCTGCTCTGTCATTTATTCTAGGAGACAGGGGAGCAGTTTGCATACCCAAAGTAGTCATGATTGAGAGTTGAATAAAGGAACTATTTATAGAGGTATAAGGATGGCTAAGAGCAACAAAAAATGATGAAGACTCCAAGAAATAGAAACAGGGGAAGCCAACAATATCTTTAGGCCTGAAGGAGTGAGAAGGAGATGCTGTTACAAGAACTTAGAGCTGGCCGGGCGCGGTGGCTCACGCCTGTAATCCCAGCACTTTGGGAGGCTGAGGAGGGCGGATCATGAGGTCAAGAGATCGAGACCATCCTGGCCAACATGGTGAAACCCCGTCTCTACCCAAAACACAAAAAATAGCCGGGCATGGTGGAACGTGCTTGTGGTCCCAGCTACTCAGGAGGCTGAGGCAGAAGAATCACTTGAACTCAGGAGGCGGAGGTTGCAGTGAGCCAAGATTGCACCACTGCACTACAGCCTGGCAATAGAGCAAGACTCTGTCTCAAAAAAAAAAAGAACTTAGAGCTGCAGCCATCATATGAAGAGTAACTGTGGCCTTTGAAAGAGTATCAGCACCCCTGCTAAACCTCAGTTCAGCAGAGAGAAAATATAGGAAATTAATAAATAATCAATCTCATACTCTCCTCCATTTCATTGCCTGCCATTGGTCAAATACAACTAGAAGCTACAGGCCAAGAGAGCCCAGGGGATACTTTTAGCATCTCAAGGCACAGAACAGGATGAAAAAAAGTAAAAAACTAAATTAGAAAAATAAACACAAAATAATCAGGTGGCTCCTTTTATCCCCCAGTATCTGTTCTTGTCTTTATTTCATTTTTCAGGCATTTAGAATTTACCAGGACTCGGTTGTACAGCAGGAGCAGCTTTTCACATGGCAGAATAGGGCATGCATTTCATCTGAATTTCAAGATGAATGTGCTGGTATTGTCCTCTTGGGACTTGCCAGAGATCTGAGGAGGCATCTGTCACAGTTCCATTCAGGATCATGTGTCTGCTGGGTCCTAAGATACATATGCCAGAAAAACTTGTAATGTAGTCTAGGCCTGCTGTGTAGCCTTCACTTGCTCTGGGCCCCACTCAAAACTGCAATCTTAAATATAAACAATATATTACGGTTCTCCTGAGGGACAGAACCATTAGGATACATGTATATAAAAAAGGGAGTTTATTAGGGTGAATCGGTTCACAAGATTACAAGACAAAGTCCTGTGATAGACAAAGTCCCCTGCAAGCTGGGGAAGAGAGAAGCCAGTAATAGCTCAGTCCGAGTCTGAGAGCCTGAAAACCAGGGAAGCTGATAGCGCAGCCTTTAGTCTGCAGCCAAAGGACCAAGAGCCTCTGGGAAACTGCTGGTGCGAGTCCCAGAGTCCAAAGGCTGAAGAACCTGGAGTCTGATGTCCAAGGGCAGGAGGAGCAGAAACCAGTGTCCAGCATGAAAAGAAGAAAGAGAGCCAGAAGATTTAGCCAGCAAAGTTTTCCACACCTTCCTCCTGCTTTGTTCCAGCTGCCCTGGCAGCAGGTTGAGATGGCATCCACCAACATTGAAGGAGGGTCTCCTCTCCCAGTCCACCAACTTAATGTTAATCGTATCTGGTGACATCCTCACAAATACACTCTGAAGCAACTTATTACCAGCCATCTAGTAATCCCTCAATCCAACCAAGTTGACACTGAGTATTAACCATCACAAGTCCACTCCCTGTCAACCTGGCACCCATAAACATCTCCTTAAATTATACTTAATCTCCAAATAAGGGCAATAATAAAGTCATAATTCTGTCTGACATAATACAACTACCCTTCATACAACCAAACAAAAGTGCACTAATCCTTTAACCTAAATGATATTACACAAAATTAACAACACTTAAATACCGATATGAAGTCAATAAATCTTATGTTACATGATAAAGTAATAAAAAGAGAAATGAAGATATATTCTTACTACTGGTGTGCACATCCACAAACATATTCTTAACAAAATAAGGAAAAAATACCCATGACAATTACATTCCTTGTTTCTGTAACTGGTCACATGGTTGTAGCTGGTGTTGGTAATGACCTTTTTCTACTACTTATTTGGCATTCCCCTTGCTTCCAGCAGGCACCTCAGCTGGTTGTGGTTTCTTGCCTGGTGGCATAACATAAACCTTCGTTCCTGAAGGGTCTTGACCATGTGTAGTCTTGCTTGGATTGGATTGATGTAGCTTCCCATTGACCTCAACTACAGGGTGGGGTAATACTGAGATGCCCTAAGGGATCTCCTGTATTCCAGACAAACTTTTCCTTACCTTCTTTGTGGAGTAACGGTCTGATTTCATCTTGATAGTCTAGGTCAGTCACCCAAACCAATTTTGTAACTCTTTTCTTAGCCATCTGACTTAGAGGCAGGAGGAACCCAAGTGGCCAGATAACAGTAGTCTCAACTGCCAGTTCAATGGAATCATTGTTGTATCTCCTGGTGCAGCATCAATCTGGAACTAAGACCTCTAGGCCAGCAGAACATATCATGGGAACAGGAAACAGAAATTTTGCTAGCAAGTCACTAGGTAGAGGTAATGGTGAGGGGTGCCACTGCCACTTCCACCCCTTGATTCTTGGACTTATAAATACTGGCTATGAGAGATACAGTGTCATATATTGGACACTGATTCAGAGTATACATTGCCTTCTGGAGAACTTTGCCCCAACCCTGCAAAGTATTATTACCTACTAGGCATTCTAGTTGTGACTTCAAAAAGCCATTTAACTGTTCTATCAAACCAGCTGCTTCAGGATGATAGGGAACATGGTAAGACCAGTAAACGCCATAAGCATGAGTCCACTGCCACACTTATTTGCCTGTGAAGTGAGTTCCTTGATCAGAGACAATGCTGTGTGAAATATCATGACAATAGATAAGGCATTTTGTGAGTCCACAGATGGTGGTCTTGGCAGAAGCACTGCATGCAAGAAAGGCAAATCCATGTCTACAGTAAGTATCTATTCCACTAAGGACCAAACTATTGCTCCTTCCATCATGGAAGAGGTCCAATGTAATCAACCTACCACCATGTAGCTGGCTAATCACCTCAAGGAATGGTGCCATATTGAGGGCTCAGTGTTGGTCTCTGCTGCTAGCAGATTGGACACACTGAGGTGGCCATAGCCAGGTCATTCTTGGTGAGAAGTTCATGTTGCTGAGCTCATGTACAACCTTCATCCCTGCCACCATGGCTACTTTGTTCATGAGCCCATTGGGCAATAACAGGGGTGGCTAGAGAAAGAAGCTGAGTGGTATCCACAGAACAGGTCATTCTATCTACTTGATCACTGAAATTCTCCTCCACTGGGGCCATCCTTTGGTGAGTATTCACATGAGACACACATATCTTCACAATTTTTGACCACTCAGAGAGGTCCATCTACATACCTCTTCCCCAAATTTCTTTCTCACCAATTTTCCAATCATGCTCCTTCCAAGACCCTGGCTATCTAGCCAAACCATTGACTACAGCTCATGAATCAGTATATAATCACACACCTGGCCATTTCTCCTTTCAAGCAAAGTGCACAACCAGATGCACTGCTTGAAGTTCTGCCTACTGGGAAGATTCCCCTTCACCACTGTTTTTCAGGAATCTCCCAGTAAGGGGTTGTAGTGCTGCAACTGTCCACTTTCAGGTGGTGTGTGCATATTATGCAGATCCATTTGTCAACTAGGTCCTAGTCTTTTCTTCCTCGGCCAACTGATCATGGGAAACTCTCTGCAAGGTCACAGGTGCAGGCTGAGAGAGACAAGGCAAGGTGGCATAATTGGGGACCATGGGCATTTGGGCTAGTTCCTCATGTAACTTAATTGTGCCACCAGAATTTGCTAGAGCCCAATTTCATATGCACCACACTCATTTGATGATGAAATGCTGCCACGCATGCCCAACTTTATGGGTAGATGAGTCAGAAAGCAATCAATCCATGACAGTCAGTTTAGGTCATGTGGTAACTTGGTGATATGATTTGAATCTGTGTTCCCATCAAATCTCATGTTGAAGTAGCATCCTCAGTGTTGGAAGTGGTGCCTAGTGGGAGGTGACTGGATCATGGGGGCAGGTTCTAATGAGTGGTTTAGCACTATCCTCTTGGTGCTGCACTTGCAAGAGTGGGAAAATTCTTCAGAGATCTGGTCATTTAAAAATGGATCGGTCTCTCCCTCTCTCTCTCTCTCTCTCTCTCTCTCTCTCTCTCCCCCCCCATCTTTCTCCTTATGTAGTCATGTGACATACCTGTTCCCCTTTCACTGAGGCCTTCCAGAAGCAGACGCTGCTATGCTTTCTGTATAGACTGCAGAATTGTAAACCAATTAAATCTCCTTTCTTTATAAATTACCCAGTCTCAAGGATTATATTTATCTACAGCAATGAGAGAATGAATTAATACACTTGGTGACCCATAGTCAAAGGTTCAGCTTCTACCAAGGCCTAGTAACAGGCCAAAAGCTCTCTCAAAAGGAGAACAGACATTTGCAGAAGACAGTAGGGCCTTGCTCCAAAATCCTAGATGCCTCCACTGTCATTCATCTATGGGAACGTGCTAAAGGCTTCAATCATCATCCTTCCCTGTCACGGATACCTCAAGCACCATTGGATCTGCTGGGTCTTCTGGCCCAAGTGGCAGAGCAGCTTGGATAGCAGGTTGGACCTGTTGCAGAATATTTTCCTGTTCTGGACTCCACTCAAGACTAGTGGCCTTTTGGGTCATTTGATAAATGAGTAATAGTAACACACCTCAGTGAAGAATGTGTTCCCTCCAAAATCAAAATAGGCCCACTAGACATTGTGAAACTTTCCTGATTGTAAGAAAAGCCAAATCCAACAACTTATCCTATGATTTCAAATGAATATCTCAACAGACCCCACATCAACAAACCCCTAGATATTTCACTGAGATTGAGGAACCCTGAGTTTTACTCATATTTATTTTCCATCTCCTGACATGGCAAGTATCTCACTAATAACTCTAAAGTGGTTGCTACTTCTCACTCCCTGGGTCAGCATAATGGCTGACCAGTATCAATGTAATGGACCAGTATAATATCTTATAGAATGGAAAAGCAATGAAGATCCCTGCCAACAAGATTATGACACAAAGCCTGAGAATTGATCTACCCCTGAGGCAGGACAGTGAAGGTATATTGCTGGGCTTGCCAGCTGAAGGTAAATTGTTTCTGGTGGGCATTATGGAGAGGAATGAAGAAAAAGGCATTTGCCAAATCAACAGCTACATACCAGGTATCAGGAGATGTCTTAATTTGCTCTAGCAATGAAACCACATCTGGTACAGCAGCTGCAACTGAAGTCACCACTTGGTTAAGCTCACAATAATCCACTATCATTCTCTAAGATCCATCTGTCTTCTGCACAGGCCAAATAGCACAGTTGAATGGGGATGTGTTGGGATCACCACCCCTTCATCTTTCAAGTCCTTGATCATTCTTAAAATTTTGTCCCTAATAACCACTCCTGGTACCAAAATCTGTATTAGTCAGGGTTCTCCAGAGGGACAAAACCAATAGGATACGTGCATATACAAAAAAGAGTTTGTTATGATAAATTGGCTCACAAGATTATAAGACAAAGTCCTATGATAGGCTGCCTGCAAGCTGGAGAAGAGAGAAGCCAGTAATGGCTCATTCCAAGTCTGAAAGCCTCAAATCAGGGAAGTTGATAGTGCCGCTTTCTGTCTGTAGCCAAAGGACCAAGAGCCTTGAGAAGCTGCTGGCGCAAGTCCCAGAGTCCAAAGGCTCAAGAACCTGGAGTCTGATGTCTAAGAGCAGAAGGAGAATAAGCAAGTGTCCAGTGTGGGAAGTAGAAAGAGAGCCAGAAGATTCAGCAAACAAAGTTATACTGTCTTTTTTCCCCTGCTTTGTTCTAGCTATGCTGACAGCCAATGGGATGGCTCCCATCCACATTATGGGAGAATCTTCCTCTCACCTCTCATCGCCCACCGCCCACCAACTCAATGTCAGTCTCCTCTGGCAACACCCTCACAGACTCACGTAGAAACAATAGTTTACCAGCCATCTAGGCATCCCTCAATGCAGTCAGGGTGACACCTAACATTAATTATCACAAATGGTAAATACATGTATTTAAATGCTCAGATATTTTACAAGTTAGCTCTAAAATCTAAAGAGGTCAAGCATTATGCCTATTTCTTTTAAAGGGTACCTAGAAAAGATGGTAAGTAGTGCTGCTGTTCCTGATACTTGAAGGAACAATATTTCTGATTGTGTTAACTGGTTGGAAGTAAAGACAGTAATTTCTAGGATAATAGCATACAAGGAGCTAAAGCATCTATTTATTTGCTCCAGGAAAGATATCATATTCAGAAGAACAAATACAATTATTGCATTATTTGAGTAATATGTTATAATCCAGAGTCATTCTCTAAGATTATTCTATTTTTTTCACAATTCAAACAGAAAAGTTAAATAAGGATAAAATAGATAATGTTGGTTTCACAAATAGATAAAAAATATCTACTCCATTATCTCTTAAATCCTTGATGGTGGCACTAATCTCTGCAATTCCCATCAGTTATGTGGTGTTACTTTTGATTTAGAATTGTGGGGAAGGATGCCATAAGACAAAAATATATAGGATATTTCTGCATTAATAGCTCTCATTGCATAGAACAGAGAACCAGTGAGAGGACTCTGCATTTACTAAGTATACATATTTACTCCAATTATTCCAAAATTAGAGAATAAGAAAAATAATTCTAATGAATTTAGTACAAGATTGACTTTGGCAAGATTCCATCTTCCACCTAATTTCCATCAGTCCTTAATTGGACCACTGGATCACATGGTTTCATTCATATCTGGTTTTTTGCTTTTTCTCCATCACATTAGTAAGGGATTATAGCCTCTGGAGAGAACAGGAAGAAAGATTCACAGTACATAATTTAGGCTCTTTTCTAGGGTCTTTCCTCAAAGAGGACTGGCGTCCCTGTCAATCAAATCATTCTGGGTCTGTGAGATAGTTTAAGTTTTAGAATTGAATAAGAGGCCATGAGCCCTACTGCAGTACCTCAAGTCTTATTTTTGTTCAATAGACCTGAAAATTTTCTACTTACATAAGTTAAATAACATATTAGGAGGCTGCCCATCGATTTCACTCCCAGGAGCCTTGGGGATAATTAGCCACAGCTTGTACCCAAAGGTCACGGGCCACCACTTGACCCCTGCTACTGTGGGAGACCAAAATCCGTTGGGGAACCTAATTCCACTGCAGCAGAGCTCACTGTCCTCTCTAGATTATAGACAATGACAACTGTAGCCTTTTTTATGAATTCTGATGTTCCTCTCAGCAATGGATTTCTTAATGCTTTGGGAAAAAGTATTTTCCACACGCCAACAATTGTCCCGATGTAGAAGTGATCTCTACCTGGGTGAGGCCCTGATTTGTCTGTTTGTGCTATGCTTAAATCTAATTCTCATTTTAAGGATGGAGTCTGTGAAGAATGTTTAGAGTAGAAACTCAAGAGAATCCACATATCTTTATTAAATATCTGTACTAGGTAACATCATGAAGGGTTGTTTTGATTTGTTTTGTTTAAGAAACTAGTTCTCTTAGACAGAAATAGAAAGATAGGATGGTAGGAGATACCTCCATCAAAGAAGTATGTTCAGAAAGACTTGATACTTCCAATTCTGTGCCCTATTGGTGTCTGCCCTTTATTAAAATAAATCACCCACTTTCAGGTAATCCTTTGTAACAACACAAAATGGAGTAAGACACTCTTATACTCAATATAATCATATGGTCACAACTGTCTACAAAAGAAGCTGAAAAGGTGATCTTTCAGTGAAGTGCATGTACATCCCAAATAAAATCAAGGTTTTGTTACTGAAAAGAAAGAGAAGAACAGATGTTGATACTGTTAGTCAAGTATCAGTCTCTGACATAGAAATTCGTTACTGTGAATATATTAATGGAATATATTATTAGATATACCAGAATATATTAATAGATATACCAGATTGGTAAATTGGAGGATTTGTGTTGAGAAGTTGTAAAAAGAAATGCAAGTTCACCTGGTAGCAGCCATTGGATGCCAAGCTAAGGAGGCATGAACCCAGTCTTCTTTTTCATAGATACAGTAGCAGGGGTTAAGGATATGTTTCTTTGTATAAAGGGGAAGAGTAACAGCATTGGTCCCACCACTAGTCTTCTGAGCTTTCTGTGACTTCTCAAAGGTAGCAGACACAGAGGAACAGAAAATGGCTTCATATAAACTGTAAGGTGTTCAGGACTATGGCCAGGGAGTCTTTCACGAGGACTATATGCTGTGAGGTTTGCACTATAGGGTAGAAACACATCCCATCTCACTCCACTATGTCAAACACAATAAACATCTCAAACTAATCCCAGTACTCTGCTAATAAACCTACGTTGGGCCTAAAGAGCCTTCATATACTGTGTCTAGGGAGCTGCTAAATATTGATTAGCATTTAAGATGTATTGGACATCAGGATATAGTAAAAAAGTATGTGCTGCAGCTTAAGTGAGTCTTAAGTTGGAGTCCTCTTTCCTCTAGTAGACTTGCCAGTTGTCTCGCAGCTACTTAAATTGTCTGTGACTCATTTGTTTTGTTGTTAAAATTTACAGCGCTAATATTTATCATTGTTAGGTGTAAGGAGTAAAGGAGTGAATACATGTGATGATTCCAGTAAATGGAAGTACTTATTAGTAATTCCCCACCTTCTCCCCTTTCCACCTTCCTCTTTCTTTTCTTTCTTTAACCTGGCTCACTGGTAATCTCACAAAACATTATTGCTATTATCCATACTTCACCTCACAGATTCAAAAACTTTAAGCTTCCTGACTTTAAAGAAATATAAATGTGCTGGGTACACCATTGCCTGTCCTTGTGCTATACAAAACAAGGGAAAACATTACTAGAGAAGGTATTAAAAGGCTCTTTGAACACCTTGGGAAAATACTGACTCAAATATTTATGCAAAACCTTGCAATATTAGCTATATAAACAATTTTAAAACAAGTTTCACTAGAGACAATAAATATTGCAATTTCAATTTGGTTAATTTTAGGGATATTGTTTTCCAAATATAAAAGAGTTGGAAGCCTCTAAGAATTTCAATAATTGATTTTGTGTTCTTTGCTCTTTGGGGGCCCAGTCGAAATCTGATAGATAGGCTATTTTTGACTTCATTAATATTTCCTCACTAATCATTTGAAAAGATTTAACAGTGCCAGAGGGGAATGATCTTTTATTTTTTCTTAGTCTTATTTACTATTCAAACAACCATTTGTTTGATTTTAGTTTTATTCAGTGATTCCAAATTGGTCAATAAAATGCTAATGATTCCTAACATACTATATTTCTCACTTGGAGATCATCATTTAATTCTAGCAAATGCCAGTTGGATACTTGTTAAAACAGCAGGAACTAATTCATATATTCTAGCTAAATAAATAAGGTTTGATTGCATATTTGTTCCACTCAGCTCTGATAACTGGAATTGTAAGAGAGGTGCTTCATACAAACTACCTTGAAAATACCTGATAATCAGGTTTCACTGATAAAACTAACATGTCAAAATGGCCTTAGGTCTAGTGCCTAGTTAGACCATGTTTGTGTCCACTGTTAATGGACTTTAGACCTTAAAACTCACAATCTTAAATTACAGGGCAGCTCTATAAGGCCCAGCAAGACCCCCATATTAGGGACCTTCAGGAACTTATTGACAGCTCAGTCCTCCCCAAAGGGTCTCCTGTGTGCATAAGCTCACTCCCACCTACTCGCAGTTCAAAAATACTTCTAGGATAAAAGATAATCCTAGAACTTTACAATATGATTTCAACTTATTTGACACAAAGGTGAATTTAGGGAAATGGTGTTCAGTTTGAAACAGAATTCCAGAGTCTCTACTTTGAAACGCTTTTTTTTTTTTTTTAATTTCATTGGGAAATCTATACTTTCATAAATTCAACTTTGAATCGGTTGGTGGCAAAACATTCCTCAGTGTTTACTTTTGGGAATGACTACCATTGCATGATTTGTGAAAAACTCATACAACTAGCATGCCAGTGTAGTCTTTCTTCTTCTATTTACATAAGACCAACAAAGTACCCATGCATTTACCTTACTAGGGTCTTATTTAATAGTTTCATTTTACAATGGTTAAAAAAGTATATAAAACCAGAAGTTCAGTTGCTTATCTTGATATTTTATCAAATATCACACAAAAAAATGTAAATATATTTTTTATGTGTAAAAGCTGGCATAATTCTATGAAAACAAACAGGATTGTAACAGAATAGATAATTCAAATAAATACAAAAGTGAGATGTCATGAACCTCTTATCCATAATTGAAGAGAATACATTTATTAAAAACTGAGGATTTCCTATAATTTTAACATGTCCAATAGGGACATCCAATGATTCTCTAGTTGGTAATTACTTTCTACTCTTTACACTTGTCAAGTGACACTCTTTACAGTAGGAATGACTCTCTTGCCCTCTGCAGTATCACTAATATTTAGATAAAACATTTTTAAAGCAGGTTCTTTAATATAATTCACATTTAACAACTCTTCTGCTTAAAGAGTCTCTGTACTTGTTAGCAATTATTTTCTAATGTCAATGTGAAAAAAGCTCTAAAAGAGTTAAGTGTACAAATCTTTACATAGAGCTCTTCTTGACATAGTATGAAGTAGACATGAAGATTTTAAAGTTGCAATGTATACACTAAAAATGTTTCTAATATTACCTTATTATAATATGAATTTTCTATTGGTACAGAATTTGATTAAAGTTCTGATGGTAGTTTTAAATTCCAAAGCACCAATGTCAGCAATGTTATCACATTCATATCCTTACATGCAGAATGATTATACTCATCTGGGATAACTGGCCAGGCCATATTGATGACACTATGCAAATTCCCAGCTGGTGGCCAATTAATATTCAGTTACTACTAATTAGTCGATGATCTGTTAAGTTATTCAAATATGAAATGGTTTGCTTAATATGTATTTGTGTACAGAATCATTATGACTTGTTTCTTTGGCATAATTTGATTGAGAAGACATTGAGCTAGCTTTACTTTATACTTTAAAAACAAGGATGATCCTGAAACAGTTGAATCAGAAGCTGTCAAAGTTTTTAAATGGGAAAAATTTAATAAAAACAATATTAAATAATGTAAGAGGGATACAGAGCCCCAGGAACAAATTGAAAAAGCTAAAATGTGAGAAATAATTATTAAAATAAAAAGATGACCATTAACAGACTAAAAATGAATATTGAACATATCTTATTTGCTGAACACCATGTTTGACTCATGTTCAATAATAAGTGCTTTACAATTTCAGGTAGACATACCAAAAGATAGTCATTTATGCGTCTGCATTTTCTTTGTTATTCTGTGGGTTTGAGAAGTGATGGAAACAGCATGTCTGGCTGGGGATGGTGGCTCACTCCAGTTGTCTCAGCACTTTGGGAGGCCAAGGTGGACAGATCACCCTAGCCTAGGAGTTCAAGACCAGCCTGGGCAACATGACAAAACACCATCTCTGATAAAAATACAAAAGTTTATCCAGGTGAGTTGGTGCATACCTGTAGTCCCAGCTATTGGAGGCTGACATGAGAGGATCACCTGAGCCTGGGCGGCAGCGGTTACAGTGAACCTAGATCCTGCAACTGCACTCCAGCCTGGGCAACAGAGTAAGACCCTGTTTTCCCAAAGCCCACACCCACAAAAAAAGTTACATTGCTTATCACTTGAACCTTCAGAAAATAAAGAGTTAAAAGAAAATGCTATTCTAGTGCTTTGTATTTGTGTAGCCCAAAAAGACACCGAGGCTACAGTGTACATCATACAGTACCTATTTGTGTACTCACTGTGAGCTGAGTGCTACTCTATGATTTTAAATAGCTGCCATTAGTTTAGCACCTATTTTGTGAAGACTCAGTCTGTAGTACATTACAAATATTAACAATTCTAGAAGCTAGTTATAAATAACTTTCATACAACCAATGACTCTCAGATTCAGAGAATTAGGTAAGTTTTTAAAGCTCCCACAGATCATTTAGTTGTAGTTGATAAATTTTTTTTCTCCTGTTCTGTAAAATATATACATTTTAAAATCAAGTCCACTCAAGACAATATATAAGAGGTTACAGTTACCTGGGCAAAGACAAGACCAGATAGCACTAATTTAGATAATAAAGAAAATAAAAATAACTACAAAGTGTTGACATTACAATTACAGATACATAATGGAGCAGGTATCAAAGCTGCATTGCAAAAATGTTATGCCTAGTTTTCAGGATTTTAAAATTTCCCTTTAATTCTTTAAAAATATAAAATGTTTACTATGTGCCAGGCAGTGACCAGGCCCTGAATAGGTAGAGGTAAATAAGTAAAATGGGTAGACTCCCCAAATATATGGAGCTTACAGACATGAAACAGATACATACGCAAATAAGTACATAATGATAGAACAGTATGTGTTAGGAAGATAAGGAGAGAATGCACAATTGATAATGAGGTAAGAGCAATTATAGAGTGAAAACTTTGAAAAAAGTTCATTGAAAATAGGATTTTCAGACGAGTACTGTATTAGTCCATTCTCATGATGCTAATAACAACATACTGGAGACTTATTTATAAAGGAAAGAGGTTTAATTGATTCACAGTTCAGCATGGCTGAGGCGGCCATGGGAAACTTACAATCATGGTGGAAGGGGAAGCAAACACAACTTTCTTCACATGATCACAGGAAGTAGAAGTAGAGAGCAAAGTGTGTGTGTAGAAGCGTGGGGGGAATCCCTTTATAAAACCATCAAATCTCGTGAGAATTCACTCACTATCACGAGAACAGCATGGAAGTAACTGCCTCCTTAATTCAATTACCTCCCACTTGGTCCCTCACATGACACATGGGAATTATGGGAACTATAGCTCAAGATGAGATTTGTGTAGGGACATAGCCAAACCATATCATTCTGCCAGAGCCACTCCCAGATCTCATGTCCTCATGTTCCAAAACACAATCATGCCTTCCCAAGAGTCCTCCTAAGTCTGGATGTTCAGACTTCTCTTATTTCTCTGACTCTGTTCCTTTCCTCCTCCTCCCTATACTTTAATCCCTATTCCCCAAAATAAAAAGAGGCAGATTTTCAGGTTACTCTCCCTTTCTCAAGTTCTCCCACCACCAGTAATCAGCACCTGTTGCCACAATGGAAGAAGAAGTTTTTTCAACAATAGGAAACTGTAAAATAAGTACTAAGCCCTTGCCCTTTGTAAATGTAAAGGTAGAAGTAAAGTAATATGAATTATTTTTATATCAGTAAAATTCACTACTGCACAATTATCTTGCTGCAAAATCGCACTGGACGTGAAATATATTTTCCATATTTTTCACTGTTTTCATTCAGCAAGAAATTATAATCTACTAAGCACACTGCCTAGATCCTGAAGTAGGCTGGTCCTCCAGAATGATAGATCAAAGGTCAAATAATCAGAAAGACAAAAAATAAAAGTTCTATAACAATTTTTAAATTATTACATTAAGTTTGCATAATTTGTAAAGTTTGTCTGCAATAACGACAAAAGTAGCTTGCCCTAAAATGTGAGCAGTAGAAATGGTGAGAAATACAAGAGCAAAACGGACAGAAATATAGTGATAGATATTGTTTAATGTACCCCTAATTCTTTGAAATTAACATATATTTTAGTTATTTATAAATTATTTGAATTGAAATTCACCATATCAGGAAAAACAAACATTGTTCTATCACTAAAACACTAAAGGGATATTTCTTACATTTATTTAGGAGCTTGGAAAAGACTATCTTCAATGTTATGCTTCTGATTTTATTTTTGAAAACCTACAATGTTTAGATAATAGACTCTTCCATGGCTGCCAAAATTAAAAGGAATTGTCAACTTTCCTATCTCAATTACAATTAAGTACCAATGTTTTTGTTTACACTATTTTATTTGTGATCATGTTTCCTGATTGCTGTTTATGTGAACCACAGTATTGAAAATACTTTTTGATTTTCAGGTAAATTTTATTTGATGATGTTAAAAAAATACTGTTTTCTATCACCTAATGATTAAAAATTTGAGAGAAATTACACTTGTTATATATATATGAATATACATATGTATAAATATATATTCAGATGGATTCTATTGGATACCAAACACATAAATTGAAAGGTTAAAATTTTACATAAGTTACAATCAACAAGTGTTTATTGAGCACTTATATGTCGGGAATTTTTCTAGACATTTGGACTAACAGCAATGAGCAAATCAAACTAAAGCCATCCTTTCATGGAGATTATAATCCAGATTGAGGAGATACCGAACAAACAACAAAAAAATAGCAAATTATTTTTATGTTATAAAATAATAAATCCTTTGCATGGAAAAAAAAAAAAAAAGGAAGGTGAATTAGGAACTCTGGGAAAGAATTTTACCTTAATTACGAAGTGCCAGCTGAGCAAAAAAATTAAAGGTGGTTATAGAGCAAGCCTGTGATTATCTGAAGAAAGAACCTTTCAGGAAGATAGAGACACAAGTGCAAAAGCCCTGAGGGGAGAGTGCCTGTGAAAGAAGCACTCTCCAGATCAAATAGAGCCCTGTGCCTTGGAGCAGGGAGTCTCACTGCAAAGCTGCTCTGCTCTGCTACTGTCTGGGATATGCAGAGGTGAATGTACTTTAATAGCAATACTTTTTTCCAGAAATGGGAAAGGCTTCCACTTGTTCCACCTAGCTTTTCATTAAAAGATTATTGGTTACTGGGCATTATCTATGCAGCAGGCATTATATTCGTCTCCTGGTGAGTGAACAATACATAAATCTGGCCTTAAAATGTAGTGACTTTCAAATTTCAATTGATGAGATACATCTGGGAAGCTTGCTAAGACTATATACAGTTACTGAGTCCCATCCCAGAGTCACTAATTCAGAAGTTATTGAATGGAGCAGGAGTCTTCCTTTTAATAAACATTTTAGTTCATTTTGATTAGTCTATGGGCTACAGTTTAAAAATCATTTATGCAGATGGTATGTTCTATCTTCAAAATAATATCACGGTATATATCCTTAGAACTGTATATTAATTTATGTTAAGAATATGTAATTATAATTAAAGATCCATTTGCATCTTTATTAGTTTAATGAGTCTTTCCAACTAAATCCAGTAAAACTGATAAAGCTTACATCTGACAGATACTTCTTTGTGGGTAGGAGGCAAGGTGATTTGCTTAGGTTGAGAAGAAAGAGGTGGAAGGCTGGGGGATTAAGATTTAGAAAATGTGTGTGTTGCAGAAGTCAATGATTCAAGGAGAAAATCTGTAGTAAAATAACCTTCTTGAACTAACCATATGTGCTAAGAGGCTTTGCACAAGGTTCACATAAAATCCTTTCACATCTCACAAGGAAATATGTACAGCCATTAATGAGGAACCAAAATTTTAGACAAGATAGTAATTTATCCTTGATTATTAAGGTAGAAAATATAAAAGACTGTAGAGACGAACTGCAAACTCAAATCCATCTGCCTCCAAAGCCATGTTATGTCAATCGTACCTTAAAAATTTTAAAGTAAAAAGTTCCAGCTATGGAGCAAAGATTTTTACATTTGTTTCTCCATTTTTCGCATGTTGATCTTTGTCCCACTCTTTTCTAATACCAGTTTTCCATGAAACATAATCAGTTTCTTAAAGACATGTTTCATATGTGCTTGCATACACTAATATCCAAGACCAGTTCTGAAGCAGTTTGGGCTACTCCAGCGGTCTCTAATTCCCCATACAGATAAACTGCTAGGTCTTCAACACAGTTGGTACTCATTAACGGTGTGCACTTGGACAAGGTGCTGAAGCATCGTTTGCCTTGTTTCCCCGCCTGTAAAATGAGGTTAAAAATGGCACTAACCTTTAGGCTGTCTCGGGGTGCTCCCTTAGCTTCTCGGAGAGCTGCGCCCGTGTGCTGCTCTGCTCCGGCGGCGGCCCAGTCGGTGTACTGCTCGGCGCGCCCGCTGGCCTGCGGGAGCCTGTGAGCCCGGGCTCCCTGCGGGGAAGGCGCTGCTTATCGGGAATGTGGCGTCCCTCTGAGGCACCACGGTCCGGCCCTGCACCCCATGAACGAGCTGCAGCTGCGCCTCGGCCCCGGGGCCTGGTGGTGCTCGGCTTCCGGTGCAACCAGTTTGGACATCAAGAGAACGCCAGGAACGAAGAGATTCCGAATTCCCTCAAGTACGTCCGACCTGGTGGTGGGTTCGAGCCCAACTTCGTGCTCTTCAAGAAGTGGAGGTGAACGGTGCGGGGTCGCGCCCTCTCTTCGCCTTCCTGCGGGAGGCCCTGCCACCGCCCAACGACGATGCCACTGCGCTCATGACCGACCCCAAGCTCATCACCGGGTCTCCGGTAGGCCGCAATGATGTTGTATGGAGCTTTGAGAAGTTCCCGGTG
Organism: Sapajus apella; assembly: GCF_009761245.1. NCBI lineage: Eukaryota > Metazoa > Chordata > Mammalia > Primates > Cebidae > Sapajus > Sapajus apella. The sequence continues at coordinate 55,380,245 of NW_022436946.1, forward strand.
GGCCCTGACGGTGGCCCCGTGCACAGGCACAGCGGTCGCTTCCAGACCATTGACATCGAGCCTGACATCGAAGTCCTGCTGTCCCAAGGGCCCAGCTGTGCCTAGGGCGCCCTCCTATCCCCGCTGCCTGGCAGTTGCAGCGCTGCTCTCTGAGGCGTTTTCATCTATGAGGGTGTTTCCTCTAAACCTGCAAGGAAGAACACCTGATCTTCCAGAAAATACCCCCTCGAGAATGCGCGCTGGTCCTGCCCATCCCAGTCTCTCTGGCAGACCAAGGCGAGTTTCCCCACTAATAAAGTACCAGGTGTTAGGAAAAAAAAAAAAAAAAAAAAAAAAAAAAAAAA
>NW_022436946.1:55380688-55782838 GCF_009761245.1 Sapajus apella
AAAAAAAAAAAAAAAAAAAAAAAAAAAAAAAAAGGCACTAAGCTCGTGAAGTAGTTCTGCATCTATATATACAAACACACAGACACATCACCTAATTAAAGTTGTTCATGGTACATGGTAAGTCCTTTGTAAGGTATAAATTTTAGCTATCATTATCATTATTAATCACCATCATCATTACCATTTGTAGCTTATTATTACATTGCTTTGACTCCTCAGCCTGTGTTCCATCTTTTTTCCAAGTTATATTGCTGTAAGTAAAAATTTACCTGTTTCCTAATTTAAAAAATAAATTTAAAACATGTATATCATGTTCATGCTCTTACAGAAAACAAGTTCTCAACACCCCTCACACTGAAATAAAATGTTTCTACACATCTAATTCAGTACGTAAAAGTATTATTGTTTTCATAATAATTTTTTTAGGGAATGTAAAGTATAATCCAAGGAATTGAGTCAGTTTCCTATCTTATTTTCTGTTTTGATACTTTACAGTAAAGCCTTTTAATTGGTCTTGGAAATTGTTATAAAGATAACATTTTACATTTAAGCCAGAATGCAGTAAAAAGACTCCTCTCACAAGAAGTACAGAAAAAAAAAAAAGTTTCTTAGAGGCAGCTTCTAAGCCCACCCAATTTCTTTTAATTCAAGGTACTCAGCATGCCAGAGCACCATATTTTGAGATCTTGCTCGATTGGGCCTAACATTTTCCTGTCTGAAACTTCGTTAGAAGTTTTACACACTAAAAGTTGAGTTGAAGGTTATGGAGAGAGAAAAATCAAGTTGGTAGCTAAGTGGCAAAGGTTCTCATTAAACCAGTCTCTCATTCCTGGGTAAAGGTCAGTCCAGTTAAGCAGCTGTGTCTCATTTTAGGAGATCCCATCAGAATTCAGTGTCTATACGGTACAGGCAAAGAAGTCTTTAATAAGAGACATTTCAGCCAGGTGTGATGGCTCACGCCTGTAATCCCAACACTTTGGGAGGCTGAGGCAGGCAAATCACGAGATCAGAAGATTGAAACCATTCTGGCCATCATGGTGAAACCCCATCTCTACCAAAAATACAAAAAATAGCTGGGCCTGCTGGTGCTTGCCTCTGGTCCCAGCTACTCAGGAGGCTGAGGCAGGAGAATAGCTTGCACCAGGGAGTCGGAGGTTGCAGTTAGCAGAGATCGCACCACTGCCCTCCAGCCTGGTGACAGAGCAAGACCCCATCAAAGAAAAAAAAGGAGAGAGATAAATTTACATTTCAATGGAAATATAAGAAAACAAAGGTAATAGTTGGAGCAGCCTGAATGATAGATTCTCTAGAGTTTAGAGTGCAGTTAGTTGAGTAGATTCCAAGATTAGGTTTGAAGTACCTTCAATTGGAACAGAAGGATGTAAAGGCAATCTAACAGATTTTCCTGAATTGCAGTTTAAATATAAGATAATATCTCTGACACCTGTTTATCAAGGCAGCCATTTATAGCTTGTAGAGCTCTAGGAAAGCAGTTTTTACTTTTAGTGATTCCAACTCAGAGGATGGGAGAAAGATTTAAAATGTTAGTTTGGTGACTCACAGTCAGATATGGGGAGAAACTAAAAATTCAGGATTCATTCCAGATTGTAGGTAAATAATTAAAATGTGAAAACAATGGGCAGGGCTAGATTCTAATAACAGGTACACTATAGCTTTCTTCTGAAACATAGTTTTTATCTCTCCCGTCCCCCCATTTTTATCAAAGATAATTATATTAAATCCAATTTAACTGCAAACTGAGTTTAGTCTCATTAACTTGGCCTGGGTTTTTTTTTTTTGCATAAATTGCAGCAAGAATAGTGATTGTTTATATAGTCTTGTTACCAGTGGAAGATTTCAAGGTTACTGGTGGCAAATCTGTATGGGTCTGCAGCAACCTCACTTCTTGCCTTCTCAGAAGAAAGAATCTGACTGAGGTGCGTAAGGCAGTAAGAGACCAAGGCAAGTTTCAGAGCAGGGGTGCAAGTTTATTTAAAAGGCTTTAGGCCAGGTGCGGTGGCTCACTCCTGCAATCATACAATTTGGGGAACTGAGATCTCGCCACTGTGCTCCAGCTTGGGCAACCTGAGCAAAACTCTGTCTCAAAAAAAAAGAGAAGACAAAATCCTAGTTGTAGATCAGTGTACTTTTTATACAAAGGCTCACTTTAAGCCCTTCTAATAAATTCATTTAGTTTTAATCAGTTTAACTCCATAAGGTTCATGTTTGCACTGTTTCCTCTTTCTTTTTATATCCATTTATTTCTATTTATAACATTCCTTTCTCCATTTATGTATTCTGATACAATCTTTGAATATACTTTAGACAAAGTTATTTTGTCTTAAAACACACGCACACTCACATATCTTCTATGCCTTTTTTATCTTTCCTCACCAAAAACACCTCGTGCTTTTCTTGTATAATTGGCATACAGAATTGTTTCCCTTATTTTTAGCAATATTAATTATGTATATTCACTAGAATTTTAACTCTTAGTAGACTTAATTTGTAGTGAAATCCTAGAAAGTAAGCAATTTTTAATTATCATATACTAACATGAATATACATTTTATAATTTTAAAAAATATCTTTTCACAATTTTTAAAATGTGGAACAGAAAATACTAACAGACTGAGATATATTTTGTTTGTTTGCAGTATGAAACTGAAAGTAGAAAAACATAAACCTCATGTTCTGTAATTGATGCTTCAGTATTTTATTTTGAAATTGTCTAGAAATTTTATGAATATCTATTAGTTAACTTAGCAAATCTCTAAAGCCATAGTTGTCAAAGAAATTTGAGAAACTTTTAAATTAAACATAATTTTATTTTAAAATTATGTGTAAGTATTTATCCCACTTCATATATTTAATTCATTTGTTCTTAGGTCAAATTCATGCTTTTATAAGATTGATCTTAAATGTCTTCTAGAGATAAAAGCTCTGTATCTACATTAGATTTAGTGTTGACAGACATACCTGTTTTAATGAAATCAATATTATTCTAATTTGCCAAGAATTACTGAAGTCACAAGACCTTGAAAAGTATTTGTACTTATTTAATTTACGAATGTTCATTTGTTTTTAAGTGAATTTGGTACCATGTAGACAATATACAAACACGTGAAAGAAACAAACATACATGTAGACACAACATGCCAAACACACGTGTACACATGCACATATAAAAATACAAACAGAAACAGAGATCTTGCAGCTTTTCAAAAATATTAACCATGAGATAGATACGAAAACTAACTAAACAGTTGGTGCTAAACTGTGCCACTGTAAATGGAACAAGTTAAAGTTTATCTCTCACATGGCTAAAGTCATCTACTGAGCTCTGGAGAAACAGGATAGGACATTTATCTTTAAATCTTGAAGGCATAAAGATTGCAATTCTTTCAAGAGGAGTTTAGAGTGTGTAAGCTAGGTAAGACACAGAGTGAGATCTACAGTGGATGCCAAGGCAAAATAAAATCAATATAATTTATTATAGGATTTTACAAGGAAGTATACAAATGAGCCTACCAGAATATTCAGAAGCCTGTGCAAAATAAATGGCTGGCTGAATGTCAGACACTTGAGATTTTGTTTTGTTTTGTTTTGTATGTTTGTGTTTACCTAAGCATGCAAAGAGGCAAAGAGGACAAAAGTTGGAGTTTGTTGCCTACAAATAACCACTTACTGTAATTATTCCCAGTTACCTTTACAGTTGCAGCTGTTACTAATGTCTCATCAGTAACCATATACTCAAAGATTGGGTGTTACCTCACAGTATTAAATAACCCTTGATATCTCCCAAAGTCATAGTGATTGGGGAGCTCAGTGCAAAAGAAAGCAGAGTTTCAAACCTGTGGGAGTCCCAAACACAACTCTTGTGACTCTGTAAGGAAGACAAGAACAATATAAACAGAACCGTGGTGCGCCTTCTTTGTTTCTCCTCTAGGGATTTCAGGAGCTCTAGAAGCCTCCTTGAGGTATCTTTATAATGTCACCAGAACGCTGATCTTTCCTTATAGTAATTTTTATCTGCTGTTCATCAAATAAAGAAGGCAGTAGCTTGAGAGGGAGCATATTGAGAGAGCTAGTTGCAAGATCAAAGGTGGCAAATGGAAGGAAGGGCAGAATCACATGGGTTAGCAGATCTTAGAGGACTGAGTCTGAGGATCTTAAGTTTCCCCAAAGGGTCAACGAAGTTCTAGTTAGCAGGGATTTGAAAAAAGGGGTTCAGTAGACTGAAAATTTCTTCTGAGAACAATAGGATCACAGAAAGAACAGAGAAGTTTATAAATATGTAGTCGGAATGTTAGTTTTTAATTAAGATGACTTTTTGACAATGTAGCTCCCTTAAAAATTCTTTTCCTTCCTTTTCTTAAAAGCAAAACAGTTCAGTGTTCAATGTCTAAACTTTTAGTATCTGCAAACTTCTAGAGGCCAAATAAGAATGATTCTTTGGTTGGTAAGAAGATTGGGTGGTCCTTGAGTAACTTTTAGAAGTACATCTCTGTTTCTATAGAGACACAATTTGTAAGACAAAGATAATTGCTTTTTATTCACTTATGAATTGTATTATGGCTTGAATAATATAAAGGACTGACCCATTCATTCAACTGCATTATCTTCAATTTGCTCTTTAGTATCAGGAAGTGGATTATGTCAAAAATATAAAGAGGGTTCTAGTGGCTAAGTCTTGATCAATATAAGCATCAAAATGAATATGGTAATTAATTTCATATTAAAAATAAAATAGCCTACCTGCCTATGACAAGAATAATATAATATAAAAGAAATTATAATTACAAAATTTCTTTTTCCAATCATAGAAATAACGGATTCCAGAAAAAAAAAATAGATACTAAAACTAAACATATTTAATGGGAAATAGAGTATCTACCATCTCAGTCTATGTCATAACTTAATTATTAATTGCAAGGAAAATAGAAATTTTTCAGTGGAGAAGTCTAGAAAACAGTATCTTACCAAATCACCAGAGTTAACATTGCCAAATCAAAGGATAAACTGACATTGTTTGTCTCCTGATGTCATATACTAAAAATGACAAATATAGTCCTCCTAACAAAATGAATCACCTGTATTTACTCATGAGGCAAAAATAATTAAAAAATAAAATAAACTCAATAAAGTCACTGGTTAGTATTCTTAGAAAATACCAATGTCATGAATGGCAAAAGGTGAGGAAATGAGAGTAAAGAGAGATGAAGACTACATTAAAAAAAAAAATTATAGATGACTTTATTGGGGCAATTGGCAAAATTTGAATATGAATGGTATAATAAATAATAGTACTTTAAACAACATTAAAGTTCTTATATTTTATAATTGCACTGCATATAAAACAATCTTATATTTTAGGAAACATACATACTGTAATATTTAGGAATAAATGTTTATAATGTCTTCAATTCACTCCAAAATTATTCAGTGCAAAACATGTATATACACATGCACACAGATAATGTGGCAAAAGCTAACAATTGTTGAATATGGGTTAAGACAATAAGAAAGTTCATAGAGAGTCTTCCAATTTCTCTATTTATTTTTATGCTTTTACAAATTAAAAGTTCAAAGAAGGATTGAAAGAGCAGGGGAAGGGAGAGTTTTTCATTCATCCTGAACCTGACTCATGCATTTCACAAGAATGGGAATGAAAGCTATCAAACAAAAGGAAAAGTAGACATTTTTAATGATGGCATCATGATTGCCACACATTCACCTCACTTAAAGATTTATTTTAAATAAAATGTCATAGATGTGTGTGTGTGTATATATAAACATTTGCAAATACTTTATGACCTCTATTTTACTATTAAAATGGTAACAATTGCTTTAAAATTAAAATGCAAAAAAATTAGAATGCAAAAATTAGAACTACCCAGAGAGCTTACAAAAATGGAAATTCCTGGCCACAATCCCCCAAAATTCTGAGTCATGGAATGTACTGGGGGCACAAGCATCTGTATCATTAACAAGCACTCCGGGTGATTCTGAAACAGATCATCAACAACTTACCTGGTGAGACACACTGAAGCGCTTTTGAGTTTTCTCCCTAGGGAAGCCAGCTGAGTCTGGCTTCTGTCTATGTGTTAGTGTACACCATTAGAAGGAAGAAAGTTTCTCCTAAAAATCAGACAGCAACCAGTTAAGAGCAGAAAGGGAAAATCTATTCAGTCTGGTTCCTATTCTCTAGAACCCAACAGTTAATTTCTCCCACCTCAATGAAACATTTTAAATATTTTCCTTCCTGATTCCTCAGCATCTCCTTTCATGGTCAGATAGAAATAAGGTTTTCAGTGTGTGCCAAGTATTAGAATTTATAGTCATTCTTTTCTTTAGCAATTAAAAATGTAGAAAATTACAAATAAGAAACATTTGTGATCCTGATATTTTAAACTTACAGTTATTAATATTTTGTACTTCTTTTTCTTAAAGAAAAATAAATTCCAGTTCAAGTTTAAATCCTTACTTTTCTATACTGCAGGTTTGATTCCCACACCCCATTCCAGTCCCCAGGAAATAACCATTATTTGGAATGCAGTGTAATACTTCTAATAGATTTTTAACCTTTATATTTGCATATATGCTCATAGCCATATGACATTTTTGGGGACTTTCCTTGGTATTTACATAAATAACATTATATGTTTCATTTTGGTATTTGATTTCATTCATCACCATGTTTTTTAATCTATTCATTTTGACAAAGATAAATCTAGTTCAATCAACATGCATTTAAGATATCTAGCTTAGGGTTCAAGCAATTTTCCTGCCTCATCTTCCTGAGTAGCTGGGACTTGCAGGAGCCTGCCACCACACCCAGCTAATTAAAATTAAAAAAGATATCTACCTTAATACAATATGCTAAGATAAATCTAGCATAAACAATACACATTTATTATCTCACATGTCTGTGGGTCAACAGTACAGACATAGGTACCTGGCTGTTCTATTTGGGTGTGACAGGCTGCAACCAAGTTGTCTGTTGGGGTTGTGGTCTCATCTGGAGCTTGGGTTTGCTTCCATGCTAACTTAATTTTTGGCAGAATTCAGTTCCTTACAATAGGGTGGAGGCTCACAGTTCCCTTTCATGTGGCCTTCTCCACTGGCAGTCCATAACATAGCAGCTTGATTCTTCAAAACCAGCATGAGTGTCCTCAGGTATGTATGCAAGTAAGATTAAGTTTTTTGTACACATGCAGTCCTTCATTTCAAGGGTATTGTGGGAATAGAAAAAATTATGGTGCAAGCTGAAACTAGGAGAAGCATCCTAACAATTGATTAAAAATTAAAATTTTCCTTATGATAGCTCTGTGACTTTTAAAAAACTCCTACTATACATTGAAAGATATAGAAAAATGAAAAAAACTAAAATATATTTAGAATTATAATTTTAAACTCTAGAAACATTAATAATTAAAGTGCTTTATTTCTTTGTTTAAAAAATAACTTACCAAGAAGAGATTGAATAGTGTTTGTCTTCCTCCTTTCATCACATTTAAATGAAATAAGCATACTATCTACACCTTGGTGAAATATCACAATACTTTAAAAATTTAAGTCAAGTTAAATATCATTAGCTATCTCCAATCTTGGATAGGAAGTGTTTTCTCACTATTGCTCCCTCTGAACCTCTCCATCATTTTTTTTTTTTAAATCACAACAACTTTTCTCATTTATATCAATACATTCGCCTTCACTAAGTTCTTCGGTGTGCATATCTAGATTTTCTCCCTCACAGGCACTTAGAAATTCTATGTCTTTTTTCCTATAAGTTCTTAATGGGATTTCTTTTTCCAAAACTGACTCCTCTCATCAACATTAAATATTTCAGTATCATTACATCAGCCTTGGTATATGGGTGCAAATTTCACAGCTTTATCCTTTGTGGCTCCAGCTGTTTCACCAGATAGCCTAAAATTAATCAATTTATGCAACTTCTGAAAGAAAAGCAGCCTTTATAGACAGTAAAAATTACTTCTTCAGCCTTAGTAGTTTTTTTATCCCCTCGAGGCAGTAAACTTCAAAACTTTGTCTTGACACACATATGTTCATTGCAGCACTGTTTACAAATAGCAAAGACTTGGAATGCAGCCAAATGCCCATCAATGATAGACTGGGTAAAGAAAATGTAGCACATATACACCATGGAATACTATGCAGCCATAAAAAATATGTTCATGTTCTTTGCAGGGGCATGGATGAATCTGGAAACCATCATTCTGAGCAAACTGACACAAGAACAGAAAATGAAACACTGCATGTTCTTAGTCATAAGTGGGTGTTGAACAATGAGAACACATGGACACAGGGAGGGGAATATCATACACTGGGATCCATTGGGGGGTGGGAGGCTAGGGGAGGGATAGCAGGGGGCAGGGAGATAACATTAGGAGAAATACCTAATGTAGGTGATGCGGGGATGAAGGCATCAAACCACTATGTCATGTGTATACCTATGTAACAATCCTGAAAGATCTGCACACGTACCCCAGAACTTAAGTATAATAATAAAAATAAATTTGTCTTTAATACTAGACAAACTAGTTGGAATTGTTTTTATTATGATATTCAATCCAAAGGTGAAATAAATGCTCAATTCCTTATACAATTTTAACAGACAATGTTGAAATAACTTTGCCTTTTTAAACAATATTCACCCACCCACTCATAGGTGGGTGTTGAACAAGGAGAACACATGGACACAGGGAGGGGAGTATCACACACTGGGGTCTGTCGGGGAAATAGGAGAGGGACAGCAGGTGGTGGGGAGTTGGGGAGAGATAGCATGGGGAGAAATGTCAGATATAGGTGATGGGGAGGAAGGCAGCAAATCACACTGACATGTGTGTATGTATACAACAATCCTGCATGTTCTTCACATGTACCCCAAAACCTAAAATGCAATTAAAAAAAAGAATACACACACATGCACACACATACATATTCATAGGTGTATACACATATTGTTTAAAGAATACATGAGAATGTTAAGCATGGTTATCTCTGTAGTTTTTAATTTCCTCCTTATAATTATCTGTGTTTTTCAAAATTATATTAAGTTTGCATTACATTTAAATCAGAATAAATATAGATGTTGTTTGTTTAACCTGAAAAAAAATTCATTGTATTTTTTCAAAGTACCTTCACGCAAAAATTGATGTCCTATGTTTGCCTTGTCATCTCGATATTCAAATGTAATCTAATCCAATTTTACTCCCAGTATTTTCACTTGTCATTTACTTGCTGTTCTTTCATCTTTGTTAGTCAAATATCTCTATCAATTTTCCATTCCTATAAAATGCTATTGTTGCTTATCACAGCACAACAAGGAGACAACACAACTATAGGCTTTTCTGTCTGTTCATGAAATTACTGGCTTATGTAATGTAATGACCAATTACCAACAGACTTCAACAGAAGTGACCTGATTAGTCACTGATCAGATATGCATTGTAATTTACATAGTGATTTATAGTCTCAAAATCTAGCAATGTTTGTATTTTTGCAATTACAGTTAATACACTGTGGTAACTGAATCTGGATCATGTATTTGGGAACTGGTGTTATTTACTTAACTATGGTAACTGAAATTTTTGCATAGGAGAACTTTGCAAAGCAAGGAGTGACTGTATATCATAACCTAATCAGAATAATGACATTCTATCACCTTGGCCATGTTCCATGGGTTTTACACAAGTCACAGGTCCCACTCACACTCAAGGAAAGGGGGATACAGAGAACACAGAATCAGGGGATGAAGGTCACAGGGGCCATCTGAGAATTCTGCCTACCATAAGCATTCATACTTTAATTAGATTTTGTCTAAATCTATAGCATTTGCACTCCTCCCTGAAGTATATAAGGAATTCTGCCTCTCCACAATTTTACTGGCACTTTCTTACTCTCTGATATTTAATTTTTGCCATTTTAATCCTGAAAAGCATTATCTTAGTTTAAAATTGCATTTTTAAAACTTTCATTGAAATCTAGCATTGTATATGCACTTAACAATTAACTTCCTTCTAAAAAAGTTACATATGCCCATTACTTGTTTTCTAATTGTTGATATTTTTCATTTTTATTCCTAGGAGAATATAGTTTCTATATTCTATATTCTGGACAGTAAATCTTAGTGTACTATATACATGAAAAATTTATTATCTTTCTGATGCTTATCTTTAATTTAATCATGTCTTTTATAGTATAGACAATTTTTACTTGACTGTATCAGTCTTTCCCTTAATGCTTTTCCAAAATACTCTTTGCAATCAACTAAATGTTTATTTACCCCAGAAATATTATATATTGAAATATACCCAAAGTGATGCTATTCAGAAGTTTAGCCTTTGGAAGATAATTAGGTTATGTGGTTGGAGACTTCCTTTATGAGATCAGTGCCCCTATCAAAGGGATGCTGAAATCTCTCTCACCATCTTTCCACCATGTAAGGATACAGGAGATGATAGCAATCTGTGACCTAGAAAAGGGCCCTCTTTAAATCCTGATCATGTTGGCTCCCTGACATCATACTTCCAGCCTCCAGAGCTGTGAGAAATAAATTTCTATTGCTTATAAGCCACCCAGTCTATGGTACTTTATCAGAGCAGCTTGAATGGATTAAAATACTCCCCAAGCTCTAAACCAAATCTGTTAATATAAATGTATCGCTATAACTAGTTTAGATTCAAAATAGCCAGTTAAATTTTAATATCAAAAGCAACCATGAAATTAGGAAGCATTAAAATGTATCATTCTTTGCTATATCAACTGAATTCTCAAAAAAAAAAAAAGAGTATGTTTTGACAACAACCCATTACAATAGGACATAGATAGAATATACCAAAGACAATTTCAGATTTGGCTGAATAAGAACATGATTGAGATGGGCTCACTTTAGCCATATCTTGGAAAATTTAAGCCCAAGGTTAAATAAAAAAAGTGCTACTATTCATTTAAAAATTTAAAATATACCAGAATAGCAACATTGTTATAAAACTGCCTACCCTATAGGCACAAAGTGTCACTCTGACGTTTGGCTTGAACAGCTTGTTTTCTGGAATATGAAGTCTGTTGTTCTTTTCTTTTTTTTCCCCCAAGTAGGTTAATACAAAAGCACTTCAGTTAATGGAAAAATCAAAAGATTGAGTGTTTTCATCAAAACATGAAATAGAAATGCTACAAAATTAAACATAGAAATGTGTTTATTTGCACAGACACAAATTAAAATGCATCTTTAAAAAATTCAGCTTTTTCTTATATCTGGCTTTCATCTGAACTAATCTAACATACATGCACACACACAACATATATACATATATACATATATATACACCCATTAAAATATAATTAGAAATGATTTTTAAAAGTGGTTTCCCAAGGGCCCATTATATAATTTTCAACAGCCCCATAATCTTACTAGGTTTTTGTTAAAATTTTAATTACCCTAACTGGATTGTGATTCTTTTTCATTGTTCCACAAAAAAAAAAAAAAAAAAAAAAAAAAAAAACCTGTTTTAAAATAAGCTTAACTTGTCTAACACATATTTTTAAATGAAAGATATGCATACATTTGAGAATATATTTCTGTTATCTATGTACTCAGTATCAATATGCAAAGAGAACCGTGAAATTCAGCAAGGACCTCCACAAATATTTTTTTGACAACTCCAAAGTCTGGATATCTGATAATATAACTTAAAGCTGCAGAGTTCTTTAGTCCAGCCTGCTGCCTCGTGAATTGCAGTTTATTCCCTGTAGGTAATACAACAACCTTTGAAAACCTTGAATGAAAATTAAAAAAGAAAAAAAAAATGTTCACACATATAGGCTTCTAAATCAATCTTAGAAGGCGTCAATGTATTTTAAAATTTCAGTCTCTGAAATTCTCTGCAGAATTTACTATCTTTTAATTCTTTGTTACTAAAGTCTTCAGTATAGTGTTTTCTATTTTGTCTTCTTAAATTATCCTCATGTCTTAATAACCTTTAATAACTAGCACTTATTTTTGAAATCTCATTAGATGGTAAAAAGTGTAAGTATAAGATCTCTCTTCTAAGGCATAGACTTGCTGAACCACTGAGAGCCATAAATGTCTGTGGCATGAAGAATTACCACAGAATTATAGATATAGACAAGCTTATTGTGCTCTCCCTTCCAAATCCATTCCCCATTCTTCTCTAGGCTGCTTTCTACCCTGGGGTTACCAATCTAAAGGGACTGAATAAAAGGGCTTCAATGCCTTTAGACTTCCAATTGGGTTGAGCCAATGCAAACCCTAGCAGGAGGTCTAAAGGAAAGAAAATTGGATTCAAAGTATTTGTTTCCATAGCTCCCCTATGATACTTGTCCAGAAGTCACTGCAGCTGGCAAAGTGCCAACTTGTACTCATTTTCCAGGTTTGTGAAACTGTTCTCCCTACCTGTTTCAGGCTGGGGGATAGTAATAGCTTGGCACTTACTATCTCTCTGTCTTGCTCCACAGTATTCGGTGGTTCACATATACTCACATTTTTGAAGTGCACCACTTTTTTGTCAAAGTAGTTTTCTCAAAGTATCCTTCTTTGAGCATGCCATGCTTTTATTGGACTCCAATATACTTGTCATAACTTGAATCACCGATTCTGTAGACCAATATTAAAATATTTCATATGGATACATCCACATGGTTTTCCAATGTACTCGTTCAGTGGACACTAACAGCATAACTGTCTTGTGGCATTTGTGACATTTTTTAATGTCTAAAAAAGACCTTGAGAGATTCAGATAGTGTACACTCTAACCAGTCACATGAACTGAAGGTAGTCATAAATCCTTCATGTGTATTGTAGAGTGTGAAAAGATGGAGCATGGGATGGTGCTGAAGTAGTAGGGACCAGAAGAAATATTTGACTTGTGTCCCAAAGGAGCCACACAGATGGTCTACCCTATGAAAGAGCAATAGTGATTCTATAAGAAAAAGAGAAAAGATGGCTCTGAGACGAGAGATTTGCAGAATATTGCAGGGCCTCTACTGGTGTAAAGCGCTCATGAGAGGTCTTTGAAGAAACAGGAGGCCTGAGAGGTGTAAATCGTTGGATGAGAGATCTCTGTGGAGTATGGATACACTGCTGGAGAAATGTCACCAAGGCCACCTGAGATATCATTGTCCTGAGAGAACAGGTAAAGGAAGATTGGTAACAAGTGCCTTCTACAAGGAATAAGATCTACCACATTGGCAGTGGTGGTGGAGACTTGAGAAGCAGGGAGTGATGCTGTGTTAGGCCATTCTCGTGTTGCTCTAAAGAAATACCTGAGACTGGCTAATTTATAAATAAAAGAGGATTAATCATCTCACAGTTATGCAGACACTGTTCAAGAAGTGTGGTGCCAGCATCTGCTTCTGGTGAGGGCCTTAGGGAGCTTACAATCATGGCAGAAACAAAGCCAGAACAGACACATCATGTGTCGAGGGTGGGAGTAAGAGAGAGACAGAGGAGGTGCCCCACACATTTAAACAACCAGATCTCATATGAACTCAGAGAAAAAAAAAAATCACTTATCACCAAGGGGATGGTGGTAAACCATTCATGTGGGAGCTGCCTCCATGATCTAATTATCTCCCATCAGGGTCCCTCCAACACTGGGGATTACAATTCAACAGGAAATCTGGAGGAGACAAACCTCGACACTGTATCAGATGCTCACCCTTGAAGTTCAGTCCTCCACAGGCAAGGGTCCTGGGGAGGGCAGGATAGGCAGATGGTCTCCCAGCATTTTCCCATGAGCCTCATAACAGACTTCAATTCTGCCCTAAAATATGTTTTTGGTGTAGTGAGTTTCATTGCAATGGATCAGTGTTATGTGCTGGTACCACTCTCAGGTGTCCAAAGGTAAAGAACAGATTTAGGGTAAAACAAAAATGAATTAAGACTTTGGCCGGGCGCGGTGGCTCAAGCCTGTAATCCCACCACTTTGGGAGGCCGAGGCGGGTGGATCATGAGGTCAAGAGATCGAGACCATCCTGGTCAACATGGTGAAACCCTGTCTCTACTAAAAATACAAAAAACATTATCTGGGCATGGTGGCATGTGCCTGTAATCCCAGCTACTCAGGAGGCTGAGGCAGAAGAATTGCCTGAACCCAGGAGGCGGAGGTTGCAGTGAGCCGAGATCGCGCCATTGCACTCCAGCCTGGGTAACAAGAGCGAACTGCGTCTCAAAAAAAAAAAAAAAAAAAGACTTTATAAGATGAAAAAAAATGCCTGTTTTTCATGCCTATGTTAAAGAAGCAGCTCTTGTGGCAAATTGCCATTGAGAAAAGCATCTCAGTAAATTCTCTGGCTTTCTGAAGTTACTAGAGACAGAGAATCTGGAGTGAGGAGAAACAAACACACATCTCTCACACAGTTCATCAAACATAGGGAGAAGATCCAGTGAGAAACAAAGCCTATCTCCCAGTCTCGAGCCTTTGTGAATACTGTTTCTATTACGTTACTCACTACACAGCTGACTGACAAGACAAGATCAGATATAGCCTGGCTGCTTACGGGGCAAAGTGCCTGTAAGAACAGGGAACATGAACAGCCTCCGGGTAGAAATCAGTAGGAAGAGTGGGAGTAAGGGAGAGAGACAGAGGAGGTGCCCATTATCAGTTTCCAAACAGGACCTCACAGATGAGTTTGAGAGCGCTTCAAGAAAATGGGGGATGGATTAGGAGAACAGCCTTTGAGCCTTTAGTTGGTGGAGGGTTGGATACTGCTAGTAAATATCATGTGAATGTTGTTACTGACTTTTTAAAGAAGGAATATTGCCAGGCATGCTGGCTTATGCCAGTAATCTCAGCATTTGGGGAGGCTGAGAGTCACTTGAGCCTAGGACTTCAAGACTAGCCTGGGCAACACAGGAAGACCCTGTCTCTACACAAAAATAAAAAATAAAACAGGAACACATTATTATGCATCCCTAATTGAATAGATACTAATATTTTACATAAGTGAGCCAAGCAAAGGTCTAGGCACTAAGGGTTTGGCACTATGCAATACAGATAAAGAAGAAAACAAAATCCTTGCTTTTATGGCACCTACATGCTAATCAGGAGAGAGAGATAACAAAAAAAATCAATGAGTTAAGAACATAGTAGGTTTTAGTGGTGATAAGTGCTAAAGAGCAAATCAAACTGATAATGGGTCTAAGAAGATGCCAAGGCAAAAACTGTGTCAGCAACTGCAAGAATAGGGTGCCGAGCAGAGGGAAGATCAAGTACGAAGGACCAGAAGAGGGGTCTTATGTTCCAGAAACAGCACAGGGGTGAGCACAGCTGCAGGGGAATGAACAGATGGACAATAGCAGAAGAGGTTAGAAAGCAAAAAGGACCTAGATCTTGTGAGATCTTTTGGAGACTCTGGCTTCTATGTGGAGTGAGACAGAAAAGATGAAGGTGGATGGCAATGAAGTGACACGACCAGACATTAGTTTGACCACCATTCTGGCTGTGGTGTTAAAAAATGACTGAAAAAGAGCAAGCCCTGAGCAGGGGACCAATTAGGACCCAGTGAAATAGCACAGCCAGAGACCACTGGGGCTTGGACAAGGTGCCAGCAAAGGAGGTGGTGAAGGCCAGTCAAATTCTGGCTGTGTTTTAGCTGTAGAGACAGCAGGTGGTGATGGCCGAAATGCTGGTACACTTCCTTCTGTGCTAGAAGGGGTATCTTTCACAATGTTTCACCTACATAAAAGCAGCTAATGTAGATTGGCTGAGGGATGCAAATATTTGCTGGTTATGGATTAGGAACTTAATATGAAAAGAAACATTATTTCAAAAGAGTAGAATTCTCTCACATGAAGGATTTGGTTTTATCAGTTCTACATTTCCACAACATGTAAAGGGATACACAAAAACAACAGCAATAACAAATACATCTTTCAAGAGGGATAAGGGCTGCTAATTGCAAGGCTTTAGATTTTCTGAGTGTGTAATGCTTGTTGAGCTTTATGGCTAAAAATATAAGAGTATTGGGTAAATTTTACCAGTGGTGTGGCCATTTTATACACAGCACTCAAAGACAGAATGCCAAGGATCTGCAGATATACAGGGCCTTCTGAAAATGTCTGACCTGAGAAAACCATCAGCTCCAAAACAAAAAAGAAATCTGCAAAGTGAAAATTAATAAATATTTAATTAAATTTTAATTAAATGCCTACAAATGCATAACCTATGTCAACTTCATTAATTGTTAAAATTTGAATTCATAAAAAAAGTCATAATGCACGAGAACAATTTTAGGTTATATTTTCTCACTTTGCAAGAATCCATAAGTTATGATTAATGCAGTACAATCAGAGCCAAATGTAATTTTATTATAAGTCACTTCTAGCAAAATAATTTCAGAAGCAATATTATAACAATCCTTTAAAATGGTTTACTGCAAAAAGTCATTTGGTATGTTATTTGGGTGTTGTATCTGAGAAACGGGAGGCAAAGTGTCTGACTGAAGTCAAAGGGAATCTTCAGGGGAAAAGGAGACATGGCCCAGAGAGTCTTTATTTAATGTCTTCATTCACCATGAAGTCATCCGTGAGAAGTCTCAGGTCTTGAGGAGTTAAAACCCACCAAAGTGCTGATCCTCTTTCAAGGTAGGATTGGAACAAGATCAGAGTCTGTCAAGGTAGGGAAAATTAAGTCCGGGTAGCTTTATATTATATTAAATGTTGACTCTGAGCATGCTTTAAATTAAACAAGCTAAAACCAATAAATATAGAGATCAGTGTTTTGGAAAAATGTAAACTGAAGTTTTGGTTTCCGTTTGCAAAATGTTTGGATTCATCATGTTCAAGAATGTTTGTGCTATGTTTATAATTTGTAGATTGTCTGACAGAAAAAAATAAAGCTTACTGCTTTAACAATGAACACAAACTGTTAGAAAAAGGAATGTTACAAATTAGATACCCAGAATTTTTTTTTTCTGACCCTAACAAAGGAAAAGCTACAAACCACAACGGCATGTACCACTTCCATAACAAGGCCAGGATGCAATATACTGACGGGAGTATTTCCACCGTTAACAAGAGGGGAAAAAAGAAGTAAAAATAGCTTTGAAAAACTTTCAGCAATAAATTGTCATCTTATTAAAATGTAAGTTGCTGGGATGCTGTATGCATTAAATCATTGCAATAATGGGAAGATTTGCACCAAGATTTGTAGCCATTATGAGGCCATGACTTGAAATGTTGCCATTATTCAAGTTTGATCACTAGAAATACCAAACTTTTACCACCTCCCTTTCCTATTTTCCATCTGAGAATGAACCTCCCTCTCAATCCAAAGAAAATATAGGAAATGTAGTGAGGATGTATCTTTATCTTTTCATTCATTGTCCTATTTTTAGTTCCTATTCACTACAAATTCCATGGAGAGGAAGAATAGGTTTTTACAAAATTTTCAAACACCTTTTTTTAAAAAATAATTTCAGGATATAGAGGTATAGAAGATATCTTATTCCTGGACAAAAGGCAAGACTCTAACCTCATTAAAATCACTAGGCAGTGAAAATAAGGGAGTACCCAATAGCTCTATCCTAGCCTGGGATTCAAACAGATTTGTGTTTCAACACCTTTGCTCCTTGCTAAGTAGCCTTCTCACTAACTTCTGCAAGACATAATTCCTTATTTGGTAACTCATAGGGTTTTGAGTTACATTATAGTTATATGTAAAACTTTATCAAATGTATGGGGTCAGAATGCTACACTGAACCACATTATCTTCAGTTCACTTGTTTGTATGTTCAAGAAAAAATTATGTAAGAAGTAAAGTTTAAAATATTTTATATTTATATTTGAAATATTTACCATAAAAATTTTCATTATGAAGTTATTTAATCTATCCAAAATAAACATTCTAACCAACAAACACAGCACACGCTGATGCTTTAGAGTGGATGTTGAAGGCCACAGAGGGCCTTAACCATTAGATGGGATGCATGTGATGGCACCTTTGTCATTTCCTCATTACCAACACCTACTGTCTCCGGAGGCCTGCTGTGTATCAGTCCTGTGCTGGGCCTCATCGGCGGTGCCTGCTCTTCCCTGACTGAGATCTGTTGCTCTGTAGTATTCCACTTCCCTTTTTACTATTATTGGTTGTATTCAAACAAACCAAATCTAATGTGTTGGTCCTAGATATTATTACTAAACAAATTTTAGCTCTATCACCTCATCCATCTTGTTATAGCACATTTCCGTTATGCAAAGTAGATTTTCCTTATTCACTAATGCTGGTAACCTGTTAACCCCCACCGGGAGTTAGAATCACAATCCACAGATTAAATGAGTTAGTAATCCTGAGTACTTTCACCTGTGCTCAGCACATTGTTAACATCCTATTGATACTGGCTTTTAAGTGCCAAGGAAAGTAAAAAATTATCAGCTGGTTTACCACATGGGTGGGGATGCAGAATTCATTTTGGCTTGAAAAGTAAGTAAGGATTTGACTTAAGTCTTAGGCATATGGAACACAAGACTATTTTCTTCTTTAAGTGCATGTTACAGGCTGTTAATAAGGCTTAGAATTCCCACTTAGGCAAAGATATGAGTAACCTCAGCAAATTGAGAAAGAAACCCCAGAATTGTGTGGAATGATAAACTGTTTCTGCTCCCTTGTATCTTCCAACCTAGACTTAGAATTAAGCATGTAAGAACATTTGAGAGAATCTACCTCATAACTTTTATGTGTTTGGGTTAAGGAATTAGTACATGTTGGACATTTTATGTTCCTTAAAGATTTAAAGGAGTTTAATCCATAAGAATAAATTAAAATGTCTAATTCAGTGCTGGATTTAGGCTTCTAATTTTAAGTTTAAATGTTATCATTTATATATAGCTTTGGAACATTAATAGCCTTTAGGAGTCAACATATCTATAAGTTGAATCTATTGAAAGTTATTTAAATACTCAAGAAGATTTTGTTTAAATCAAACAAAATATTTTAAAAGGAAATTGAATGTTACCTATATAAATGCCATTTGTAATGTTTGTATATGTTTAATTAAATGAGATAAAAATTTTTTCAAATGTCTCCTTAAAGTGATTATTACAGTGTGCTAGACTAATAAATAGAATAAAAAATTTGTAAAAACTACATTTTTTTATTTTATAACTACAATGAGTTGAGTACTAATTTTTAAAAACATCCACAGTGTCTTTTGTTATTATTATTATAATTATCACTATGGTTTTCTTTATTGGTGTGCTAAAACTGCTGTAATGAAGTACCACATATTTGGAGGTTTAATCAACAGAAATTTACTGCCTCGCAGTTTTGGAAACTAGATATCCAAGATGAAGATATCCTCAGATGTAGTTCTTTAAGGTCTGTGAGGGAAAATCTGTCTCGTACCTCTATTATAGCTTCGGGTGGTTTGCTGGAAATCTTTAACATTCTTTGGCTTCTACAAGAATCACCCTCATCTCCGCATTCATCTTTACATAGCATTCACACTATATGAAAGTCTCTCTCTCCAAATTTTTCCTTTTATAAGAAAACCAATCACATTGATTTAGAACCCGTCTAATGTCCTCATTTTAATTGATTTCTCTGCAAAAGCACTATCTACAAATAAGATCGCATTCTGAGATACTGGGAGTTCAACATAACTTTCTTAAAAAGCACAATTCGATCCACAACTCTGCCTATCACAAGTTTTCAGCATTTCTTTCAGCCATGTTTAAATTATTCTCTTAATTAGTTTGTGTTTTGCTTATATAATGTACCAGTTTTTAAACTGATGACACACAGTACTGTGTTCAAATCCTGGCTATGACACTTATTCTGCAAGGAAATTACTTTCCATGTTTTTGTTTCTACAAAATGAGAATGGTAATGTACTCCTTAAAGTGCTACTATGAGAATTAAATAAAATAAAGTCATCCAGAATAATGTCTGATAAACAATAGAATCCAAGTTTCTGAAAGCTTCTACCACTACTATTATATATATTTTTACCGTTTTTTATTCTTGGAGGCAAATAAATATTTGTTCTCATGCATTTTTAAGTTGCTAATTGTTTCAGTGTCCATTGGTTATCACAAACTTAGTGGCTTAAAGCAACAAAACTTTATTCTCTTACTGTTCTGGAGGTCAGACAGAAGTCTGAAAGCTCAGAGGACTAAAATCAAGGTGTCAGCAGGCTAATTCCTCCTTCCCTCTCCAGCATCTGCAGGGGAGACTCTGTTCAAGAGAAAATTATGTAAGAGGTAAAGTTTAAGACTCCAGGGATACTGCTCCTTCCTTCTCCCAGCATCTGCAGGCTCTCATCACTCTGGCATGTGGCCACATCACTCCAACCTTTGCTTCTATCATCATCACATTGCCTTCTCCTTCCTGACTGCATTTCTACTACCTCCCACTCTGAAAGCCCCTTATGATTATATAGGGCCAACCAGAACAGTCAGGATAGTCTCTCCATCCCCAGATTCTTAATTTAGTCATGGCTGCAAAGGCACTTTTACCATGTAAGGTTACATGTACACACACATTGTCCCCAATTTATGATGATTCTACTTATGACTTTCTGACTTTACAATAGTGGGAAGTGATGCCATTGAGTAGAAACTGTACTTTGAATTTTGAATTTTGGTCTTTTCTAGGGCCAGAGATATACAGTACAATACTCTCACACAGTGCTGGGCAGTAGCGTTGAACTGTAGCTACTCATCAGCCATGCTTACACAAAGGTAAGCAACCAATACTCTACAATGTACTATGTGACCAAATGATTTTGCCCAACTGTAGACTAATGTAAGTGTCTTCAGCACTTTTATGGTAAGCTGGGCTAAGCCATGATGTTATTTAGGTCAGGTATACTAGGTGCATTTTTGACTGATGATATTTTGAACTTATTATGGGTCTATTCATTGTAAGTTGAGGAACCTCTGCATTCACAGGTTCTAGAGATTGGGACATGACATCTTTGGGGGGCATTTTTATGCCAATTTGGATTAAAACATTTTTCCACTATCTTAAAATGGGAATTCTTGTTATTTAAAAAATCCAGCAAATATCAGCAATGTGTGCTTATGTATGTGTGCGTAAGACATGTTGGGGGAGCAGTTAATTTTTAAGTTATGAAGATATGACTTAGATAAATATTAAACTAAAAATAAATATATTTTAGAATTAATATTTTCAATTTAACAAAAACTAACATGGGATATATAAAAAAATTTTCGTTAAAAAACTGAATGCTCTGTTATTATGACCCAAGTAATTTATGACTGTGGTACTGGTTAAATTCACTGTTACCTACTATGGAAAAAGTGATTATTTTACAGATAAGGAAACTGAGACAGAGTGGGGGTATGGGAAATAGGGGCATATGTGGTGTTATTCAAAAAAATGTCATGGTACTGCCAAAATAGAATCCTGAGTTTCAGTTCAGAGTTGAAGAAGAAAACATTATTTCCATGAAAAGGAATTTCATTTGCCTATTTTGGCTTTTGTTGCCAATGCTTTTGGTGTTTCGGTCATGAAGTCCTTATCTACACCTATGTCCTTAATGGTTTTGCCTAGATTTTCTTCTAGGGTTTTTATGGTGTTAGGTCTTATGTTTAAGTCTTTAATCCATCTGGAGTTAATTTTAGTGTAAGGTGTCAGGAAGGGGTCCAGTTTCTGCTTTCTGCACATGGCTAGCCAGTTTTCCCAACACCATTTATTAAACAGGGAATCCTTTCCCCATTGCTTGTTTTTGTCAGGTTTGTCAAAGATCAGATGGTTGTAGATATGTTGTGTTGCCTCCGAGGCCTCTGTTCTGTTCCACTGGTCTATATCTCTGTTTTGGTACCAGTTACCATGCTGTATTGATTACTGTAGCCTTATAGTATAGTTTAAAGTCTGGTAGTGTGATGCCTCCCACTTTGTTCTTTTTGCTTAGAATTGACTTGGCTATGCGGGCTCTCTTTTGGTTCCATATGAAGTTTAAGGTGCTTTTTTCCAGTTCTGTGAAGAAGGTCATTGGTAGCTTGATGGGGATAGCATTGAATCTATACATTACTTTGGGCCGTACGGCCATTTTCACAATATTGATTCTTCCAAACCATGAACATGCAATGTTTCTCCAACTGTTTGTGTCCTCTCTTACTTCATTGAGCAGTGGTTTGTAGTTCTCCTTGAAGAGGTCCTTTACGTTCCTTGTTAGTTGTATTCCTAGGTATTTTATTCTCTTTGCGGCAATTGTGAATGGAAGTTCATTCTTGATTTGGCTCTCTTTGAGTCTATTATTGGTGTATATGAATGCTTGTGATTTTTGCACATTGATTTTGTATCCTGAGACTTTGCTGAAATTGCTTATCAGTTTCAGGAGGTTTGGGGCTGAGACGATGGGGTCTTCTAGATATACAATCATGTCATCTGCCAAAATAGACAAACGGGAACTAATCAAACTCCACAGCTTCTGCACAGAAAAAGAAACAGTCATTAGAGTGAATCAGCAACCAACAGAATGTGAAAAAATTTTTGCAGTTTACCCATCTGACAAAGGGCTGATATCCAGAATTTACAAAGAGCTAAAACAGATTTACAAGAAAAAAACAAAGAAGCCCATTCAAAAGTGGGCAAAGGATATGAACAGACACTTTACAAAAGAAGACATACACGAGGCCAACAAGCATATGAAAAAATGCTCATCATCACTGTTCATTAGAGAAATGCAAATCAAAACTACATTGAGATACCATCTCACACCAATTAGAATGGCGATCACTAAAAAATCTGGAGACAACAGATGCTGGAGAGGATGTGGAGAAATAGGAACACTTTTACACTGTTGGTGGGAGCGTAAATTACTTCAACGATTGTGGATGACAGTGTGGTGATTCCTCAAGGACCTAGAAATAGAAATTCCATTTGACCCAGCAATCCCATTACTGGGTATATATCCAAAGGATTATAAATCATTCTACTATAAGGACACATGCACATGAATGTTCATTGTAGCACAGTTTACAATAGCAAAGATGTGGAACCAACCCAAATGCCCATCGATGATAGATTGGACAGGGAAAATATGGCACATATACACCATGGAATATTATGCAGCCATCAAAAACGATGAGTTCGTGTCCTTTGTAGGGACATGGATGAACCTGGAAACCATCATTCTTAGCAAACTGACACAAGAGCAGAAAATCAAATACCACATGTTCTCACTCATAGGCGGGTGTTGAACAATAAGAACACATGGACACAAGGAGGGGAGCACTACACACTGGGGTCTGTTGTGGGGAAATAGAGGAGGGACAGTGGGGCATGGGGAGTTGGGGAGACAGAGCATGGGAAGAAATGCCAGATATAGGTGATGGGGAGGAAGGCAGCAAATCACACTGCCATGTGTGTACCTATGCAACAATCTTGCATGTTCTTCACATGTACCCCAAAACCTAAAATGAAATAAAAAAATAAAAATAAAAAAAAAAAGAAGAAAAGGGATTTTACCTGCCTTACCAAGTAAGGTAGAACGTTACTATCTCAGAAGAGGAGTATAAGTGTCTGATAAGATTGTGGTCCAAGAGCAGGAAGAACTGAGAATGCAAAGTTCCCACATGGTCCAAATGGAAATGAAGCTGGGTATCCCACAGATGTCTCACACAGCTGCAAAGCACAGTGTAGGGAAAGTGAGCCCATCACAAAAAGCAACAGAGGTAGACAGTAACACCTCCTCCTTCACCTTCTACAGTTTCTCACTGGCATTTCTACAAATTAAAATTACAATTTAGGAACAGTTTGGAATTAGAAAATTGTACTGAATACAAGTAAAGAAAATATAATCCTAGAATGAGAAGCAAGAGACCAAGATTTTTATTTCTAAATATATGGACGATAAGACATCATTAATATCATCCTACTTCAAAACACTAAGACATTCTGGGTAATATATAACAAACATCAATTTAAATGTACAGCCTAGCTCTTGAGAAATCAAGGAGATTTCCCCAAGGCCAAAAATAAAGAGAACGTTGAAAGCCAGAGAGTTAAGCTGATGCTTTCACTCCCTTGGAAGCGCTCAGTTTTAAAGGCCTCCTTAACTGTCAGCACGTTAATTCAATTATGCATGTAAAAGGTTTGAGAAAAAAATCACCATCAAAAAGTAGAACATCTCAACCAAGACTGGGGAAATTATATATATGTAAAAAGCAGAGAAACAGGGAACTACTTGAGGGGCACAGCTGAAATACTTTTTATCTTGGACTCATGGTATCCTTTTCAAGCATTTGACAATAAATATCATGCAAAGTAACAGTTTGGGATGGAATGAAGCAAAATTTCAAAGCTCTGTTTATGCTTAAGTCATGCTCTTCAGAGTTGTTTGATGCTTGTCATCTCTAAAAATCTGTCTAAAATTTAGCAAATCTTTTTTTTTTTTTTTGTGCAATATTGTGTTTAAGACAGTCTTGCTTTGTCGCCAGGCGCCTGGCAGGAGTGCAGTGGCGCGATCTTGGCTCACTGCATTTTGCCTCCTGGGTTCAAGCAATTCTACCTCAGTCTCCCGAGTAGCTGGGACTACAGACATGTACCACCAAGCCCAGCTTATTTTTGTATTTTAGTAGAGATGGGGTTTCACCATGTTGGCCAGGATGGTCTCAATCTCTTGACTTCGTGATCCACTGGCCTTGGCCTCCCAAAGTGCTGGGATTATAGGCGTGAGCCACCGCGCCCGGCCTTAGCAAATTTTTTGTTACAGTATTTGTCTTGCTTTTCTCACTTCCTCCTATGTCTTTCCTCTTTTTTATTCTCCTTTTCATCTTTAGCTAATGCCAATGTCTGTTTAATAAATATTAATTCCCAGCTGATTTTATCCTAAAACGCATCAATGGGTCTCTTACTTCATGGTGCATCTTACCTTCCTCTAGGGAAAAAGTCCCTCTTCCCCCAACCCTCAAGGCCCCCCTTCCCCCACCGCCCTTGGTTTCTGACCAAACTCATCATGTTACTACTTTGGATCCCAGAGCACTTAGAAATTACCTTGCATATTTTCTCTTTCTCAGGTCTCTTCTCTCTCTTCTCTCTCTCTCTCTCTCTCTCTGTCTCTCTCTCTCTATATATATATATACACACATACACACATATACATATACAAGTCTCCCTCTCTATCTCTCAGAATTTAACTTTGCTCAAGTATTGCTCAAAATCATAAATTGAAATAAAACTTTTCCTCCACAATTACATAGACCTCTATTTCGTCTATTTTTTTCTCTTAATAATCAACACTGCTGAAAACATAACCTATGCATATTTTCTATTTCCAAAACCTTCATTTCAAATCTCCAAACTGCGTACAGGCCATTAACCCCTTAATCTTACCTTGACTAAAACTTCTTACACATGGTCAGTAGTGACTTGCTTGATGCTAAATTGAATGACAAGTTTGGTTGTTGATCTTTACTGTCTGCTCTGAAGCTTGGGACACTAATGATCTACTCCTCCATCTTAATTACTTTCTCTATCTTGAAATTGTTTTTTCTTTTGTGTACGTGACCATGGTTTTTTAAAATTTCTACCCCTACTATGACAAGAATTTCTCAAATTCCCAACCCTAATGTCATCTAAAATACTACATAAAGGAATTCTCCCCCCAGTCAGAATATAGAGGAAGGCTATTAGAAAATTAATGACCTTCATAGAACTGTGGCAAGTTAATAATCAAAAGTAGACTCAGATTTAAAATCCTACTCATGACCATAAAAGAAAACCTCATGTTTTCTCTGTTTATCTGTTTTATTCTTTTCTTTCACTGTCATTTTTCTTCGTCCTGAAGTTCTGCTTGCTCGTTGATTTACTTGAGATTTTATTTCATCTCATATTGCCCTATGTATGAAGCAGTGATTTATATGCCTTGAGTACTAGTCAGGTATTTCAATTTAGAAATAATTCTTTGATATAGTAGATTTAAAGCCGTAATTCATTGAGTATAAACCTGTGTAGAAGCCTGAAATTCTGATAATGCCAAAACAGTCACAATGTTTAGGATCTTCTAAGTCAAGAAATTCGACAAGAAATTTAAATTTGAATTTAATTCAACAAAGAATTCTCACTCAGATCGTGTGAGAAAAACACGATGAGGACTGGGCCCATGAACTCTGATGCTCTAACACAAAAACACCATTTTGATTTAAAGTTTACACATAACCTTTATCCATAAATATGTCTTCTATAAACAAAATATTTCTTTAGAACCCTGAATTTGGCTGCAAACTATGTCCTGGAAGGACCTTATGTTGAGTACATTGAGCTGTATATTGGAGGTTATAAAATTTTTTAAGAGACAGATATCACAATGCCTAGCATGTTTCCAAATTGAATTTCAAAATGTATAAATTATTAGTATAAATGACCACCCTGCTACTTCAAATACTTTCAATTTCTTTCTTTTTGCTTGGTATAGGGTTTTGATTAGGCCCAGTATAGACAGCAGGAGTGAATTTGATGGCATATCTCACCACATTGGGATAAACTACAATGTTCTCAAATGACTCAGCTAAGGCACATGAAGAAAGCTATCTTTTTCTCTGGTACTCTGTAAAACTAATGAAATTACCCCCAATAAGCACAGAAAATGTTCTGACACTTATAGAATCCCATTAAAACTTGAAGAAATTGATTGCTTTCAGAAATAGTCTTTGTTTCTTCTAAAGTTTCATGGAATTACATATAAAGGCCCCTCTCTCCAAAGAACCAACTTTAAAAAGTTCTTACAAGGTGACTCTCCTCAAACTGCCAGTTAGCGAAGCCAGAATGTCAACTAAACATTACGAAGATATATTGCTTTACAAAAACAAGCAAACAACAGTCATTAGTGAGAAGGTGATGTGAAAGTGCTCAGAAAGAAGCGAATGGGCCACTTATTGAAAACATACTTCAGTTATAAATACCAGATGCTATTATCCCCTTTTCAACACATAAATATGAGCCTGAGATAGTCAGTGTAAGAACTGAAATTAGAAAAAAGAACTCTATGTTGAAGTATGCATAATAAATTATTTCTTAAAAATAATATAAAATAAATTATTTCTTAAAAATTTATTGCATGCCAATTAGACTGCAGTGATGGAGCTGAGCATTGATGGGAATCAGAGACGTATTTACACAATAACCAACCTCAAAAGTCTTAGAATTTAGCACAGAAAAAGTAATATGTATTCACGAATGACTATGACACAAAGGTGACTAAAATATCGCCATAATAGAAGTACAAACAAAATACTCTGATAACAAAGAAGAAGAAAACATTTTCTTTCAATAAAGTGATTTTTGGATGAAGCAGAGAAATTTTATTAGTATTTTACAGGAGCATAGAATTCCAAGATAAAGGAATCTCATTAGTAAAGACGTAAAATTATTAAGGCGCATCTGGTGTAGAGAGGTCAGCACATTATATGCTTGGATTTGACTATTGCAAATGTATAAATTTATAAAGGGAAAGGTCACAAACAGGGCAAGGTATACCAGAGGAGACAGACATAGTTTTTATGGACAATTAGGAGTCACTGAAGAGTTTTGAGGATGTGCATAATATAAACTTACCAAACTTAATATTTTAGAAACAAAAAACGTTGGTAGTAATATTAAAAAGTCACACAGACTATAGTTAATAGTATTCAACAAGATCATTAAAGAAGAGAAAGACTGAAGGTAGAGATGCTATCCTGATAATCTAGGTAAGAAACAATTAGGACACGTGCCACATCAGAGTCCAGGAACATGAAATAAAGAACAGTAGTTAGTAACAAGCAGTGCTAATAAGTAACCAATAATCAGTAAACTACAGTCAGTGTGCCATTGAGGATACCCTGCCTTTATGGAGATTATAGCATAAAATAGTATCCAGGGTAATAAATGGAAATCATAATCCTGAACAAAAGCTTTTAATCAATCATAGTAATCATGAATATAAATAAAATGTATAAGACTGAACAATGTAAATGCATAAAAAGTCCTTTTTTCACATCTGCAACCCAGTTGAAAAGATAGGATTTTTACATGAAAACCATACATTTAAGTAGAGAGCTACATATGCTAAGTTCCCAGCAAGTAACATGGACACTAGGTGGGAAAGCAGCTGAGAAGAGATGGATAGGATGGATGTCAGAGTGTTGTGAAGTAAGTGGAGCTTAAGTTAAAGCAACAAGACAAAATGATGCCAAAGGAAAGACAAGAAAGGGGAGGGCATTTTGGGCAACAAAATACAAACAAATGTTCAGAATTAGAAATAAAATTAGGCAGGAATGAAAGGAAATTCTTAGGATAATACAGTGAGAATATCTTTAGAGATATGAAGTAATCAAAGTGTACAGGATGCTAAATTGTAAGCTGAAAATGGGACACCATTTCAGCAGCCATATTCCTTTTAAATATTAAAGGGAAAAATATGTCAAAGCAGTTTATTAAGAAGATTAAGGAAGGTTAATTAATCTGCACTTCCAGTGTTACTCTCTGCTACCCTGGTAGGGTCTGGACCAAGGCGGATCAAGTGAAAAAGAAAAGGAAGATATAGAAGTAAATAGGAAAAGGGCATGGTGATTTAATGTCTATAGAGCTAGGCATTGGGAATGAAGTCAGGTATGGCTCCAAGTTTTTAAGCTAGGATCTTGGGGGAATTATTATGCCAATGATAGAAATAAAATAATGTGAGATGTGAAATATATTTAGGAAAAGAGAGTGAATATGTTGTCAGATCATTGAAAATTAGGTAATAGCTAAAGATCCAATTGGTAGTTAGAAACCCAGGTGAATGTTCAGGGACCAAGTCAGGGCTGCAGGTATATGTAATAAGTGTATAAAATATGCAATGACATTCAAATAATATAATGACTAATATTGATAACATTTGAAATAGTTAAGCTATAAGACAGACAGGAGCAATAAATGAATTATATGCACTGGTTACAGAGATATAGGAAAAATAAGTTAATTGTCCTGTCAGGAAGTTTAAAACTTAGTTGGCAGGAAATGTATTGTTTAAATATTATATATATATATATTATATATATAAAATATATATATATGTGTGTGTGTGAATATATATATATATATATATATATGTATGTATAAAAGTCAAGCATGTCATATTTAGGAAATTAGGAAACATTGAACATCTTTTAACAGCAGAGTGTCAATTGTCAGACATTCCTCTTTACAGATTCCCCGTTCTCCCTTTCCCCAGGTTCTATACCTCTGAACTCCTTGTGCATGTGGTACATATTACTACCCATGTAACAGAACTGAGCCTAAACTGAACCACTTGTTCTCTCTGACACTGCTCAAAAATTAGACTCTAATGCCTTGAAATAACTGTGTCAAATGTTGTCTCAAATACTGTTTGGTGTTTTTATTTGAAATGCGATTTTTTTTTTCTGTTTCTATTTTTATATGGTACAAACCAATTTCATGCAATAACTTTAGGGGATGGCACTCTTCTCCAATGTGAATATAATTTACAAAATAAATTCTGTAAAGATTATCTACCAAATATATAGTAATGCCTTTTTGAACCCATATAGGAGACCAGGAGTATTTGAAGAGTCTCCTTAGATAATCAACCTTTATTATTAAAAAACTGAAATGTCCTTATGTTTATTTGTTGTTTCTCAAATGTAGCCTGACTTCAGAAGCTGAGTTAAAAATTATTAGTGCATCCTTTTTTTTGAGATTTTTCTATTTGGCTGTTTTCTGCTTATCACACAAAGATTGCATCAACTGAACCATTCATTTAATATATAATTGGAATGATCAGCAAAGTAAATGTGCTTCAAAGCAACAATATAAAAGTCCAATAATTTACAAATAGAAGAAGAAAGTGGATTGTAAAAATAGTAATTTTGATGTGATTTCTTAAATATGCCTAAAACTTAGGATAAAATAAATTCACCAGCAATTTTATATATCAGGTATAAGAATAATACAGGATTCCAATTTATAAACAACAAGAATCCCTGTTTATGTAACAAATATATCATCCCTTAAAATTAAAAATTCTTGCATTAGTAATGGAAAAGAGGTTAATAACAAAAAGAAATATATTCCTGTGTTAGGTTCATTGTTGACTTTACATATCTTATTTCATTAATTATTTCATAGCATAGGTATTAGGATTTTAAAATTCCCAAATGGTGTTCCAGAAGGCTGATTTATATATCTTTATTACTGATGGAATAGTGTGAAATGTCACAGGCTCTAAAACCACTTTCCTTTTTATATTTCACTTCACAACTTCAGGCTAATATTAAAATATTTAGTAGAGTCTGATCATTTCCTGCTGGTTGGATTGTATTAAAAATATATGGCTTTATGGGCATAGAAATTAAATATGTGAACAATCAGGCTTTGTAAGAATATACCACATGTTAACCTAAGTAAGAGCAATAAAATATAAACAGAATGTGAAGATTTAGAACATTCTCATAATGTATGTTCTTTTTATGAACTAACTGCTCTGTTGTGGATTGCATTTTACAGACCAGGAAAAAAATATGTAATTTTAAAGATTCTCTTATGCAGTTTTTAAGATGATAAAACTAAATTAATCTCTAGTTGAGTTTTCATCATAAATCACTTCTAAGGTGAGAAGCTACCTGATGGACTGCTCTGACATCTTGACAATAAAAAAGAGCTTATGACAGTTCTGGGGGGAAGGGGAACTTGTTCCAAAGTGTTTTCCA
Source organism: Sapajus apella (assembly GCF_009761245.1). NCBI lineage: Eukaryota > Metazoa > Chordata > Mammalia > Primates > Cebidae > Sapajus > Sapajus apella. The sequence goes on from NW_022436946.1 coordinate 55,411,389, forward strand.
ACAGTTAAGCAGTAAATCAATGACTAACAAAATCCCTAACCTGCCACATCTTACCATGATTATATGAAATCTAGATTGCAATATAATATATAATTTTTCCCAATCCTAGGATATGGCCCAGTTGAAAAAAAAAGTTACTCCTATACATCTTATTTTTTAAATCCTGGATAAAGGTTTGTTTGCTCACAACCATGTAATTTCTAAGAGAATGTGACAACTATTTCAACAATCGCTTACTAAAAGCCCAGGAAATGTTATTCCAGAAAAGTTGTAGAGTTATTTTTTTTCTCTCTCATTTGATGATTGTATTTGTTCATTCTCCCAGATTTTTGGCTATGAATAAATTTAATAATTCAACTTTAATAATACAATTATTCTACTTATTTGAAAGGAAATAAAATGTAATAATTTTAAATATATGCTAACTTTAACTGTGTATATTATATAGAATTACAATAGTGTAAGAGAATATGGGAAGTTTATTTTGTATTATCTAGAATAACCTGATTTATCTGCAGACTCCCTACAACCTATCCATTAAACTGAATTTCTTGTAGAAAAAGCTGTGACCAATTTCAAAGGAAGGTGAATTATGCTCAATATTTGCAAATGTCATTTATATACCACCAATGCCAGACAGGCTTTCTTGGAAAGTGTTACTTGTAAAAGTGTAACAGTTTCCTTAGAAAAGAAAAGAAAAAAATTAAAAGAAAAAGAAAACTCAAGCATGTACTCACAGATAATAATCTCTCTTATCTGGAAAAATTACAGGAAAATGAAAAAAAGTTAAGGTATCTTTGTAATGCCATCTTCTATGCTGCCAACTCATGTCCATGATATTTGAGTTAACCTTTGAAGATATAGGATACAAGTGTTTTCATTTCCATTTTGTATTTGTTTCAACTCATTTCCAAAGTTACTGTTAGTATGAAGTGATCAGACTGTTTTTCTTTAAACGGTGTTGCATCTGCTCATATGCCACCAACACAAAATAAACATAATTGAAATGTATTTACTTATGCATTGGAGTTGATATAATGTGGACTATAATTTTGCAAATACAGAATAGTCCTCAAACATAATTCATCATTCTGCTAGATAACATATTTTCATAGAAGCCTTCATAAGTTGGTATCTTCATCTTTTTTAGTGCCAGGATTTAAATCAGGTCAAAAATCTCTTAGGATCACAGAGCCTGCAGATTTTCTTGATAAGGCCTGCTATAGATAGGTGATATAAAAGCAACATTTAAAATTAAATTTGTTTTAATTTTGAAATTTAATTTGCTTCTAAAATCAGAACTGAAGTGGTGTCTTAGAGTCATTTATCATGCAAGTGAACAAAGGTGCCCTGTGAAGCAGCAGCTTCACCCCATAAATGGGAGCTGCTTCCATCCCCATCTCTGCCTGCATGCTGTAACAATAACATTATGCCATTCTAGGATAACATTGTTATTTATAATTTTTAATACTGTCTATGTATTTGCTCACTTCCTCATGTATTTATGTAAAGAATTATTAATAACTACTTAACTTATTTGGTCCATCTTGGTAAAATGAATAACAAATTGGTGTTTGGGGGGCGATGTACCATGCAAAATGCTAATGGGATTCCTGAATGGAAGATATCCAGCATGGATCAAGACCTTGCCCATATGTGGGGTTTTTGTCTAAGCAATCTTTTTATAAGCTTTTTATTGCTTCAACAGCTACCGAAGCAAACAGAGACATATTATTTATTAATTGTGCACCGTTAATAGTGAGGTCTCACCAACTGCCAATCCATATGGACATAAAGCCCTCAGTCCTAAATCTGCTCAGATTAATTTCTTTCAATGGCATCCAACAGCGTGAGGGCGAAGTGAGAACCAGGTTGTGCTCCTGCCTTTTTATGCCATGCTTGGCAGATTAGTTCACTAGGACTTCTTTACAAGCACAAAAAGCTGCAGTACTTCTTGGTCCTGTCCAGGCGAGAGATTTGCTGAGATGAAGATAAAAGGACTTTAGATCTGTTGTGTTTTTCCCAGCTCCTCTCCAAAGCCTGCATAATCCTTTTGTTTCAGAAAAAAAGATTTAAAAAAGATAAGAAACGTGTTTCAACAAACCCAAACAGTTACAATATCTAATTACATTAAGGGTAACCCTAAGTTGAAAATGTTAAAAGTGAAAAAAAAAAAAAAAATAGATCCAGTTGCAGTTTCAGGAAGTTTGTATTTGTGATTACTGGCTAATTTAGTAATAAAGTTATTTATGTAAAATGTAAAAACTTATTAACCTAATCATTACCACATCCACACACAGCAAATACCAAATTTCATTATGTTAATTTTAAAAGCTGGGGTCACATTCTGGTCTTTTCTAAATTTCCAAGTTAGCTTAATATTGCTATATGAATATCAGTTCAGAGAAAAGACCCAAAGTTAGCTACTTCCAAAGCTATTTTGTGCCGATTGCCCGCTCCCATTTTTACAGAGCAAGGATGATCATTCAAAGAGTTTTATTTTTCCCTACTCTCTTCGATGTTGAATGGAGGTTTTAAGTGTGTATATGTGTGATGTTTCAACAATGAATTAAACTGCAATCAAACTAAAAGCAATTTAGTTGTCCTTCAAGGCAGCATCTTTATTCTGTAATCTAGTCGTTCATTAAACTGTTAGAAAACTAACAGTTACTAGTTTGTTCAATAAATTGTTAGTACACTGTTGGAAAAGTTAAAACCACTGAATTTGTGAGACTTCTCTGCTCAACTAGGAATGCTGAAATCTGACCTCACTCTCTGTATTGGGAGAAAAATAAAAACAAACTTTAAAAAAAAAAAAAAAGCCACCTGTAGAGAAAAGCTGGAATTCTTAGCAGTAGAAACTATAGATACATTTTAAAATCTAGAATCCTAGTTATTTTAATCTTCTCTACTCAGTGCTTAAAGTAGTTAGGTAGGCATATATCCTATAAGAAATATCTTTGAAGAAGGCTGTTACATAAGGAAGAAATCAGTGTGTTTACAATCACCCTAGCTGCAAATGGTGAGAAATCAGCCAGGGCACTTTTCCCGGTTTCTGCATGGGGCTGCAAGACCAGAAAAAGTAATTTTCCTTAAGTAATAACCAAGCCCTTCAAGTAAGGGGTAAACTTGTAGCCTATGGAAATCTCTGATTTTCCACAGAAACAATGTTTTAAAAGTATTTACTCTTTGCAGTGTTAATACTCCCTTTATATTACTTTTTGTTTGCTTTCAAACAAGTCATTTAAGTAAGTCACTGCTGCTTCCTGATGAGTGTTTTATATTTAAAGTTGATTCAGTTTTAGTGGTTTTCTAAACTTTGTATATTCTACTCTGGAGTAATATTTAATTGCTTCAGTAAACTCACCACAGAGGAACTTGACTGTGTATTTTCTTCCTTTTCTTTTGTTATCTCTTCTCTTCTTTCATCTTTAATTTTTAAATCCAGGAGGGTTCAACTGCCATTTTGTTAAACATGAAGATTTCTTCTAAACAATTTGAGAAGGATCTGTCCTTTGACTGTCTGAAGGATCTCAGGCAGCAGCTTGCTCTAGATCTAATGAAAATTTGTCTGTGCATATGCACAAATTGACTGAAGAGAGTACATCAAATGTTAATTCATAGATGCAGAATATGCAAATATAGATTCTAAACTTACTGCACCATCATTTTTAATGAAATAAGTTATTCAGCCCTTACATTTAAGGAAATAATAAAATAATGCCTTGGCTCAGTGCACTGGAATATAGAGTCTCTTCCTCTTAATTCACTGTTTGCCAATTTACTTCTCTTTGCCACTGGATGAATTTGAACTTACTGAAATATAAGGACTTTTAAATAATTCTTAGCTTTGGTAAGCTGACAGTAAAAATTTCTGGTTGTGTACAAATTATATGGTAGTATGGTTTGACCCACATATAAAGCTGTACATGAATGAATACAGCACCCTCCCTTCATCTTCAGGGAATACATTTCAAGATTTCCAGTGGATGCCTGAAAGTGCGAATAGTATTAAATCTTACATACATTGTGTTTTTTTCTATACATGCATACCTATGATGAAGTTTAACTTATAAATTAAGAATAGTAAGATATTAACAATAACTAATAATAAAGTAGAACGTTTATAACAATATGGTCAAATAAAAGTTATATGAATATGGTCTCTCTCTCTCTCTCTCTCTCTCAAAGTACCTTATTTTACTGTACTCACCTGTTTTTGAACCTTGGTTGACTGAGGATAACTGAAACCACAGAAATTGAAACCATGGATAAAGCGGGGACTACTGTAATCCTGAGACAGATTGCTTATGTCTACAATGTTGATGCAAACTTGATAAAAGTATTGCTGCTTCACCAAGATGAGAACTTATAAAACAACACATAAACCTTATTTGTATCTATAATATTTTGAAAATTGAAGACATATAAATATGAAATCACATTTGAATTGAGTATTAATTATATATACATTGACCATAAAATATTATTTTTAACTAAAGTTTCTCACTATAGAGGAAGAAATTTTTGATTAATTTTAATCATAGTTGAGAATATTTACTATGATGAAAAATATTAGCCATTATTTCATAATCAATGGTTTCACCAGAAAATTTTGAAATTAAAGAATTTTTCATTGAGCAGCAGGGCATTCCTATAAAATTCTACTACAGAACTGTTTTTCCCAATAATGTGTGGAGACTCCTCATTATTTAAAGAGTACCATGCTCTTCAAGAAACAAAGTATAATGATATGCAGAGAAAAGTTAAGGAACATATTTGGGGTGAGTTAAGACAGATGTTGAGTCAGTCTATCCAGATTCTGTCTCACCTACCCATCATTTCATGTTCATGTTGACTTGTATTGATTTGCTTTAGTTTAAGCAAACTAACCATCACCACTCGAGTAAAAGAGATGAAACAGCAGGAAAATATGATGCAAATAGGTGAAAAACTAAAAAACTAGGGGAAGAGCAATATGGATCTAGTTCAGAGACATCTTATTAATTTAACACCTGAATTTAAGACCTTATAACACAAAATATCAAATGCAAGTAGATGCAACATAAAATAATCTAATCATACAAATCTTATTAAGCTGCCCTTGGCATCCTGGGGAAGAAAGACTTGTTTTCTTTGTTGTTTTGTTTTTGTTTTTAAGGGTCAAGTGTTTACTATAGATACATTATACAACATTCAATAGATTATAGATGTACTAACTTACCTATGTCATTTATTAATCCATTCATTCATTCTTTAAACATTGAGGCAAAGCAGCCTCTTGTATTAAACTGTAACCTAGGTATACAGTATATCCATGGAGACAAACATGTTAATTTTTAATTGTATAGAATAAGATTATTCATAAGAAAGGCATGTAACAAATATGAATAGGCAACTATTATTTTAAGTAATGTTAATTATAATCCTGAGGTTGTTAGTATAAATTTCCTGCTTAAGTGATGCATCTGAATGGCATAATGTTGCCTTAATCTCAATGGTTTCGACAATTGGAAGAGGACACTTGTTTAAATTCCATAGAAATTTTATGATTAAAGATTTAAAGTACACAATTCTGTGAAGAAAATAAATAACAGCAAGGCATTGCATTAAAGCTTTTGGAGGAATGAATATATTAAGTTAATTACTTTTTTGTCATTTTGTATTTGAGAAATTTCAAACCCTGTTTATACTACAGTTTTAAAACTTATTTCCATTTAATAATAAGCTGCTTGTATATTTAGATGCATTAAAGCATATTACTATTATAAAAGTATAAATTCTAAAGTCATGCCCTTTTCTGAGTTATTAAAGTCAAGATTACAATGGCTTTTTAGTCTGTCAAATTTTAAAAACAACTGAAGAAAGAAAAGTGAACAATACATATGAATACAAATGTAATGGAAATTAAGAAGTGAGAAATATTGATCAATGGAAGAGAAAAAAATAAATCTTGACAGAAGAATAAATAGGCCATAAGCAGTTTTCAGTGGCATGCTTATGGTACTTAGCAATGTGTATATACCCAAAAAGACAAATATAACACACTAGGCAATTGTAGTGGTGGTGGTTGTAAAAAAGAACTGTGCCTTTGTAATGTGTTAACACTTAGAATATGTTTTATCAAAGAAATATTTTACAAGGGTATAATTTTAATAAAATTATAAAGTAATTTTCACTCAGTCCAAATATCTACCAGATATATAACTCTAGATTTCATAAACTTTGTGTTTGTATGTATGTGTGTGTGTGTGAGTGTGTGTGTGAGAGAATGAGAGGAGAGAGACAGAAACGGAGAGAGAGAGAGAGAGAGAGAGAGAGAGAGAGAGAGAGAGAGAGAGAAAGTAGGGGTTGAAGGGTAGAAACAATAAAAAAGAAAAATAAAAGAGACAGACAGAAAATGCCTGAACCTACTAGTAAATAAGAATATATTGGGTATAGAACTAAACAGGGCACAACTATACTCAGCCACATTTAAGTTTCTTCTTCTAAGGATGTCGTTCGTATAAGTGGCAGAAAGTTGTTTTGCTTTGGTCTGATTTCCTATTGTGTTATTATGTTTATCTTATTTTATCATTTGCATTCAATATTATTTATATTCCATTCTACTCTATATCCTGGTTTCATAACCTTCCTCATTTAAGACACATAGCATCATGGAACATTGCTTCCATATTTGCTCAGTGATCATATTAAGACAAGTTGTTATTGTCAAAGAATGTTTGCTTCTCCCTACCACACAATGCAAAATTCCAATGACTTGAATTGCTTACTTAGTAGATAGGTGGATTTTTTTTGTTATATATTCTGCCCAGCTCTCCAAATTTAAAAATTTCTGCTTGTTTTCTATATGCTGAATTATCTGTCAACCTTCAAAAGGGAGTTTACAGAAACTGTTGGACCAAGAAAGAAGAAAAAGTAATTGCCTGATTTAAATCTAAGAAGACACATTTCTCCTTCCTAAGCAAATGATTTTGTTTAGGTTTCTCCCACATGTTTCATATGTTTGACAGGAAATGGTCACTTGTTCAATGTCCAGGAAAGAATCATTATTTATCTAAATGGGTCATAGTAGTCTCTTTCTCTTTACCAATGATTATTTTAGTCCTAATATGCAACATGGTTCTGGTGGATGTCACATGAAGGAACTTCTGCAGGGTAGCATTTGAGAAAGGTTTACCACTATGATAAATACATCCTTTCTAATCTTATATTTTATTGTTAGCATAGACTCTGTGTTAGGCCATTATTGTATTGCTATAAAGGAATACCTGAGACTGGGTAATTTATAAAGAAAAGATGTTAAATTAGCTCACAATTCTGAAGGCTGTGCAAGCATGGTGCTGACATCTACTCAACTTCTGAGGAAGCCACAGGAAGTTTTTATTTGCTGCAGAAGCTGAAGTGGAAACAGGCATATACCACTGCAAGAGCAGAAGAAAGAGAGAAAGTTGGGGGTGGGAGGTGCTATATACTTTTAAACAACCACATCTCATGAGAACTCACTCACTATTGGGAGGACAGCACCACGCTATAAGGGATCCATCCTCATGACCCTAACACCTCTCATCAGGCCCCAGCTCCAACACTGGGAATTACATTTCAACATGAAAGTTGGGTGGGACAACAACTAAACTATATGAGACTGCATTAGCATATTTCAATCAAGAGAAATCTAGCATAATGATGGGGAAAATGTAGATAAAACATACCTCCATGTACAGCTATGTACCACTAGGCAGTGCAGTTTTTCTAATAATCCTACAGTTGCCCAGAGTCTATCACAAATTCCATAGAAAGCAGAGTTTAGTAAATCATATATTACTACTTCTTTATGAAGTACAATCTTAGTCTGCATAAATGATGAAATCAGAGAGTACCAGAAAGTAAGAAAGCCTCTTTAGGATGTTTTATCAAACTGGTCATCACCTGTATGAAATGTGGCTGATTCCTCCATCTGGAACTGTTCTCTTCCAAAAATACAATTAAAAGACTACTTAGGACAGCTTTAGAATTGGTGAGTATTATGTAGAAACGAGTAGAAAATAAGCACATTTTATCTAGGAGCTCCTCTTTCCTTCATGTAATTTGGTATTCCAGAAGGAGAGGAAAGAGGTAAAAACAAAGGACTTGGAGTGGTGAAAAGTGATACATAATGGTACATATTTGTACCTTCATTATAACTATTCCTTCAGTTTTTCATTTCTTTGTATAGATAAATCTTCTGATACCACATTTCTTCAGTGTGAAGTACATTCCTTATAGCACAGGTCTGCTATTAAAAGATTCTCATTTTTTTGGTCTGAAAAACTATTTAACCTGCTTGCATTTTTGAAAGATTTATTCACTGGATATTGAATTTTGGATTTTCAGTTTACTTCTTTTCATACCGAAATATCATTCTAGAGTCATCTGGCTTACAAAGTTTCTCATAGAAAGTCTTCTGTAATTCTTAACTTTTTCCTGCTTATTTGCTAACTTTGTCTTAGAAATGTTCTGTTACTCTAGTCTCTCTTTAGTCTTAGGAAAGCCATATGCATCTGAGTCTTGGAGTAGAAGTTTTAGCATTGATACCCTACTTCTTCATGGCAGTCCAACTCAACTTGTTATCTGTGTTTGATATTAAGTGGGGGTACCCTACCCTCCTTCAGCAATAGGAAACCTCTGATTGGTGCACATCGAAGATGTAAAACCTAAAAATATTGGCCATTCTCCAAGATACCTAAAGTTATTATTTCACCAGAGAAAAGAGTCCTGGAAAGGGCTTTGCATCTATTTCCTGGGTTACCACTTATCACTTCACTTACCCTTTCTGGATGTGAGTGTTCACTGCCCCTCCCAAAGCAGCTTAGGCCTTTGTTTCATATGACAGAAGAGTCCACAGAGGTGCACAGTATGTTTAAAGCCATCAATCACTTCCTGAATTCCCTCTCAGGGATAAGCTATCTCTTGTCTATTATCCTGTGCCCAATTTTTCTCATGAGCACCTGATAGAAACCATGGGAAAATGCTTGTGAGAGAATGCAAGCATTTTTGTGTCTGGAGCTGCTAAATATTCTGGACTGATATATCTGCCTTGTCTTCTGTTTGTTATACAGTTTGCTGATGTTGTCTTATAATTTACATGGTAGCTGGGATATCTTTCTTCTTTCTTCTGCCATTGGTCAAACAGTTTATACACTTATATCTTCTTGTAGGTTCTTATTCTTTCTTGGAATTCAGGTCATTTGGTTCCCTTCCTTATTAATTTAAAGCTCTGATGTACTCAAAAAGGTTATGATTTAGTAGAATATTTGGATTCTTATTATTAGCATGGGAGCAACACATTTTGTTCCTGAAATAGCCACTTTAGGATACCTGTATGAAGATAAAGATAATAAGCTCATCAATGTTTATAGTTTCATTTTTAATATCATGAAAGCTATATCAGAATGTAAGAAATAATCTGCTAAGTTTTTTTTCCCATGAAAATGCATATTATTTATTGAGAAAAGGATTAATATAAAATACAGATGTGAGTACTGGGAAGGGGTAACCATAGTACTCAAACACTTTTTCTAAGGGAATTCTCCTTTTGGACTTTTCTAAACTCTCTTCTTAATAAATTGAAGATATATACAACTTAAAAATACAAAATTAGATATGTGATTTTCCAGTCTCAAATTCAGTATGAAGTGATAGTTTTCAGCTATTTTACTTTATGGGCATTTGAAGTCCCCAGTGAAATAAAGACAGAAAGGGTGTCAGTGCAACATCCTGCAACACCTGCAAATTTACAATTACAATTGTTGATTGCTGATTTTCCAAGTCAGAAGAAAAACCCATTGATCAAGCAACACTAATTTTATTAGAACTTCTGGAGTAAGGAAAAATGTCATCTTAACATACAGACATATTGACAAATTCTTAGTTGTGTCTCCGAATACGTATACAGTTTTGCTGTCTTGGATCAAGTTGCTAATGCTGGGAATTGATTGAATGGACAAAATAGATGATATAATAGTTTAGAAATGCTGCACATGTCAAGGCAAGTGCCTTTAAAGGAGTTTTGATAAGTAAACAGTTATTTAATAATTGAGATATTAGTACAGGTGATCATTTGCTCTTATCCTGATACAAGAGCTTTTTTGCTGGTACAAGAAACTTTGAAGGGATTTTCTGAAGCAAATAAATAAGTTATTTAATGATGTATAGTCTAATCTCCTGTACATGAATTTCCAGGAGCACATAGCTAAGTTATGTTGACACAAGTAACTCCAATTATTAGTCCTGATTGTTAAACTTATTGTAGCAAGGTGGTTTACATAATTTTTACAATGATGGTGTTTTAGTTATCTGTTGTTGCAAGCAAACCATCCCAACACTTGCTGGTTTAAAACATTACTATTTTAGAATGATTCACAGCTCTGCTTGTAGGCTGTGGTCCTAGTTTACGGCAATTCATGCAATTGCAGTAAACGGAGTCTAGGGCTAGAATCATATGAGGGTTCAATGTCCAATATAGTTCATTTTCGTGGCTGATATTTGATTATGGCCCTTGACTAAAGCAAAGAAGTGTTGTTCAATAAAGTGGCTATACTTTGGGTTGTGCTTCTCATAGTGTAGTGGGTAGTTTCTTAAAAGATGCATCCTAAGGATCAGCTTTTCAAAAGGCTCGAGTGTTGCAAGGCATTTCCAACTCGGCCCCAGGATTTTATGCTCACCATATTCTATCAGTCAAATAAGTCACTAAAACTATTCCAGATTTAGGGTGATGTGGAATTTGAGGCCCAGATGTGAGAAGCAGTAGGCATATATAGCAAGGGTAAGCATCTTCGAGACTATTTTCCACAGACTGCGCTATGGGAACCATAATTCATGTTTCTTCCACATGCAACATCCGTTAATTCTCTAAGAAACAGCTTCAAACTCATACCATTACGACACCGGTTCTAAACCCAGAATCTCAAAAAATTCTATCCAAGGCATCAGGTGTGACTCCTCTCAATCTCAAAATCTGTGAACTAGAGGAATAATTTATCTGTCCCCATTCTGAACCCAATATTAAATGCTGATACAAATATAGTATAATTGCAATAGTTATACCCACTTCAAGAGTGAAGAAGGGGACAGGTTGGCACATAGCCATTACTAGTCTATAACAATTCTGAAATCCAGCATAACATACATCATCACTTGCCTAGTTAGGTTAAATCCTACTTTCTAAAAATGACTCTCTATGGATCTTGACTGTTCTCTCAACTGTTGGCCCAGAAACCTGAGTCATCCATAAGAGACTACCTGTGTTTGCAGCTAAATAGTCTCATTTTTGTTTCTCTTCATAGAAGATTGGGGCTATGAAGGCTTTCATTTTAAATGGTCTCTGTCTTTTTTTACTCCAAAGTGGCAATGTTTTCATTAATTCAATACTCCTAAAATGTCAGGATTTTCATATAAATATTAGTGGGTTTCAATTTAGTTGACTAAAGATATACCTAATAATTTATTTGAGACAGGTTTCTTTCTACCTGTGTTTGAAAGCCATGGTACTATGGTACAGTGCCCTTAAGATTTTAGTAATCTTCCTGTCTAGAGAGAGAATCTAAAAGAGACATGACTATTAAACTTACCAGCTAAAATTTTTGGAAAGTGTATATTTAGTATTTTTAAAAGTCTATTTGTCTAGCTGATACAGTGCACATAGAACTGCCATAAATGGTTCTGAGGTTTTAATAAAAATGTCTTCAAACTATACCATCAGGCTGAACATTACTATCTCAAGATCTCATTTTATTGACAATACCTTGTGTTTAATCTTTACCCTGAGTTTTTTCCTTATTTTAAAAACTTTTGTCATGTTGAGACTTTGAGATTGAGAAACAGTTGAACTTTTGACCCAATATATCCAAATTTTGTTCTATTTCTTTCTAAATTTATCTAGAAGCTGAACAATTCATTTTTTATCCTGTCTATCTGTATCTGATCACACATGGTTTTCAAAGATTGTTACTTATATGGTTCTGGAAATCTCCTTAAACAAATCCATCAATTCATTATGTATATTATCTATTTTCTGCTTAATTCCAGGTAATAGAGTTGTCAAATATTTTGACACTATATAAAATAACCTCATTCTATAACAAATTTTTCACAATGTCCTTCAAGTCTACTGTAATCTCTTTGAGGTCCTTCCAGTTTGTGCCTGTCTTTAAGCTCAGAGTCATAGCCTCATGTTTGAAGACTGTGCTGGTAGGTGTCTTCATCTGTTTTTGTTGCTATTACATATATTACAAAATATCACAGACTGGGTAATTTATAAAGAAAAGATATTTGTTTCCCACAGACCTTCAGGCTAGAAAATTTAATATCAAAATACCAGTGTCTGACAAAGGCCTCATTGCCACATCATCTATGACAGAAGGTGGAAAGGCAAAAGATCATGTATAATAGCAAGAAAAAAAGAGACTGAAATTGTGTTTATAAGAACCCCACTTTCCTGATAACAAAACCACTCTCTGGATAAAACATTCATTCATTCATAAGAACAGAGCCCTCATGGTCTAATCGCCTTACTTACGGTTCTACCTCTGAATACCATGACAATGACAACTAAATTTCACCATGAGTTTTGGAGGGCACATTAAAAACAAAGCAGTAGCATTCCACTTCTGATAATAATATTTGTTATAATTATGTATTGTTATGAGGAAAAATAATCCCAGATTAGTGGTTTAAAATAAAAATGTATTCTGCTTCCTCATAGTCTTGTAAGTTGACTAGTCTCAGCTGGTTGATTGTCACTTTGGGTTTCTCATGAAGTTATAATAAATTGGAAACTGGGGCTGGAATGGTCTGAAGGCTCCAAAGAGCTATTTATCTAAGATGACTCATTCCTATTCCTGTCAGTTTATGCTATTGCCTAGAAGCCCATCCTTGCTGTTTACCAGAGCAGTGACGCATCATCTCTCCATGTGGCCTTGACTTCTCAAGCATGAAAGCTGGTTTCTAAGTGGAAATATTCCAAAAATAAGCATTCAAGGGGCCTAGGTACAAGGCTCAAGACTTCTTTGAACATCAAGAACATTATATCCACTGCATTCAGTTGTGTAAACAGCTCACGAAGGCTAGCCCTCAAGCAAATGAGAAGCAGAATACACATACCAAGAAAGAAAGTAATGATGGTATTCATTCTATCTACCACAGAAGGTGCATGCAAATTCAATGGAGAAATAATGCCCAGAAGGGAATGAATGTACTAGAAAGTAGAACTATTTAAGAAAGTTTTTCTGCATCTGTGCCCCATAGGATATATAAAAGTTACATCACCTCAGACCTCTGCTAACTTCTTTGTCATCATAAATTTCTGTCTAATGTTTAGTAATCATGCTAACAGGGAAAAAATTACATCAGTTTGTCAACTGCTAAATCATCATAGTTTTTATTGTTTTATAATAACTACCACTGATATAGGAGCCTTATTTCATGACAACATGCAAACACACACACACACCAGAGAGGCACAGATTAATACTATGAGATCTATCTCCCTTAATAAGTGCTTGTTATGGTTTGATTGTGTCTCCCAAAAAAGCATGAATTGGAAAGTTAATCCTCAATGCAATCGTGTCAGGAGGTAGGGCTTAATGAGAGGTGAGTAAGCCATAAGAGCAGAGTGAATAGATTCATTCTGATATCAAGGAAGTGGGTTTGTCATAATGGATGAATTCAGCTTTTTATTCTCTCTTTATCTCTCTCTCTCTCTTGCCTTCTTTTTGCCTAATTGTCATGGGATGATGCAGCAAAAAGGCCCTTGCCAGATTCAAGTCCTTGATCTTAGACGTCGCAGCCTCCAGAACCATGAGTCAATACATTTCTGTTCATTATAAAGTATCTAATCTGTTGTATTCTGTTAGAGCAGATGAAAATGAACTAAGATGGTGCCTGTATACTGAATGAAATAGCATTAACTTCTATTTCATAGATTAAGCTGCTATAGAATTTTGATTTCCAAAGACAAATTAAATCAAAATTGTGCTTTCCCTTATACTGTGCTGATTCCTAATTAACCTCCATTACTCAATTCATCTAAATAATTATGGCAATTATGTATCACTAGGTGATTTTAGTAGACTGACATTGTAATGGTTGATGGTAATTTTTATTTTTTAACCAAAAACTAGTTGGTCCTTTGCCTCTGAATCTTCAGGTTTCTAGCTTTTTAACCATATATACATTCATAAAAATTTTACGGGTAAATTGTACAGGTAATTAAATATGCTTAATTAAAAATACAGTATGTAAATGTTCTGCTTTCAAGAAAATTACTTAGCCTCTATATGCCATCTTTAAAAATATAACAAAATAATTACCCAATATGATTCTGTTGACAAGTTTTAATGGGCTGCTTAGAGATATTTTATTTGCTAAAAGCCTTCAGTATGATACAGATAATTTTAAAAAGCAAAAGCCAATATATTAATATATACTACTTGTCCCTTCTGCCAAAAACAGATCATTATCTTTAAAGTGCACGCACACATACACGTTCTTATCAAAGAATCTATCACCTAATATTTATTAAAGACATCAGTAAATGAGCACTACAGATAGATTACATTTTTGCGAGGGATACACAGAAACACACACACACACACACACACACATATATTTAATGTATATATAATATATTAATAAAAATGTATATTTATATGTAAATATATATTTAATGTAGTTATAACTACAGCAACTCATTATAGTAATAATATATATATATATATATATATATATATAAACATTTAAATGACCAATATAAGAACAAGAATTATTTATTTTAAGCTAATATATTTTGTAAGGAATTATTGAGTTAGACAACATTGGAGGAGTAGTGGAGTAACATTTTAATTATTTTGTATTATAAAAGAAATACATACTCAATGTAAAATTTGTTGAAAAATAGTAAATAGGATAAATGAGAAAGTAACCAGTAATCTTTGTCCCTCCATTTTTTAGCTTTGGGAATTTTGCCTGTTTCCCATTTTATAAAATGGGAATATAATAGTACCTAATCATAGGGTGGTTTTCAGTACTAAACACATGATCATGTGCATAAAGAACCTAAAAGAGCATTTAGCACATGAAAAATGTTCAAGGTGTTAGCTATTATCATTATTATATAAAGTAATTTATTTTAAAATTTGTTGAAACTTTGGTAAGTGCATTATACTTGTCTAGTTTATCACATATACAAATAAGCTTAAAATTCAATTCTTTGCCTCATGGAGGTCATATTTAAATAAAAGGAGACTGAAAATTCATATAAAATAATGAGTATCTTGCCTGGTAAAAGTGATACATTTTATTAATATAAGGAAAAATAACTGGAATGGAAACTACTTCAGAAGCAGGCGGTTTTACCTTTAGGCAGTATGGACAGAATGTATCTAACTGAGACAGTTGCATTTTAGCAAAGACCTGATGGGGCTGACATACTGAATCATGCACAATAGCAAGTGTGAAGGTCCTAAAACATCAATGTTCCTGGTGTGTTCAAGGAATGGAAAGGAGGCTGCTAGATAGGGAAGGCTGAGTGAGGAAAAGAATAGTGATATGGTTTGGCTGTGTCTCCACCCAATTCTCATTTTGAATTCCCAAGTGTTGTGGGAAGAACACGGTGGGAGGTAATTGAATTATGGGGGCAGGTCTATCCTATGCTGTTCTTGTGATAGTGAAAAAGTCTCACAAGATCTGATGGTTTTATAAAGGGGAGTTTCCCTGCACAAACTTTCTCATTTTTAGCCTGCTGTCATCCACATAAGATGTGACTTGCTCCTTCTTGCCTTCTGCCATGATTGTGAGGCTTTCCTAGCCATGTCTAACTGTAAGTCCAATTAAACCTCTTTGTTTTGTAAATTACCCAGCCTTGGATATGTCTTTATCAGCGGTGTGAAAATGGACTAATACATATAGGAAGGCTGTTGTCAGAGGGCCAAAGGGGGAATCAATCATGCAAGGTCTTATAGACCTATGGCTTTTGCTGTATGTAAAATGATGAGCTACTAGAGGATTTTTAAGTAGACATATTCTGATGGCTATTCCTAAAGGATGTTACTGCTTTCTTCAGACTAGAATATCAGAAGACAAAGGTGGCACTGTTTATAATAGCAAAGACCTGGAACCAACCCAAATGCTCATTGATGATAGACTGCAAAGGGCAAATGTGGCACACATACACCATGGAATACTATGCAGCCATACAAAATGATGAGTTCGTGTCCTTTGCAGGGACATGGATAAATCTGGAAACCATCATTCGCAGCAAACTGACACAAGAACAGAAAATCAAACACCACATGTTCTCATTCATAGGTGAGTGTTGAACAATGGTAACACATGGGCACAGGGAGGGGAGCATCACACATTGGGGTCTGTTGGGGGAGTACGGGAGGGACAGCAGGGGGTGGGAAGGTCGGGGAGGGATAACATGGGGAGAAATGCCAGGTAGAAGTGACGGGGGAATGGAGACAGCAAACCACATTGCCATGTATGTACCTAGGCAACAATCCTGCATGATCTGCACATGTACCCTAGAACCTAAAGTACAATTAAAAAAAAAAAAAAAAAGGAAGACAAAGGTGGAAGTAGGAAAACCAGTTGGAAACTTATTGTAGTCTTCCAGGAGAAAGATGATTATTATCTAGGCTAGGATAGTAGCCAGGAACGACAGTGCTGAGGGAAAAGCTGGTGATGTAGGAAAAATGAAGAAACTTGCCAGAATTAAATCACTGAATAGGAGAGAGAAGCAATAACATTGCTTTTAATAGGAGCCTAAACTGTTCATACAGAAATAAGAAGGTGGAACTGTGTGATATTAAGAATTTGTGAAATCCTCCTGAAATACTGTTGTTGCTGTTGTTTCTAACTGAATATATAAATATTATTAATATCTATTGTTCACTTCCAAGCTCTTCTTTCTCTATCATATGTGAACATGAAAGTAGAGATAAAGGTAATGCATCTGCAACTTAAGGAATGCCAAAGATTATCAGCAAACCATTAGATGCCTAGACAGGGGCCATGAAACAAATTCTCCCTCACAGCCCTTAGAGGGAATTAAACCTGCTGAGATATTGATCTTGGACTTCTAATTCCCATAACTGAAAGACAATAACCTATATACCCCTTGATCTCAGACTCCAATCCTCCGTAAGGGAGAGACAATACATTTATGTGCTTAAGCCATCCAGTATGTTGGACTTTGTTATGGCAATTAGCTAACTAATACTCTCCACCTTAGCCAAGTAATGAAGGTCAAGAGCAACAGAAATAAGTCGTATTAACAGTATGTATTCTTGATATGATATAATGAAAGTGACACCTTATCTCTGTGATTTTTCTCCCAAATGCATATAGCTCCGGTCAAATCATGACAAAAACATCAGACAAACCTCAGTTGTGGAACATTCTATAATATATTTGACAAGTACTTCTCACAGCTATTAAGATAACAAAAATAAGGAAAAAAATCTAAGAAACTGTCATAGCCTAGAGGCACCTAAGTAGACATAATAATTAAATGTAATGCAGTATTGTGGATTGGATCCTGGCAGGGGCAGGGAAATACCTTAGGTAAAGGCTGAGAAAATGCGAATAAAGTATAGACTTCAGTTAATAATAATCTATCAAAATTGCTTCATTAATTGTAACTGATATACCATGCTAATATAAGTAGTGGTAGGGGAAATTGGATATGAGGAATACAGGAATTCTGTATTACCTTTGCAATTTTATAGAAGCTAAATCTGTTTTAGGAATAACGTGTATTTTTAAAAATTCATGGAAATATGTTTTTTATTATTTTAATTTGCAGATTCTGAAGGTGTAAGTGCAGGTTTGTTAAAACCATATATGTTGTGGTAGTGGTGGGATTCATGCTTCTACTGTGCCCATCATATGGATAGTGAACATTTTACTCAATAAGTTACTTTTCAGCCCTTACTCCTGTTCTACCCTTCCCTCTTTTGTAGTCCCTAATGTCTATTATTTCCCTCTGAATGTCCATATACACCCATTATTTAGCTCCCACTTAAAAGTGAGAACACACAAAAAGTGAGAACACATGGCATTTGATTTTCTGTTTCTAAGTTATTTCACTTAGAATAATGACCTCTAACACCATCTGTGTTGCTGCAAAAGACATTTCTTTCTCCTGATAGCTGTGTAGAATTCCATAGTGTATATATACTATATATGTCACATTTTCTTTATTCAATCATCTGTGGATACATTTTATGATCTCTACATTAAATTGTCCAGACCTAGATCTTTTCTGATTCTGCCATGCTTCCGGCATCTTAGCCAGACCTTCTCCACAGTTAGTGTTAACACATACAGATTTTTTCATCAGCTTAGTCTACAATGATGTTGACAAGATAATGAGTTCACAAGCATGGTGAAGGCTATCTTCATTTTCACTTACTCTGTAGACTTGAGAAAAGGTAGATGAATAAAAGTTGTTTCATAATGGCAATTTGTTTTGTTTTGAAAAAGAAACATTTTCATTTTAAATCTGATAGATATACAATCTAAGAGATGCCAGGATAAAGAGGTAAGATAATATGGAAGAAGAATATATTCAGTATATACATATTTTATTGTGAAAGCCAGAGAATAGTTTTATAGGTCAATTTCATGATAAAAGTGATATGCATAAGCAAGTTGGTTACAAAAGAGAAAATACAAATTTGTGCCACACATTAGCCTTTCTACTTTATTTTTAAAGCAAACAAATAGATTAAATAGAAAGATGCCTGATTTTTTTAAATGACAAAATAATTGGTTAGAATGAAGAGCTATGTAAAAAATATTCTAAAATTGGAGATTTGTCAGATAAAATACCAAAATATTGCTAGAAAGAAAAAAGAATTCTATGAGGGCAAGGACTTACATACACATACACACAAATACTTATTTCTAAATGGAAATATTGTCTTAAAACTCATTTTATCTGACTTTCAAGCATGAAAATAATCTTTAAATAATCCCAGTTTACTCTGGAATGAATAATAGATTTTCCAGTCTCTTTAAGCAACACTAATAACTTTATGAATATAAATAAAGCAAAAATAAGTGAACTATAACAAAAATTGAGGTAAAATTCTATAACTTTCAATGTCAAACTTTATACTAACCTTCTGAAAAAAACATATAACCTGCAGTTTATTTTGTATACTATTATATTATTTAACTATTGTTGTTCTAACCATGTATGATTATGGTAAATAAGATTTTTAGATTGTTCTAATATTTTTTCATATTTCAGTTTATTTTTCAGTTCACTAAGTTAGAAGCATCCAATGTGACAACGTGGTTTTACATCATTTCGTATTTTCATTTAAAAATACATAATAAAATTTGGTGTCTAAATTGTATCTCTTATAAATAAATATGGCAATACTGATCTGTCCATTGAGTGTGCTTTTGGGTTGCTGTTCTCATAGTGCTCGTCTTTCATCTGGTCTCCTCTTTAGGAACAAAGACCATTCGTCAAAGTTTGGGATATGAGCTGTGACCACAGGTTAGAGCAAAGTTAATCATTCTGTAGCAGCTTCAAATCCAAGACTTTGACCTTAAGAATTTCATGCTTGAAGCAGTCAGACTAACTTGGCCACAGACAAATTAAGCTCTTTAAAGAAATATAAGTTGTAGATTAGCTAGATTCTTGAACCAGTGCTGATGGGGTGGGGATGGTAGCTCATTTATCTCATACTTTTGGTTTTTCCATTGAATAAATGAATCTATTCCAGAGAGCTTATTGCACTCTGAGGCTTTTTCCTTCTTTTTATATACTTTTGTTTTTCTCTTCTTACCCATCACCAAAGCCCTCACAGAGTCCAAAGAGAGTTAAGATATAAGATTAAACAATTCAGTCTTTCAGCTTCCTTTAATTCCCAATTATTTAAGTCCTCCATCATCAAGCAGTAAGGTTTTCTATCAATTGGGATAGTTTCCTCAGTTTACATAATTTGTAGTTTAAAAGAAGAAACCTTCATTTTCAGGTTTGGAACATTAATGTGGGTGTTAACCCTAATCTTTTTGTTTTTCACCCTTCTTGTAAGGGAGATTAATCAATATGCTTGATTTTCCTCTACAATTATCTCTTGGTTTTATCCCTCCCTACCTTGATTCAGCTTCTACTGTAGCAATGATCACCATGGTTGATATCTAACTTAATAAACACTCTTAAACGACTAATCTTCCTGACACAATTCTCTATCCTCTCCAATATGTTCCATTCACAACCATTATAATATTTTCCATCAAATCCCTGCATAATTACTTACTGCTCATTACCAAACATATCTACTTAAACTCTTCTTGCTTACCTCAAAGGCTCACAACTAATTTTTCATTACCATGCAGTGTGCTTCATTTTCAGTACAGGGTTCAAAAGTTTTAAGTCACAAAATATATTACCCTCCATTTCCCTGTTTTCAAGTCACTGAAATGAGAATGGCTCCCCGCTTTCCCTTCATGCTTCATGGAGTTAACTCTTCCTTCTATTTGCTAGTCCATAACCACCATCTATATAAGAACCAGGTGCGAATATAGCTGAAGAACCCTAGCTTTTTGTGATCATATCTTTATTTGGCCTCTTTTAATTGCTCAAGTATTAAGTCTATATTTTTTTTTCATCAGCCTCTTTTAATTGCTCAAGTACTAAGTCAAAGGTTTTTTTAATCATTACAATTAGATCTTATTAATTATAGCTACACATAAAGTATCAATGAGGCTCATAAAATGGGTTTTAAAAAGGCAGAATTCATAGTCTGGCATTTTTCTAAAAATTTTTAATACAGAAAACAGTATTACAATTTTAGAGCTATATTAAGATGTAATAAAAATGTAAAGAAATTTACGGAAGAGTTAAACCTATAATTTAGAATTAGGAGTTAGTTCTGGGCAGAAGTAGGGGGAAAGGGGTTCCAAATATATTCGAAATGCTTTATTTCTTGAGCTGAGTAGTGAGTGCATTATTTTTTATATAATTTATGCTTGTTATATTCAAAAAGCAGATAATATCCTCAATTTAAGGCTTCAAGTCTGTAAACACACACACACACACACACACACACACACACACACACTGTAGTCTTTCAACTGACTTATAACATTAGATTCATGGTTACAGAAGGGGCTTACAGACTTATTTCAAACTTCTCTCAAATAAGAATCCACTACTGATATTCCAGTTATCATTAATTCAGTTAGCCATTAAAAATAAAAGAAAAATTATAAAAGATTTCTCTTTGATAAGCACCAAGTTGTCTGTGGGAGATACAGAAGTGACTAAATTTGTGCCTATTTACTGTGGGAATTTATATTGTGTGTGTGTGAGTGTGTGTGTGGGGTGTGTGTGTGTGTGTGTGTGTGTGTATATATATATATATATATATATATATATGGAATGATTTGTTGCAGATGTTCTGCTAGAAGAATCCAGGCAAAAGGCAAAGCCTAAACATGTGAGAATGAAGGTAGCCTAATGTCTTAGTCCATTTTGTGTTGCTATAACAGAATACTTGAAGAACATAAATTTGTTTCTCACAGTTCTACAGACTGGAATGACCAGGATGAAAGCATCAATAGGTTTGGTGTCTGCTAAGGGACAAATCTCTGTTTCCAAGATGGTGCCTTGATCACTGCATCCTCTGAAGGGCAGGATCATTCTTCCTTTCACAGCAGAAGTGAACAAACCCAGTAACACAAGCTCTTTTTTATAGCAACATTAATCTATTCATGAGAGTGGCGCCCTCATGACCTAAACGCCTCCCGTTGGTGCCACCTCCCAATCCTTTTGCACTGGGGACTAAGTTTCAACATGAGTTTTTGAGAGAACAAACACTTTAAAACCCTAACACCTGGGATACAGGATGGGAGCTGAGGCTTTGAGAAGCATCAGGCAATCTCTTAATATTAGGGCTCAGTTTTCCACACTCCATTCCCCTGCTCTACAGTGATTTTCTGCATGGGTGGTATTTGTAACATAAATGCATTTTAGCTATATGCATAATGAATTTAATAATATTTCTCAAAAGTTCTAATTAGTAAAACTTACAGCATAGTTAACATATATAGCCTATGCCTATGAAAGCCAAGTTAAATTAGGTGAGGAAAAAGTCTGAAATAAAAGGAAGAATGGCAGTAAAGCTAAAATTTTATTCTAGGGAAAGTGTTGAAAACATTATTTTTTGGATTGTTTTGCAGTTTGATTATAAACATTGTTCCGTACACCTGAGTATTTATTTTCGTTTTTATTTAAGTTGTGGTTAGAATAATGGATATTGGCATGAGAAAGACCATCACTGAATAGCTACATGCCCTTAGGAAAATTGCTTTACTTCTCTAAGACTTCACTTTGTTTTATGTAAAATAGAAATGATAGTAATATTGCTCCCATATTGTTGTGAGAACTAAAACAGGCAATTCACATAACGCTGTTAAAACATTGCCTGGCACAATAAGTACTCAAAAATGTCCATAGGTTTATTGCTGCTATTTCTAATTGTCTATAAGGAAGATCCAAATGGCCAGGTGCTATCTTCTATCATACATTTGAAATTCAATTCTGTATAATTTCTTCATAATCCTCTCTTTGTTCTTTAAACATATGCTCAAAAACAAGAGAAGGTTTTAATTATATATAAATGTAAATAGAGCTACAATCTACAGAGTTATGAATTCTGGCTCCTACTGACATCAATAATCACTCCTGCTTTTCAGCAAACATCATCATATGTTTGCTTACTTCATTATTTTAAGAAAGAATCAGTTGATTTAAATTTGTGTTACAGATTTAAAATTTGTGAAAAATAAGGGAAGTTACTATAGAAAATTATACATCATTAATTGCAATATAAAATCTTAATTGCAATGTGAATCTTCATCTTATTTCCAAGTGTTATACTAATATTTTTGCTAGAAAATTCAGCATAATTTATATTTAAAATATTTATATGTTAATTTTGATATTATTTAAAATTATTTTATAGAGTTTATCTTTCTGTATTTGCAACTTATTGCTGGAAGTTTAAAGTTTTATCTGGCAGGTTTTATTCCTTAAGATTTTGGAACTGTAAAAGAAAGACATTCGTGAGTGATTGTTCTCTTTATTCTTTTGTACTTTCTGTTTGAAAATGCATTCCTTATAATTGTACTTTCAAAATCTACACAAATAATTATTACTGAGGAAAGAATCAAAAATATTTTTATAATTTACAAGAACTCACATCCAAATTCCCATAGTTCTTGGAAACTAAGAATTAGTGAAAATACATTTTTGTGAAAAATGAGATACTCTGTAAAATTTTTATATACATTGATATAAATATTATGTATATGTATGTTTTATTTTTGGAATATTTTTAGTACATTGAATGAGGTTAATTTATACACAATAGAGAGAAAATCAATTTCTTTCAAAAATATTTTATAAATTTTTTTAAAACTAATAACAAAACCAGTTTTATATACACATAAAAGGTACAATACACAGAACTTCCATAATGATTTAACACAAATTTTGGCACCTTTTAAAAATATAAAATGAGTAATAGATGAATTGCATTTAAAAAATATGTATGATATTATCTATGGTATTATTTATTGTAAATCATTGTTATATATTTGCTTTTCTGTGGCAATGCAAAGTAAATGGTAAAATCTGGTATTCTCAAGTAGCAATATCTGAAATTATGGTCAAGAGACAGTGCATGGTAAAGAACAGGTGCAAGCCATTTATCTTCATTTTCTCTATCTTCTATTGGTTAATACCTATTTAAAGTTTGAGGGTGGTGGTGAGTGCCATCCCCCACTTAAAAGGAAAAAGAAAGCGTCTCTTTTCTGTTAAGTAAAGCTTTGGTTTTTTAAATGGAAGGATTAATAGCTCTTTTAAAAAATAGTTTCTAACAAAAAATCATACAGAATCTATACAACAAGCCAGGAAGTTTAAAAGTGGTGAGTGAGGAGCCCTCATGGCTGACGGACAGATAATTGGAGAACAAGAAAACTTGTACTTATCAGAGCCCAACAGCCTCCAGGAAGGAAAGGTCCTTTGCCAGCACTAGATCCAACACTTGACCGGTGTGTGGTTAGACACAGCACGATGATCACAGCATTGGATGCAGTCAGAATTTAATACCCTGGCAGCTGTAGAAACAGTAAGACAATCCACCTCACCATAGTGGAATTGAGTAACATTCACAGGCTTCACTGGGGGTTCAGAAAAGCAAAACACTGCCTGCACCCCAGAGCTTCTTATAATTCTCTAGAACTTTGAAATTTTTCTTTTTCAAAAGAAACATTGACTCAAGGTCATTTCTCCTGAGTGATATTTTAGTGATTAATTTCATTTTCTTTGTTCAAGTGGCCTGTGTATACCTTACAAAATTGTATCAACAAATTGGGTTAGTAGCCTATTAGGCTAAGAAAAATAAAATTATCACTTCCTCATATTCTCTATTGTAGCGTGAGTGTGTCTCCCTAGGTGCCGGCTATCTTTAAATGATTATAAACTTTAATAGGAAAATTAGGAGAATGCAGAAGAGTACTGCTAATCTAAATTTTTCTTGAATTTTAAATAATTAGAAATCAGGGAAACAGGAAAGTACAACAATGTATAGATCCAAATATGATTGTTCAGGAATCCAGCAATGCTAGATTTTTAATTGTCGGTTTGCTCAGTGTCTCTGGACATTGGTACATTGTTTTTCTTTGAATGAATATGACATTTGCTAGAGTGACATTCCCATATGCTTTGTTCGTTTACAGATTCTTAAATGTGTTTTCCCAATAAGAATAAACACCTAATTCTGTTTAAAATATTTCATTTAAAAATGAAATATTTTTTAAAATTTTTCATAGAAATAGTAGTGCTCAGAGAAGAAGAATATACAGTCTTTATGATAGAGAAGAAAACAAACCAAAAAAATAGATATTTTGGATCAGCTGAGAGGGAAACAGAGAGGAACAGGAGCAGCAGGAATGTGCATGTGTTGGGTGTGGGTGTGTGTGTGCATATTTGTCTGTGCATTTTATTGCAATTGCTGGTATTCCCACCCGTTCCTCAGGAGGGAGAAAACAAAGGGAGCAGGTGAGAGGTTTGGGTGAGGAACTTTTCCAAGGAGTAAATGAAGAAAAACAGAGTTATGTGTAAGTTGGTAGGGAACTATTAAAAGAAAAATCAAACAGCTGTTAAAAACCAAACCAAACAAAACCCACAGGCTACCACTTCAAAGAAGCTTTGTCTTCCTATCTATAAGAATAGCAATTGATTTCTCTTTAAATTTTCAAAAACTATTAAAAGCATAAAACGTATTTCTTTTTTAAGATTTGGTTGATATGTTGGTTGTCCTGGATTTTTGTACTAGTACTTTGGTTAATAACAAATCAGCATTGTGTTTTTATAGCAGAGAGCTAAAGTAGGCGTTAGGACAGTTCCACAGGCCAGTGATAGACCTGTGACTAACAGGCGCGTTTATTACTTACTTGCTCCAACTTGAGGTAACTCGTCAAGAATATCTGGAACAGTTTGGCCTTCTGCTGGAGATGAAAAACAGGGCTCTCCAAAAGACTGCTTCTACAAATAAAGAAGACATTTCAGGCACATGCCAACAGATATAAATTGCTAGTAATTTACGTCAAATTTTAAAAATAGAGTTTTTGTGGTGGTGGTGGATTTTTGTTTTGGTTTTTGTTTGGATGGCTATGTTAATGAAATTGTTTGTTCTCATAGTTGGACATTGCTTATGCATATATTCTCTGTGCAGAGGTCAACAATTTTTTTCTCTATAGTGAGACTGATAAATGATTGATAGAATTTAGCTTTAGCTTTATTGGCCACATATGGCCTCTGTCACTGCTGCTTCTCCTCCCACTTCTTTTCCCTCATCTTCTCCTCTTCTTCCTCCATCTATTAGACTACTGTCACCCTTCAAAAATGTCAAAATTATTCATAGCTACTGTGCTGTGTCAATTCAAGCCATGAATCAGATTTGTGCAGTGGGTCATAGTTTGTCAAACCTTGCCTTGCAGTTCTATAAGCTGTGTCAGGAAGACCTTCTGACCACCGATGAGGATGAATAAACAATGCTGTGAGATCTTTGTTTTTAAAACCAGAAGTTATTGGTTCTGCCTAAAATGTCCAAATTATTCCTCCCATACAACAAAATAAGGAAGCATTAATTAAAACCAGAATGAGATACCACCTTACCCCAGAAAGCACAGACATTATTAAAAAGTCAAAATGCAATCAATACAGGCACGGATGTGCTGAAGAGGGAATGTTATACACTGCTGGTGGGAATGTAAATTAGTACAGCCTCTATGGAAAACAATAGGAAGATTTCTCAAAGAACTAAAAGTAGATCTACCATTCAACCCATCAGTCCCACTACTGAGTATCCACTCAAAGGAAAATTAGTCACTAAAAAAAAAAAAAAAACTGTATATGTGTGTGTGTGTTTGTGTGTGTGTGTGTATATATATGTTTATTGCAGTATAATTCACTATTGCAAAGATACGGAATCAACATAAGTGTGCATCAGCCATTGAGTGTATATTTGTATATATATATATACACACACA
Source organism: Sapajus apella (assembly GCF_009761245.1). Lineage (NCBI taxonomy): Eukaryota > Metazoa > Chordata > Mammalia > Primates > Cebidae > Sapajus > Sapajus apella. The sequence continues at coordinate 55,438,008 of NW_022436946.1, forward strand.
CACACACACACAAATATGTATACCTATATATGTATATATATACTATGACATATATATAACATATATTTATATACACACACACCATGAAATACGGCTTATCCATAAAAAGTAATGAAATAATGTATTTAGCAGCAACTTGGATGGAACTGGAGGTCATTATTCTAAGTGAAATAAGTCAGAAACAAAAAGCCAAATACTATATGCTCTCATTTATAAGTGGCAACTAAGCTATGGGTACACAAAGGCACACAGAATGGTATAAAGAGCATTGAGCACTCAGACGGGAGGAGGGTGGAAGGGTAGTAAAGAATGAAAATCTACCTACTGGGTGCATTGTATACTATTCAGGTGACAGGTACACTAGGTACACTAAAATCCCAGACTTCACCACTATACAATTCATTCATATAATCAAAAACTACTTGTACCCCTAAAGCTACTGAAATAAAAAAAATTAAGAAAATATAAAGTAGGCTGAGTGTGTTGGCTCACACCTGCAATCCCAGCACTTTGGGAGGCTGAGGCAGGTGGCTTGCAAGGTCCAGAGATTGAGACCATCCTGACCCACATGGTGAAACGCCATCTCTACTAAAAATTAAAAAAATTAGCTAGGTGTGATGGAGTGTGCCTGTAGTCCCAGCTACTCTGGAAGCTGAGGCAAGATAATTGCCTGCATCTGGGAGGCCAAGGCCGAGGTTGCAGCCAAGATCACATTACTGCACTCCACCCTGGCGACAGATTGAGACTCCATCTCAAAAAAAAAAAAAAAAAAAAAAGACAGGGCCGGGCGCAGTGGCTCAAGCCTGTAATCCCAGCACTGTGGGAGGCCGAGGCAGGTAGATCATGAGGTCAAGAGATCGAGACCATCCTGGTCAACATGGTGAAACCCCGTCTCTACTAAAAATACAAAAAATTAGCTAGGCATGGTGGCGCGTGCCTGTAATCCCAGCGACTCAGGAGGCTGGGGCAGAAGAATTGCCTGAACCCGGGAGGTGGAGGTTGCGGTGAGCCGAGATCGCGCCACTGCACTCCAGCCTGGGTAACAAAAGCGAAACTCCGTCTCAAAAAAAAAAAAAAAAAAAAAAAAAGACAGAAAATATACATTAATTATAAAGTAATTCAGCACTGAGGAGCCACTTACTTCAGAACATAATATTAGGAGGACACTAACCATAGGGCCGTGGACCATTATTACAAGAAATGACCTTAAAGATCAGTCTATTAAACATTGATTTGTTTTTTGTTTTATAAGTTGTTTATTTTCCAGATGAGGAAACATGCTCTGAGAAAAAGTGTAACTATAGGTTGACTTTTCCTTCTATAATTCTTTCCTAAAATACCTGGTAGGCTTAAGAGCATCGATTTTAAATCAATGCTGATTATCATTGTCCAAGATTTCTAAAGTGTTTGCATCTCACTAAACTACTGACTCTGTAGATACCATTTCTAACAAGGTTAAAAATCGACAATGATGTGCAAAGTAAGTTCAAACTGCATGTTTACATAACAGATATTTAATTTAAACAGAAATTATAAGTTGTGTTTGAATTTAAATACCTGTTATTTTCCAAGGCCCATCTTGCAAAGGACTTTTACCTTGATCCTTACTCCATAAACGTCCTTAACCAGCAAACTGGTGATTTATTTTTTGTGAGACTTGGCCTTCTTTCTCAGTTATATTCCTTTATTTTTTTTTTCTTTTCACAGATTTCCTGAATGATCTTATCAATATCCATAAGTTTTACATCTAGTGTACCAAATCTCTACCTTTACAATTCTAGCCTTATCTTTTCCTCTCTTGATTCATATATGTAATTTCCTGTTAGGCACCATTTTCTGGGGCTACCACATGTGTCATATATGTAACATGCTCAAATTCTAACCAATTCTCATTTTTCACAAACCACCTTTATCTGTATTACAATATCAGTTTCATCCAATTCCCCAAACCTGAATATTGCGCATCCTGCTTAACTCATCTGGCCCCTCTTTATCCCCATGCCAAATGACTTATTGAATTTTGCTGATTCTATCTCTTTTGTATCTTTTATATCCATCTCGTTTCCATTTCCACCACTACTGAATTAGTGCAGGACCTCATTATCCTGGCTTATACTAGTTCAATAATCTCTCTGCCAGCAGACTTGACCCTCTCTAATCCATATGACACTGCAGCTGTAGTAATCCTTTAAAATGCAAATTTAATCATCTTATTTCTTTGTTTAAATCCTTCAAATGGCTTTTCATTTCCTATAGGTTAAAATCCAAATGCTTTTTTGTGGCATACAAGTCACTTTCATGATCTCACACCCAAACTCAGCTCTTGCCTCTGTACTCCACAGGAACCTCCAATCTTGATAACCCACATTGAATTTCGAGTTTTTGAACAGCCCAAATATAATTCCCCACATTATGCTTTCTCTACTTATAAGGTCTTTTACCTCATCATCCACATCTCAAATTTTCACCCATCTTTTGTATTTAGCCTAAGTGAAATACTATCTGTAGTAGTCTGTTTTCCAGAGAAACAGAACCAATAGGAGACAGAGTGAGAGAAGAGATTTAATGAGAATTGGCTCATTTGATTATAGAGGCTATGAATTCAAAATCTGCAGAGTAGCCTGGTGGTATGGGAGGGTGAAGGAGAGCCAATATGCCAGTCTGAAAGCCATTAACTAGGCAGAGTCAATGTTACAGATGACGAAATCCAAAGACAACCAGCTGAGGAATTCTCTCTTAATCCTGAGAATATCAGTCTTTTTGTTCTATTAAGGCCTTCAACTGACTGGAAGGGTCTCGTCCACAATATGTAGAGCAATTTGCTTTACTCATGTCCACTGATTTAAAGGTTAATATCATCTAAAAACACTCTCACAGAAACACCCAGAATAATGTTTGACCAACTATATCGGAACCCCATGGTGCATCCCAATTGACACATAACAATTATCATATTCTCTATGAAATAATTCTTCACTCCTTCAGAAAGAGTTAGTTTACTATTATGCCACAAACACATCTACTATCTATGCCTTTATTTCATTTATAATATTTTTTACACTTATTTATGTCAATCTCTCTTACCAGATATGAGATCAATGAGGAAAGAAATCACAGGTGACAAATATATGGCAAATTCAATGCTTGTTGATAAGTGAATCAATGAACAAAGCAAAATAAATATTTGAAAAATAGACACGAAAAGCAGTATATAAATATTTTAATATAACTAGGTTACTGTGTCCAATAGTAATGGTTACAAAAATAATAAAACTAAACATTGTAGAGCTCTCTTCCATTTTAAAAATATGTTATCTCATTTGATTCTCACATTAGTCATGCATACAAGTGGCTGGGGTTCCCCCCCGCCGCCACCTAATAAAAGTAGCAATTGAGGTTTAGAGAAGATATGGATTTGACCAATGTTGCAGAGTTAGCAATTGTCACTGCCAGGACTTCTGGACTCTATCTATTTAGCACTTTTCCCTGCAACAGCCAGATTTTAATAAAAGCCTGTTCTAGTTTCCTATTATGTGATTTTTTAAAGCTAAGTATCTTTTACTTAGTTATTAATTTTTAGACTCTCACTGTACATGATGAACTGATGTGCTGTTTCTTGGAGCAATATGTTGGAACATGCTACTGCTTGACTCATTTCCAATTTTCAATATCTGTAAAAAATGGAAGTAGTTCAAATAGCTGCAAATTAAAGCACAGTTTAAAACCACTGTATCATATCAAACCTATCTGTGCTTTGGTTTATAAGTGCAAGCTACTTGTGCATGGATAATCCATCACAGCTTAAAATTAGAAAAAGACTTGCAGCAGGTCACTGATTTTTCTGACAACATGACCTTCTAAATACTTCTTAAACTAAATAAATGTATTTTCCTCTGAATGTTTTCAAATCAAGATACTTTCAGTGGAGGCTCATTTCTGTATTCTGGAAAGCCCATTTGATTCTATGATTTAATTAAACTGGTATTTGCATTTATAAAACAGAAGTAACCGAGGGCAAGGGCATCTACTTATATATGTGTCCTAGTTCTATAATGGAGATGTGCACATCTGTCAAGGTTGTTGAAACTAAATCCGTGTGTCCTCTAATGTTGGATGGTATTCTGAACACTGCTTTAGTTTGCCTACAGAGCAGTGTCAGATTTCACAGATCCTCAAGGGATAAAAGGAATCTGTACTGAGATGTGGTAGTATTGAATTTGGCTAGTATTTCTCATCTCCCGTTTTAAAATCTGATTTTATTATGTTTATTTTCGGTAAACACTTATAAAGTCTAGGGATAACTATAAATGTAACTGTTCACACATACCCACCTAATATCAAATATCCAGCAAATATCAAATACTCAGCTATTTAAAAACATGTACATTACTAACAGAAGACTTGTTCTTCACAAAGATTTTTAGAATTATGTAAATACAGCATTTTTCTGAACTCAGTGTTCATGTTATTCCATTAAATCAATTTTCTTCTCTCTGCTTATGTGACTGGCATTCCAGATAATATTCCCCTGAGCATGCATTATTTGATACAAACGCCCCAAGATTTGTATCTCCCCTGTTCCCCATACTCACAATTTTAAGTTTTTGTGAAATTCCATTGAAGAAATAGTGGGTGATATTTTTATAAGGAATTGTGGGCTCCTTATAAGATGAGGGTAGTGATCATATTTCTTTTAGCCAGAATCACCATATTGTTAACTACGAATTGCATAGAAAGAAAGAATTCCTCTTTAGAGTATAAGATATGTGGCCTGGTCTGCCTGTGGTGGGGAAAGATTTAAAATTGTATGACTGTAGGGAGGAAGCTTTAGGCTTTTTATCGGGAGCTGTTCCAGGAAGTTGTGTGCAGCTGAGACAGGGAATATATTAGTGGGCTTCTCCTCACAGGGAGATGGTGTAAATATGAGAGTTTGGAAAGCAGAATGGGGGCTGGAGTGGGGAGACTGCCACAGCTGTGGGGAATTGCATACTTCTTTTTGCCTAATGAGAGGGATCTAGAAGAAGCATCTGGCAGCAGGGAGGGTCTATATTTTATTTTAGACAAGAATAGAAGATGAAAGGATATAGTAGATGGAATACAAGCACTATAGAAAAGCATTTAACACAGTGTCTGGTGAAATTGCACTTTAAAATACTTCTAGTACATGTAACTATCCAAACAGATGTGACACACGTGAGAAACTACACATAAAGGAAATAGCATCATAGCCAGATATGGTTGGCATCAAGGTACTTGGGAGGACTCTGAGCATTCTCTGTAAAGTTCCGTAGGGCCTGTATCACCCACTCCAGTGACTAGAAACGGGGACTGTAGGAGGTTTGTACATAATTCATGGATGATGTTGAGTGGGAAAGCAATATGTGCACATATAAATCCCACAACAGGACCTGAGGACCTAAGGGATATATACTTCAGAGTCCAGAGGTCATGAGAAGTAGGAATTGTAATTCTTCCTGTGTTCTTAGCAGTACCTGGTTCACTGTTGGAATCCAGCAATCACTTAGTCCAAAGCGTCAAAGTTCATACTGAATAAAAGGCTTATTTCTGTTACTCTATCTTGACAAAACAGCAAGAGCTAATAACAGCAACTGGAAACTTCTATTTCTTTAATATAAAGGGAAACTACAGTTAATATAAAAATAAAAATCATAGAAATATGTTATATATAAAATGAAATAGAAATTTATCATCACATTACAGAATAAAACTTTTCTGTTATATTGAAACTATTAGTATTTAAACTATTAGTGTGAAAATTATATTTTTATATTTAGTAACTACTTTTAATAAAGAAAAATAAAAACTGAAATGAAAGGAACAGAAATTATATTTTAAAGTCCTTTTACAGTGGTGATAATTTGAATTACAAATATAATTGTAACCTTAAATTATTCCAGGATATTTTTCTTATGAAGAGTAAGTGGTATAAGCTAATGCATGAGATAGGGTTTGATAAGATATTGTGATAGCTTCACAAAGCTAGGACAAAGGCCATATGGTAAAATCAATGTATATCTCAGTTTCTAAATCTTGTTATGTTTAAAAGCGGCTTTAAAAATCATTTGTCTTATAAAAAGACACATGTTCTCTTTAATGGAAAGCAGTATGCATCTCAGTACAATTTGTGACTTTAATCTGATTCCTAATAAGAAAAAAAAAAGCTATGTAAACATAAGGCCAATTATTGATGAGAGAAAGGACTAAATCTAACACAAATTCTCTTCTTTTTTGACCCTGGAAAAGAAAAGATGCAGAAGTGATCAAACTGCATGGAAAATGTTAGAAAGGCAGAACAAGGCTTTATCTCTAATTTACAGAAAGCTGTCATGGATGAGACTCGCACTCAACCGAAAGAGCAAAGCAATTGATGGATATTGGCCTAAAGCCCTGGAGCAGTGCATGCACTTTGAAAATATTTCAACTTTAATTTACAATATTCACGACGGTTGAAAGAGCCATCTACTCAAAACAGAGTGTAAACTACTAGTAGGAGAATTGGTCTTTAATGACAATTAAAGATTGGAGTCAAAATTTATAAAAAAAATTGTAAAGTTGTATATAGATATTGGATAAAGTATATTAAAAAGACAAATCTTTTTCAAGACCAAGAACTACATTTTCACAGTTATGTTTAACTTTTAAAGCAAACTGTTATAATGCCTCCTACCCCCAATAAATGATTCATTGTCCAATAAGTGTGTCTTTAGGAAACTTTGGTGTCTCAAACATTTCAGTATGCTCAGTGAAACACTGCTCTCAACATACCCAAAGTTAGTGATTTTAGTACTAAACTTACAATGTGAAACCTAAAAATCGGAACAAATGGAACCTGTCTACATAACATGTATTTAAATTTTAGCCATAGAATAGAATTTTGTAATAAACTACAGCAAATGAGCCTAAAATATATTTATTCTATCACCTTTTAAAAATGTGTTTACTATATCTAGCTCTTCTGTTTTTGTAGTTAACATTTCTTCATTCCATTATTTGTTGTTTATTCTGTCCTTTTGTTGTTTTATTGTTTCAATATCAGGATAGAGAGTAAGAAAAGTGAATAGGTTGACATGTGAAGTCCTGTGATTGCCTGATCCTAGCTTATTTGCTGCATATCACATGTTCTCTCTGGTGAGTGCCACGACTCCCACTCACTAGATTTTGCATCTGCCTGGATTATTTCCTCCCACTCTTTTAGACTTTGTTCCTAGGAAACCTCCGTGGGTCAGGAAAATTGCATATCCAAAAGTGCTCTGCATTGCCTTCTCCCAACAATGAGGTCACATCATTATATTCATTTTGTTTGCTTTTGGTTTCCAACTTAATATTTAGTAATTTATATGACCGTTCAGGATTTTGATAGTGTTTGGCAGGAGGAGGAGGAGAGTTGTTGATATAGAAAGAGATAGTGACTTTCCTGTGGCTGTTGCCTAGTCTGATTAGCTTCCTCAAGCCAGCCAGGAGGCAGGTTATTCCATGCATGGACATGGGTACAATGAGATTCTCTGTAATACTCCTCTGCCATACCAATGCCCATTCTGTGTGGGTGTCCTGAAATATCTATCTCTCCTAGTCTGCAACGTTCCATATCCCCTTTGCAAATGCTAAAGTAATTACCTTTTGAAGTAAATTTAATATTTAAGTATTATATTATTGTTGATTGATCCAGGTATTTATTGATGAGACATTAGCTGGAAAGACAGAGTATCTGGAAAGAGCAAAGCAAAATGAAAAATATTGTGTGGGAAGATTCTGCAAATTATGTGGTATAATCTACATTTCACTTGTCTTTTGGGACACAACAATGCATTATGAGAAAGTGAATATATTTAATATTACAGTTCATCAAATAGTAAATGATCATATTGCTGACACCATAAAATTTAAGCCTAGAATGTTAATTTAGGAAATAAAATCAATTTTATGTTACTAGTTTATTCTTAAACAAATCTATATATTGAATAAGAACTTAATGTGATTATTTTCTATTCATACAAAACATTTGAATTGCAATTGTCAATTGCTTTGGCAATAATCCTTATGATTCTCACAATGTCAAATTGTTTTGGAAACATGCTCATTGTAAGATAAAAAAAATTAGTAGACACAAAAGGACAAAACTGTCTGGAATTTTAAAGATTCATTGATTCATTCATTAATTCAATAACTGTTTACTGGTATTTACTACACATTCAATGTGCAAATTGCTAGAAATTCAAACACAAATTTATTTACCAGATCCTATCCCTGAGAATGCCCTTCGAAATGCTGCACTTCTCCAAAATACTCTTTCTTCAGATGCTTGAGCAAGATCTGGAAGAAACAGACATGTAAACAGAGAGTGAGATTGTGCAATGTGTATGATATTTAGTAGGAGTCTGCAAAGAACATTTATGGCACAAAGAGAAGAAATACATCAACTGTTTAAATAAACATATAAACTAAGGTAATTTTGTCATACTTTTAAATTTTCTGTATCTCCTACCATGGTTCTTCTTGATTCATTTTCTATGGAAATATTTAATTACTTACTGTTACTATGCAATAGTGAAGAAGGCCCTGTGCTCATGCAGTTTTCAGTTTAGCAGTGAAAATAAACTTTGACCAGGAGTTTCAAGGGTACTGCATGTTATAGAGGGGAAAAGGTGAGTCATTGGAACATAATAGATAGTCTTCATTTTGCTAGACTTCTAGAAATAAGAGGGGAACGAACAGTGACTTCACATAGTAACATGCCAGTTTCTTGAGCGCCATAACCCATATTTATAAGGCTACCTGTAATTTGCTGGAGAGAAAATGATCAACACGATTCACATTTTAATTATCTTTTAGGACAAGAGATTATATTATCAAGAACTAAATGTATTTACTGTTTAATTTTATTGATTACAATGTGTAATAACACATTTCTCTTGCTGATTATCTCTATTACCATAAATGCTATGACAACAAAAAACAAATGAACCAAAAAGTTAATGGACATGAGGGCATTCAGTTCTTTCCACATGTTCTCCAAAGCAATGAAGTGGTAAATAATTTGACATTACAACACGAGAAATCCACACATACTACTTAAATTTTCTGTAGCTATACTTGGGAATAAGTAGATCTACACATTTATTCAGGTCCCCATGATGCTATCACAATAATGTATTTTTGCAGCAAAGTACCGAATTGCTCAAATTTTATGTATTCATTAAACCAGCACTCTACATATAAACTTGGATACATGTATCTTCTGTTTGTTAAGTTATATTGCACATCACATGTTCTCTCTGTATCAGATTTTTTGTAGTTGTTGTTGCAGATAAATCTGCTTCCTTCGAGATCACCTGCTACTGTATGTTTGTTTATTCTTCCTTTAAGTTTCCCACATGAACCCTAGCTCAATGTCTGTTCTGTCATCAGTACTTAATATATTTTTGGTGGGTTAAGTGGAATGTAATGGGTTTAAGTAAAATGTCTATCAAATCAATCATACACTTCAAACACTTTTGAAGTAATAAATTTCAGAAAAGATGCCTGAATACTGAACAGAAGGTCCACAATTGTATAAACTTTCTAACCACGATTCTGATTATTTTTCTCTAGTACATGAAAAATCAAACTATCTAAATTATTAATTTTGGCTGCTTTTTCCAACCAACCTCTTAATTAGAACTAGTAGCTAATTGTTTGATTTGAGAATTTCTTTCCTCTAACTAATTTATGTTATACAGGGAACAACATCAGTGGAATGATTAAATACTGAAGAAACAAAAGACCTAGAGAGCACATAGATGAATTTTCAAGATTATCTTTCTAATTGCGGCCCAATTATAACAGACTGGGATGTTGCTATGTCAAAAAGAGACTTGTAACCCAGATATCTCAACACTAAATAGATATAAAGAACACACACTGTCCACAAAAAAAAAAATTTTGAATACAGGTTTCCAGCTTGCAGAAAATATCTTGGTCACCAACATTAGTCTATGGGCAATAGCTTTCCTAGAAGGAATAAGAATTCAATAACTCCAGACTAGAAGGGATACTAAATGTGATGAAGAGGTCATTGGGCAGAGATCAAAGGAGGTCTGCAGCTGTTCCATTCTGGTTGTCCTGGTGTGCTCTTTGATGTCTACATAACTGTTTGGGCTAAAATCGGAGCCCTGCAGAGAAAGAACCACTCCCATTTCTCCCACCTACTTTTGCCAGTCCCACCTGGGAGTGGAGAATTGGGTAAATACCCAGGCAAATTGGCTATTTAAACATTTAGAATTATAAGAACTTTCTTACTTTAGATGAGATGTATGGTAGATGATTAAAAGGAAAGTGTACGAGTTAATTTTTTATGAATCAGTCTTATGGAGAAATATTCTGCATACATATAGTCTACCCATTTAAAATGTACAGTTTAATGATATTTAGTATATGCACAGACATGTGCAACTATCATCACAAGCAATTTTAAACAATTTTTATCACCACCAAGAGAAACCCTGTTCCCTCTAGCCATTGCCCTTCAGCTTCTTTCCCCATCTTTTCCCCAGGCCTATTCAACCCCAATCTACTTTCTGTCTCCATAGATTTATCTATTCTGGACATTTTATACAAGTGGAATCACATAACATGTGGTATTTTGTAAGTGGCTTATTAGCAGAATGTTGAGTTTTTGTTTCTTTTTTCTAAGTTAATTTTTTTAAGTCCCTCCATACTGGTATATTTTTTATGAGTGGGAACCTCAGGCTTTCAGATATGAATCTGGTCATTCCTTCAAATTGCATGTGTAGCACCTTATAGCATCAAAATTTTCTGATCTCTGTATACCTTTATAAGTGTTTTTAGAAAGTGTGAGATTATTATTGAAAGAAATAAATATGTTAGCCACTAGCAACGCTACCTTTTATGATGTCATCTTTGTCTAACATTTTTATTAGCTTACTAACATCTTTATTTTAAGCCTATCAATTATTTCATTTAGACACATTTCTTTCAGTTATGTTCCCTGAAATATAAAAGGCTTAATTGTAACAGGAAAAAGTACCTACATGTGTGCAGAGATTTAGGCATAAATAAAAATCTCTGTCCTCACACACCAGTTGGGTGCACATTTCCTACATCTTTCACTATAGCAACAGTGCTGGCTGCTTCACTCAGGCCAAAGTGACACGAGTCTGGTGTCCACTGGCACATTTTCATAGCCAAAATGAAATTGAAAGTCATTATTGAATAACCTAAGAATTTCCTCTCCCACAATTCCTTTAACTACTTAGCTAATAGGTTTTCTGTCTGAAGCATCCCAATTAGTTACAACACTTCACACTTCAGCCTGGCTGAGGAGACTTGCCAGTACAATGATGTTAGTCTGTCCTCTGTGCATTCAAATATCTCCACATCGAGGAATGTGCTTTCTGAAGAATGACTATCCCAGGTACATTAGAACATACAAAAGACAATCCAAACAACTGCACTGCAAGTGGGTCTGTTTTATTTCAATTTAAAAGCCAGAGAGTCTCAGCAACAAGAAGCTAACCTGTTTCCTTAACTGGGAAATTTCACTTAGTCTCTGTGACACAAAAGAAAAATAATATTTAGAAAGTATCTCAATGGAAGCAATGAAGATCCCCAATATATATTATATAGGGAAAAGCTTACCCACATGACCAAGTTTGTAGTTTATTCTGAAACTTACCCTATATCTGCATTTATACTTTATAAGCAAAGTCTGGTTGACAGAATAGATAATGCACTAACCAATAGAAAACAAAAACAGTATTCGCTTTTGTATTGAAGACTCAATATTTTAAAAAACATTTTAAATATGTCTTTTTTCACCTTTTTTATAATTCAAGAGTACTTCATCTTCAATTATAAGTATCCATATGTGACATAATTTTTGGACAAACTCTTGTTTCTGAAATTTAAAAAAGAAGTTTGCTTCATTTCATATAATTTTGTTTTGCTTCATTTTCCTCAGTAAGAAAGCATGAAACCATAAGGTTAAACATTTCAGGTTTCTTAAAAGCTTTTAATGCCTCTATTTCCTTTCAAGGTCTCATTTTCATAGTCCATTTTAGGGATAGAGAAAATGATTATGATCATGGCAATTGTAAATGGAAAGAAACAGAAGGAAATAGAAGAAAAAAAAAGACTGTGTTAATACCTCGTAAGCAAAGTACAAGTCCCAGTTTACGTAAGTAGGATTTTTATGAAATATTCCTGCAATGCCAACCATGCCAGGCAAAAGTACCTAGAGGGTAGCCAGTAGAGGGTATATAGGGACCAGGGGCATATTTCTTTGCTAGGAGATCCACCATGAGTTATGCCTGTCACTTCTGTTACTGGTTTCAAGGGGAACCTTGGCACAGAGCTGGCCCTAGAGATGGTATTGTGGTGGCGACATAATAAACACCGTGGCTCGTAGGTTCAATAACTCAAGTGGGATCTAACTGGGTGACTATGCCCATGGCATTCTTTTTTCCTGACCAGTTAATCTGTCCCTGTAGGGTTGGAGGAGAAGGACATTGAGGATGAGTTCATGGAAAAAGTTCAGAGAGGCTTAAAGAGCAGCGGGGCCAAGCAGCACTGCAGCCCAGGGAGGAAAACTTCCCCAGCTGTCTGCTTGGACACCACACTCTAATTTTAAAGCAGAAAGATAAGCCTTGGCAAGTTATGTGCCTTCCCCAAATAAATTTATTTCAAAGTTCTAGCCTCATTTGTACAAAAAGAGACAAAAAACACTTATGTTCGTTATTCACTTCTATCTAATAAGGAGAAAAATTGACAAAACAAATATGGTTATTTTGATCCTCTCATACTCCCATGAATGAGTTTCTCCACATGTAATACAAATGCTCATTTTATATGGATCATGGCCATTGGTCTGTTTTACAAGTTACATGTTGTAGTAAAGTTGTAACCTTAGTTTCTAATTCTGTCCAAAGGCAACATGTTGTTTTGTTTGTTTCAATGAGATTCCTGAAAATGTTCAAACCATAAAACAAAATTTTTCTAGATGAATGGAAACTAGACCATAATGTTTTAGTGAAATGAAAATCACCACCCTATTTCCAATCACTTAAGTAGATTAGGTAACAAGTTAAAGAGCCTACCATTTTGTAGGACTGTTAACATCTGTTAACAAATCTTATTTTCACCTTTACTCTCATGCATCAATTTTGAACCTCTAAAAGCACAGGCCATGGTACTTGCTACAGTTGAGATGGTATAATTCTTTCATCTAGGTTAGCAATACAGACAGTATGTTAATCTCTGGGAAACTCATTCAGCAGAAATTAATTCAACAAAAATGTATTGAACACTTACGTGCTCAGCACTTTATGTTCCACACCGAACTCTGCCCTATTCCTCCCACATGCAACACTTTTAGTCTTCATTTCTTTGATCATAACAATCTCTCTGCCCACATTATTCTCCCCCCATTACTTAACTACTTGTATCTCTGTTAAAATTTTACCTATCCTTCAAGGCACGGTTCAAATGCTTCCTCCTCTGGAAATGATTTCCTATTCCTTTCAGTGAACAATGACTTCACCCTTTTTAATGTTCCATACAACCTTATTGGTACCCAGGAACAGTTATGTAATTTGTGGTTTCCATTACAAAATGAAGATGAAATGCCCCTTGTTCAAAATGTAGTAAGAATTTCCATCTCATGCCAGGTAGAATGGCAATCATTAAAAAGTCAGGAAACAACAGATGCTGGAGAGGATGTGGAGGAATAAAAACGTTTTTACACTGTTGTGGGAGTGTAAATTAATTCAGCCATTGTGGAAGACAGCGTGGTGATTCCTCAAGGATCCAGAACCAGAAATACCATTTCACCCAGCAATCCCATTACTGGGTATATACCCAAAGGATTATAAATCATTCTACTATAAAAACACATACACACGTATGTTTATTGATGCACTGTTCACAAAAGCAAAGACCTGGAACCAACCCAAATAACCATCAATGATAGACTGGATAAAGAAAATGTGGCACATATACAAATGGAGTACTAAGCAGCCATATAAAAGGATGAGTTCATGTCCTTTGCAGGGACATGGATGAAGCTGGAAACCATCATTCTCAGCAAACTAACACAGGAACAGAAAACCAAATACTGCATGTTCTCACTCATAAGTGGGAGTTGAACAATGAGAACACATGGACACAGGAAGGGGAACATCACAAACCAGGGCCTTATGGGGCATGGGGGTTAAGCTAGGGGAGGGATAGCATTAGGAGAAATACCTAATGTAGATGACAGGTTGATGGGTGCAGCAAACCACCATGGCACATGCATACCCATGTAACAAACCTGCAGCTTCTGCACATGTATTCCAGAACTTAAATAATAATAGGAAGAAGAATCTCCAGACAGCAACAGCAGGGCATTAAACCATATGTAGGCCCTTCTAAGCATAGGGCCCTGTGAAACTGCATACATCATATGCTCATGAAGCCAGCCCTGTCTACACCTCCTCAATATACTAATTGCTGTTAATCTTATTAATGCATGAGCTATTTTTACACATGGGTTGACTTTTCTCTTTGAATATAGTGTTGTCTCCTTGAGAACAGTGTCTGTATATATTCCGCAGTAGCAAAGACAGTCTTATAAAAATGTCAGAAATTCTAAACTCTTGCTACTAAGATATAGTCCATGTACTGATTTCACCTGGGAATTTATTAGAAATGTAAAATCTCAAACAGCACCCTAGACCAACTGAATCAAATCCACTTTTCACAAGATCTGCATGTAATCTATATACACATTCAAGTTTGCAAAGCACCATTAAACGATAAATGAATAGCCTCTAAAACAAAAGATACCATTAGGTGGGAAATTTGTCTGTTAGGGGAATTATGTATTATTCCATCAAACACTAATGGTGTTTGCTGCTTTTCTAGACAAGAGGGAAGTATCAGATTAAGACGTTTTATCCCTCTTTTCAATTTCAATTCAATCCTTCCCAATTTTTCTTTCGTTTGGGAAAAGGGTTACTTGTCTCACTGATAATGTATAGAAGAGCCATGTAGCTTGCTGGATCGATTTTACCAGAAAACACACCATATAAAAGATAAGTATGGAAATACAGATCTGTAAATTCCTCTCACTTGCTCTCTCTCTCTCCTCTATTTCTCTTTTCTCTGAACTCTGATTTGTGTATTGTTGCATATTGCTAGTGAATGGCCAAATAATTCTATCAGTGTAACATAAGTCAAAGAAGCAAAACTGGCATATGGATTAACATCACTCGGAAAACTCAAAAGCTGTCATAGCTATTATAATGTTCTGCCTTTAATTCTGTCATTGGTTCCTATTTGAACTTTCCACATTAAGACTGTTTCTGAGCAGCTAACAAAGTGGTTATCTGGCAAGGTGGATTATTTTGGAAAATTCTTGAAAAATTCCAATTCTCCATTTCAAATATATGGGAATGTGCAACTAGATTACTCTCTCATAATGGCAACCCTGTGATTTGAGATTTAAAGGAAAGATAAATAATTAGAAAATGGGATATATTATCAACTTCACCATATTAAAATTATACTAAATAATTTAAATTCACCAATTTAGGAAAAAGTCCAGTCAATAAAGAGGTATTGCAATAATGCCAATAAGGAATCATGATTTTATTTTTACTGCTGCTGCTTTCTTACTTGCTCCCAAGATGGTTTATTTTAACAAGTTTAGATCTTAGGGCTCTGAATTCCAAAAATATATAATCAAATTTAGATTCTCAGGTACATAATCAAAGTTTAGAAGCCTAATACACCTGGACTTTAAGACAATTCTCCAAACCATTAAAAATACTTAACTCTAAAAGCGAACATATGTAAGTGACCGTAGTTGAGCACTGAAGTCCTGTAGGAAAGCTTTTAGCAACTCTACCTAGATAGGCTTCAATTCTTCAGTCCTCGTTTTATTTATTTGTATTTACGGAAGTGAGGTTTCTTTGAAATTACTTGAGAATCTGTTTGTGTTTTAAAGGCAATAATTGCAGGTGATACAATGGTGAGTTCAGCTGTTCAAGCTCCAAAACACCACATAGAAAGGCATAGAGAAAGACTAACGATAAAACGGGAAAGGCCTGAAACACTATGTTGAGTTTGATTATCAGTTATAACTTTATTCAAGGCCTTCCTGGTGATAGTAGCTGATGGTAAATACAGAAGAAATTGAAGTAAGCTAAATTTCTCTTCTTGTTGCTAATTGGTGGTAGAAGGTGACAACGGTTTTAAAACAGAGCCTCTGATTCCATTTTATAATCACTGATCCTGATTCTACTCTTATGTATTAGTTACTTATTGCTGTGTAACAAACTACTCAAAAACTTAGCACTTAAAACACCATCCATTTATTACCTCACATGTTCAAGGATCGTGGTGTAGCTTCTCTAAGTGCCATGCCTCAAACTCTTTCATGAGTTTGCAGTCAACCTATAAACCAGAGCTGCAAGTTAACATGAAGACCTGGCTGGGGAATGATCTGATTCTAATCTTACTCATGTGAACCTCACCAGGGGACTGTTTCATGACATACAAGCAGTCTAAGACAGAGCAACAGCAGTCCTCCAAGGGAAGCCAGTATCTTTCTATAATCTAATCTCAGAAGTGACATAACACCAGTTCTGTAGTTTTCTATTTATTAGAAGTGAGTCACTAAATCCACACTCAAATGGAAAGGTTCCTCAAAGGCATAAATACCAGTGGATGGAATCACTGGAGGCCATCCTAAAAGCTGCTCATTATACCCTTCCACTTAAAAGAAAACATGTGTAAGAAAAACATAAGTAACTTCTTCTATTTTAATCTTCTGCCAACATTTTCTAATGCATTTGACTTAATCAGTCCAAAGAAATGTATCTGCAGTTCTCCCATCTAATTCAAGGAATATGACATGCTCTGTTTGACACATTTTTTGTTTCATGAATGAACTATACTCTTCACATTGTGAGAAATATGGAGAAAAGTTTAAAATGTGTTAATCGGAATTCTTTTATTTGCAAGTGATGATAACCCTATACATATAAATAAAAATAAAACAAATTGAATGCCTAAAAAGTACAGAGCTGTGTTTACCTTTAGGTATGGCAGGACGTAGGAATTCAGCCACTTTTACCCTCTCTCTCTCATTCCTTCTCTGTTTTCTGTGTTTTTTTTTTTTTCCATTTTGAATTCTTTCTCAAACAAATACTGTGTGAGTAGAGAGTCCTGACATTTCTAGATTCACATTTACAGCCAACATTTTTATTAGACAGCAAGTTATTTTTTTAATTTCAAAAATTCCAACTGACATCCTAGAATTGTCTTTATTATTGTCATTGCCTAAATTACATACTTATTTTAACTAAGGAAAGGGCATGTAAAGAATATGCAAAGGGCCAGGCCTGGGTAATATGTCTATCCTATAGGTTGAGACGTAGAAATAGTTTCACTCAAAGGACATGTACTGAGTGTTAACAAGAAATTAATCCTAAAAAAACTAGGTGATAAAAGTTATAAAACTGGTTCAGCAAAAACTATGCTATCTACTAGAAATATTTATTCAATGATTACAATATACCAGACAAATGTTGATATTAGGTACAATTCTACTACAGATTGAGTATTCCATTTTTGACATGATTTGGATCAGAAGTGTTTCAGATTGTAGATTTTTTTATATTGAAA
This sequence comes from Sapajus apella, assembly GCF_009761245.1. Taxonomy (NCBI): domain Eukaryota; kingdom Metazoa; phylum Chordata; class Mammalia; order Primates; family Cebidae; genus Sapajus; species Sapajus apella. Next base: position 55,455,693 of record NW_022436946.1, read on the forward strand.
TATATATATATACACACACACACACACACATATATAATAATAAACCATATATATGTACATATATAAAATAATATATATAATAAATTATATATGTATGTATGTATATTTTGGGGATGGCACCCAGAAGGTAATTTTATGTAATATTTTTAATAATTTCATGCATGAAACAAAGTTTCTGTACATTGAACCATTAGAAAGCAAAGCTGTAACTATTTCATGTTCAATGTTCAAAAAATTTCATATTTGGAATATTTCCTATTTTAGATTTTTGGATTAGGAATGTTCAATCTGCACCCAATTGTGTAGGTATATTAGTTCATTCACATGCTGCTAATAAAGACATACCAAAGATTGGGTAATATATAAAGAAAAGAAATGTATTTCACACACAGTTCAGCATGGCTGGGGAAGACAAGAAACTTGCAATCATGGTGGAAGGGAGAACAAACATGTCCTTGTGAACATGGCCAAGGAGATGTGCAGAGTGAAGAGGGAGAAAAGCCCCTTATAAAACCATCAGCTCTCCTGAAAACACACTCACTATCACAAGAACAGCATGGAGGTAATCACTCCCCTGATTCAATTGCCTCCCACGGGGTTCCTCCCATGACACATGTGGATTATGGAAACTGCAATTCAAGATGAGATTTGGGTGGTGACACAGCTAAATCATATCAGTAGACTTTTTCAACTTATGGGACAGTGGTACTAAGACAGAGCTGTTAAAGTGGTAATGGGGTATGCTGAATCGCTTCACTTAGCTCTGAAGAGAAAACATCAGTAGAAATAAATATTTTACATTATAGATACTTCTATAACTTTGTATGGTTTTAAACAATCAGTTATATTAAAATAATTAAATCACTTATAGTCAAAAGAAATTATTTTTGAAGCAATATTTAAAGGTAAAAACCGATATGCTGCACTGTTGGCATCATAAAGGTATAAATTTCCCATCTCCTGTCTCTCTGGCTACATAGTCATAGAAAGAAGAAAGTCACTCCTTCAACACTCATTTGTCTTTTTCTCTCTTTAGTATCTTTTTTTCACAGGAACCACAATGAGGCCAGATTAAGCTTAAAAGTATTGCAATGGTCAAAGATTATAGTGATGCCAAATATTACAGTGATTTTTTTTTTTTACTCCAGAATGTGGTTCTGAGGTAAATCTTACAATTTACTGAATCCAGTTTTGTCAAGAATAATATATTAACTTATGTAAAAGATTAAAAGATCAAGTCTTTAAGCAGTATACTTCAGGACATTCACAATACTCACTAGAGTTCCCTAACACTTTGTTTGGGAAATAAAGATCTATCCTCAGCAAACTGACACAAGAACAGAAAATCAAACACAACATGTTCCCACTCATATATAGGTGTCGAACCGTGGACACAGGGAGGGGAGCATCACACACTGGGGTCTGCTGAAGGTCAATAGTGGAGGGACAGAAGCAGGTAGGTAGATTGGGGAGGGATAACATGGGGAGAAATGCCAGATACAGGTGACGGAGGGATGGAGGCAGCAAACCACATTGCCATGTATGTACCTATGCAACAATCCTGCATGTTCTGCTCATGCACCCCAGAACCAAAAGTGCAATAATATGTATATAGAAAGATCTAATGGAACACCAGATGAGTACTAAAAGCTACCAAAATAAACTTTTATTTTACTGGTTTTAACAAAAAAATAATTAAATTTTAGAAAAGTTGAGGGTCAGTTACACAATTCAGTTGTCCAGGGAATAGACAGATGTTCATTTTTATTTGTTTAAGAGTATAAACTATTCAATCACTGCAGTAGTTATAAATGATTTATGGAATGAGACACATTCTTGCTTAATGCACAAAGACTATCAACTCCTCTAGCAATTACAGAGATATGGTACTATTTTTAGTGGTACAGTTACACAGGAACTACATTATTATTATATGAAATATCATGAAATATAAACTAACTTCTCTCACAATGGAATTCTCATGAAGTTACATCTAGTAGAAAAGTAGTGAAAGAATAATTACATGTCTTGCAGCCTGTGTCTATACTTACAAAATAAAGTGGGATAACAGATTATAGGCATAATTTTAGTTTTAGCACTTGGCTTTGCAGGGACACTTAATGGACACTTGTTATGTAACCCGAGTGTCAGTCCAAGTCCACCATCCCCCTTCCAGGGTCACCTTTGTCTAATACATTTGAGCAAAATGGGTGTGTCTAATCTCTACTTCTCAACCACACATCTGCTAGTTGCTTCTTTACTCCCATCTCCCTCCTGGGCATGGCATTCATTTTCTACATTATCTGCACCTCCAGGTACAACCTGGATCATTTCATTCTCTAAAGCACCACCAATTTAAAGATGCATATGTAGAAAACATTGTGTGTGAATATAAGATGAGCATTACAGCCCAGGAAGATTCTTAAATAAACTGTAAGAAATTCTTTTTTCTAAGAATGAGATCATGGACATTGCAAGGACATGGTTGAAGCTGGAGGCCATTATCCTTAGCAAATTAACATAGGAACAGAAGACCAAATACCACATATTCTCACTTATCCATGAGAGCTAAATGATGAGTACATGGACACAGAGAAGGGAACGACATGCACTGGGGCCTATGGGAGGGTGGAGGGTGGAAGGAGGGAGAGGATCAGAAAAAATAACTAATGGGTACTAGGCTTAACACTTGGTTGATGAAATAATCTGTACAACAAATCCCCATGACACAAGTTTGCCTGTGTAACAGACTTGCACATCTACCCTGCAACTTAAAAGCTAAAAAAAGAAACTACATTCTTTTTTCTTAAATATTCTTCAGCAATTCTGCCATGGAATCTTCACACTTGTTTCTTAATCTCAGGATTCCACTTCAGGCCCAGATTGCAGACTTCTATTCCCCTGACCTCTTCTTCGGCTTTCTCAAGCATTGTCTCCACAAAACCCCAGGTTTCTGTTAGTGTGCTTGGGTATATGAAGTTATAATTTTGCCTAGTCCTAGTCCATGCGACCACAGACTCATTATTTTCCCTAGAATATATTTGGTTGCACAGATGCATGAAACTTGAACGTACACAGACAGAGGGAGAGATTGAGCAACACAAACACACACAAATTAGGTACAGACACAAGACATTCACATACAAATACACACAAATAACAAATTACAGAAAAGTATATAAAGGCATTATATAAATGTTATATATATTCACACATACATATTCAACATACAGATGACAAAATAAGACTGGAATAGAAGAGGGTGCTTTTTTTTGGTTTTAACCACTCATATAATATAAATGAAATGCTACCACTCATGAAGTGTAAAATATAATGGTTACTAAATAGAGATCAAAAGACATTTCAGCTGAACGTTACTTTACTTGAACTAAAATAAAATAATAGTATGAACATTCACATTCACACACACACACACACACACACACACACACACACACACTTTAGGTGAATACTGATTATGAATTCATTTCCATGATTGGGCATTTCTGTTATAAGCATGACAGAATTCATACAACTTAAGTAGCCATTGTCTTGTCCCTACTCCTTTTGATGACTTTGTATTGTAATTTTTATCCTGGCTTCTGAAAACTATTGTCATTCTGTGAGTAGACAGAGTACCCTTCAAGCAAGGGAGGTTTGTCAAATGTGGGCAGGAATAGGAATGAAGCTATCGTTTCTCGTCTTGGTTTGTGTAGAATCTTAGAAAATCCATCTAGTCTCCCTTTACCCATATAGTTTCCCATTATTCAAAGTGAGATAACTACATATTGTTTATAATTTCTCTCATTCAAAAATTCTAATTATGCTATGAAAATTTATAATTAGTCATATCTCACATTTATTATCACAAACTGATCATAATTTTGAAAACTTTATTCACAGAGAAAGCCCATCAGTAAATAGTTAATATGGACAATACCCTTCCTATGACAATTGTAAGTAGATCTGAAAGTCTCAATTCCCTTTGGTACTATTGAGGTATCAGAGTACTCATTAATATCTACATGGTCAGCATGACTTGTTAGCCCTGGAAGATCTACCCATTTTCCAAGTGAGGGGAATTCAGGCTGATTCAGGCATCCTATATAGAATTTTCTATATAGGATTTTAAAGTTGAAATAATATGCAAATGAAACCAGAATTGAGACTTGTTCAGTGAGCACAGTATGGCTAAAAGATATATGCCAGTTTACTAAGCCATTTTCTTAATCTTATACAACAAGTATAAGACTTCTCTCTATAAAATACATATACTTAAGTTGAATTGAGGCTATCTGGATGTGGCTCCTTGCTAAGGACTGGAGCAGGAAATTCAGCTCCAGGAATCAGCCTTCTTTTTTACCTTTTGCTCTTGAGCTAATTTCTTATACATCATAAGTGGTCCTAGTGAACCTCTTTGTTCAACTAGCCATTATATTGCATTGTATCTTTTCAAGTTACTTTATATTGTAGTGAGTTTCCTGATGCAAGTAGTTATTATGTTCCATTGTTATCATTATTAGACATAAGCAGATAATATTAAAGGCTCACTATATGCTAACACCATTCTAAATGATTTATGTGGATTAACAAATTGAGTTTTTATGAATTAATGAAGAAGGAATGTTATTTAAAGTTTCATATTACAGATGAGGAAACTGAGGCACGGGGTAGTAAAGTAACTTGCCTAAATTGATGCAGCCAAGAAGGATATCAGAATTTGAACCCAATGTACTGATTCTATACTCTGTGCTCTTAACCACTACCTATACTGCCATTTGTTGATTTAATCATGTCTACTGCACAATCCTTCAGTTAGTACTATTGTTCTAATTCGTTGTTCTTATTGCTGTGTATGTATATATAAAAATTATATATATATATATATATATATATATAAAATTTACTGCTTCTCTGTTTTCCCCCCTTGTCTTGTATTTCTGACCCTTTTATTTTTATATGCGACAGAATGCATGCAGCGATCTACTCAGACCTAACAGGGCCCTTGTTGTTTCTCTCTTATTGCTGTCTTTGCTGTCTCTGTTTTTTCTCTCTTCTCACACCACTTTTCCAACTTCAACATGAAGTGACTTACTCTCTGCTAACATTTCCACTCAGTCTACACTCCCAAGGCTGTTGGATCAAAGATTCTCTTCTTCCCTCAAAATGTGGCTTATTCTATTATTTGTTTTAATTATATGTGGTTTGAATCATTATCTTTGTTTCTGAAAAAAATGTATCCTTTGAACAAGAACAACAACAACCATCTTTGAGGATTTTGTTTTTGGTGTTTTGTTTTATTTTTCAGTAATGTTTCTAGAGAGATCAGTACTCTGAAATTCCCTTCCTATTACTTGAAAGAGTCCTCTCCACCTAAAAAGAAAACGTTATGTGTCAAAAATTGTCATCTTTTTATGAATAGCAAAAGCATCACTTCAATCCTTACCCACTTAAGATTTGATTAACCAGTTTATGTCAATCATAAACTGCTAGAGTCTCAAGAAATGGCAATCTCAGTGTCTTTTCATTGAATTCACAAAGAGACTGCAGTTTACTTAATCTTACAATGGCTTCTCCTAGCGCAAACAGATTGAAGCCTATTACTTTAGTTTACCAACAGATGCATTAAAAATATTATGTGATATGTTTAATTCAGATGTCAGCTAAACTCATTCCTTAGGATATTAATGAAATTGTTTCTATTTCTATAGGTTAGATTATGGAGAATGAAATGTTGTCTTCACAATTGTTTATGGATTTCTAAAGATCTTTTTGACTCTTAACTGTTCTCTAAATTAAGTTTAGGGATAGGCTAAGTGTCTTGATCGTCGTATCCTGTTTTTAAATGCAAACACTGATGAGGAATTCAGTGTATTTTATGTACAACGAATTATTAAAGGTCAAGGAGATAGGCGTGCATAGCAACACCCACAACTTAAAACACCACGTTTGAAATAACCTTCTCTTAATGCCTTACAGCCATTTATTTGGTTTGGTTTTTATCGTCCTAATAGGCTGCCCAGTAATCCTTCCTTCTCTTCACTCTCTCACATACCCCTAATGTTTCTATCTGGTAAAAGGCACTCTATACAAATTGTGACAAAGACTCAGATTGTTTGAAAGCAGTCCAGTATTCTTACAGTCTTCTGAATATTTTAGTCCCTGAAATGATGATGGTAAACATATTATGGTTCCACTTCTCATCATTCAGTGTGAGGGTGCAGTTACTCAGCCCTTTCCTTCTCTCATGACCATTAAAAAATGGCAAATCATTTGAGATACTGAAACATTTAAAGCCATTTAATCTTTGAGCTTGTCTCTGTTAGAGTCAGAGTCAAATATTTCAAATTCTGAACCTAAGGTTGATCATTTCCTTTAGTGCTCTTATGCCTCTCGAGGTTCCAAATATTCAATGTTCATCTAGGCAATCTGAGTCAAGAATTCCAACATCATAATTTGTATTCAGTATATGTCAAATCAGGAGGGTTATACCATAGTATAAGTTTCTAATCTTTCCGTACTGTCTTTATATGAGTAACACTGAATTTTGATCCAAAGTAATATCCAAACATTGACTAAATTAGCTTTAATATTGCCTTTTTTGTCATTTACATTTATACTTAACAGGGACTTATTTAATACTAAAAATATTGGTAAAATGATTCTCAGTTGAATTGGTACATATAGCAACACACTCATTGTCTTCCTGGAAAGTTTCATTTCTTTCATTGAACATGGTGGTCTGAAGAACATGAATTTAAAATTGACATTCTAAGATTAATATCATCATAATTATCTGTATAGATTTTTTAATAAATGCTTTCTCAATTATATATATGCCCACACTGTGAAGAAAAAGGTTATTACAAGTTTAAAGCCAAGTTTAAAACATAATTCTTTCTGCTGTTGCTTGCTAATTAATTGTGCTTAATTATTATTCACTTTTAAACATAGTCATTATAAAAGAATAGTTAATTATTTCACATAATGGCAGATTGGGTATAAAATAATGTATTCAAAGAACATCAAAATATTGTTAATATAAACATTTTCCAAAGTGCGGGTAATTATCCTCTATCATTGAAAACTTCATAAAATGACTCATTTTATATGCATATATCATTGCAAAACCAAAGTAAAATTCATGAAAATAATTTGAATTATTTTATACAATACAGTCTTCAATTTTTTTCTGCTAAATGTGTATGTATACATTTACAAATAATTATGATTAAAAGATAGTTGAGCTATTCAAATGCACAAACTAACAATTGGAAAAAAATGCAATAAAGCATGAATTTTTAATGACTTTAATAAACTGTAAAAAGAGATATTAGTGAAATGCTTTTATTAGAACTGAGGTCATCTATAGAAAATATTAAAATATATTGTGAAGGCTCTTTTTTGTATTATGTCTTATATCACTGACAGTTATCTATTTTTGCATGAAAAACCACTCCAAAACTTAGTGGCTTAAATCAACAACCAGCATTTATTATTGTTCATATTTTTGCAATTTGGGCAGGGCTTTGGGGGAACAGCTTATCTCTGCTCTGCCTGCTATTGTCTTGGGTGGCTTAACTGGGGTTTGAGGATTTGAGATGTCTTCACTCATATATCTGGCACTTCAGATAGAGTAGCTGGAAGAGCTTTAGGAGTGTCTAAGACTCTCTCTGACAAGTTTTTTCCATTATTCAGAAGTCTTACTAAACCTCTAGAAGGAAGCATGATACCAAGAAAGCAAAAACTAAGGCAACCAGGTTTCTTAAGATCTAGACCTGGAACTAGCACAGTGTTATTTCTTCCATATTCCGTTGGTCAAAGTAAGTCAAAAAGTCAACACAGATGCAAGAAAAGGGGAAGCAGATTTCACCTCAATGATGGGAGGGACAACATACATGTAGGAGCATGGGCTGAATAATTGACAGCCATCCCTGTAGCCATGTCCTACAACCACTATCAATGTTAACACTTAAGTAGAGAGACATGATGACTGACAAGAATTTTCAATAGGTGACACTTCAGAGAGCAAATAAAAACCCAACATTTTTATAAGGCTTCTGCTATTTAAGTTGTTAATGTACCGAAAAATGTAAAGTAACAACAAACTTACTGAGATGTTGGTAAAGTTGATTGTCAACCAGAAACTACTAGGTAGCATGAGATCATAAAATACTTCTGATGTTAGCCAGTTCAATTGTGTTAGTGATCTATTCTGGGCACTGAATATTCCCATAAGAAGGACACACAAATGTTAGAAGCAGTGAATGATGTGCTAATAGCCAAAATTATATGTCAATTATCACATTTTCAATTACCTATCACATTTGGCAATTAACATTTTGTTAATCATCCACTCTCCAGTTTGATGTGACTTTCTAAAGTGAGTAGCTTACTCTCTAACTCTGAAAAATTACTGTTTATCATTAGCGAATACATAATCAGTTCCTAAAATTTATATTTGATTTAGAACTGTCTTATAATAATGAATTCACCTCAAGCAGGATTTGTTTAGAGTCGTGTACGTATGTGAGAGCAGACATTTTCAAACAACGTTTTTGCAGTTTGGATGTCCTAACTGTACAAACAGTATGCTGAAATTGGATTTTCAGACATTAAGAAAGAATTTCTAATAATGTTCCTTTTGATAATCAGAGTGCTTTTCATAAAAGTATGTTCTCATAGCAACATAAAGAAAACACACTGTTATTTTGATCAATATAGAATCATATGAGCTGTGGTTTGTGAATAACCATCCAAATGCAGTCCTTCTTTGTGCGTTTTGGTTTATGAAGCGTGGTGTGGTGGAAAGTACACAGATGTTTACAGATTTGAGGTCAAACCTTAGCTCATCCCATTATTAGATTATTCAGCTCTTGCCATACCAATGCTGCCTAATAAACCATCCCAAACCAGCAACAACAAACATTTAATTGTTTAGTTCATTGGTCTACAGGTCGAGACAATTTGGCTCTACAGACTGTGATGGTCTGGGAAGCTCTACTTCAAGCTGTGGTCAAGCTGGCCTCAACACCTCACTGCAGGCCAGGGTTAGGTCTATGCTCCATGGATAAGTGGGCACCAAAAATATATTATTATCCTCGTAAGTAGCAGAAAGGAAAAAGTAACCTAAACAATATAACAAATTTAATACACATTTTGAGGCCTTGCTGACATAGTATCCACTTAATTTCTGTTGCCAGACTCATGTGGCCAAATTCAAATGTGGCATAGAATGTACTACATCCCAAGAGGGAAGTAAGGAGGTAAATGAATATTTGCTGAATAATATTCTAATCTTTCACAGTAGCTATCCACATTTGGGTACTTTCCATGTTGTCTTTGAGTTCCGATGATATCATTATCTATAAACTGGATATAATAATAAAATATGTTCAGAACTATATGAAGATTACCATGTTCCTGACACAAAATTGACTGGATAATCTGGTGGTGTAGTTTTGTTCAATATGCATCTGTAGGATAGAACAGATTTAGCTCAAATTGAAAGAAATAAAATCTTGGATATTTTAAAGTTGCTGTCACAAATTGGTAAATTTCATTTAAACTGTTAAAAATAAAGTTGACATCAGGATGTTAGTAAAAATTTATATAAAAATATTAATTCCATTTAGTACTATTACAAAGCAATATTCCTTAGATGTATGGAATTTACTCAGTGACATATCAGTAGATAAATTAACCAACAAATTGACATTAAGGACTCTATTAAATTGTGAAGTTGCCGTTGCTGCAGAAAACTTACAACAGACGTAAGGAAATTTCCTTCTAGCAGTTTCAAATTTTTATATGGGAATTTAAAACACAAATTAATGAAATGGACAATTCAGTTGTAGGATTAGGGAGGGCAAACCGCAGTATCTTAATAATAATTATGAAGAACCTCATAAAGGAAGAAGAAATGATGTAACAATTGAAGGACTGGACTTGAGTAAATAAAATAATTGGAAACTACTAGCTGGGAGAGTTTGCCACTGCTACTACTATTACCACTGGCTTCATTTATAGAGCATCTACGGTTGTCTCAAGCTCCATGATAGAACTTTATCTTCACTAGTTCGTTATATAGCAAAGCTGGTGGTTGTCCCAGTGAAGAAGACATTCATAATTTAATCATTCTTAAAAATTGTCATGGAATAAGTAAGATTAGTCTTACAACTACAAGCCTGTTAAATTCCATACCCTATGTATTGACTATGTAACACTCTCTCACATGGGTCTCTTCTTCTTGCTTGGCAAAAGAAGAGAGTATATGTAGCATAGCAGTAAAAAAATAATAATTAAAAGGCAAGATTGGCTCATATTATAAAGAACTTTGAAACAGACTAAGGAATTTGAATGTTTTGTGTCAATAGGGGGACAGGGGTTTCGGAAGATGGCCAACTAGGAACAGCTCGGGATTGCAGCTCCCAGTGAAAGCGCAGAGGGTGAGTGGATGCCACATTTCCAGACAGATTTTTATTGCCCACAGTCCAGGAGATTCCCAGGCAGAGGAGCCCCACGGGTCACCAGCGAGGCTGTTTTGGCTGGCACGGCTGTTTCATCCCACACGGCTGCTTTGCCCGTGCCCTGGCACGGTGGTTCTCCGTACAAAAGACACTGGTCAGGGTGCCCTCTTAGCTGGCGATTAGAGCCCTAAGATGGCAGAGTCGCCCAGTCATCCAGAATATGGAGCCAGGCCAGGAGATTCCTAGGCAAAAAACCACCAGGAATCTCAGCGCTGCTGTTTCAGCCGGCTCAGTGAGTCGTGGCACAGGAGATCCCAGTGCCTTTTCAACAGGCAACTGGAACACTGGGATAGTCGACCATTCAACAACAACAAAAAGAAAAAGACTCTGAGTCAGGGAGCCAGGTGATCAGGCTCAGCTGGTCCCCCACTACCACCAAAAAAAAAAAAAAACAGTAATTGAAAATGCTCTGGGTTGAGAGTTTCACAGCAAGCACAGCTGAACCTGGGATGGTCCGGCTCTGTGGGGGAGGGGCGTCCACCATTACTGAGACACTCCACCACTACAGAAGCAGCCCGCCGTTGCTGAGGCAACCTGCCACTACAGAGAGAGTCCACCATAACAGAGGCGAGCCACTATTGCCGAGGCAGTTCTAACTACACCCATATAAACAGAACTGTAGGGAAGATCACATGGCAGCTGGGCGGAGTCACATTAGCTCAGCAAAGCCTCTGCAGGCAGACACTGACTATGCTGCATCCTCGCTGGGCAGGGCAGCCCTGAAAGAAAAAAAAAAGGCAGCAGCACAACAGAAACTCATAAAGCCCTAACTCCCTGGGGCAGAGCGTCTGGGGGAGAAAAAAGGGCGGGGGGAGTTCATGAGTTCTGCTGCAGCAGACCTAGGCGTACCTGTCCAGCAACTCTGAATGAACAACAGAGCTCACAGCTCAGGACTTGAGCTCCAATAAAGGACAGACTGTCTCCTCAAGCAGCTCCCTGACCCCCATATATCCAAAGAGTCACATCATAAAGGAGAGAACAGACTGACATTTGGCAGGCATCCTTCTGGGACAAAGATAGCGGAAGAGGAAACTGGTAGCAATCCTTACTGTTCTGTAGCTGCTGCAGGTGGTCCCTCAGCAAGGAGGGCCTGGAGTGGATTCCAGCAGTCCTACAGCAGAGGGACCAGACTGTTAGAAGGAAAGCTAAGAAAAAAAAAGCAACTTCAGCATCCACAAATTAGAAGTTCACTCAGAGACCCAATTTGAAAGTCAGTAACTACAAAGACAACAGGTGGATAAATCCACAAAGATGGGAAGAAACCAGCACAAAAAGGATGAAAACACCTGAAACCAGAACACCTCTCCTCCTAAAAGGGATCACAACTCCTCACCAGCAAGGGAACAAGGCTGGATGGAGAAGGAGTGTGATGAAATGACAGAATCAGACTTCAGAAGGTGGCTAATAAGAAACTACAGTGAGCTAAAAGAACATGTTCTAACCCAATGCAAAGAAACTAAGAATGCTGAAAAAAGATTTGATGAAATGCTAATGAGAACGGACAACATAGAGAGGAATATAAGTGAATTGATGGAGCTGAAAAACACAACGTGAGAACTTCGTGAAGCATGCACAAGTTTCACCAGCCGAATTGACCAAGCAGAAGAAAGGATATCAGAAGTCGAAGATCAACTCAATGAAATAAAACAGGAAGGCAAGAATGGAGAAAAAAGGGTAAAAAGGAATGAACAAAGTCTCCAAGAAATGTGGGACTATGTGAAAAGACCTAATCTACGTTTAATAGGTGTACCTGAATGTGACGAAGAGAATGAATCCAAGCTGGAAAATACTCTTCAGGATATAATCCAGGAAAACTTCCTCAACCTAGCAAGGCAGGCCAATATTCAAGTCCAGGAAATACAGAGAACACCACAAAGATATTCCTCAAGAAGAGCAACACCAAGGCACATAATCGTCAGATTCACCAGTGTTGAAATGAAGCAGAAAATGCTAAGGACAGCCAGAGATAAAGGTCGGGTTACCCACAAAAGGAAGCCCATCAGACTCAGAGCAGATCTCTCAGCAGAAATCCTACAAGCCAGAAGAGAGTGGGGACCAATATTCAACATCATTAGAAAAGAACTTTAAACCCAGAATCTCCTATCCAGCCAAACTAAGCTTCATAAGTGAAGAAAAAATAAAATCCTTTGCGAACAAGCAAGTACTGAGAGATTTCATCACCACCAGACCTGCTTTACAAGAGCTCCTGAAAGAGGCTCTACACATATAAAGGAAGAACCAGTACCAGCCACTCCAAAAGCATACCAAATGGTAAAGAGCATGAACACAATCAAGAATCTGCATCAACTAATGAACAAAACAGCCAGCTAGCATCAAAATGGCAGTATCAAATACACACATAACAATATTATCCCTAAATGTAAATGGACTAAATGCCCCAATCAAAAGACACAGACTGGCAAAATGGATAAAAAGCCAAAACCCATCAGCGTGCCGTATCCAGGAAACCCATCTCACATGCAAGGATACACAAAGGCTTAAAATAAAGGGATGGAGGAAGATTTACCAAGCAAATGGAGAGCAAAAAAAAAGCTGCAGTTGCAATTCTCATCTCTGATAAAATAGACTTTAAAGCAACAAAGATCAAAAGAGACAAAGAAGGACATTACATAATGGTAAAAGGATCAATGCAACAAGAAGTGCTAACGATCCTAAATATATACGCACCCAATACAGGAGCACCCAGATACATAAGGCAAGTTCTTAATGACTTACAAAGAGATTTAGATTCCCACACAATAATAGTGGGAGACCTTAACACCCCATTGTCAATATTAGACAGATCAACCAGACAGAAAATTAACAAGGATATCCAGGACCTGAACTCAGACCTGTACCAAGCAAACCTAATAGACATTTACAGAACTCTCCACCCCAAATCCACAGAATACACATTCTTCTCAGCACCACATCACACCAGTCTAAAGTTGACCACATAATTGGAAATAAATCACTCCTCAGCAAATTCAAAAGAGCGGACATCATAACAAACAGTCTCTCAGACCACAGTGCAATTGACTTAGAATTCAGAATGCAGAAACTAACTCAGAACCGCACAGCTTCATGGAAACTGAACAACTGGCTTTTGAATGTTGACTGGATAAACAATGAAATGAAGGCAGAAATAAAGATGTTCTTCGAAACCAACGATAACGGAGACACAACATACCAGAATCTCTGGGACACATTAAAAGCAGTCTCTAGAGGAAACTATATAGCAATAAGTGCCCACATGAGAAGCAAGCAGAGATCTAAAATTGAAACCCTGGCATCAAAAGTGAAAGAGCTAGAGGAGCAAGATCAAAAAAACTCAAAACCTAGCAGAAGACAAGAAATAACTAAGATCAGAGCAGAACTGAAGGAGATAGAGACACAAAAAACTCTTCAAAAAATCAATAAATCCAGGAGCTGGTTTTTCGAAAAGATCAACAAAATAGACAGACCACTACCCAGATTAATAAAAAAGAAGAGAAAGAATAACCAAATTGATGCAATAAAAATACGATAAAGGGAATATCACCACAGATCTCACAGAAATTCAAACCATCATCAGAGATTATTACAAACAACTCTATGCACATAAACTAATAAACCTGGAAGAAATGGATAAATTCCTGGACACTTATACCATCCCAAGCCTAAGCCAGGAAGAAGTTGAAACCCTGAATAGACCAATAACAAGGTCTGAAGTTGAGTCAGCAATTAAGAGCCTACCACCTAAAAAAAGCCCAGGTCCAGATGGGTTCACAGCCGAATTCTACCAGACATACAAAGAGGAGCTGGTACCATTCCTTCTGAAACTATTCCAAATAATCCAAAAAGAGGGAATCCTTCCCAAATCATTTTATGAGACCAAAATCATCCTGATACCAAAACCCGGCAGAGACTCAACAAGAAAAGAAAACTGCGGACCAATATCCATGATGAACATAGATGCAAAAATCTTCATTAAAATACTGGCAAGTCGATTGCAACAGCACATCAAAAAGCTTATCCACCATGATCACGTAGGCTTCTTCCCAGGGATGCAGGGCTGGTTCAACATATGCAAGTCTATAAACATAATTCACCACATAAACAGAACCAAAGACAAAAACCACATGATTATCTCAATTGATGCAGAGAAGGCCCTTGACAAAATTCAATAGCCCTTTATGATAAAAACCCTCAATAAACTAGGTATTGACGGAACATAACTCAAAATAATAAAAGCTATTTACGACAAACCAACAGCCAATATCATACTGAATGGGCAAAAACTGGAAGCATTCCCTGTGAAATCTGGCACTAGACAAGGATGCCCTCTCTCACCACTCCTATTCAACATAGTACTGGAAATTCTAGCCAGAGCAATCAGGCAAGAAAAAGAAATAAAAGGTATTCAAAGAGGAAAGGAGGAAGTCAAATTGTCTCTATTTGCAGACGACATGATTGTATGTCTAGAAGACCCCATCATCTCAGCCCCAAATCTCCTGAAACTGATAAGCAACTTCAGCAAAGTCTCAGGATACAAAATCAATGTGCAAAAATCACAAGCATTCCTATACACCAAACAGACTTAAAGAGAGCCAAATCAAGAACAAACTGCCATTCACAATTGCTACAAAGAGAATAAAATACCGAGGAATACAACTAACAGGGAAAGTAAAGGACCTCTTCAAGGAGAACTACAAGCCACTGCTCAACAAAATAAGAGAGGACACAAACAGATGGAGAAACATTACATGTTCATGGTTAGGAAGAATCAATATCGTGAAAATGGCCATACTGCCCAAAGTAATTTACAGATTCAACACTATTCCCATCAAGCTACCAATGACCTTCTTCATGGAACTGGAAAAAAACACCTTAAACTTCATATGGAACCAAAAGAGAGCCCACATAGCCAAGTCAATTCTAAACAAAAAGAACAAAGCAGGAGGCATCACACTACCGGACTTCAAACTATACTACAAGGCTACAGTAATCAAAACACCATGGTACTGGTACCAAAACAGAGATATAGACCAATGGAACAGAACAGAGGCCTCGGAGGCAACACAACACATCTACAGCCATCCGATCTTTGACAATCCTGAAAAAAACAAGCAATGGGGAAAGGATTCCCTGTTTAATAAATTGTGTTGGGAAAATTGGCTAGCCATGTGCAGAAAGCAGAAACTGGACCCCTTCCTGACACCTTACACTAAAATTAAATGCTTAAACATAAGACCTAACACCATAAAAACCCTAGAAGAAAATCTAGGCAAAACCATTCAGGACATAGGTATAGATAAGGACTTCATGACCAAAACACCAAAAGCATTGGCAACAAAAGCCAAAATATACAAATGGGACCTAATCAAACTCCACAGCTTCTGCACAGAAAAAGAAACAGTCATTAGAGTGAATCAGCAACCAACAGAATGAGAAAAAATTTTTGCAGTCTACCCATCTGACAAAGGACTGATATCCAGAATTTACAAAGAACTAAAACAGATCTACAAGAAAAAAACAAACAAGCCCATTCAAAAGTGAGTGAAGGATATGAACAGACACTTTACAAAAGAAGACATACATGAGGTCAACAAGCATATGAAAAAATGCTCATCATCACTGGTCATTAGAGAAATGCAAATCAAAACAACATTGAGATACCATCTCACGCCAGTTAGAATGGCGATCATTAAAAAATCTGGAGACAACAGATGCTGGAGAGGATGTGGAGAAATAGGAACACTTTTACATTGTTGGTGGGAGTGTAAATTAGTTCAACCATTGTGGAAGACAGTGTGACGATTCCTTACGGACCTAGAAATAGAAATTCCATTTGACCCAGCAATCCCATTACTGGGTATATAGCCAAAGGATTATAAATCGTTCTACTATAAGGCCACGTGCACACAAATGTTCATTGCAGCACTGTTTACAATAGCAAAGACCTGGAACCAACCCAAATGCCCATCGATGATAGACTGGACAGGGAAAATGTGGTACATATACACCATGGAATATTATGCAGCCATCAAAAATGATGAGTTCACGTCCCTTGTAGGGACATGGATGAACCTGGAAACCATCATTCTTAGCAAACTGACAGAAGAGCAGAAAATCAAACACCACATGTTCTCACTCATAGGCAGGTGTTGAACAATTAGAACACAGGGACACTAGGGAGGGGAGCACTACACACTGGTGTCTGTTGGGGGGAAATGGGGGAGGGACAGGTGGGTGTGGAGGTGGGGAGGGATAGCATGGGGAGAAATGCCAGATATAGGTGAAGGGGAGGAAGGCAGCAAATCACACTGCCATGTGTGTACCTATGCAACAATATTGCATGTTCTTCACATGTACCCCAAAACCTAAAATGCAATAAAAAACAGAAAAAAAATAAGGGGGACATTGGTTGGTTTTGTTTGTTGAGAACAGAGTGTTAAAATCAAAGCCACATGACATACACATTAGGCCACATTGGAAATGTGGAGATTAGTTTAAAGGTTATGCAATAGTTCAGGCCTATCAGTTAAGGGTGTGCAATAGGACAGAAGAAAAAAGAGACACTACAAAAGCAACATTAGCAGGCTCTCGAGAAAGGAAGTTCTAGTATTTTAAATTACTCATTTTGTCATATTTTTAGATCACATCTTTCTTGTGATGATTACATAACATACAACCAATAATTCCTTTTGTGTGCAAATATGCCTTTCCTTAAGATATTCCATTGGCTCACATACATTATTGTTGAAAGACAGAAGCAGATGTTAATGGAAGTGATGTTTAATGATCTGTGACCACATATACAAAGAATACAGGCATCATAGTCATCTGCTAACCACATCCTTGCAGCCTGCCAGTGCAATAGAATTCATGACCTCAGATCTCAAGCACCAGCCTCTTCCAAGTGAGTTGAAAGGGCTCAGCTAGAAGAAGAGTAAAAAGAGAGTAAACACTTGAACAAGTGTGACATCCTCTTGTATTGGGGGGTAAGTGATACATGTACCATCTTCCCTTTACCTCCTATTTGCCCTGTAATTAGAGTGAGGTTTATTCTCAAGGTACAGAGCAGCTGGGGTTAACAGAAGGGCATTACCACACTTGGGTGCCAATCTTTAATGATGCAGCACTGCCTAAGTACACAGACTTCAAGGCCATCAGCAAATATGTGAAAAATATCACAGCAAGTTTCCATGAAGGGCATCAATAATGATTCAATGACCAAAGGAAGACACTTGCTTTCTGATCAAATAGAATCTACAGACAGCTAAGCACATGTGGCATGGTTTATGAGTGAAGCTGGGGTTCACAGAAAGGTAGGAGATACACAATTTGGAGGATAAATCAACAAATAATAGATTTTGTTAATTATCATTACTAGAATGAAAGTTTCACTTTGATACTAAGAGTCACCAAGAACGAAGCTGTTCCAAATTCTTAGGCATCTTGCCATGTTATGATTAATTTTACAGTCCATGCATGGATGTTTAGTTAGAGAAGAGAACTGTAGATATCTTGTACAATCCATCAAAATAGTAGGAATAAACTGTCACTCCCAACCTGAGCCGTGAACATGTTTATTTATGAGCCACTCTGCTGAAATTGAAAAAAAGAAAATCAAGACAGCAATGCAAAGAGAGGTATCTGAATTGTTTTCTGTTAAGCAGCAGCTAATGGAAAGCATGCAACGAAGAAAGCCTAGCTTATTTCCAGTTTTCAAAAAGGTTGAAAACATTGGTTCAAATAGTTTTGATTTCTTATTTGACCCACCTTAGGATTCTTAAAATGTAATGTGCTTGTCTTTAAAATTTGGCTAGTTATGTTTTAAAGGGCAGTGAAATCTCTTCTCTAAATCTGTATTTTTAGCATGAATTAAGAAAAACTGAAAATAAATGCATTAACTTGATGAGTGACCATCTTTGTGCAATAGTACTGTGATGATTTTTTCTCTCTAGTTATGTGTACATCTTTTCATTTATTCTGCATGACACATTGCATTTATATTTCAACATAAAGCCAGCACATTTTCTTTCATTTACTCTTAGCTTTATTCTCATTTCTAGGGATAATGACCAAAGCAAGGTAGGAGCTCAATAAATGTCTGTTTAATGAATAGATGAATGAATGAACTATTTTTATTTATAGCCATAATTATATTAGTGTCATATCATATATTATAATATATATAGCCATAATTATATCCATAATCATATTAGGCTATAAATAAAAGTATATAAATTTACATAAACTTCAAAAATGTACCTTAAAATATCCACTTATTACCAGTACTTCGGAGAAATTTCTACAAACTACAAGGCCAAACTAGAAACACAAAAAAAAAGTTAAATGTAGCTTTAATGTATTATGCAAAAAGAAGAACCATGTGTACTTAAAAATAATTAATCATCTTATTAAATAACATCACATCAAGGGTAAGACAAAACTTTTTATTACTGCATTATATTATATATCAAAACTCAGGAGATGCTGTCAAAGAGATTTTTTGATGAGGAAGACAATTTATTAAATGTTAGATGTTAAAAAAGAAGATAATAAAGAAACAAAAATTAAGAAGTAAAAGAAAGAAGAGCTAATAATTTATAATCTGCATTACTGCAAAAATGTGCATCTATTTGCACTTTCCAAAAAGATGACAAGTAGAAAATAATGGAAAAAAGAAAAACCTTCGAAATGCTTTCAGAGAATATAAAAATAATTACTTGGCAAGAGTAATTACAAACAGTTAGTAATTACTGAGAGTACATTAAAAAAAATCATGAGAAAATACCCCATACAGGATGGAAATGTATTCAAAAATAATGAAAATGCAAATTTGTTTTAAACGACTACTTAATGGATGGTCAAAGAGGTAGAAAACCTGGAAGTTAGCCAGTAGTAACCAACAACTATGAAATAGAAAAACTATCAAAGAAACAACAAACCAAATGCAGCCAGGTGCTTACAATGTTTCTGGTAAGTGCTATCACACCTTCAGCAAGTAAATAATATTTATTGCACTGAAACATATCCCAGAAAATATAAAATTATAAAATTCCCCCTAATAATGATAATGCTAGAATTTGCAAAGCTAAATAATTACATAGAAATCTAAAGCCTACTGTTTGGTAACTTCTGTTTTACACCTTCTACCAAAACATTCTTTCTTAGGATGTTTATAAGCTGAATGCTTCTCATCACTCAGGTTTTAATTCAAATTGCAAATCCTCAGAGTCCTTCCTTAAACAATCTATGGTTATGCTACCTCAGGCACTCTCTATCCAATCCAATCAATTGTATTTTATTTGTCATATGACAATGTGAACTGATTTTACTTTCACTTTTTAAACATATTTATTATGTGTCTCTGACCACTGGAGGATTAGCTCCATGAAGGCACAGCTGAAACCTCAGTGCTTTGTAAACTGCTTACCGCATAGCAGGCACTCAATAGATATTTGTAAACGTTGTTCTATGTCACTTAGTAATACAGATGTCGAAATCCTAGGTAGCTATAATTTAAATATTAAAACATTATTTCATTTTAAGTATAATAATCACATATTCTTCATATGACCATAACTTAAGTACAACAGTGTTTTCAAGAGATCCTAGGTCATAAACTGATTGTAACTTACTGTATAATGTACGAAGATTCGTTCAATTTTAGGAAATTTATAAATTATATTACTTACACACACATCTTAAAAGAAAACATGATTATTGGGGTAGATATTTTATAAACATTTTATAAAATTAAGCAATTATTCCTACTTGAACATGCAGTAAAACAGCTGATCATGATGAATAGATGATTACAGCTGGGCTGGAATGTATAATCTGGCCTAAAGGAATACAAAGTCCCCAAACTCTGTGAAGGTAACTGAGTAACGTATCAGCAGAAGTGAGGCTTGTGTGATATTTTGTTATAGCCCAATTGAACATGCCAATAGATTATGGGTGGTGACATGGCCTGGGAATTTCTGATATTGACCAGGTGAGCCAGCAGAAAAGGTTGAACTCTAATTTAATTCAGTTTGGCCCTCTTTTTTGAGGTTCCAGGTGTAGCCATGAGTTCTGGAAATATTAAGTGGAATCAATGGAAAAGGTTATCATTAGTTGTACTAATACTCTATAACACCCACACAAGCTTTGTGAAAGCTGGGCTGGAATGTATAATCTGGCCTAAAGGAATACGAAGGCCCCAAACTCTGTGAACATGCACAAGGTCTAGGACATCCAAAAGAGTTCAATAATTTTTACATGCAAACACAAGAAAAAGAAACCAAAATAACCATGCCTACTGGGACAGAGGACTTAAGCTTTAAATCTCCAAATTTCAAAATTTATAATGGGGACAAAATATGCCAATTGGTAATGATATAATATTTTAAGAATCTAATATAGTTTAAAAACTTCAAGCTAGAACAAAAATAGAAATATAAATTGCTGGGACAGAATTGAGTCCAGAAACAGACCAACTTTTAAAATAACATGATAAATAGAATATTTCAAATCAGCAGAGAAAATGTGGCATTAGGACAAATGACTAGCCATTTGTGAAAAATAGTTAAATCACATCTGTACTCCTTATACCTGAATAAATTCCATATTCATTTCTAAATAAAACATGAAAATTGCATTATTAAAAGTTCTAGAGGAAAAATGAAAATGGAAATAAAATGGAAATAAAATAATTGTATGAGTCTCAAAATTGTATGAGTCTTCTAATTCTGATCTAAAGCCAGAAAGAAAAATTCCACAAGACTAATTTTAAAGAACAAACACTACTTGTAATAAAAGTGTGGCAGCATGTTTAACAAATGACAAACTGAAGGAAGTGTGCAGTGCTTGACAGTCTAATATAAGCTGCTTCTATAAATTAGTATGAAAAATATTACTTTCCAATGGAAAGCAGAAAAATAATATAAACATGTAATTTAAAAATAAATGATTAACAATCATAGTCATTAATTATTAATTATCAAATAGGCACAAATTATAATACATATAACATTTTGCCCATCAGAAGCAACTTTCTAAATTCTAATAATAATGATATAATAATAATTAAAATCAAATCAAATTTAAAATAAATTAGTGGTTTTTGCATACATTCATAAGTAGACATTTAAAATATATCATACTTATGAAATGGGCATATGTTAAAATTCTATTTATGAGATTTGTCTCAGTTAAATAATATAGTAATACATGGATGGCCACATGTGTAAGCCAATCCATACCAATGCTATTTTTCAATAGAACAAATGAGATTCTATTCAAATGTCTATCAGTATTGAACCATTTACAAAAATATCAGTGTATCTTTATAGGAGATTCTATGCAGGTATGATACACAGAGATATTAATGTATGCATTTTCCAATGTGCCTCTATACATACAAAAAATGGAAACTATACACAAAGTATTAACATTTCATTCATATTCAGTAATGCTTTGATCTTCATTTTCTTCTTTTATGTATTGAATTATATATAAAGACAAACATAAAATATCCTTAATCATAAAAAAATAAAATAAGACTAGTAATAAAATATATAATGAAAGATTTGTCTTCAAGATATTAAATTATAGTACAAAGTTTTGATAATTTATAGAATGTGGTACTGGTATAAGAATCAACAGGTGAAGAAAAATTGATATTGTTACTATTTATATATAGATATTTATATTTAAAATACATTAAAGAATACATCATAGATAAAAGGGAAAAGGAATTTATTATTCACCAAACGATATAGAGAAATATGTATACCTTAGAGGAAAAATCAGCTTTGATCCTAATCTTTCAGTTTATTTTAAGTTCTGGGATACATATGCAGGATGTGCAGCTTTGTTACACAGGTAAACATGTGCCATAGTGGTTTGCTGTGCCTATCAATCCATTACCTATGTATTAAGCAGAGCATGCATTAGTTACTTTTCCTGATGCTCTCTTTCCCCATACCTCTCACTAACATTTCCAGTGTGTGTTGTTCCCCTCCCTGTATCCATGTGTTCTCATTGTTCAGTTCCCACTTAGAAGTGAGAAAAAGTGGTGTTTAGTTTTTGGTTCCTGTATTAGTTTGCTGAAGATAATGGCTTCCAGCTCCATCCATGTGCCTGCAAAAGACACAATCTTGTTCCTTTTTATGGCTGCATAGTATTCCATTGTGTACATGTACATTTTCTTTATCCAGTCTATCATTGGTGGGCATTTGGATTGATTCCATATCTATGTTAATTGTGAACAGTGTTTCAATGAACATATATGTGAATGTATTTTTATAACAGAATGATTTATATTCTTTTGGTTATATACCCAGAAATGGGACTGCTGAATCAAGTGCTCTTTCTGATTCTAGGTCTTTGAGGAATTGCCATGTTGGCTTCCACAATGGTTGAACTGATTTACATTCTCACCAACAGTTAAAAGTGTTCCTATTTCTCCACAGCCTTGCTAGCATCTGTTGTTTCTTGACTTCTTAATAATGACCATTCTGACTAGCGTAAGATGGTATGTCATTGTGGTTTTGATTTGCATTTCCCCTTTTTATTCATGTTTGTTGGCCACATAAATGTCTTCTTTCAGAAGCGTCTGTTTATGTGTTTTGCTCACTTTTTAATGGGTGTGGTTTTTCCTTGTAAATTTGATAACGTCCCCTCTAGATTGTGAATGTTAGATCTTTGTCCGATGGACAGATTGCAAAAATTTTCTCCCATTTTGTAGGTTGCCTGTTAAACTCTGATGACAGTTTCTTTTGCTGTGCAGAAGCTCTGTAGTTTAAATTTGATTTGTCAATTTTTGCTTATGTTGTAATGGTTTTTGATATTTTCATCAATATCAATTTTTTTAAAATATATTGCTGCGTGATTTTATTACTATAAATATACAGTAAAAACAAACGGGCCCATCTGACCACATCAAATGGCAGCACGTATGAGTCCCAGTGGGCCATTCTGCAGCCCGAACTTCACGCAGAGCCCTGGCACCAGGACTGACGGCCAGAGGCTGGGGCCTTGGCGGAGCAGGAGGAGAGGTGGGGTTGTGGGGAGGTGCGTTGGGGAGAGGCGCGTGGGGAGATGCCCGGGCCGAGTGCACACACACGGGAGCATATGCATATGTGTATGTGTATGTGTATGTGTATGTGTATGCGTACGCATGTGAGTGGGAGCATGTGTGTGTTCAAATGTGCCTGAGCATGTGTGCATGAACGTGGGAGCATGTGTATGTGTGAGCATGTGTGTGTATGAGCATGTGCAAGTGACTGTGCATAAGCATGTGTGCGTGAACGTGAGAGCATGTGTGTGCATGTGCACAAGGGCAGGAGGGGGGCTGGTCTGGGTGCACAGGGAGCTAGGTGTGGGGAACACTGCTGGGTCTCCCCTGAGTGCCCAGGAAGCAGAGCTTGTGCTCGGAGCCACCTGAGCCTCAGGGAGGGCAGTGAGCTGCCCCACAGCCATCTGATCCCCAGGCCCGGCTGCAGGGCAACCTCCCCGCCCAGGGCCAGAAGACCCGCACATACCTTCCTGGCCCAGTGCCCTGCTGGGGCGGCTGGAGCCCTGGGTCACCAGGGCCAGATACTCCCTTCACCCCCCTGCTGCTCAGGAGGTATTGATGAAATTTGATATTGATGAAATATTTGATACTGATGAAAATTTTTGTTTCTTTGTTTCTTTGTTTGTTGTTTCTTTATCTTGCCTAATTGCCCTGAAATCTTTGTCAATGCCTTGTCATGAATGTTATTGCATAGGTTTCTTCTAGGGTTTTCACCGTTTTGGGTTTTGCATTTAAATCTTTAATCCATCTTGAGTTAATTTTTGTATAAGTTATAAAAGAGGGTTTTAATTTTCTGCCAGCTAGACAGTTCTCCCAGCACCATTTATTAAACAGGGATTTTTTTCATAATTATTCATTTTTGTCAGGTTTGTCAAAGATAAGATGGTTGTAGATGTGCAGTTCTACTTCTGCGTTCTATACTCTGTTCCATTGGTCTATGTGTCTGTTTTGGTGCCAGAACCATGCTGTTTTTGGTTACTTTAGCTTTATACTATAGTTTGAAGTTGGGTAGTATGATGCCTCCAGCTTTGTTCTTTTTGCTTAGAATTGTCTGGCTATATGGCCTTTTTTATATTTTATTTTTAGTTCCATTTTAATTTTAAAGTAATTTCTTCTTTTTTTTTCACTAATTCTGTGAAGAATGTCAATGGTAGCTTAATGGGAATAGCATTGAATTTGTACATTGCTTTGGGAAGTATAGCCATTTTCATGATATTGATTCTTCCTATCCATAAACATGCAATGTTTATCCATTTGTTTGATTCCTCTCTAATTTACTTGAGCAGTGGTTTCTAGTTATCTTTGAAGAGGCCTTTGACTTCCCTTGTTAGATGTATTCCTAGGTATTTTATTCTCTTTGTAACAATTGTGACTGGGAGTTCATTCATGATTTGGCACTCCGCTTGTCTATTGTTGGTATATAGGAATGCTTTTGCTTTTTGCACATTGATTTTATATCCTGAGACTTTACTGAAGTCGCTTATCAGCTTAAGAAGCATTTGGGCTGAGACAATGGGATTTTCAAGATGTAGGATCATGTCATCTGCAAACAAAGCCAGTTTGACTTCCTCTCTTCCTATTTGAATACCTTTTGTTTCTTTCTCTTGTCTAATTGCCCTGAGCAGAATTTCCAATACTGTGTTGAATAGAAGTGGTGAGAGAAGGCATCCTTGTCTTGTGCCAGTTTTCAAGGGGGAATGTTTCCAGCTTTTGTCCATTCAGTACGCTATTAAATGTGGATTTGTCATAAATGCCTCTTATTATTTTGTGGTATCTTCCATCAATACTTAGTTTATTGAGAGGTTTTAACATCAAAGGATGTTGAATTTTATTGAAGGCCTGTTCTGTGTCTATTGAGATAATCATGTGGTTTTTGTCTTTATTCTTGTTTATGTGATGAATTATATGTATTGATTTGTGTATCTTGAACCAGCCTTGCATCCTGGGGATGAAGCTTACTTGATAGTGGTGAACAAGCTTTTTGATGTGCTGCTGGATTTGGCTTGCTAGTATCTTATTGAGGATTTTTTCACTGATGTTCATCAGGGATATTTGTCTGAAGTTTTCTTTTTTTGTTAGCTCTTCTTTTTGAATTGAAGCCTTTACCATTGGGTAATGCTCTTCTTTGTCCTTTTTTTTTTTTTTTTAAATCTTTGTTGGTTTAAAATCTGTTTTGTCAGAAACTAGGATTGTAACTCTTGCTTTTTTCTGCTTTCTATTTGCTTGGTAGATTTTCCTCCATCCCTTTATTTTAAGCCTTTCTGTGTCTTTTCACAAGAGATGGATCTCTTGAATACAGCACAGCAATGAGTCTTGACCTTTTATCCAGCTTTCCATTCTGTAACTTTTAATTGGGGCATTTAGCCCATTTACATTTAAGGTTGATACTCTTATGTGTGAATTTGATCCTGTCATCATGATCCTAGCCTGTTATTTTGCAGACTTGTTGAAGTAGTTGCTTCACAGTGTCATTGGTCTGTGTACTTCAGTGTGTTTTTATAGTGGCTGGTAACAGTTTTTTTCTTTTTATATCTACTGTTTCCTTCAGGGTCTTTTGCAAGACAGGCCTGGTGGTAACTAACTCCCTCAGTTTTTGCTTGTCTGAAAAGGCTTTTATTTCTCCTTCATTTATGAAGCTTAGTTTGGCTGGATATGAGATTCCTGAGTTGGAAATTCTTTTCTCTAAGTATATTAAATATTGGCCCCAAATCTCTTCTGGCTTTTACAGTTTCTGTTGAGAGGTCCACTGTTATTCTGATGGGCTTCCCTTTGTAGGTGACTTGGCCTTTCTCTCTGGCTTGCCTTAACATTTTATTCTTCATCTCAACCAGGGAGAATCTGATGATTATTTGTCTTGGGGTTGACCTTCTCATGGAGTGTTTTACTGGGGTTCTCTGGATTTCCTGAATTTGAATGTTGGCCTGTCTTGCTAGGTAGGGAAGTTTTCTTCCATGATATTCTCAAGTATCTTTTCCAGTTAGGTCTCATTCACCTTGTTTCTTTCAGGTACTCCAATCAGTCATAAGGTTTTAGTTCTAATCTTACATAATATACCACATTTTGGAGTAAGAGATTACATCTGAAAATGAAATAATGGAAAATTGAGGTAACTTTTTACCTGTTTGAGGGCAATGAAGAAGTATTTACTAAATATGAGAGCAGAGGGAGGAATTATAAAGGGACTAAGTTTATCTTAGCACACCAAAATTTAAAGCATTGTGTGCTGAGAAAATACAATTTTAGAAATATTTATTCAAATATTGCAATGTGAAGGCAAGAATAAAGGCATTTCATTTATGAAAACACTATTCCTTCCTGGTACCTTTCTTAGGAAGATATTAAGGATATATTCAAACAAAGAAATACAATAACACATGAGGCAGTTACAAGATCCATGATTAAGTTGATTGAACCCTTTAGATCACCATGTATGCCAAAAGATCAGACTTTGAGAGGAAGATGATTCACAAAATAGTTATTATGATAGATACATGAGGAGAAACAGTATAAAAATGGCACAAAATACTAGGTATGTGAAACAGGAAATCAGAAGCTTCAGAAAAAAATTAAAAAACTGTAATTGAAAGCCACAGACTAATTTGAAGGAAACCAGTCTAAGAAAAAGCATTTCAAGAAGAAAAATAGAATGAAGTAGATATTGTAAAATAAAATAGAATTGGATAGTTATAAACATGAATATTATTATAGTTATAGAGAAAACAATTTATTTTTTCCCAGAAAAACAAAAGAAAGGCAATTAGCAACTTCAAGGGAAACATACAATTCAAGAGAATCCTGATACAAATATGAAAGAAAGAAAAAAAGTATAATTTTCGGCACCTGTTGGGCTTTAACAAAGAAGAATCCTTTGTGTGCACTGGGGTTGTGACATTTAGGGAAGGAAGTGTATTTGTAGAAAAATATATGGTTATGTCATGAATTGTACTATCTAATGCTAATCACATATAAATATATTCTTATTCACAGAATAATTTCAATTTTAGAACCAGCTTTCTAGATCAAGCAAGAAATAATAAGATATGCAAAATATGGAACTAAGTGGGGAAAGATAATGAGATGGCAGAGTTGTTTATTTATTAGTTACAAGAAAATCAAGTATTTATCATCATAGGTTTAAGAGGAGGTTTTAAAGATCAAATAATAAGCAATAAAGAAAATAAAGCCTGTTTTACAAAACTAACTGGAGTCAGAGATAGAGATGAAAGAGGATGCAAATTTTGAAATTCTTCATTTATCAAGGATTTAATTGAAGAGATTTATTACTGGTAAATTAATTAGACATCTAGAAGTAAAAACCTAAAGAAATAAAAGCAGAAATGGCAGGAAAGTAATCCTGATACTTGGAAGAAATAGGCATAAATCAATTACTGCTCAGGTTGAAAATGTAAACTTCTTTCTTATAACTGCCACATAAATAAAGTTAAAAAGTAAGGGGCATACTAGGAAAATGTTTACAACATACAGAATATTTCAGTGTTCAAAACATATGTATTATAAATATATAAGAAAAACATGAATATATCAATTTTAAAAAAGAAAAGGAATCTAAATTGGTAACTAACAAGAAGAAACACAGTATCCTTTAACATTATAATCAGAAAATTCACATTTACAGTCAATTAAAAAGTTAACTAAAAAATAGTTTTTCAAGTTATTTTCATTTCATAGACACAAATATAAACTGTTTAATAACTTTTGGACTTAGCTCAAATTGTATAACTTGAATTACACTGCAATGTATTTTCAAAAATTTTATAAGAGTTACTGGCAAGTAACTAGATAAATTTATTTAATCATTTATATTCCAAACTGCTTATTCATAAATATAATGAAATCTTTGCTGAAAAAATGGTCACAAATTAATAGCTTTGTTTAACAAACAAAGTTCTTCTTTCTACAGAAACTTGCATTTACTTATTTAGGCTTAATTATAGTTACTGAATTCCTTCAGAGATAAAATATATTTACACACTTTTTAAATTAATACATTTAAGTTATTTTATTTTCATGAAAATTTGACATTAAGATTCTAGTAATTTTGTTCTGGTACTTATTCTGCAGAATTCATCAAGCAAAGGAAAAATAAAAGGTTTTTAAATTCAATTTCAGTGTATCTTAATTAAATCAGTAAAATATATCTGTTATACATACACATAAAGACTAAAGTTTTGCTGTAATATATCTGTTATACACACATATAAAGACCAAAATTTTATTGTAATATAATTTTTGTCACAAAGATTTTTATTTAGGCATATGTACTGCAGACCTCAGCCAAAAAGCCTCAGATAATCATTCAGATGATAGTTTCAGACCATGTACCTCCAAAGAAATGTTATATTGTTTCCCATATACAACAATTTCTTCACTAAAAATACAAAAGTTGATTATTTAATTAAAAAGAGGCATAAGTACCTGAATTATTCAGAAAATAAAAATAATTTGTTTTCCTCTAGTGAAAAGAAGGAATATAGAATGGGATGCCTATAAGTGAAGAATTAAAATAGATTGGAGTCAATTTCAACAGAAAATTTAAGAAGTGCTGGAGTTTAAAATGTACTGTCTAGGCAAAAGAAACATAGTGGTTTTTTTTTGGTGAGGAAATTATAAAATTAGGTTTATGCTTTGGACAGAATATTCCATGACATGCTCTGTGAATTAAGCCTTCTCTTGATAAAACAATCTAAGAAATGCATTCTAAGTTTACAGACATTGTTTTGCAGGGACTTGGATGAAGCTGGAAGCCATTATCCTTAGCAAACTCACTCAGAAACAGGAACCAAGTACTGCATGTTTTCACTTATAAGTGGGAGCTAAATGATGAGAACATATGGACACATTGAGGGGAACAACACATACTGAGGCCTTTTGAAGGGTGGAAGGTGGGAGGAAGAAGAGGATAAGCAAAAATAACTAATGAGTACAAGGCTTATTACCTGTGTGATGAAATAATCTGTACAACAAACCTCCATGACACAAGTTTACCTGTGTAACAAACATGGATTTGAACCCCTGAACTTAAAAGTTTTAAAAAAGGAAATGCAAATCAAAACTGCAATGAGATACTACCTCATACCAGTCAGAATGGCAATTATTAAAAAGCAAACCAACATGTTCTATAAATGTACCTCAGAACTTAAAGTATAATAATTTTGAAAAAGAAACAATAGATGCTAGTGATGCCGTGGAGAAATAGGAATGCTTTTACACTGTTGGGAATGTAAATTAGTTCAACCACTGTTGAAGACAGTGTGGTGATTCCTCAAGGAACTAGAACCAGAAATACTATTTGACCCAGCAATTCCATTAGTGGGTATACATCCAAAGGAAAATAAATTATTCTACTATAAAGAAACCTATAAACATATGTTTATTGCAACACTATTTACAATAACAAAGACATGGAACCAACCCAAATGCCCATCAATTAGAGACTGAATAAAGAATATGTGGAACATATATACCATGGAATACTATGCAGCCATAAAAATGAATGAGTACATGTCCTATGCAGGGACATGGATGAAGCTAGAAGACATCATGCTCAGCAAACTAACATAGGAAAAGAAAACCAAACACTACATGTTCTCACTCATAACTGGGAGTTGAACAATGAGAACACATGGACAGATGGAGGGGAACAATACACACCATGGCCAGTCAGAGGATGTAGGGTAAAGGGAGGGGAAGTATTAGGACAAATAGCTAGTGCAGGGTTAAAACCTAGATGAAAAATTGATAAGTCCAGCAAACCACCATCACACACATACACCTATGTAACAAACCTACACATTCTGCACTTGTATCCCAGAACTCAAAGTATAATTTAAAAATAATAATTTTTAAAAAAAGATTTTTAAAAGGCTCTGAAAAGTCCTGCAGTAAAAGGTAAAAACCTGCTTAGCTTTCTGTAACCCAGCTTTAGCCAAATATATTGTATTAGAAATCAGTTTTAGAAATAATATTTAATCTTCTAAGTCATCTTCAGAAACTATTTTTAAATGATATCAATGTATTATACAATGCAGTCTGATGTACACAGCAGTAAAAGTCTTTATGCATCATTCTTATGGCTTGCCAGACATTTTTATTTTTAGAAATTTCCTGCAATAAGTCTCACTTCTTGATGTAGAAGCTCACTTGGCTACATGACTTAGTAATATAGAAGCTTGCCTAAGCTCAGTTTTTATGTAGAAAATTAGTAAGCTTTAATCCATCTTGAGTTAATTTTTGTATAAGATGTAAGGAAGAGGTCCAGTTTCAGTTTTCTGCATATGGCTAGCCAGTTTTCTCAGCATTATTTATTAAATAGGGAATCCATTCCTCACAGCTTGTTTTGGTCAAGTTTGTCGAAGATCAGATGGTTGTAGATATGTGATGTTATTTCTGAGGTCTCTGTTCTGTTCCATTGGTCTATATATTTGTTTTACTAGTATCATGTTCTGATTACTATAGCCTTGTAGTGCAGTTTCAAGTCAGGTAGTGTGGTTTGAAGTCAGGTAGTGTGATGCCTCCAACTTCGTTCTTTTTGCTTAGGATGGTCTTGGCTATATGGGCTCTTTTTTGGCTCCATATGAAATTTAAAGTAGTTTTTTTCAAATTCTGTGAAGAAAGTCAATGGTAGCTTGATGGGAATAGCATTTAATCTATACATTACTTTGGGCATTATGACCATTTTCCCGATATTGATTCTTCCTATCCATGAGGATGGAATTTTTGTGTGTGTGTGTGTGTGTGTGTGTGGTTTCTTTTTTTTTTAATTATTTCCTTGAGCAGTGATTTGTAGTTCTCCTTGAAGATGTCCTTCATATTCCTTATAAGTTGTTGCAGGGACATAGATGAAGCTGGAAGCCATCATTCTCAGCAAACTAACACAGGAACAGAAAACCAAACACTGTGAGTTCTCACTCATAAGTGGGAGTTGAACAATGAGAACATGCAGACACAGGGAGGGGAACATCACACACTGGGGCCTGTCAGGGGGTGGGAGGCAAAGAGAGGGAGGGCATTGGGAAAAAATACCTAAGGCATGCAGGATGTAAAGCCCCGATGACGGGTTGATAGTTGCAGCAAACCATCATGGAACATGTATACCTATGTAACAAACCTGCACATTCTACACATGTATCCCAGAACTTAAAGTAAAATGTTAAAAAATTTAAAAAAAAGAATTTGTAAGCTTAGTTAGTATTTATATAGAAAAGTAAATTCCAACAGGTTAGTGTATATCTAAAATATGTAAGAACAACTTTAAAACAGTAAATAGTTTTTTTTTTTTTTTTTTTTTTTTTTTTCCCCTCTATGGGATTTGCTCTAGACTAGTAATTCCCCCAAAGGAGTTAATAATTAACTTTCAAAACCAAAACGATAACTTTTATTTTAATGTTGCTATGCATATGATCCATGGAAATTATTTTAGAGCCTTAAGACAGACTCTATACATTACCACCTCCCCTTAAGAAATAATAAAAGGAATTCACAATGACTAAATGACACATATTTCATAAAAACTAAAACTACAATTTATAATTTCTGAAGGATTTAATTCATACTTTTTACGCAGAATTGATTTTGTGAGAGTAAAAGAGCTATTTTACTAAATCACTCTGAGTAAAGCACTGTTCACACAGGCAGAATCCAAAGAGAAAGATTAACATCTTTGGACGTTGTGTTTGAAATTCATCTTAGCCTATTGACAATTCTGCCTGACAGAGCTTTTTGACCACCTAATGAATTAAGAGAATGAACATAGCCTTGAAAAGTTAGAAACTCTCCTCTTTTGGAAAAGCCATATTCACAACGACCTGTCATCTCACATTCTAAAACTCCCTCTCACTGAAAGTTCTCTTGGGTCTTTATTTTCTGTATTAGAGGAGACCAAACTCATTATGCTATTTAACACCTTGAACTAGACAGCAACTTGGCACAGAAAAGAGCAGCCAGCGTTATATTTGCCATTAAATACAAGCACCTTTTAAACTATTCAGAAAGCAATTTTATTAAGCAAAAGTCATATTATTGGCTTAAGGCCATTTACTATAAAATATTTTTTGGTCAGGATCAATTGCTGTAGGACATCTTGAACAATGCTAAAGGAACATAAAACAAGATTTACATGTCAGAAGATATAAAAAATTACATAAACGTTTGGAATTACAGTTATTTTATTTCTAAATCACATCTTGTGGATGACCTGGGTATTGTCGAAATAAACTGCATAGATTCAAACCAAGATGTACGAAGATGGTTGGGTTTATGCAACATATAGGACATGCAAATTTCTCTCTTCTCTAGTCACTCAAAGTAGAATCCATGAAAAGCAAATCAATTTTTGGCTCAGGAGAGAATGTGCCTTTCCCTTCAAATTTGGGAACATTAAGCAATCAATATCATTTTGGATGTCCTTTTTTGTCTTCATTACTCTAAACTAAGTGTCCTGAAATTTAAGCAACAGTAAATGAGAAAAATTGAACACACTATAATGAAATTTTACTGAAACTAACTGCTTATTTCAGTGGCTACTAAGTGGTTAATAACCATTTTTAGAAGGTAGTGACTTATTTATTTTTGCTTTGTCCCAAAAGAATAAAAAGTACCAATAGGACTTCATGAGAATCTGGGAAGAGTAAAGTAACTGTTTCTTAATGAATTTTTAAAACTTGATAGTTCTTATGTTAAAGAAATCTAAAAGCAAATATATTATATATCAAACATAACTTTACTAGTTTTTTTTTGCATGCTAGATAATTGTCTCTTTTTTACCAAGAACACATAAAGTTTTCACATAAAGACATAATGACAGACAAAAGTATATTTTGGGGTCAAATGACATATGTCAAATATGAGAAATTATTTTTATTTATGAACATTTTCAATGTAATGGAATTATCTTAATAGATACTTGATATATTTTCCCCTATCTAAGGTCAAATAAATCGTTTAATGATTTTGTTGAATAAAATCATTTTATTCAACAAAAATCATTTTAGTCAAGAAAATTACTTTGTCAGCTAATGTCTCTGAGGCTAGCCTTCTCTTTCATCTAAGCATGGTGGGGATTTTTTTTGATACAGGAAATGAAGAATTTAGAGATAGTAAATACACAATGGAAAATAAAAAATCTAGTATAGAAAATCTTCTTAATATTCTTCATTGAGAATATTTATTATACATGTTATTTCCTAAATAAAATACCATTTCCTTAAGAAGACAATGATATTCCTTCTACTTAAGTAGTTGAATTCTGACATAAATCAGCAAATTTCACCAAATAATAGCTTAATAATCTGCTAGGCAAATCCAAAGTAAAATAAAGTCTAATAATGACTAATAATTACATATAGGTTCCCAAACCTCAACTTTATTGAATGGACATAACACAGAAGAAAAATTTCAAAGATCAGTATTTAAGCTGATCCACTTACCAGATGAAGTCAACTTGGGCCCTGAGGAAGTTACCTATCCTTTCTACAATCCAGTTTTGTCAAAAGTAAAGTGGAAATAAAGCAATACCTTTATTGTTGTTGTCAGACTCTAACCAGACGTATGTGACATCCCTCTGTAAACCAAAAGCACTATACAAATAAAAATATATAATTTACAAAAAAAGCACAAATGGCAAATCAGCTTTACATCTATATATTCTTCAGTAAAACTTAGGATAAGTAATTTTGCTGATTGATTGTCTCTATTTTGGAAAGAATAAAAGTTTTAGATTGAGAACACTTGATCAAAGAGTATAGGATTAAAAATCTTAATTAAACCGAGAGAAGTACATATTCTTATATTACATATTCCTGAAAAGGGATTTGAAGGAATTGTGTATCTAAGCAATTTTTTTAAGAAATTAAAATGAAAGAAAAATCACTCCTAAAGAATAGGGAAACACAAATTTTTTGAACCTGTTACAACTTATTTAGTGTAGTCGGCATTCAAATTCCAGCTGAGCTGTAGTGAAATTGTTGATATAGACAGATTGAGTGAGACCAATTTCCCACAGCTGATGTGAACTTCTTCGTGAAGGGTATGCAGCTGTTAGCTATCGTGTGTGATGCTGCAGAGTCTTGCACACTCCCCAATGAGTCTTCTGCATTCTACCCGCACTCTTCTGTTTCCAGCCACAATCAGAGCTGCCTCACGGTTAGAAAATCATCTCAACCTGGACTGTATTCTGATCTCAACTATTTAACTCTATGTCCCTCAAATTTTTCTATTCCATGTGAAAACATCATCTGAAAACATCTGTATATTTTTACCCTACTTTCTCTACTGACTTTGACAAATATTTCTACTCTTTTCCAAAGCTGACCAACCTATTGTGATTTGCACTATCGTCATCTAGACAATCCAGATCCCCTTCTGTTATCAATATTCTCTATAGATATTGTATTTCAAATTCTCTCTGTCTCTACTTGCTCCTTCCTCTCAGTAAGATAATGATCTTTCTTGTATTAAAAACTACATTTACCACTTCCTGCTTTATCCTAAAGATAGAATATAATCTATGAGGTAAGCTGGTTTGACCTAAAATACCAGTTGCCTATTAGCTATCTAGATCGCCTACCCCTTCAAGTTTTGAGCAGGAGTCATTTTAAAAAAATTTTCTATCCTTTTCCAACTGTACTTGCATTCAACACATTGTATTGTGCAGATTTTCCCTGTGATACTTTTGTTGTAATTCTGTTTTACATTATTCTACAACCACATAAATTTCTGCCTTTTTTTTTTTGTATGGATTAATTGGCATAGCCTGTGAATTGGTCTTTGCAACCTAACTTCACTATCTCTGATCTATATTTTATATTATCACAAAAATAGTTCTCCTAAATCACCCTCATCTATTTTTTGATAAAATTTTGGTGATTTCCACTGACTGAGGAATAAATTACCTCCTAAGCAAACCATCTGAAGGGATTCTACAACACACTTCTCCCTACCACTAAGCTTCATATACCCTTGCTTTACAATTCCAATTGCAACTCAACAAAACTATTCAGTGCTTTCTTGCCTCTATGTGTGTAATCACAATTTTCTTATATCGAGATCACCATTTTATATTTCTCAGACTCTAGACTGCCTTGGATGCATCTTTATATTTTATACTTTCTTTAAAGTTTTTCTCTTCCAGTAAATATTCTAGTTTCCCAAGCTAGAACTTCTTTCCATCCTTTAATTTTCCAGAAAATCTGTTTTCCTTTTGACATTTATTTTCTACCTTCTACTTAATTTTTTTATTCATCTACGTTTTCTTGGCTGGTTTCATGCTCGTCAGTATCAGTGATCATGTCAATTTTTTCTCTGCTTAATTCCTCATTAAATCATTTCATTTTGAATATACTTGAGATTCAGTTCAAAATAAATGAAAGTTGACTTTGCATTTATCTACTAAATAAAGAATAACGGACCAATTATTCTTTTCCTTTCATGTCAAAACAAACATTCCCATTTTGCAGCATGTTTGTGCACACTTACACACACAAAGAGCCCATGAGATCTCATCTACTTATAAAAAGAAACCTTGTGCCAAAGTGATGTTTACATGGTAGGTGAAAAGAGAGTACTGGATGACAAGAAGGATGACAAGTCAAGTGAACCAAATCTGAAGTGGTAATTTTTACAACCTGAATAATCTGTTCTCCATATGTT
Organism: Sapajus apella; assembly: GCF_009761245.1. Taxonomy (NCBI): domain Eukaryota; kingdom Metazoa; phylum Chordata; class Mammalia; order Primates; family Cebidae; genus Sapajus; species Sapajus apella. The sequence continues at coordinate 55,491,942 of NW_022436946.1, forward strand.
TCCTGCAGATTCTAGGAAAGGTATTAAAGTCATGATCTTTGCATTAGAGTAGAGCATATAAAGATTCACCTCTTAGCAGAAATACATCAAAAAGTAGAGAAAAAAGAAGAAAGCCTTTTGGCAATCTTACCTGAAAGTGTGTGCGAATCTGAAAAGCCAAATGGAAAGAGGAGTCTGCTAACCTTTATCACATAACCACATGCAAAGTCATCACACATCATAATGCTTTCATATCATATGTCCATTTCACATTCTCAGACATGGCACCACATAGTTAAGCCTCCAGCAGCTGGAGAAATTAAAATGCAGCAGTGGTCCACCCATTTAGTTCAGTGATTCCTTTAGAATTCTTGGCTTCAATAACTTAAGGCAAATAGAAAGTTTTGTGCTTATAAGTTGAACCCAGACTGTGACTTAATTTTTCTGATATATATATAATTTGTAAAGTTTCAGCTACTTAAAGTCAAAGGAATTTTCTAAACTGGGGAAGTAAAGTGAGGTCATCCTCTTACAGAGATGTTGATGCAAGTTTTCATATTCCTAGTATGTGTTCTTGTCTTTCCAGTTTGTCTTTATACTCATCTCTCCTGGGTTCCTCACTGTAATGTTTTTTAAAAGTCTGATTGCAAATAAGCATGAAGATATGGGCTACTATTTGGTAACAAGATATTTTAGGTGACTTGGTCATATCTTAACAGCTGATTTTATTTTATCATTGTCTTCAAATATTTACTGTATTGGTAATTTTATTGAGAGAGTATCCTCTTTATTAGAAAATATGAATACTGTTTTTGAAACATCTATGGTATTCTTGTTATTGGTTCCATACATTGTCATGAAAACAGCATATCAAAAGTGTTAGTATTTGAATTTCTGTGTTAAGGAGAACCTGTTCTCCTAGGAATTGTACCAAATAAAGGTTATAAGGTTATATTGTACCAAATAAAAAGGTTTTACCTCCTTATTTATATTTTTAGGTAATAGAAGACTCAATAAAATCACTTAAAATTTGCCATTACACATCTGCTTTTTTCTAGTTGTATTGGAGTGGTAATATAATAAGAAGAATGTGTTTGGGGCATGATGGTCTGAGTTTGATTGATTCCCAGCTTCCCCTCTCCACTTGCTCTGTGATATTGAACAAGTTATTTAGAAAACCTAGTTTGCATCTCTTTAATCCTCTGTGAAATGGGGATAGTAAAACCTACTTTCAAGTTGTTTTAAGGATTTAAAATTGTTACATGAGGAAAACTGTCCAGTATCTCCATTAAATAGTAAGTCTCTTTTTCTTCTTCATATCTCCACCTCCATTATAAAGCAAATTCAAGCACTGCGTTGCCTTTAAGATAGATTATCTATGAGGACCCAATTTTAAATTCTTACATCTGGCTTCTGTGCACATCTTTATGCTGTGTCTATTTCTGAAGCATCTAGTTGCCCTCACTCTTAAAAAAAGAAATGCTTATTTTAAAAAAATAGTGCCAGTAAACAAATGACTTAAACGTACTTTACCTCAGTTAATTCTCATAACAGTTATTCAAAATAGATATTATTTATCTTTAATCTATAAATGAGGAAACTAAAGTTAAAAGGTTAAGTGACTTTTCCAATACCACAAAGGCTAAGCAAGGTTAAGTGCCTTCTGTAGTACCATGAGTAAGTAGCAGTTATGGGAATTGAACCCAGGTTTTCCAATTTCAAGTTGAGTGACCTTTCTACTCTTCCACTCTGGCAGAGCTTTATTTCACATAGTTTTCCCTCTCCCTCTCTTTAATGCACTACTACAATTTCCATGTTAAACATAATGTTTTGCCCTAGTTGGCTTCCTCTTTTTGCTCTCCTCTAGCAACCCGGAAATAACTCTGCCTATTTCTGTAAATAATAATTTTCAGTCACAGTTATATAGGCACGTTTGACAGATGTTTAGCCAAGAGAAAACATTAAAAGTGAAATATTTGGTATATTTTTCAAACCAAAAGAAAAAAGTGCTTATCAATAATATAAAATATATTTTTGGGTAAATGGCAGCATGTTACATTTTTATAATATGTATGAGGATATTACATGCTCATTAACTACAAAGAAAATACATCAAATAAAGAAATATAACTATTTGCACAATTCACATTTAATGGCAGCAATTCATGAACTTGGAAATCAGGCTATCATAAAGATTATTAGGTAAGTAACCAGGTATAGGCTTCAGGAAAAAAAAAAAAAAGAATGTGCTGTATGGAAGTGGAAAATCTGAATAATGCTTGGATAACTTCTATAGGGCTTTTGAGTAGCTTTGTATTAAAGACTTATAACCTACTCTTATAGTTACTGGGAATTAAAATGGAAGAGAGAAGGAAAAAAGATAAAGATAAGAAACTTAGCTATTGAAACATACTTATCATGAACAGAATTAACAGAAATGGATATTAATTATGTTAGTATCTAAAGTATTATAGATACTAATGCTAATTATATTAGTATCTATACTAATATATTCAATATACTATGTAAAATATACTATATATGTATCTATAATTCATTGAATGCTATCAAAAATAAAATCACATCAATTAGAAAAACATTATAAACTAATTGTGTATACAAAACAACAGTTCACAAACCCAGAGATCACGAACCGAGAGTAGTAAGAAGTCTCAGTGCAGTTACAGCACAGTTGATAAAGCATTAGGATGTATTTTGACCTTATCCATTATTGGCTAATATACATTAACATTCTCCATAAGACAAATGACTGTTTAAACTAATTTTGTCTATAGAGGATTTTTTAAAAATTTTATTCAATCATGCCAAAAGGATGTAAAGCTTACACTTTGTCTTTTGTTTATGATTAGAGCAAAAGTTTTGGGAAAATCAGACAACTTAAGTTTTGGCTACATGGATATGAGTGGCCATATCTAAACTGGGGTTATATCTAAATTGTGGTTTCCATTTTCATCTTTTGTTAACAGTTCCCACCATATACTTGGGAAAAATTATATATAGATATACAAAAAGTAATGTATCACTAAGCTTCCTAAAAATCATGCTAAAATAATACAAAATAAGCTTATCTATTTTGCTAAAAAAATCTGAAAAATAGACTTAGATATTTTAGATAAGGAAATAGTCTCAAGTTAGGTAATTTGTTCAATATCACACCACATACACAGTGGGATGATTTGAAGCTTTCTCTATATAGATATAAAATGAATGCTTTCACAATACCAAGAAGTCTTTCCACAAAAATAATGTATCCCTTTAATAAGTAATAAGAACACTGAGAAATTTCTTTAGCTACCATCATTAAATATTAAAGCATATTATTTTAAAATATATTTATTATAATGTTTTGTCCCAAATGATACACTGATAAAATTAACAGGAAAAAAACTGCAAAAGGCTATTGTAGAGAGTCAACTGTGGATAAAAAAGAACATATATGTGATTCCTTTTGAAATGAGGGCTATGAAACCACACAGTAAAGTGTAATTTTATGAAACACAAAAAACAGAAAGTCTGAGTGATTTGAGCAAATATGACAAAAAAAAAAAAAGAGAAATGAGTAAATTATCTCTCTACTTATCACACCAATGTTTACAATTTCAAACATTCTTATTTTGGACTCTGATAAGTAACGTGGTTTTCTTTAAAAGTTTGATTTACAAGTAAGCTCTGGCACATCACTAAAATTGAGTTGCCAAAAAATGAATACGATCATAGAGAAGAATCTTTAAAAAAAATAGGAAATTGTTAGAGATATATTGCATTAAGAAATGTCAATTTAACCAAATAAACAGACTACAGTCCCAACTGTGTCTAAAATTATTAAATTTAGATGTACGATTGATAAATAGAAATATATAAATAAAAGTTTAACATAGGTTATCTCTGGATAGTGTGGTTATACATAATTTTAAATTTTATTTTGTGCTCATTTGAATTTTCTCAAATGAACTACATTAATTTTGTGTAGCAAAAAGACAATAAAAGTAGCATCAAAAGTCAAAGCTTACTTTTAATGTGGATGCTGTATATTCAGGTATTTTTTATGCATTTTCTTTAGTTAGAGAGATACCAAACAAGTGATTGACCAAAAAAAAAAAAATAAAGAGAATCTCCTTTTTCAAAGAAAAAAAATAAGGCAGCCCTTGTTTGGTTGTCAGTATGATCACGTCAGATTATAAGACCCAGGGAGAGAGACATTTCATTTAGACTGTGCTGTGTACAGAGCTACTGCTGCTATGCACACAATTGACAGTCACTCGATCTCTTTCCATCTCTTCTCCACCATTGCTGCCCTGGTGCTGCCTCGGCAGCATATTTAGGTTTTAAGTTGTCAGTCATGATTATTTTATATTCTTGAAAAATGATAAAAATTCATAATATGAAAAGATGCCTAGTGGGACAAAGTTTTTTCTGGACAATTGCATTGCTTTCCCTTTGAGTTACTCAGTGAATGTTTAATACACCAAATGTTCCATAATCCAGTCAAAGTAAGTTTTCTTGTTTTAGTTTCCACAAAATATATTTCAAAAACTTAGGTCATTTTTATAGAATATTTAACTATGGCTTCACAACTTCCTGAGACTGTCTGAAATTAAACAGGGAAATCAATCAGAACAAAACATGATCCCCTTTGCTCCTCTGCATCAAAGTACTACAATCCATTCTCTAGCTGTTCCCAAGAGTAAAATCTTCATTAAGCTGAAATACACACATTGCCATAAATCAAAGCAAATATATACCTCTGCACAATCTATTTTAGGCTGAGTAATCAATTCCACTTACCACTACCCAAAAGAAAATAGATGGTGTGTTTTTCAGTGTTTCAAATGGAATTTTCAAAGAATCTGAAAATTAAAGAAAAGCTAAACAACAAACACTAGATTACAATCACAACAAATAGGCTTTTAGTGGATCTAAAATTGAATTCTAAGGTGTGTTTGTATGTGTGCATGTGTTCCTTCATGAATCAAAATGACCTAGGAGATGTTTACCACCCAAGAGATCATCCCTGTAAGCCATAGAAGTAGTAATCTTGGAGTTGAAGGAGCAGCTAATTTGGGTGTAAAGAATAGATTTTTTTCATGAAGTTCCTGCCCCACTGCCAAAGCCAGTTGGCCATATATGTGGTTGGCCATGCTGAATAGTAAGATTGGGACCAGATTGTTCCCTTGCAGTATATGAACTATTCGACCTTCAATTTCATTACCACAGTTCTACATAAACAGATTTTTCAGTAAACTTGAACAATTTACTACACCTAGAATTGTGTGAAACATATACGATAATTGATATAGAAAAATATTTTATTTTATATTGAGGTTTTCTTTATTTATTGATCTTTCTTTTTCTTTCTTTCTTCTTTCCTTTTTTTCTTTCTAAAAAATCAATTAGATATAAATAAAACCAACCAAAAAAACTTACAAATTATCATTTAATTACTTGGAATTTTTTGTGCCCATTTATTCTTAGATTCAAATGTGGTCTTTTGGCAGAAGTCGATTCATGGAAAAATAAGTCAAATATTCATAATATCTATTTGTTGTTCAAAACAAATGTTTCCAATTTCCAATGTTTTTAAATGCACAAAGATTAGTGTACAATGTATTCCAATAAGTGCTATGAACAGAAGGAGTTAGGACTTTGATTATATGTCTCATCTCAAAAAATCACCTTCAGAAACCTAGAGTGCCCTAACTTGAGTATAGGGCACTATTGAAATTACATTAAAAAGTCACAGAAAGTGTAGTTACAAGGTAAAAATGTAAGAGTAGTAATTACTTGGTCTGTGTTAGGGCAAAGTCATGAGACAGAGTCACAGAATGAAACCCGATTAGCAGAGGTTATAAAAAGAAATAAGGAAACACTTACTGTAAGTGCCTGAGAATCAAAAGAATGTCACTGAAGAGTGTAAGTCCACTACTTAATAGGAAAAGGGAAAATTACAGACTACAAGAGGGACAACACATTTAATTGCTCCTTGGGTTATTCTTTGCTAAATACTAATAATTGTAAAAGCTTGCTTAATGTGATAATAGTTACCAAGGTTGAAGAGATCAAAAGACAATGTCAGAAAGTAATAGATTGAGGTGAGTAAACATAATTGTGAATACATTCATATTAATGGTACCCTAAGAAGTACTAAAGAAAGAGATGCATCTTATGCTGAGGTGACTGTGAGAGTATATGATAATAAAATAAATGGAAAATATTCATTTATATTTGAGCTATCAAAAGACAAAACTGTTCCAGTAAAAAATTTTAAAATTGATAATCATAAAATGAATCAATTAGAAATTGTTAAATGTCTGCTATATTTGTAGGACAGGCTAGGGATTCCAGCGAGTATCTCATACATACATGTCATATCTAAATGCCAACTATCTCACTCCAAATTTGGTGAGTAGCTAGTGTATCTGTAGTTATTTTGAAAACAAAAAACGGTAATGATGACGTTTTAATCCATATAGGACCAATGACAAATCTATGGTTTCAGTCTTTCTTACTAATGTGACAATAAAACAAACTATAACCATGTTAACATTCATGAGGATCGCATAATTCATTTCACATTCTACTACCATTGCAAAACTTTCTCTTACAGAGTGTTTGTAACAGGGTTCAATTCCTTGTGTCAATATGATTTGTAAACAAATAACTTATCAGTGGAGTAGAACACACAAATATACATTCTGACATCCTTAGATCACAAAATATTTTGCTTTATTAAAAGAATAATGATAAACAGATTACTTCAATTTGTTTTTTCCTGCTTTTTCTTACATGCTTTAAAGAATCAGAAACCATAAGAGAAACTGAAAAATATGGCTCAACTTCCAATCTCATAGGAGATTCATATGTATTTTCTCTTTATAGCCACCCTTATTCAATTATAGCACCTTGAAGCAATAATTAATTGTATTTTTATAGTACTTCTAAAACTCAACTTCATTACATTGCTATTGTACAACACATAATCAGGTTCAAAGCAGATCATGTTAATAAAATTAGCAGTATTTTGGTATCTTATGACTATAGTGAAATAATATCAAAGAAATTGTGAAGTTTCTGATAAAATAAAATTGAAATCTCTATGACCTATTTTGGGATAGCAAATATATAAAATGAAGCAAAAACTAAAAGTTGTTACTATTTTCACCCAATTGTAATGACACTATTGATTTTAAAAATACACAAATATTTAAAAAGTAAAATATATAAGAAGAAATAATATTATCATACTAAAATACAGAAAAAGGTATCAAAAAGGCTGTTGGACTGCTGTATATATTTTTATGGATGAGATGTTTCATACTATTTTGTTATATATATATATATATATATATATTATTATAGTTTAAGTTCCGGGGTACTTGTGCAGATCTTGCAGGATTGTTACACAGGTATACACATGCCATGGTGGTTTGCTGCCTCCATCCACACATCACCTACATTAGATATTTCTCCCAATGTTATCCTTCCCCATTCTCCCTATCCCCTGTTAGGCCCTAGACCCCCAAACCCCAACAGGCCCCAGTGTGTGATGTTCCCCTCCCTGTGTCCATGTGTTCTCACTGTTCAACACCCACATATGAGTGAGAACATTTGGTGTTTGATTTTCTGTTCTTGTGTCAATTTGCTGAGAATGATGGTTTCCGGATTCATCCATGTCCCTACAAAGGACATGAACTTACCCTTTTTTATGGCTTCCCAATATTCCATGGTGTATGTGCCACATTTTCTTTATCCAGTCTATCATTGATGGGCATTTGGGCTGGTTCCACATCTTTGCTATTGTAAACAGTGCCGCAATGAACATACATGTGCATGTGTCTTTATAATAGAACTATTTATAATCCTTTGGGTATATACCCAGTAATGGGATTGCTGGGTCAAATGCTATTTCTATTTCTAGTTCCTTGAGGAATCCCCATAATGTTGGAAAATTAATACTCCCATCAACAGTGTAAAAGTGTTCCTATTTCTCCACGTCCTCTCCAGCATCTGTTGTCTCCAGATTTTTTAATGATCACCATTCTAACTGGCATGAGATGGTATCTCAATGTGGTTTTGATTTGCATTTTTCTAATGACCAGTGATGATGAACAGTTTTTGATGTTTGTTGTCTGCATAAATGTCTTCTTTTGAAAAGTGTCTGTTCATATCCTCTGCCCACTTTTTGATGGGGTTTGTTTTTTCCTGTAAATTTGTTTTAGTTCTTTGTAGATTCTGGATATTAGCCCTTTGTCAGATGGGTAGGTCGAAAAAAATTTTTCCCATTCTGTTAGTTGCTGGTTCACTCTAGTGATTGTTTCTTTTGGTCCGCAGAAGCTCTTAATTGAATTAGATCCCATTTGTCTATTTTGTCTATTTTGTTGCCATTGATTTTGTTGTTTTAGTCATGAAGTTCTTGCCTATGCCTATGTCCTGAATGGTTTTGCCTAGGTTTTCTTCTAGGGTTTTTATAGTGTTAGGTATTATGTTTAAATCTTTAATCCATCTTGAGTTAATTTTTGTATAAGGTGTAAGGAAGTGGTCCAGTTTCAGTTTTCTGCATATGGCTAGTCAGTTTTCCCAACACCATTTATTAAACAGGGAATCCTTTCCCCATTGCTTGTTTCTGTCAGGTTTGTCAAAGGTCATGTTGTGTAGATGTGTGGCGTTACTTCTAAGGCCTCTATTCTGTTCCATTGCTCTGTATCAGTTTTGGTACCAGTACCATGCTGTTTTGATTACTGTAGCATTTTAGTGTAGTTTGAAGTCAGGTAGCTTGATGCCTCCAGCTTTGTTCTTTTTGCTTAGGATTGTTTTGGCTATGTGGGCTGTTTTTTGATTTCATATGAATTTTAAGGTGTTTTTTTCCAGTTCTATGAATAAGGTCAATGGTAGCTTGATGGGGATAGCATTGCATCTGCAAATTACTTTAGGCAGTATTGCCATTTTCATGATATTGATTCTTCCTAGCCGTAAGCATGGAATGTTTTTCCATGTGTTTGTGTCTTCTCTTATTTCGTTGAGCAGTGATTTGTAGTTCTCCTTGAAGAGGTCCTTTACGTCTTTGTTAGTTGTATTCCTAAGTATTTTATTCTCTTTGTGGCAATTGTAAATGGGAGGTCACTCTTGATTTGGCTCTCTGTTTGTCTGTTATTGGTGTATAGGAATGCTTATGATTTTTGCACATTGATTTTGTGTCCTGAGACTTTGTTGAAGTTGCTTATTAGCTTAAGGAAAGTTTGGACTGAGATGATGGGTTCTTCTAAATATACAATCATGTTGTCTGCAAATAGAGACGATTTGACTTCCTCTTTTCCTAATTGAATACTCTTTCTTTCTTTTTCTTGCCTGATTGCTCTGGCTAAAACTTCCAATACTATTTTGAATAGGAATGGTGAGAGAGGGCACCCATGTCTAGTGCTAGTTGTCAAAGGGGATGCTTCCAGATTTTGCCCATTCACTATGATATGGGCTGTGAGTTTGTCACAAAGAGCTTTTATTATTTTGAGATATTTTCCATCGATACCTAGTTTATTGAATTTTTGGCATAAAGGGGTGTTGAATTTTGTCGAAGGCCTTTTCTGCTTCTATTAAGACAATCATGTGGTGTTTGTCTTTGGTTCTGTTTATGTGATGGATTACATTTATAGATTTGTGTATGTTGAACCAGCCTTGAATCCCCAGGATGAAGCCTATTTGATCATGATGGATAAGCTTTTTGATGTGCTGTTGCATTTGATTTGCAAGCACTTTACTGAAGATTTTTGCATCCAAGTTCATCATGGATACTGGCCTCAAATTTTCTTTTTTAGTTGTGTCTCTGCCAGGTTTTGGTATCAGGATGATGTTGGTCTCATAAAATGAGTTAGGGGGTATTCCCTCTTTCTGTATTGTTTAGAATAGTTTCAGAATAATTGGTACTAGCTCCTCTTTGCACATCTGGTAGAATTTGTCTGTGAACCCATCCTGACCTGGGCCTTTTTTGATTGGTAGGCTATTAATTGCTGCCTCAACTTCAGACCTTGTTATTGATCTAGTCAGGGATTCAACTTCTTCCTGGTTTAGTCTTGAGAGGTTGTAAGTATCCAGGAATTTATTGATTTCTTCTAGATTAACTGGTTTATGTGCACAGAGCTGTTTGTAGTAATCTCTGTTGGTAGTTTGTATTTCTGTGCAATCAGTGGTGTTATCCCCTTTATCATTTTTTGTTGCATCTATTTGAGTCTTCTCTCTTCTTTTTTATTAGTGTGGCTAATGGTCTGTTTTGTTGATCTTTTCAGAAAACCAGCTCCTGGATGTATTTATTTTTTGAAGGGTTTTTTGTGTCTCTATCTCCTTCAGTTCTGTTCTGATCTTGGTTATTTCTTGTCTTCTGCTAGCTTTTGAAATTTGTTTGATCTTGCTCCTCTAGTTTTTTTAATTGTGACTATAGGGTGTCAATGTTAGATCTTTCCTTGCTTCTCATCTGGGCATTTAGTGCTATAAATTTCCCTCTAGACAATGCTTTAAATGTGTCCCAGTGATTCTGGTATATAGTGTGTTAGTTCTCATTGGTTTTGAAAAACATCTTTATTTCTGCCTTCATTTCATTATTTATCCAGTAGTCATTCAGGAGCAGGCTGTTCAGTTTCCACGTAGTTGTGCAGTTTTGAGTGAGTTTCTTAATCCTGAGTTCTAATTTGATTGCACTGTGGTCTGAGAGAGTGGTTGTTATGATTTCCACTTTTTTGCATTTGCTGAGGAGTGATTTACTTCTAATTATGTGGTCAGTTTTAGAGTAACTGTAATGTAGTGCTGAGAAGAATTTATATTCTGTGGATTTGGGTTGCAGAATTCTGTAGATGTCTATTAGGTCTACTTGGTCCAGATCTATGTTCAAGTCCTGGATATCCTTGTTAATTTTCTGTCTCATTGATCTAATACTGACAGTGGAATGTTAAAGTCTCCCACTATTATTGTGTGGGAGTCTAAGTCTCTTTATAGGTCATTAAGAACTTGCTTTATGTATCTGAGTACTCCTGTATTGGGCGCATAGATATTTAGGATAGCTATTCTTGTTGCATTGATCCTTTCACTATTATGTAATGCCCTTCTTTGTCTCTTTTGATCTTTGTTGGTCTAAAGTCCATTTTATCAGAGACTAGGATTGCAACTTTTGATTTTCTGGCTCTCCATTTGCTTGGTAAATCTTCTTCCATCCCTTTATTTTGAGTCTATGTGTGTCTTTGCATGTGAGATGAGTCTCCTGAATACAGCACACCGATGAGTCTTGACTTTTATCCAATTCATCCAAATTATCCAGTTTGCTACTATATGTCTTTTGATTGGGGCATTTAGCCTGTTTACATTTAAGGTTAATATTGTTATGTGTGAATTTGATCCTGCCCTTTTTATACTAGCTGGTTGTTTTGTCCATTAGTGGACACAGGTTTTTCATTGTATTGATGGTCTTTACTATTTGGTATGTTTTTGCAGTGGCTGGTACTGGTTGTTCCTTTCCATGTTTAGTGCTTCCTTCAGGAGCTCTTGTAATGCAGGCCTGGTGTTGACAAAATCTCCGAACAATTGCTTGTCCATAAGGGATTTTATTTCTCCTTCGCTTATGAAGCTTAGTTTGGCTGGATATGAAATTCTGGGCTGAAAGTTCTTTTCTTTAAGGATGTTGAATATTGGCCCCCACTCTCTTCTGGCTTGCAGAGTTTCTGCTGAGAGATCTGCTGTGAGTCTGATGGGCTTCCCTTTGTGGGTAACTCGACCTTTCTCTTTGGCTGCCCTTAGCATTTTTTCCTTCATTTCAACCCTGGTGAATCTGACAATTATGTGCCTTAGAGTTGTTCTTCTTGAGGAATATCTTTGTGGTGTTCTCTGTATTTCCTGGATTTGAATGTTGGCCTTCCTTGCTAGGTTGGGGAAGTTCTCCTGGATAATATCTAGCTTGGATTCAGTCCCCCTATCACATTCAGGTACACCGATGAAAAGTAGATTAGGTCTTTTCACATAATCCCATATTTCTTGGAGGCTTTGTTTATTTCTTTTCACTCTTTTTTCTCTAATTTTGCCTTCTTGTTTTATTTCATTGAGTTGGTCTTCAATCTCTGATATCCTTTCTTCTGCTTGATTGATTCAGCTATTGAAAATTGTGTATGCTTTTTGAAGTTCTTGTCCTGTGTTTTTCAGCTCCATCAAGTCGTTTATATTCTTCTCTAAGCTGGTTACTCTAGTTAGCATTTCATCTATCATTTTTTTCAAGGTTTTTAGTTTCTTCGATTGGGTTAGTACACGTTCCTTTAGCTCGGAGAAGTTTGTTATTACCCACCTTCTGAAGCCTACTTCTGTCAACTCATCAAACTCATTCTCCATGCAGTTTTGTTCCCTTGTCGGTGAGGAGTTGTGAGCCCTTGGAGTAGGAGAGGTGTTCTGATTTTTGGTGATTTCATCCTTTTTGCACTGGTTTCTTTCCATCTTTGTGGATTTGTCTACCTTTGGTCTTTGAAGTTGGTGACTTTCGTTTGTGGTCTCTGAGTGGACGTCCTTTCTGTTGACGTTGAAGCTACTTGTTTCTGTTTTTTAGTTTTCCTTCTAACAGGCCTCTCTGCTGCAAGATTGCTGGAGGTTGACTCCAGATCCTGCTTGCCTGGGAATCACCTGCGGGGGCTGCAGAACAGCAAGGATTGCTGCCTGTTCTTTCATCCGGTAGTTTCATCCCAGAAGGGTACTTGCCAGATGTCAGCCAGAACTCTCCTGTAAGAGGTCTCCTTTTGGATATATGGGGGTCAGGGAGCCACTTGAGGCAGTCTGTCCCTTATCAGAGCTCAAGCACTGTGCTGGGAGTTCCGTTTCTCCCTTTAGAGCTGCTGGGTAGGGATGTTTAAGTCTACTAAGATGTTTCATACTCTTAAGGACAGGTAATGAGTATCATTTATTCCAACAGTAAGTAAATGACTTAATTTAATAAATTCATTAGTAGAATACATTTTATTTCTTGCTCAAATTAAACAAAATGTTATACGCAAATTAATTAACTAATAAATCCTTTTATGCAATCTCCAAAACCACTCCTAATTGTTTGAATAAAATCTTAGTAGCAAAATGAAAATAAAAAAATATTTAATGGTGAAACACTGAAAGCAGTCCCAGTATAACCAGGAGGAAGAAAAGCATAGCAATCTTCATTATCATTATTCAAAATTATTCTGTACATTCAGCTAATTTATGTTTTTATATGCTCATAATGCTTTATGCAACTATAGCTATATTTTAATCTCTAAATTGTCTCAACTTTGGCAACTAATAGTGCTTTCTCATTGTTTTCTGTGTTGTTGTGCCTTGGCCATATTAGTTTTTGTTTGTTTGTATTTTGGAAATGGAGTCTTACTCTATCACCCAGGCTGGAATGCAGTGGTGCGATCTTAACTCACTGCAACCTCTGTCTACCAGGTTCAAGTGATTCTCCTGGCTCAGCCTCCCAAGTAGCTGGGATTACAGACCTGTGCCACCACGTCCAGCTAATTTTTGTATTCTTAGTAGAGGCAGGTTTTCACCATGTTGTCCAGGCTGGTCTTGAACTCCTGACCTCAGGTGATCTGCCTGCCTTGGCCACACAATGGTTTGTCTTCATTAGTCATTTTCCTGAATATCCAAAAGATGCTTTTTAAATATTTAATGTTTAATCATTTTATAAGTGTATGTCTCATAATTTGTCATTCATGTTCAAATTCCCAGGTAGCTTTTCCATTTTGTTTGAGAAAAAAAAATGTATTGGAATTGCAGTTTAAAAACAAGCATTCTAATCTATGATTTGGTTATTTTTTCAGTGTACAAATATAGGTATATCATATATACCCTTTGCCTATCTTCTAGATCTGTGAGTTTCTCTGTTAACCTTTTCCCTTTAGTTCTAATTATGTGTATCTATTTTATTTCACTTCTTTTACTCTGCTTTATGTTGTATCTATGAACCTTTATCTTTCTTCTCAATTAGGCTAATTTAAAAAAATTTTTCTTCCAGTTTTTACTCATACCTAAATTCTGACACTTTTCTTTTTACTTTTGTTATCTTATTCTTCAGCTGTTCTGATTTATAACATTATTGCCAGGCTTTGAAATTTATTTAATGTCTTTTATTTTGAAAAATTTATAATTCTTGTGTATATTGTGTAGGAAAAGTTTAATTGCATTTTTCTATACTATTGAGATATTACATGATTAATGTTTATGTTTTCTTACAATTTTTATATAAGGTTTGACAATACATTTTGTTGATATTTTTCAAAAATTTTTTTTCTTTGTGAGAACAAAGATGGGTCGCAGTAACTTTCCAAGCCTCAGACTTGAAAAGGAAAAGAAAAGGAGACAAGAAAAAGCAAAAAGAAAGGTAAGATACTTCCTGCGTTATATGTCAAGACATACCTCCAGATCACAGTTGTAAAAATAATATAGTATTAACCCAGGAATGGACAAATACACCAATGTAACAAAAGTGGGTCCATATACAGATGCATTTAATGAAAAATTAAAATGGCACCAAAATCAAAAAGGAAGGGTAGATTATCAAATAGACAGGAAGTAAAATAGAATCCTCACCTAATCCCCATATAAAGGTAAAGTCTAGATGAAACTATAGAGTGGGTGCAGGTAAGTTATTATTTTTTAATAAACTTCCAAAACACAAACCATAAAATAAGAAATTTCTTCTCTGGTTCATAGAGTTATATATGAAGACAGTTTTCAGAGTGTGTGGTGTTAAGAACACAGAAACAACTTTTGTGCCCATAATTGGGAAAGTGGTCTGGTAAAATACGGCAAATTTCCACCATGAAGTATAATGCAACATTATATCATCAAAATGCATACATATCAACAAAGATGGATCTTGCTAGCAGCATGGCATTTCTTAAGGTAGAAAGCATATGACAATGTTATTTAGATGCATATTAAATATTACACACTTTGCAATGCACTCAAATAGAAAGATACACATCAAACATGTTTAAATGATGGCCGATGCGAGAGGGGAAGGAGCTTGTGGTTATGGGAGTTAAAGGAAAATAGTAAAGCAAGCCTAACCAAGTAAAAAAAAAAAAAAGCAAAATTAAAAAGCAAATATAAACTGAAAAAAAAAATGTTGCAACAGTTATAACAATATCATCTTCTTGATTTTTTTAAAAAGAGTTTTCAACAGTGAAAAGAAAACAGTAATATATACATTTTAAAAAAATGGTGCTATGGTCTGAATGTTAGTGACCTGCACCAAAAATTCCTGTGTTGAAACCTAATCCCCAATATGATGGTGTAAAGAAGTGAGGCATTTGGGAGGTGATTAGGTCATGAAGGTGAAATTCTCCTACATGAGATTAGTGCCTTTATAAAAGAGCCTCAATGGAGTTTGTTTGCTTCTTCCACTCTGTGAGGATAAAGCAAAAAGGCACCAACTAAGAACCGGGAAACAGGACCTCACCACACACCAAATCTGCCATCACCTTGATCTTGGACTTACTGTAAGAAATAAATTTCTGTGACTTACAAGCCACAGAAGTGTCTGTGGTGTTTTGTTATAGCTGACCAGATGAACTGAGAAAGATGGGCAAGAGGAGGAACATTGAATAAGTGAAAATGCACAATAGGGATATGAAAAAAAAACTTTTTTCCATAGTAAAGTTATTACAGTTAAAATTATAAGGATGTTTTAATTTTTACACTGGCAATTATTGTAGCTAAGGCTAGGCTATAATAGTAAAATGTTGACTTCAAGAGAAGAAAAGTACAAGAAATAGCAGATAATTAAAAATAGTGTGTGTCAATTCATAGGGAGCATGTTAAATAAATTATATATATATATATACACACATGTTATATATATATATATATATACACACACGTTTTATATATATATATATATATATATATATATATATATATACACATATGGAGCATCATACAGTCAAATAACAGGAATGAATAATACTCTCCACGGCCCAGAATGAAAAGATACCTAATATCCAGGGTTGAATAAAGCAAGCAAGATACAGGAAAGTAAAGATAGTTGCCTACCATTTGTACTGACAAGACCAAAAGGATATATTCACAATTGTTTATAGATGAATAAATTGAAGCAATATACCAGCCTAGATGATTTTGTGTCAAGTCAGTTCACTTCTTTTTCTAGTCTTCAGCACTATGTGGAATCTTATTAATCTATGCATATACTTGAAAAAATGTCTCACTTGCTTCTCAAAGATAAATAATAATTTTCTGGGGCAATGCACTTATATTTAAGAAACAGCATGAGTAAAAGTGATGTATTTCCTCGATCATAAAGGACAGTACTCTTTAAAGATATATTTAACTTTTATAAAAATTTAAACAGAAATCCTATCAATGCTGTCTAAAGCATTGGAATTAAGGTTTATAGTGAGTTTAATATTGTTCTCTTTTTCGTATTTTTTAAAATTGACAAGTAATAATTACATGTAATCATGGGGTTCATAGTGATGTTTTAATAAACATAATGTATAGCAATCAGACTAAGGTAATTAGCCTATCTATCATCTCAAACATTTATCATTTCTTTGTATTGGGAATGTTCAATATCATATTTCTAGCTATTGCTCAACAACATTAATCATCAGAGAAATGCAAATCAAAACCACAATGAGGTAACATTTCACCTCAGTTAGAATGCTATTATCAAAAAAACAAAAAAAAGTAACAAATGCTGGTGAGGATGTGGAGATGAGGGAGCTCTCCATGTACACATTGGTGGGAATGTAAACCACTACAGCCACTGTAGAAATAGTGTAGAGATGCCATATAATCTAGCAATTCCACTGCTAGCAATTTATCTTTACAAATCATCATGCTGAAGATACGTCTTTATTCCCATGTTTACTGCAGCACTTTTCACAATCGCAAGATATGAAATCTGCCTAGGTGTCCTATGTTTGAAAAAAATCAATGGAGTGAAGAACGTGGGTGCTGAACACACTTGAAGCAGAAACAATGAGGAAAGAACAACAAAAACCTGGATAAATCACTTACAAAACAAAAAGAGTTCCTTTTAGAATTCTGGCATAGGCTCATTTCAAAGTAAGAATAGTAAATGGAGGTGAAACCACCACCAAAATTGGTTTGGGGGACATCCAGGCAATCATTAGGGACTCGAAGTATTACTCAGGAAAATAAATTAGGCAGAAGAGAGTATTATTCCTCATTTTTTCCTGTAGTATGTGAGGTGAAACTTTATGTGTGTGTGTGTGTAGAGAGAGAGAGAGAGTGGTGTTACTGCAGTGGACTACTAATAGATCTTTAGAAATCTATCCCTGCCTCATTAACTTTTACCCTCAATAGAGAAGCCATAGCAATTCATTTAAAATATAAGTATGTTAGTATCGATACTCTTCTCAGAGCCCTACTTTGTGAAGACAAGATTGGCTCCAAAAATGCAAGAGCAATTCTGACCCCACCACCCTAGCACCAAAAAAAAAGGGTTCCAGGTGCTGGCTGCTGAAAGCAAAAGTACATTGAAACTTCCTGTCCCCACGTGTCTCAACATATTAATTTAGTAAAAAGAGAGCTAAGAGGATCTCAGCAAAATACTGACACCATCCTCTACACAATGCATACAGGAAACAAAAATCAAAGACTGAGACTAAGGGTAATTTAATATTAAGAGGTCAGAGAAAAGCAGGAACCTATAAAGATGGCTGAGAAAGAGTGACCAGTGAGGAAGGAGTAAAACTAAGAGTAAATAAAACTAATTTATTTCTTAGTGCTACTATTTAAAAGTCCTGTAAACTAGGTTCCTTAAATCAACAGAATTGTTTTTCTCTCTCAGAGTTCTATATGGTAGAAGTTGAAAATCCAGGTGTCAGTAGGTCCTGCTTCCACTAAATGCTTTAGGAAAGAATCCTTCCTTCCTCTAATTTCTTGTGGTTGCTGGCAATTCTTGATGTTTCTTGGCTTGTAGATGTGTCAGTTCAATCTTTGACTATCTCCACATGGCCTTCTCCCCTGTATGTTTGTGCTTTCGCATTGTCTTCTCTGTTCATATCTCTGTATCCAAATTTCCCTTTTCTTATATTGGATTTAGTGCCTGCCTGTATTAGTCCATTTTCACATTGCTATAAAGATACTACCCAAGACAGGGTAACTTATTCAAAAAATTATAAACAAAGGAGGTTTAACTGACTCAATTTCACATGGCTAGAAAGGTCTCGGGAAACTTACAATCCTGGCAGAAGAAGAAGCAGGGACCTCCTTCACAAAGCAGCAGGAGAGAGAGTACTGCGAAGGAGGAACTTTCAAACACTTTTAAAACCATGAGTTCTCCTGAGAACTCCCTCACTATCATAGAACAGCATGGAGGAAACTGCCCCCATGCAATCACTTTGCAGAGGTCCTTCCTTTGACACGTGAGAATTATGGGAATTACAATTCACGATGAGATTTGGGTGGGGACATGGAGCCAAACCATATCACTGCCCTAATTCAGTATGACATCATAATTTTATCATATATGCAAAGACTTTCCAAATAAATTCACATTCACAGGTTCCAGATGGATATGAATTTTTCAAGAACACCATCAAATAGTAAGGTGTCCTGATAGCCAATTGAGAAAGACTGTCAAGGAGGAAGAAATAATCAATTGGCCAAACACTACAGGTGAGAAATAACCTTTGAAAAGTTCACTGATAACTTTGACAAGATCATTCAGTGGAAGGTTGGAAGCAATTTTTTTTTTTGAGACAAGGTCTTGCTCTGTCACCAGGCTCGAATATTTTGGCACAATCATAGCTTACTGCAACCTCAAAATCCTAGGCTCAAGCAATCCTCCTTTGTCAGCCTCCCTAGTAGCTATAACTATAGATATGCGATACCATGCTCAGCTAATGTTTTAAATTTTTTTTAGAGACAGTGTCTTGTTATGTTGCCTAGGCTAGTCTTTAACTGGACTCCTAGCATCAACCGTTCCTTCCACCTAGGCCTCTAAAGGTGCTGGGATTATAAGCATGGGCTACCACACCCAACGTGTACACAAATTCTAATTTAAGCAGTTAAAGAAAAAATAAGTATTGAAGAATTAGAGAATGTTGCTAACAGAAAAATACATTATAAGCTGTGTAGTAAGTGAAGTTTTCTTGCTTTAAAGATAGGCTGAGCAATAAATAAAATACTTTTTATTTTTAAGAAAAAAGAAATAGCAATTTGTTTTTAGATGTAAAGTACTGATCCAGTAGAGAATAAATAGTGATTAAACAAAGGAGACAAAGTGGAATTACTGGAGTGATGTCTTCAGTGGACAAGAGATGATGTGGAAATTGGCTTTGAGAGGAATATGAATAGCTCATTTCTGGTCACAGATGGAATGCTAGAGTATGTGGATATAGATGCTGGAAGATGAGTAGACACTGGAGATGAGTGGTCTGGAGATTCCTTGTGACTGTTTCAGTTTTTTTCAATCAAGTAGGAAGCAAAATCATTAGCTAATAAAGAGCAGAGATGTGAAATTAAAGAGAGGAGGTGTGAAATATTTACCTAGGAAAGTGGTTTAGTGAATACAGCAGGGACATATTACGTGATTGTCCAGAAGTATTGAAGGACCCCTACAAGGTTATAATCATGAATTTATGTTTATGGAGTTGGACGTTTTTAATCTAGTCATATTTAGATGGCCCAGATATATGCATCTCTAAATTCAACCAACTGTGTGTTTTGGTTTTGCCAAGAACATAGGAAAAAGCAAGAGCGGAGCAAGGGAGTCAAGTGTGTAAATATGGGAGTGATTATATTGAGAGATCATAGAATTAAAATTTCATCTGTGTAATAAAAGTAAGGATATATATGTATATATGAAATGAGAGAGCGAAATGTTAATAGGATCATGGAACTGGAAGCCACAGCAAAGTCACTGGAGTCGAGTATCAGAGAGTGTGAGATTTAATAAATTATCTTTTTTAAGCTTTCTTATAAAATCTATTGAACTGATTAGTGAGAGCAAAGTATGTTTAGGGTAACTCATTCTTTTTCTTTCTGTGTTTCCTCTGTAATCTGACTGTGTCTGAACTAAAGATGGTTTGTCATAAATATTTATTTTCCAAGACTTTTAAAAATTGTCTTCCTCATAAAATTTGAATTGGAAAGTTCTGCTTTTAATTCAGTCTCATAAAGCAAGAAATTTTTAAATAGACATTTTCTGAGACACTTGAACCACTGATACTAACAAATTAAATACAGCTAATAAATAATATTTTATTTAATACTATGAATAAAATATTAGAACTATGGTTTAATGTATTATCTACTAATATGATTTGTATCATTTATGCTTGCATCAGTCTTTTTTGTTAAAGAAGATAATTTTTTCTGTAATTATTTAACAAAGGCCCGCTCAACATTTATTTTTAACCAACCATTTTTCTGTTCTTTTAAATATTTGAAAATGTTTAGTAATTGCTTTTGTATGTATCATAAACACCTTTTAGGCGTCAAGTGTTAATATAGCATTTTACTCCTATAATAATATATATGCATATTAATTAAATGGACTAGTAGAATTTCAATATATAAGCACATAAAGAGATTTTTCACTCCAAGCTGCATCTGAAATGCTTAACTATACTTCAATGTGAATACTCAGAAATTAACAAAAAATCTGAACTACTTGCCTTAATCATATTACTCAATATTGTTATATATTGATTACATGCAAGTGAGTTCTGGGCATTGAATATCTGACTTTACCAAGAATATTGGAACTATACCAAGGCTAAAGTTAAATCAACTATATTAATTGCATTTTCTAAATATTCTATATATTTGCTTGTTTTTGCTCTGCTATATCTGTTGTTTCAGAAAAGATGTGTTAAAATCTCCAACTAGAATTGATGCTTTAACTAATTCTGTCATTGTCCTAGCATTTGGTAGTTTACACAGTTTGAGACTGTAACAGAGAAGCATATATGGTCACGATTGTTACATATTTTTTTGCTGATTGTGCCAAAGTATTATCTACTTCTAAAAAATGCATTATTATGGATCGCAAAATTTGCTGTAAAGAGGAAATCAACAGAACATTCTTACCATCTTGACAGACTATTATAAGCAAACATCATAACTGAGCAAACTCTATTCTCAAGTTTGGGCACATAAAGTTAAGTGTTGTCAAAAACTTGTATTAATTGTCTTTTAGACAAGAGCTAAAATTTGGTCAGTTTATGTATGTAGTGACTGCCATTATCACTTGCAACCCATTATAAATCAGTGTTATATACCACGTGGAGAAAGCTGTGAAAGCACTTCCATAACTTTACTACACATTATTCCTATGAAGCTTTCCCTTCAGTTTGAAGCTATGTGTGCTATTTTTATCGAACTATTCTGTTTCATATTCTAAGTGATTATTATTCTTGAAAAATGTATCTTATCTCTGATTACTCCATGCCTATTTCTGCTCTCTGCCCTTGCTTTTTGCTGGCAATTTATTTAATGTTTCATGTGAAGATGTACTTTAATATTTTTTTTTTAAAATTCTTTCCCATACCTCTTAGGCAATATAATAAAAGTGAAATTGTGAAAGACCACTCCTTGGAGGTGAACTCCTTCAAAAATTTCCCAAAAGCAGCAGTTGCAAGTGTGCCTAACACAATTCCTTACTGTAGAATCTCTAGTGCATGAGTCCTCAGGAAAATGACTAGTATAGAGTTTGTAAGGCCACCAAAATGTCAGCACCACTAACGTCAAAATGCCACTGGTATAGAACAGAATGACAGAAAGTGTTTCTGCTAAAACATACAGCTTGGAATTAAGTGATAATGAGTTACTCAGCTACCTATTATTCATATGAATACATATCTACTTCAGATTCCTATACTCCATGTGACCTTTTATTCTTAATAGGGATTTTATAATGGGTGGAGTGATTGTCATGTACTCATAATACTTCAAGTGTATATATTTTAGATCACTCGAGAGCAAACATTTTGGTCCTTAATTTTCCTTAATATAACATCCAGTTGACATAAGCCCAAAACACACAAGTAAATAAAAGCTGATACATGAGAAATAAACATATGCAGGAAGTTCAATCAACCTATTGCTACATAAGATGATGTTGGAGATTATGATGATGATAATAATGGCTATAATTTAATGAGATCTTATTTGTCCACTTTTGCTTTTTCTGCCTCTGCTTTCTGGGCTTGTATCTAAAAAACAAACAAAAACAACAACAAACAGTTCCCAGCCCAATGTCGTGGAGCTTTTCACCTATGTTTTCTTCTAATAGTTTTACAGTTCCACATCTTATGACTAAAAAGCTTCTGCACAGGAAAGGGAATAAATAACAGAGTGAAGACACAACCTATGAATTGGGAGAAAATATTTTCAAATCCTATCTGATAAGGGGTTAATATCTAAAATATATAAGGAACCCTAACAACTAAATAACGAATTAAAAAATTCATTAAAATAGGCAGAAAATAGACATTACTCAAAAGACATGCAAAAGGCCAACAGGTAGATGAAACATTGTTCAACATCACTAATCACCAATAAAATGCAAATTAAGACTACAATGAGATATCATTTAACAGCTGTTAGAATGGCTATGATCAAAGAGACAACTAAAGAAATGTTGGTGAGGATATGAAGAAAAGGAAACACTTAGGCACTGTTGGTAGGAATGTAAATTAGTATAGCCACAGCTGAAAACTATATGGAGGTTCCTCAAAAAGCTGGAAATAAAAGTATCATATGATCTAGCAATTTTACGTCTAGGTATGGATCCAAAGGGTTTGAAATCAGTACATTGACGATACATCTGCACTTCCATTTCTACTGCATCATTATTCATAAGAGCCAAGATATGGAATCACCTAAGTGTCCCTCAGTAGATGAATAGATAAAGAAAATATGGTATATATAACAAACAAAATACTAATCTGCCTTAAAAAAGAAAAAAACCCTGTCATTTACAACAATATGAGTGACACAGAGAGCATTATATTATGTGAAATAAGTTAGGCACAGAAAGACAAATACCACGTGATCTCACCTATATGTAGAATCTAAAATAAGTCAAACTCATAAAATTTGAGAATACCAGATGCTAGAGGGTGGCATGGAGTGATATATGAAGACACAAAGTTTTAATTGGATAAGATGAGTAAGTTCTTAAAATTTATTGCACAGCATATGTACCAAATCAATAATAATGTACTGTACATTTTAAAATGGCTGGGAGTAAAGTCTGAATAATCTCACCACAACAATGGTATGTGAGATAATAGATCTATTAATAAAACCATTCACATTGTACCCTATACATACATACATACAATTATAGTTTTCCAATTTAAAACAAAAAAATTTTACATAGTAATAATTTGTTGAGCATTTGTTCTATTAAGATCTATGTTGTACTGATAAAGAAACAAACAGACACCATCATTCTCAACAAACTGACACAAGAACAGGAAACTGAACACCACATATTCTCACTCATAAAAGGGTGTTGAACAATTAGAACACACAGACACAGGGAGGGGAACATCACACACTGGGGCCTGTTGGGGGTAGGGGAATTGGGAACGATAACGTTAGGAGAAATACCTAATGTAGATGACGGGGGGATGGAAACAGCAAACCACCTTGGCACATGTGGTTTGTAACTAACCTGCACACTCTGCACATGTACCCCAGAACTTAAAGTATAACTTAAAAAAAATGTTTATATGGAAAAACAAAGAAACATATAAGTTACATAACTTAATGAAGATCATACGCTTAGTGGGAAAGTTTAGAGTAAAAATTAACTTTGATTCAAAACGATAATCACTATGTCATACTGTCTCAGAATTTTAGAATTTCAGAAGGTGAGGTCTCATCAAGATATAATAGCCTTAATGAGTACACTAGGTAAAACTTGCCCTTATGCACTTAACTTTTAGAAGAGTTGTCAAACACAGGGTACGTTCTCATCCATACCCATAATAAAATTGGCTGAAATAAATTACAGCATGATCAAAAGCATTAATAAAAGCATGATTAAAAACTACCCAACAAATACAAAAAATAACTTTTGGACCTGTTGATATTTAGTGTGTGTGTGTGGGGCAGGGGGGTATCTCTTTCTTCAAGAGATAAAAGAAAATAGTTGTAAACTTCTATGTGTATGCACCAATGCCTGTGCCTGCCAGGAAGCTGTCAGAGCCCTGGCATTAGTAAGAGGTGAGTTCATGGGTAGTGGGGTAGTAAGAAGAATTTACTGACAACAGAATAGGTTTGAAAAGGAAAGTTTTATTAGACAGAAAAAAACAGATAACTTACAGAATGCGTGAAAAATTTTGCAAACTATGCATCAGAAAAAGGTCCAATATCCAATATCTATAAGGAACTTAGGCAAATTTACAAGAAAAAACCAAACAGCTCCATAAAATTTTGGGCAAAGGACATGCACAGACACTTTTCAAGAAGAGATATACATGAAGCCAACAAGTATATATATACTTTTTAATTGTACTTTAGGTTCTGGGGTACATGTGCAGATCATGCAGGGTTGTTGCATAGGTACACACATGGCAATGTGGTTTGCTGCCTCCTTCCCCCCATCACCTACATCTGGGATTTCTCCCCATGTTATCCCTCACCAACATCCCCACTCCCCTTCCCTGCTGTCCCTCCCTTGCCCCCTCAACAGACCCCAGTGTGTGATGCTCCCCTCCATGTGTCCATGTGTTCTCATTGTTCATCACCCACCTATGAGTGAGAACATGTGGTGTTTGATTTTCTGTTCTTGTGTCAGTTTGCTGAGAATTATGGTTTCCAGATTCATCCATATAAAGGACACAAACTCATCATTTTTGTCCATCCTACAAAGGACACAAACTCATAATTTTTTACGGCCACATAGTATTCCATGGTGTACATGTGCCACATTTTCCTTGTCCAGTCTATTGTTGATGGGCATTTGGGCTGGTTCCAGGTCTTTGCTATAGTAAACAGTGCCACTATGAACATACGTGTGCATGTGTGTTTAACAAAATCTCAATATCATTAGAGAAATGCAAATCAAAACCACAATGAGATACCATCTCACAACAGTCAGAATGGCTATTATTAAAAGGTAAAAAAATAACAGATGATAGTGACGTTATGGAGAAAATGGAGTGTTTATACACTGTTGATGGGGGTGTGAATTAGTTGAGCCATTGTGGAAGACAG
This sequence comes from Sapajus apella, assembly GCF_009761245.1. NCBI lineage: Eukaryota > Metazoa > Chordata > Mammalia > Primates > Cebidae > Sapajus > Sapajus apella. The sequence continues at coordinate 55,517,157 of NW_022436946.1, forward strand.
TGTGGCAATTTCTCAAAGACCTAAAGACAGATACCATTTGACTCAGCAATCCCATTACTGGGTATATAACCAAATGAATATAAGTCTTTTTATTATAAAGACACATGCATGCATATGTTCATTGCAGCACTATTCACAATAGCAAATACATGGAATCAACCCAAATACCCATCAATGATAGACTGGATAAAGAAAATGTGGTACATATACACCATGGAATACTATGTAGCCATAAAAAAGAACAAGTTAATGTCCTTTGCAGGAACATGGATAGAGCTGGAAGCCATTATCTTCAGCAAACTAACATGGGAACAAAAAAATACCACAAGTTCTCACTTATAAGTGGGAGCTAAATGATGAGAATACAGGACACATGCAGGGGAACGACACACACTGGGGCCTATCAGAGCATGGAGGGTGTAGGAGGGAGGAGAGGATGAGGAAAAGTAACCAATGGATAGTAGGCTTAAGACCTGGGTGATGAAATAATGTAATAATGTGTACCACAAACCCCCATGACACACATTAACCTATATTACAAAGCTGCATGTCCTGCACATGTGCCCTTCACCTTAAAATTAAAGTTAAAAACAAAAGGAAAGGATGTTGTAAAAGAGTGCAGCAGGGCCTCCCAGCAAGAGAGGACTCAGTGCTCTAGAGTGGATTTTTCTTTAGAGGTATTTATGGAAATTAAAGTGGGAAGTTACAGGTAATTTGGACCGTGTTAGCCATGTAGGTCATGATAAATGTTCACATTTTGGTACCTTGATGTCTGCAAGGGTTGCACAAAGGGTTTTGACATGCATGCATTCCAGATGTAAAGAAATTCTATTTATAAATTTTGGGGATATAAGCCTGGTACCAGATGCTTGCTTTAGGTAATAGATACATCCATTTATTCTTATAAATACCTTCTCTGTTACACTAGGTTCCAAGGTAGAAAGGAGAGGAAAATATAGGGAAGAGCTACAGCAGACCTCTAATGGACACACAACATGGGTAAAAAATAAACCATTGTTCTTTAAAGTCCCTAAAGTTTTGGAGGTCATCTGTCAACACAGAATTGTTTAATGTAGCCTGACTGATACAACTATCAACTTGAGTAATTCTAGAAATAATTTATCAAAAAATAAAAATAAACTATTTATATTTTATAGTCCATAATTTCCAGTTCTTAATTTGTATATGGCCCTGACCTCTCATACGAACATGGAAAAGGAAAGGCACAGGTTTCTGAACCACGGGTTGGTATTTCTTGTTATAAAGAATAAGTTTGCTTTCCCTGTGGTAGAGCTCAAATGTGCACAGGGCTGATTTCAAGAGCAATTCTTGACAGGTGTTGAGCAGAGTTAAGTAATAGCTCCCTTATCACCATGTACAATGGGCTATCCATGTAATAGTGCTTTCAATTTCAAAATATGCCACCTCAAATGAATTCATGAGGCAATAAGTCAGTAGTTTTCAACCCGTGCCTTCAAAATTTCATAAGGAAGGAAAGGCAGAGAAGCATATTCATTGCAGATTATCTTTCCAGGGGTCTAAATCAGGACCTCTGCCATTCATAGACTGTCATTGTAAGAGAATATTCAGTTTCTTATCAAATTTCACATCTTTGTAGAACTGTTGTAACCACCAATGCAACTGTGGGCTTCAATCTAATTTACCCATGTAGGGAGATGTTCATTTGCAAAAAGAGAAAACAATCTACAGCCATAATTTGCTACATGATTCACAGTTTTGAGATTGAAAAGAAACAGTTTTCTTTTTACCGTAAGACAGAAATAACAATTACAATAAGAATAAATCTTTTTTAGTCTGCAAATATGAAGAGCTTAATGAATACAGTGTGAAGCCTATTCTATGGCTTCAAGTCTTTACCTTTTCCTAGGTACATTGGTGGCCCAAAAACCACTGGACATGTGTAATAACTATACTCTAGTAAAATCATTGGCTCCATATGTATTTCATGGCAGAAAAGCATTATTTTGACGAGCCTTCCTGACAGATGTATTCATGTGTCGGGTATACACAAAAGCACATCTCCACACAAGGATAAATTAACCCCTTCCTTTTATTTCACGGGATCACTACTTCATCTATAGTCTTCTATTATTTTTCTTGGGGATGACAGAATGGGAATGGCCACTTATCCTGGGCCAAATTCTCAGCATTGTTTACCTAAAGATTGCTTTTGTTAGTCTAAGAGAAAATGAACCAGTGTTCTTTCCAACTCATTCTTTCCTTTATCACATCTTTTGTTAGTCCTAGAACAAAATTAGTTGATTGTTAAAAAAAGAAAAAATGGTGATCAAATCTCCAGAGGGTGATTGTGGTGAATGTGTACATGCACATTGTTTGAATTAAAAGAGCAACTTTGGCTCATCTAGTTATTATTATTTCACCACCTCAGCCATCATGTTTTCTTTTGAAAGTCTTAGGAAGACTGGTTTTCTGATAAAGACCTTAGTTTCTAACATACCTATTCAATTTGTCCATAGGTGATTTTTGGTATATCATGAGGAACTTTTGGTGGGCTGATGACGCTCTTCGATATCACAGGCTATCTGGTGGTTTACCCTAATTCAGATAGCCATGAACCCCTACTTCTTTACCAGGTATTAAATGTAAGAATTCTTTAGTGTCAGTGTCAATAGGAACCCCAGATACCAAACATTACATATTCCCTACTCCAGCCATGGAATTAGGTATTCTGGCAAGAATTTCATGGTGTCCACATAGACATTTAAATTTTTGCACGGTCCAATAGATAGCAAGAACACTGACTTTATAGTTTTAAAATCATTACCAATTCTCCTCCAAGATGAGAACCAAAAAAGAATAATGAATTTGGCAATTACAAATTACTACACAATTTAGAGAACAGCTGCAGTAAAGTGGGTAATCAAAGCAGAAGCTTTCGCTCAAGAGCACTCTTTCTAATAATAGGAGAAGTCCAACAGATTTAGAATCTTCAGGAACAGAAAAATGTATTCCATATGCTACACGAAAAATTATTGTACCATTTTCTCAAATAATTTATTGAGTGATTTAATGCTGTCATATCTTACTGTATTTCATATCTGTTACAAATCTATTAAAATGGTCAGTTTTGCATTTCAGTATGTTTGCAATTAAGCAGCTTTATATAATTGAAAAACTTAGAATATTTTAAGTATCCTAATATTAGCAAGATGACTAATTACCTATTAAAATTTAGAGTTCTATGCCCCAGTTCCTTGACATATATTTTCATTTTTTTATTTTCAATATTGCTATTGTACCCTTTCTCAAAACAAATAAATCATAAAAATCATAAATATGGAGTTTCAAAATATATGGGAAAGGAACTTACATTTTTAAAATTAAGTGTGTACTCAATATTATCTCTGAAATTCTATGACAAACATGTTTCACAAGTATTTACCTTATCTTCCTAAATATTTATATAAACAATATAGCGGTCATTGCAACTATTTAAAATCATTTTTTATTAAAGATGCATATTTATGCAATAGAAACAAATTTTTATTAGTTACTTTTAAAAATAATGTCCAACCCAAGGCAGTATTTAGGTTATCAATTTTTAGGTATTGGTGGAATTTCAGAATAAATTTTACTAATTGTTTGATCATCACTCAAAAGAAATTAGTATGCTTTTTATTTTTCCAGTAATTATTAAGAAAGTAAGTTCTCTCGATTTATTTAGATTATAGATTATTTATAATTTATGATGCATGGTATGACAATGTGCCTTCTTAAAAGGATGAACATTACATGTCTTAGCTAAATTTTATTTTTATTATCTTACAGCATGACCACTTGGGATTTTTTTCCAAGCAGTTACACGCATAATTGGAGTACAAACTGCTCATATGTACACTTCAGTAAATGTAAATGGAATCATTTTTCTTCTTAAACCAATGAAATCATTTTCATTAAACAGGCAAAAGAAAAAGATCTTCCTCTTTAGCAAATCAAAATACAGATTTGAACATGTCCATAACACATTTTTGTAATAATCCTATAATTAGTTATAGTTGAGACTATTATATCAAAGGAGGCCCAACAGGAAATACATAAACCATATCTGATATTTCAATACAGAAAAGCCAATATAAGGAATTAATTAATCATATACTAGAGAACTGGAAAAGTTAAAAGTAACTGAGGCAACACAGAGGCAGTGCACCTCTGGGGCTTTGGAAATGATGAGAGAAGGTAAATGGAACACCCTACAAATTGGGGACTCAAATCTCTGAAGCAGAGGCATAGCTTCTTGTACCACTGAGTGGTCCGGGAAAAAGTACAGAAAGTGAGCACTGGAATCAACTACCACTGCCACGGTGCAGGGTCATTGCTAGGGCCATACTATGGAACCAACAAGCAAAAAGGGCACAGCAAACATTTCCTCCCTCTCCAGCCTGCCAAGCTCCTTCCTGTGCCCCCAACTGATAGAGCCAATCAGGGAGTAGCCAACAAAAGGTCCCCACCCCAGCATCACATTGTAGAAAGAAGAATAGCTTTAGCATTAAGAAAAGGAATAGCACAATAACTGATACAGTTGTCTTTTTTATCATTGCTATTATGAAATTCTCGTTAAAATCTGAGAGTTTTGATTTCATTATATAATAACATATGCTTTTAAAAATTGACTTTGATGCACATTATTTGTATATATTTCTATCAGTCTTACTATTTTATGCTTTTTAGTTATACTAAACACTTACATAAAAAAGAAACATTGTATTTTTCTCAGCTCTTTTTAACCTGTTCTCAAGCTCCCTCTGGAATTGTCCACTTGAGGGAAAGTGACAGGAGTGTTTCATATCCATGTCCACATCTGTGCACTTCTCCATAGTGAAGGCCAAGGTGACTGACTGGGCTGTGACATTTGTCAAGTTTGTCAAGAAATGAGTGAGCAGTACGCTTAGATGTAAGCTGCTCCTCTCTTATCCATGAAAGAATCTATTTATGTATGTGTATTGTTATCAGATGACTAGTTCAAGCAATGATTCCTTTTTACTTTAATACCATATGCATTGGTTATATTTCAATTAGAAGCATGTTATTCAAATTAAAGTACTAAGAAAATGCTTTCTTTGTCACTATTTATATGTCAGAAAAAAATAGTTATGCCTATTCAAATCACTAGTGAAAATTTCTATGAAATATAGAAAAATATTTTTCGTTTGAAATTTAGAAAACTGCACTCATGGTATGTTATTAGGAAAGTTATTAGGCTCATATTGAGAGTGGCATTTGAGGAAAACTTGAAATTTGAGACTTTCTCTTAGGTATAATTTGTTCACAAGCAACTAAAAAGCATACTAAGTAAGAAACGTTTAAATAAGGGTGTTGAGAAAAATTGCTTCCTAAGGGAAAGATCAGCTCAATTTAATTTATCCATTTCAATTTTAATTGTTGGTGGGTTTAGTTGTTTGTAAGTGGGATCCTAAATTAAATTTCTAAATAGTTTTAAAGCAGTCCATATATCTAAGGGAATGGGTAAGAAGAAGTCCTTTGCAATTGTATACTATCTTGATTCCATTCTGTGAACACTTGAAACTTGAAGAAATGTCTATGACAGTATATTTTTAATTTAAAAAACTTTAGGCCAGTTATGATGACTCACCCCTGTAATCCCAATACTTTGGGAGGCAGAGGTGGGAAGATAACTTGATACTGGGAGTTCCGGACCAGGCTAGAAAATATAGGAAAACAGTGTCTCTCCAAAATTTTAAAAATCAGCAAAGCAATGTGGCACATACTATATAGTCCTAGCTGCTTGGAAGGATGAGGCAGGGGAATTGTTTGAGGCCAGGAATTTATAAGATTACAGAGAGCTATGATCACAGCATCACACTCCAGCCTGGGTGACAGAGCAAGATCCTGTGTCTTAAAAAAATAAAACATAAAAATAATGTTTTAGAAAAGTAAAATGTTTTAACAACAATAAATAGGTGATGGGGAGGAAGGCAGCAAATCACACTGCCATGTGTATACCTATGCAACAATCTTACACCTTCTTCACATGTACCCCAAAACCTAAAATGCAATTAAAAAAAAAGATATAAAGAAAAGTTTACAAGAAAAATATATAGCCCAGTGAATAACATAAAGCAATCATTTGTGGTATCTCCACCAAGGTAAAAAATTGGACACTGCCATCTATAGTAGGAAACCTCCACGATAGACCTCAACAACACCTACCCCCTGTTAGTCATACTGTGAGTTTAGGAACTTGTTCTAAAAAATGAAATGAAGCAGAAATAATCAGATGGACCTTGTGTGATTAGGTAATAAAAAAGACAATGACTTCCCTTATGGTGTTCTCTCTGGTTCTCCCTTAAGTCATTCAGGCTGGGGAAAGCCAGTTGCAATGTTATAAGGTAGCCTTGGAAAGAGACACTCATAAGTGACTTTAGAAGTGGATTCTTTAGAGATCTGCCAAAACTGCATCAGTGAGTTTGGAAGAAGATATTTTAGCTCCATTGATGCTCCAGATGACTGCCATCCAAATACCTAATTTCAACCTCATGAAAGACCTTGAGTCACAGGTGTCCAGATTAATTGTGCCTGATTCTTGACCCACAGAAATTGATGTAATAAATATTTGTAATTTTCCCAAAGTGCTGGTATTACAGGCATGAACCACCATGCCTGGCCTTGTTGTAGTCTTTTATAAATTCTGGATATAGACCTTCTTTTAGTTACATGTGTCTAAAACTATTTCAACCATTTTGGGAGACTTCTTGTATATTTCTCACATGGTATCTTTGATAATAGAGTTGTTTCTATTTTAATTTGTTTTCTGCCTATTTGCTGGTGTTAGAACTTTTGTGACTAATATAAGAAGTGTTTCCCTTTTCAGCAGTAAAGATGATATGCCCCTATGTTATCTTTTATAAACTTTGTTGTTCTACTTTTCATATTTAGATCTATTATCCACCAGGTCAGATTTCATTTTTACAATATGGATATACAGCTGACAAAAGATAATTTATTGAAAAGACAACATTTGCGGTGCAGCATTGTGGTACTAAATGTGTCATAAATCATGTGACTATATGTACAAGGTATGTTTCTGGACTCTTAATTCCAATTCAATGGCTTATATTTCTGTCCTGGTGCCAATACAACCTGTCTTCATTAGTATAGCAAGATGAATTCATTCTAGAGATCTGCTTCAAGGTATAGTGTCTATAGTCAAAAATACCATTTTATGCACTTAAAAATTTGTTGAGAGTAAATCCCACGTTGAGTGTTCTTATCACACACACACACAAAACAGAGATACAAGAAATTTCTGGAGATGATGGACATGTCTATTACCTTGATTATTATGACATTTTATGAGTGCACACATATGTGCAAATTCATCAAATTGTATATATTAAATGTTTGGTTTATCATATATTAATTATATTTCAAATAAAGATTGATAATAGAGCTTGCGTTTTGATACCTAACAGTCTAGGTTCTCCAATTTTGTAATTTCTTTTCAAAATTTAGTCAATTGCATTCCCATATTTATTCTTCAATCCATTTGTCAATTTTTCTTAAACAATACTGTTCAGAATTCTGGTTGAGATTGCATTGACTTTCTAAATCAGCTGCTAGAAATTGACATATTTGCAACAGTTAGTCTTCCAAGGCAAGAATATCACATATAAAGGATATCCCTGTGATTTTTAGACATTTTAATTTTTAGTCTTTGTGTTTTGGCCTCCAGCTCTGTGCAGCTTTGGAGTTCAGGGAATACACTGAGGATAAGACGAGCTATGTGTCTGAGCTCCCTGAAACCTCTAATTATTTCAATCCAGTCCCATGTGACCCTCAACCCCACAAAATTCTCTGCTTTTCCCTCTGTTCCCTAGCAGTTTGCCTATGCATGGGTTCGCTCAGTTGTCTCAGCGTTTGTCTCAAGCCTAGGACAAACAAATGCCTTCAAGAATGGCTGCATATCCTTATCTCACCTCCATAAATTTTTCCTTTGCTAGAATTTTACATTATATAGGTCTTGTGGCTTCTGTTTGTCTCTTATGCATTTAAATAAGTGATTTTATAATTTGTCCAGTTTTTGTAGTTGTTCTGGTCTGCCTTGAAAGGCTATGTCTTATCCAGAGGTGAAAATGAGGATTTATATTTGATTTAGGCCAGCAGCCAGAAGCACCAGAAATTAATGATCATCTGAATCCAGTTACCACTCAGGACGGTTATTTCTTATTTCTGAATTGGTTTTTCTTCCACTGTGCAGCCCTTTGGAGGTCCTAATTCAAATGATAGGGATTTGCCAGGGGCCTTCATCTAGCACAGACTTGAGTTTCTGTTCTTTGGCATTGCAAATGTATCCAAAGTTCTGATCAATTTGTCTCCAAAAGAATCTACAGATGCACCTAAACTTATGAGAGAAGTATGCGCAAATATTGGGTATACTTTTTGGCTTTCAATATCTTCCTGGATTTGGGCCCCCAAATTCTCAAAGCCTTTTTATGTCTGTAGTGTCCTGGAGTCATTCTTATACATTTTTCCTAAGCTTGTTTTCCCAGTAAGGAAACCTGATCACATTACCTAGTCAATATTTTTAAATGCAAAATCATAAGAGCTATTAATAAATTATTTTCACAAGAAAATGGAATAATATTTTGGACAAGGCAGGATAAAATAGTCTGATTTGGTTTAGCAACACTTCATTTTGTATATGTTGTTGTTTTAGTTTTTAAGCTTTTGGCTGCAATGCCAAAGATCTCTTCTGTAAATTCAAGTATTTGTAATGAATTTCTCACTTTTAAAAAATGGTAGCAAGCACACATCAAAATATAAGAGATAACCTCTATTTTATTTTTTTGAGGTCCTAACTAGAGCCTTTATCTTGCTGGTCTTCTGTCAGCTTAAAAAACTACTTGAATATTTTAGCCTTGTACACTCTAGCTGCTTTGCAATTATAAAACTCTCACACAAAAAATTTAAGGTATGCTCTTTAGGGACACAGTAATATTCCCTTTTACTGTCAATAATACCTCAGTCCAGAGAATACAGTTCTATGTTTTAATGTGTAAATATGAATTTATATATACCAGAACGAAAAAATCAAATCTATCATCCAAATATTTGTCATTCCCCTATTATTTCTGGGTATCACAATACTCTTGTTCACAATGTTTATATGTCTATTTCCTATATAATCACAACCTATGTATCAGGTGAAATTCCTTCAGCTCACCAGGAGATATATCATCACAAGTTGAACTAGCACATATTTTCAAAATATCACACATGTAGCCCTGTATTAGTTACCTATTGCTGTGTAAAAACTTAAAAAACTTGGCAGCTTAAACCACACACACTTATTATCTAAATATCTTAGGTCAAAAGTCCAGTCATGGTTTAACTGGATCCTCTATTTTAAGCCCTATTACAGGTTGTAATCAACCTGTCATCTGGGATGTAGTCATCTGAAGGTTACCTGGGGAAGAATCCACTTCCAGGCTCACATGGTTGATGGCAGGATTCAGTTCTTCACAAACTGCTGGACTGAGGGCCTTAGTTCCTCGCTGGTGGTTGGCCAGAGGCCACATTCAGTTTTTTGCACATAGGCCTTTCCAAGGTACCAGCTTGCTTTAAGAAAGCATGCAAACTGAAAAAGTAATAGAGAGAGTCTGCTATTAAGGGGAAAGTTAGAATCTTTTGTAACATAATCATGGAACTGACATCCCAGCACTTTTGCTATAGTCTATAGGTTACAAGCAAGTTTCTAGGTTCAGCCTACATGCTTAGAGAGGGGATTACATAAGGGCCTGAATGCAAAAAGTTGACATGAAGAGAATAACGGACAAAAAATTCATATACAACTGGAAATTAATTCTCTACATGATTAGTTATGTCTGATCAATCCTCCTGAAACAGACATTTGATCATATCACTATCCTTACTTAAAAATAATCATCAAAGATCCCTTTGCCTATAGCTACCCACAATCAGACCCCAATCTTCATTTTCAATTTATTTTCTAGTTTCTCTTACTGCTTCTCATATATTTCATTTTCTAGCCCATGTTGCTAGCTCAATTCATGAGGTGCTTGCTTTGCATGTTTGTTCATGTTGTTCTCTCTGACTGAAATAGTATATCCTTCTCTGGACACAAAGACAGGGTTTTGGCCAGGCCACCACGCCTGTAATCCCAGCACTTTGGGAGGCTAAGGTAGGCAGATCATGAGGTCAGGAGATCAAGAGCATACTGGCCAACATGGCGAAACCCTGTTTCTATTAAAAATACAAAACTTAGCTGGGCTCAGTGGCGTGTGCCTATCGTCTCAGCTACTGAGGAGGCTGAGGCTAGAGACTCACTTGAACCAGGGAGTTGAAGGTTATAATGAGCTGAGATCGCACCACTGTACTCCAGCCTGGCGACAGAGAAAGACTCTGTTAAAAAAAAAAAAAAAAAAAAAAAAAGAAAGAAAGCAAGAAAGCAAGAAAGAAAAGGTTTTTTTCTGGGAAAGAGAAAGGGTAGTGGAGGGCATATTATTTCTCTCTTCAAATACTTAAAAAGGTAGGGTCAAAAAAGTCACTGTGTGGAAGACTAAAAGGGCAGGAATTAAGGCACAATGAAGAGAAATCCTAAGAGCCATCAAGGCTGCCCATTATTGAAATAAATTGCCTCAAAATATGAGTTTTTCATTTAAAGTGTTCAAACAAATCATTTAAGCATGATGGGGATGAAGGGATTTCTGTCTTGAGCATGAATTAGAAGGAAGAGACTTCTAAGGCACCTTCCAACTGTTAAGATTGCATGAATTCATGATTTTATATAAGAAACCAAAACCATTATTATAACTTACAAAGATAAGAAAAAATGATTTACATAAAATTTAAAAATAAATTATATTTGATATTTTAAGCTGTGATTATTTTATATACTCAAGAATCTTCCTTCTTCAATATTTTCCCTATTTATGATTCATTATTATCACAATAAACTATAGAACTACCCCGCATTCCAAATTAGAAAATAAGTATGTTTGTGACCAATATGCACAAAAGTAAGGTTTTAATTGTTTAAGATGAGTTATGGTTCCATTTGAAAACTCATTTCCAACCAAGTATGTCCCTAAGAAATTATATAAAAGGAACTCAGTCTTTATTTTCACATACTCTTTCATCACTGTTCATTCTAAGTTTACTGATGAGGCCAATATTCAGAAAACTCTTTTTCTTGCTTTAGAAAAATTTACAGATAAAACAGCTGCCCATTCTCTTGTTTTCATTACTTCACTGGATAAGTTAGAACAAGTGGTTCTATTAATTATGCATGGAATCATTGCATTGGTAAAGAGACTTCTAAAACTATGCCTTCAGCTTTTTCAGAGATAAGACGGGTTGTGAGAGTAAAAGAGGGAGATCAAGGGAATTAGTGTTATCCGTTCCTTGTTTGAGCACCTGATTTAAAGTCCCTCCAGATGGTGTCTAGTGGAGAACAAATACATGGATGAAAACTGGCACACTTTTTTAAAAAGAAAAATGTTTGATGATTGTTTGTGGCTTACTTTATCTATACTACAAGATGACTGAGGGCAGGCAGCCTGCCTAATTCGGTTACATTGTGTGGCTCAGTAACCATCACATTCAGACGCACTTTTAAATAATTGTTTAATGAATCAGTAATTGAGTAAATAAGTATGTGAGACACAAACATGTCCCAGTGTGTGGATAGGCCTTGGAACTTCAGGTTCTGCTGACGTGTCTATTATGCATCCTAGGATCATATATGACAAAAACAAGAAAACTTGAATAAGACTGAACGCCAGTGTATACTAACTCCTTATTGAGTAGAAATAAAATTAGGTGTAAGCCCATCTGTCCAGGCTGTTTCTATCAAATACATAGTGTTATTCAAGGCCAAATAAGGCAGACATAGTAGATTTGACTATTATGTAAATTTGGTGTTATGACCATGAGATGGAACACACTTGTGTAGATGAGAAGGATGCTATCTTTAAAAGAAATGAAAATTTCCATCCTATGAAGAAAATTCTGGGACCTATGGAAGTGGATTTTAGATTAAGGGAAGAAAATGTGTTCTACTCTTTCTGGAGCTTAGATTAGATATACATCAGGCTTTGTAATATGACAAGAGATTAATCGCTCTGGCCACAAGGAAACTAGTCAGCAGTAGGACAGGAAGCAAGCCAGTAAGGGGAATCTGACTGGTCTGCACCTGGCCAGTTGTTGAATGTAGTCACCTTGTAATGTACACCTTCTACTTCCTGAAATGTTCAGTAAACTATCATTAAAATTTGCAGCATGAACTCTGCCTTGTGTTTGGAAAGAAATGAACACTCTGAAGTGTGCTAGTCACAATAGCCAGGGCAGTAGTCAAAGGAGTGGTGACTCTGGTGGTCAGCAGTAACAGAATCAGCTTAGTGGACACATGATGTGCAAGGCCAGAGGAAAAAAAAAAAAAAAAAAAAAACTCTGACATTTAGACAGCAGCCATTTGTTAACCAGTTGCCTTGTCCATAAAATGGGGCAATAATACTGTCCTTGCTTCCCTCAACGAAAGTTATAAGTAAAATACTGAATTACTGTAATATGTTTTGAACACCTTGCAAGAAACACGATACATGAGCATATGATATCATGATTACCTCCATAATAAAAAGAAAATAAAATATTGAAAATAATCATATGTACTTTTTTAAAACCTGCAGTTGCATATGAAATATATAACCCCTTTTATTGTTTTCTGCCTAATACAATGCACCTGCATTAAAAGTATACCCCCATGGTTCAATTTTTAAAAATACATAAAATTTAGACAGGTACTTATTCTTTTATTCACCCCATTGTGCCTAAATTTCACAGAACATATTTTAAACAATATACTACCACAAAGAGACCACTTCAATACAAATCTCAATAGTGTGGGTTAATAAAAATTACTTTTAAAGGCAAACATCTGGCACCTCATAAATATATATCACCTTTCATCAAGAGTTGTTCAAACTCTCCCTGTATATGTTACACTTATAAGCATTATTAATTCAGCACATTGTACGATGGTTTTAGAGCAGTCCCAAAGCAGAATTACATGTGTAAAATATGTGCTGCAATATCTAGGGCCGTGGAGATCATAAAGAACAAGACATTAACCACAATGCTAAATCCCTTTGATTTAATGTTTTCTGTTAGCTAGCAGTGGTGACTTTTTAAACACAGATACAAGAAAATACTATAGTTAAGCTTAAGGGCAACCATTTGGTCTAATTTTTTCCCTCTCTTGACATTTAGCAAATTATTCCAGGCTTACATTTAGCTCATGTCAAAATGTGTCTTAAATATTTTACTGTAGTTTATTTGTACATCTGAAACAAATTTTAAAAGATGATTTGCCTTTACAAAGTCTGTATCCATAATGCCAAACTGATACTTCTTTTTTTCAGAAGATATTGAAAATAAAGAATATTCTGTAATGCCCTTTGGCTATTTTTCCTGTCATTAATGATCTTACTGTGAGATTTTTATTTGCTGTAGTTCAGTTTTTATTTTTCCATGTAAGTAAAGGCCAATTTTCTTGTTATATGTTTAATAAATATGGAAAAAGTACAATCAGTTTTATTGTTATATTTTATAGTAGCATATATATGTACATATGTTTATATATATATATATAATATTTTTATTTTGCCAGGTTTTTACTCTTTTAGCTGTTCCTGATTGGGGTTCGATATATTTCCTTGTATTTTCATATTTCTCTCTACCAATTTAAGAAATGAATACCACAAAATTCATGCATTTAAAGCTGAAGATTGTGAAGGTTTGAGGCCTGATCTGGCATAGATTAAAGAGACAGTCTGCCTTATTCATATAATAAGCCTGGCATTCTATCTAAAATTTATCATTATTCACATATACATTTAAATCCTATTGATTTCCATGCACTATCCTATGCAGTGAAGATACAAAGACAAACAAAACAGACAGCCTTCTTAACTGTACAGAACTCTACACATAAAAGAGAAATTAGAAAAGAATAAGTCAACAATTAAAACTGTAAAATATTTTAAGTTCTCTAAGGAAAGAAATACATCAGTGGCTGTGACCAAAAATTAAAAACTACCTTTCCTCATGTATGTCTTCTTTTGTAAAGTGTCTGTTCATATCCTTTGCCTACTTTTGAATGGGCTTGTTTGTTTTTTTCTTGTAAATCTGTTTTAGTCCTCTGTAAATTCTGGATATCAGCCCTTTGTCAGATAGGTAAACTGCAAAGATTTTTTTCCCATTCTGTTGGTTGCTGATTCACTCTAATGACTGTTTCTTTTGCCATGCAGAAGCTGTGGAGTTTGATTAGGTCCCATTTGTCTATTTTGGCTTTTTTTTTTTTTTTTTTTTTTTTTTTTGAGTCCGAGTTTCGCTCTTGTTACCCAGGCTGGAGTGCAATGGCTCAATCTCGGCTCACCACAACCTCCACCTCCTGGGTTCACGCAATTCTCCTGCCTCAGCCTCCTGAGTAGCTGCTATTTTGGCTTTTGTTGCCAATGCTTTTGGTGTTTTCGTCATGAAGTCCTTGCCTACACATATGTCCTGAATGGTTTTGCCTAGATTTTCTTCTAGGGTTTTCATGGTGTTAGGTCTTATGTTTAAGTTTTTAATCCATCTGGAGTTAATTTTAGTGTAAGGTGTCAGGAAGGAGTCCAGTTTCTGCTTTCTGCAAATGGCTAGCCAGTTTTCCCAAAAACATTTATTAAACAGGGAATCCTTTCCCCATTGCTTGTTTTTTTCAGGCTTGTCAAAGATCGGATGGTTGTAGATATGTTGTGTTGCCTCCGAGACCTCTGTTCTGTTCCATTGGTCTATATCTCTGTTTTGGTACCAGTACCATGCTGTTTTGATTACTGTAGCCTTGTAGTATAGTTTGAAGTCCAGTAGTGTGATGCCTCCCACTTTGTTCTTTTTGCTTAGAATTGACTTGGCTATGTGAGCTCTCTTTTGGTTCCATATGAAGTTTAAGGTGGTTTTTTCCAGTTCTGTGAAGAAGGTCATTGGTAGCTTGATGGGGATAGCTCATCATCACTGGTCATCAGAGAAATGCAAATCAAAACAACATTGAGATACCATCTCAGGCCAGTTAGAATGGCAATCATTAAAAAATCTGGAGATAACAGATGCTGGAGAGGATGTAGAGAAATAGGAACACTTTTACACTGTTGGTGGGAGTGTAAATTAGTGCAACCATTGTGGAAGACAGTGTGGCGATTCCTCGAGGACCTAGAAATAGAAATTCCATTTGACCCAACAATCCCATTACTGGGTATATATCCAAAGGATTACGAATCATTCTACTATAAGGATGCGTACACACGAATGTTCATTGCAGCACTGTTTACAATAGCAAAGACCTGAAAACAACCCAAAGCCCATCGATGATAGACTGGACAGGGAAAATGTGGCACATATACACCTTGGGATATTATGCAGCCATCAAAAATGATGAGTTTGTGTCCTTTGTAGGGACATGGATGAACTTGGAAATCATCATTCTCAGCAAACTGACAGAAGAGCAGAAGATCAAACACCGCATGTTCTCACTCATAGGCGGGTGTTGAACAATGAGAACACATGGACACAGGGAGGGGAGCACTACATACTGGGGTCAGTTGGGGGGAAATAGGGGAGGGACGGTGGGGGGTGGGGAGTTGGGGAGAGATAGCAAGGGGAGAGATGCCAGATGTAGGTGATGGGGAAGAAGGCAGCAAATCACACTGCCACGTGTGTATCTATGCAACAATCCTGCATATTCTTCACATGTACCCCAAAACCTAAAATGTAACAAAATAATAAATTAATTAATTAATTTAAAAAAAACTACATTTCTTTGAATAAGATACTCATATATAACCTAAGTATCTAATGCTAAATATGTAACGCTGATGGGTAGAAGAAACACATCCAACTTTTATCTTACAATCATATTAAAATGAATATCTAAATGTGCAAATAGAGAATATTCTGTGCTCATATTAGAAAACATGAAAGAATAACAGTTTTATTATCCTTAAGAACAAACCTTTTAAAGGTTCCATTTCACACTAAAAAAAGAATAATCTTAGAAAAATAACTGAAATTATTTGAAAGCTCAAAAGAGAGTAACTCAGATGATTAGTAAAAAAGGTTAGATTTTCTTATAAAACCCTAAAAATTTAGTAGAAAATAAATAAGTTTATAGGAGTCAAGGAGTCATATACAGAAACTTCAAGACAATCTTCTACAAAAGGAGGAACCTTACCTAACAATGATTTGCACTGACCATTGCATGTAAAGGAGCACCTTGCCTGGAAAGTAAGGAAAGAGATTTTAAAAGAATTCACTAGCAGCAATGGGTTGAAGACCAAATTCAGTATTAGAACACGAAGACAGCAATGTGTGATCCAGAGTCCTGTTAGGTCCCCATTATTGTTTGCCTTATGTGCCTAGAGTCCATTGCACTTGCTCACAGTGTATCCTTGAAATGACCCCTGCTAAATAATCCCCGCCATATTAAACACAAAAAGGTAATCTTTGATGCAGAAGGAAGCTTCTTGTTGAAAATCCTGTATAGCAGTGGTGCTATCTCTACAAACCTCCGGTAATGAAACTCTTAACTGGCAAGTAAAAAATACAGTATATGAGAACCTTATCCTTCTCCCTTCATTTAAGCTTGAAAGACTTGGTCTTGAAACCTCTTAAAGGTCCCATTTCACATTAAAAAAAGAATAATCTTAGAAAAATAACTGAAATTATTTGAAAGCTCAGAAGAGAGTACAGGTATTGATCGACTTACGGCCTATGCAACTTAGGACCATTCGACTTTACTACCACAATCATTAGCCACGAATGCTCTGCTGTAGATTTTTGGAAACACTACAACATTTTGATGTGTATCAAGAATATCGCTACCGCCTGGGAGGCTGTGACGACAAAGTGCATGAATGGCATCTGGAAAAATTGTGTTAAGTGCTATGTTAATGATTTTGACAGATTTGACAGTGAACATGAACTTGAAACGATTTGTGAAAAAATAGTAAAACTCGCTCAAGACCTTTCTTTGGAGTGTGAAATGGAAGATGTCGAAGAGTTGCTAGACAAAGAATCCGGAGAACTTGCAAATGAAGAGCTAATCAAACTAGAAGAAGAAAGAGTGGCAGAAGAAGAAAGAAGAGAAGCAGAGAAAGAAGAGGAGGAGCCAGAAAGCAAGTTCACCACTAACGGATTATCAGACGGTTTATCTTTACTGAATAAACTTCTTATACATTTCGAAGCAAGGGACCCAAACATCGAACAATTTGCAAGGACTGAATGGATGGCGCACGATGTGTTTCGTCCGTATCGTGAAATTTATGAAGAGAAAAAGAAACATATAATTCAGACAAAGCTCACCATGTTTATGAAGAAACCAACTCCGGTAACCCCAACTGCTGCCTCAGATGATGACATCAACAATCCGCAGCCAAGCACCAGCGGCCAATAAAATGTTTCGTACATGTTTACGTATTTTGATATGTTTTACAATTGGGAAAATGTTTCCTATGGTATTTTTTACACCTGTATTTTGTATTTTTGTATGGACCTGTATTTTGTAATTTTGTATGTTTTGCATATATTAAACCAGTTTTACTGGTAATGCAGTGCTTTACTTAAACCTGACGAATGTAAAAATAAGAAACAAAATGGGGTAGAGATGATACAAATGGCATAAAATGAACAAAGAAAATTATGATATATAACAATAATAAAAGAAAATTACGATAAAATATGATTTAAAGATTTTTATAACATCATTTCACAGTACTGTACATATAGCCTACTCACCTTACGACCAAATCGTGTTACGACCGGTCTGTCAGAACCAATCATGGTCGTAAGTCGAGCACTACCTGTAACTCAGATGATTAGTAAAAAAATGTTAGATTTTCTTATAAAACCCTACAAATTTAGTGCAAAATTAATAATTTTATAGGAGTCAAGGTACTAATGTAACTAATGAAACAGATAGCCAAAGGGAAAATTTGAGTCCAAAGAGATTACACAAAGAAAAACAATATAAGCAATAAGTTTAAAACCTAAATGAAGCAGAGATCAACCAAGAGAAGAGCAAGTACTAATGATCAACACCAATTTGACTGCTACTATGAGCCAGCAGCTTCCTAGACACTGCGGTTACAGCAATGAATAAAACAAAGTCCCTTTTATCAAGGAGTCCTCTTTTATGTCTACTGAAGAGATTATCACCATAAACAAAATGAACAATTAAACATCTGCTGCATTAGAAGATAAGTGCAATGAAAATCTATAAAAAAGATGAAGGAAAAGGAACAAACATGGTGATGAGGTTATAATTTTTGACTGAGTGGTCAAAGAAGATCTCATCTCACTGAGAAGGTAACACTAGGACTTGATACTGTAGAAGAGATAGTGTGTTACTTCTAAGTCATGGAAGACACTGTAGCTTCCATCTTGATTTCTTAGGTCACTCCTTCTGGAGATAGTCAGGTGTCAGGGCATGAAAACACTCAACCAGTCTATAAAGAGTCAATCATGGAGAGAAGGATATTTATGCATTCATAAAGGCCACCCAGGTAGATGCGACCCATGTTGTGTCTTGTATATGTTGTGGCTTTTATCTAATTCATGCATATCCCCAAAAGCTTCTGAGTTTCATTTATCATAGAAAATGCTCTTGCCTTCACAGAGTTTCTAGCACAGTGTTATAGCTGTATTACTTCAAAGTGTCAAACATTATTCTCGGAGCAGTAAGTTTAACTTTAAAACTCGGATCTAACAAAGTAACATGCATGTAAACAGTAATACAATTATGCTTTTAAGGTAATCCAAAATGCTAGGTCATGCTTTTCAAAATTTTCTTAAAAGAATGACACTGCATAACCAATAATGTGTATACAGGAAGGAAAGGGTGGTTTCACATGGATTAATTTAAAAATACTTCAATACATTAAAGGAAATATAAACAAACTGTGTCTTAGAAAAATGATAAAAAAAGGAAAAAACAAAGTGTCATCCTTAGAAAATTAAATATAGAATATTTAATCAACATGTAAAGGCCAGAAGGCCTATGGTAGCCACTTATCATATCACATTATTTTGAAAGTTCTTGTCAATTCTATGCATAACAGTAGAAATAATTTGTAAAAAAAAAAAAAAAGAAGAAAAAAAAGAACATGCTATTATCTACCTTAAAAATGCAAAAATGATCCAACTTAAAATTAAAAATATCATTTTGTATGAAGGCTGTAAAACAAATATGAGGAAATCAAAAGCTTTCCTGGATACTTAATGATGTACAAGATGTCAGTCACTATAGAAACCAAGGTCTAAAATGTATAAAAATAAATTGTATAGTTGGACCTCTGTGGGTCCATATCCATGGATTCAACCAACTACAGAGACAAAGTATTAAAAAAAAAAAAGAAAAATTGCATCATACTGAATATGTACATATGTTTCTTTATCATTATTCAAACAATAATTTATAAATAATCTAGAACTGATTAAAATTATATTGGGATTATGTACTTAAGTTAATATGCAAATATTCTCCATTTTATATAAGGGTATTGAGTGTCCATGGATTTTGATATCCATGGGGGTCTTGGAACCAACCTCCCATAGATCATAAGGGATGACTGTTTAAGAAATATTTATGGCCATGAGAAGTGGCTCACACATGTAATCCCAGAACTTTGGGAGGCCAAGGTAGGAAGATTACTTAAACCCAGAAGTTCGAAAACAATCTGGGCAGTATAATGAGCCCCTGCTTCTTAAAAACAATAAAAAATTTATCTGGGCATTGTGGCACGTGCCCATGGTCCAAGCTACTCAGGAGGCTGAGACAGGAGGATTGTGTGAGCGCAGGAGGTCAAAGCTGTAGCAAACCAAGATTGCACCACTGCACTCCAACCTGAAGAAAAGTAAATGAAACAAAACAAATGTTTATATAAAGAGTACCACAAAATTTTGCTAAGGAAGAAAAAATAGTTTAAAATTTAAGTAAAAGGAGAGGGACATGCCAGATTTCTGGATTAAAAGATGGGATGGTATAAATGTATTAATTTTCCTAAAATATCTGTAAACATAATGACATTTTAATAAATACATCAAAAGAATATATTTTAAACATGACAAAAATAATTTTAAGCTATAGGAAAAATAAATTGTATTATATTTCTGCCTTCACTCCTAAAAATTGTCATGTTTGAGGGAAGCATTTGGACTATATTATATACCTCACTGAAGAAGATGTCACATCTATACATGAACAGAAAACTAGTATGTGACTGTTGTTAACTGCATGTCTTGATAGGCAACGTTTACATACTAAATTTTTGCAGTTGTACTAATTAGGCAATCTGTGTTTCAAAACATAATGTCCATAAATGTATCTTTGTACTTCGAATAGCAAGTGAAAAGAAGATCTTCACCAAGTGTCAACTTCTAAGTTAATCCTTTGTAAACAGGAAGTAGGACAAACACTAATACACACTAAGGACTTCTGATTTTCTAGGTACTTTACATACATTTTGGAATTCAATCGACACCATGAGATAGATAAACCTTGAGAAAACTAAAACTCAGAGAAATGAAATACCAGTTATTCAACTACTTATTGGTAAATTCAGTCAATCTCAAGATTGTCTGGCTCTAAATTCAGACCCCTCCAATTTGCCATTTTTTAGTGGTTTTATTGCTTCTATCTTTTACGTCATTTTTTTAACATTCTTATTTCAAATACTATTATTTCTACTTTGATCATTCTCTTCATCGTATCTGTCAATTCTTACATTGGTTTACTCTCCATGCATCAGCAATTTTTGATTAGTTGAAATTCTATTTATTTACTGTATATCTGCCTATTATCTGTCTATATTAATTTATTATGCAGAAAACCCCAGAGTTGTGGAAATGTCGCTTCAGATATGTCTTTGGCTTGTTTTGTCAGGGACATTTAAAGAAGTTTAATAACTGTGGCACAATTTTTACGCTGAATTCTTGGCATGTTGTTCTCAAACCTTGCAGTGTATTTACATCATCATCTCACATTCACATTTAAGACAAACTTGGAATTTCAATTTCTGTTCAGTGGCATTTCCCCTTCAAAGATCCAAATCAAAACAACATTGAGATACCATCTCACGCCAGTTAGAATGGCGATCATTAAAAAATCTGGAGACAACAGATGCTGGAAAGGATGTGGAGAAATAGGAACACTTTTGCACTGTCGGTGGGAGTGTAAATTAGTTCAACCATTGTGGAAGACAGTGTGGCGATTCCTCGAGGACCTAGAAATAGAAATTCCATTTGACCCAGCAATCCCATTACTGGGTATATATCCAAAGGATTACAAATCGTTCTACTATAAGGACACGTGCACACGAATGTTCATTGCAGCACTGTTTACAATAGCAAAGACCTGGAACCAACCCAAATGCCCATCAACGATACACTGGATAGGGAAAATGTGGCACATATACACAATGGGATATTATTCAGCCATCAAAAACGATGAGTTTGGGTCCTTTGTAGGGACATGGATGAACCTGGAAACCATCATTCTCAGCAAACTGACAGAAGAGCAGAAGATCAAACACCGCATGTTCTCACTCATAGGCGGTTGTTGAACAATGAGAACACATGGACACAGGGAGGGGAGCACTACACACTGGGGTCAGTTGGGGGGAAATAGGGGAGGGACGGTGGGGGGTGGGGAGTTGGGGAGAGATAGCAAGGGGAGAGATGACAGATGTAGGTGATGGGGAGGAAGGCAGCAAATCACACTGCCACATGTGTACCTATGCAACAATTTTGCATGTTCTTCACATGTACCCCAAAACCTAAAATGCAATAAAATAAATAAATGGGAAAAAAAAGTCTCTATCTTTGAATAGATATACCCTTACTGCTTTTCAGAGGAAAGGGGGCAGTAAGGAGTGCTGAGTTTTATTCAGGCTCTTGCCTCCTAAGGCCCTGAGGCTGTGCCACCCATCCTTGTGTGTCTTTATTTATTTATTTATTTATTATTGTACTTTAGGTCCTGGAGTACATGTGCAAATCATGCAGGATTGTTGCATAGGTACATACATGGCAAGGTGGTTTGCTCCCTTCATCCCCCCATCTCCTCTATCTGGTATTTTTCCCCTGGTTATCCCTCCCCACCCTCCCCACCCCCTAATACCCCTCCCTTAGCCCCCCCCCAAACTGACAGCAGTGTGTGATGCTCCCCTCCCTGTGTCCATGTGTTCTAAGTGTTCAACACCAGCCTATGAATGAGAACATGCAGTGTTTGCTTTTCTGTTTTTGTGTCAGTTTGCTGAGAATGATGGTCTCCATATTCATCCATGTCCCTCCCACCCATGAAGGACACAAACTCATCGTTTTTGTGGCTGCATAGTATTCCATGGTGTATACATGCCACATTTTCTTTATGCAATCTATCGTTGATGGACATTTGGGTTGGTTTCAGGTCTTTGCTATTGTAAACAGTGCCACAATGAACATGTGTGCATGTGTCTTTATAATAGAACAATTTATACTTCTTTGGGTACATACCGAGTAATGGGATTGAACCCCCTTTTCCGGCCTGGAAATGACCCTCCAGAATTCTATTTCCTGAACCAACTTGGTGTCAGCCTCTACTACATTTGCACTGGTTTTGTGCTTCATTACAAGTAAATGTGGATTAATTTTTCATTGTTTTCTGTTCAGATATACAACTTTTTAAATCTAGTATTTCTAAATTTATATAAAGAGGCATTTCCTCCTCTCCCCTCTTCCATATGAGCTGACACTTGATAGCCCATGCTCTTCTCATTGTTTTTACCTCCATGATCTAAAAATTGTTTCTCTCTACTCTCATCTAGTTATCTTAAAATTCTCATCCAAATATTTTCTAATTCCATCCTTTTTTTTCTTATTTTTTTTATTTCTTTTATCTTTCCCCTTTCCTGGGGTGCCTTTTCATCTTTAGTTATCTCCAACAGTAGCCAGTATACTTCTCCCCATTTTTTTTTCGCTTTTCATGTGACTTATCCATTAGTGATAAATTTTGTTTGGCTTTCTCTTGTTATACAAGAACGTTGAGTCACAACTGAAATATTTTTTGTGTTTGCTTCATTGGTTAGCTCAGAACACTACAAGGGATGAAATTATTATGAAAAATTAATTAAGTTAATTAACTGTAACTTGGAATTTGAATGCACAGAACTCTTTCAGGTAATTAGCACTACTGTAGGCTAGGGATTGTATTATTTAGGGTGGAACAGAGTGTGAAGTTTAAACGGAAATCAGGTATTTTATGAAAAAACTATTTCCCCATGGTAAGTTTTAAATAAATATAAGCCATTTCAGTTTTATATATAAGATCTGTTAATTATGCCAAGATAGCTTTTAGAGGGAAGATATTCTGTTAAAGTTAATTATCATTCTACTTTAGAAAACTAGTTACAATGTTCAAAAAAAAAAATCTTATTAATGTAGGGATCAATTCATCATTTGGAGATCACCTTGGATCAAAAACTCAGTTTATACAATATTAAAAAAAATAGTTCACAGTTATTCTGTGCTATGTTCCAGGGGCTATTCTAAGTGACTTATCTCCAATAATTTACTATTTTCTATAACTACTCTAAATAATAGATCATACTATCATTTCATTTTACATGTGAGGGAACTGAGGCATAGTCAGATTAGGTAATTTGTTCCAGGTCACAGAGGTATTGTATTCTGAAGTTGATATTTTAATTTAAGTAAACTCACTCCAGATATTGTTTTGTTTTTTCAGAAAAACTACACTTTTAAAAATAGTTATTTTCTTCCTAATTTTTTTCTTAGAGCTAAAAACTGTTCAATAGCTTCATCATATTAAATTAGGCTTTCTTAATCCTAAGTGGTAATTGGGTAAGTTTTCTTAGGGAAAATCAATTCTGAATTCCACAGTGTTTAGGAAATAATACAATCTGAAACTGGGTGAATAATATAAAGCTCAGGCCATGTGAAATATTTCACAAAGTATGAGAAAAACTACATTTTAAGAACTATAAGTCAAAAGTAACCGCATTAGAAGAACCAGGAAATCCATGGATAATTAATATTAATTCAACAAGGAAAAAAAGACATGTCCATACCCTATCTATAGAAATAAATGTAGATGTTAGTATACTAGTGTAAATATGTACATACATTTCTTAGGTCTGACTTCTGAAGAGGCCTGGAGGTAATGAAACTCAAGTAGCAATGAGCTTCCTCAGTGCCTCACTGAGAGAAGTGCAGAGAAAGGCTTCAAACTGACATTAAAAGACAGAGAAGTCAATGTGATCACAGAAGCAAAGACTGGAGTGACGTGGCCACAAATCACAAATGCCAATAGTGTCTATCTAGAAGCTAGAAGAGGCAAAGAACTGATTCTTCCCTAGAACCTGCAGAAGGAGTGTAGTTCTGTTAATACTTTTGATTTTTTGAATTCTGGCCTCTGGAATTGTGAGGGACTAATTTTTGTTTGTAAGTCAAAAGGGTTGTACCAGATAACATTCACACTGGCAAAGAGATTACCTCTTTGCCTCTTATATTGTCATACTTATAAGTTTTTGCCAAATCCAATAGGCTCCATTGGTGTACTTTTAATTTACATTACTCTATGGGTGAGATTAAACATCTTTTCATATGCTTAAATGCCATTATTCCTTTCTTCTTTGTTAAGTATCTTTCATATCTTTTCCCAATATTTGTATTATGTTTTGGCCCTTTAATCCTCAATTTATTTATTTATTTGAGACACAGTTTCACTCTTGTTACCCAGGCTCGAGTGCAATGGCGCAATCTCAGCTCACCGCAACCTTCGCCTCCTGGGTTCAAGCAATTCTCCTGCCTCAGCCTCCCAAGTGGCTGGGACTACAGGCACGCGCCACCATGCTCAGTTAATTTTTGTATTTTCAGTAGAGACGGGGTTTCACCTTGTTGACCAGGATGGTCTCAATCTCTTGACCTCGTGATCCACCCACCTCGGCCTCCCAAAGTGCTGGGATTATAGGCTTGAGCCACCGTGACTGGCCAATTTTTAAAAAATTTTTTATTGTATATTGACAAATCATAGTTGTATATGTTTATGGAATATAAAGAAATGCTATAATTTTTAATACAATGTGGAATTATTAAATTAAATAAATTACATCAATCAGCTCAAATGTTTAACATTTCTTGTGATGGGA
The DNA here is from genome assembly GCF_009761245.1 of Sapajus apella. Classification (NCBI taxonomy): domain Eukaryota; kingdom Metazoa; phylum Chordata; class Mammalia; order Primates; family Cebidae; genus Sapajus; species Sapajus apella. The sequence continues at coordinate 55,542,407 of NW_022436946.1, forward strand.
AAAATAAAGCTTTATTCCCTTTGCAATATTAAAATATAATTACTCAATTATTAGCTATATTCAGCATTCTGTACTATGGATCTTGAAAAGAAAATCAAACTTATTCCACCTAACAGAATTTATATCCTGTGACTATTATCTCCCCATTTACCCCACCCACTAGCTTCTGATAAATACCATTCTACTCTTTCCTTTCATGAGTTCAACTGTTTTAGATTCTACATACAAGTAAAAATATGTGGTATTTCTTTTTCTATGGTTTATTTCACTTAGCATAATGTTTTCCAATTTTACCCATATTGTCACAAATGATGGAATTTCTTCTCTTTATAAAGCTGAATAGTATTTCACTGTGTATATGTACCACATTTTCTTTATCTATTTGTCCGTAGATGGATACAGGTTGATCTCATAACCTGGGGACTGTGAATAGTGCTGCAATGAACACTGGAGTGCAGAAATCTCTCTGACATACGGACTCCAAAGCTTTTCCATCTCTGACATACTGACTCCAAAGCTTCTGGGTAAATGCACAGAACTATGACCTTAATTTTTAAGAGATCATTATATATTAGGAATATCCTGTTGTCTGTGATTTATTCTGCAAATATTTTCTTACAGTTTGTCAGGTATTTTTTTTTTTTTTACTTTGTTTATAGTGTTCTCACCATGCTTTTTTCTTTCCTCACTTTTCTGTAGTTAAGTGTATCAATCTTTCAAAAATCATCTCTGGATTTTGATTCATGATTAGAAAGTCTTTCTCTACATCAAGTTAAAGAGAAACTTACCTAATGAATTCTAGTTTTCTTCTAGTACTTATTTATCTCTACTACTTGTATGGTTTTATTTTTATATTTTTGTCTCTTCCATTTGGAGTTTATTCTATAATTTGCACTTGACTGATATACTGTGTGGTGCATTCCTAGACTTTTATAATTTCTAAATTCCCTGTTTTAGATGTGTCTCTTCTACACACCATATCGCTGAATCATGCTTTTGTGATCTAAATTTAAAACTGTTTTCTTTTAATAGATAAGTCCATTCGCATTTATTGATAAGACTGAGACAGCTGGTTTCAACTCTGTAATATTTAATAATAATGCATATTTTATTTTATTTGCAGTGTTTTTATTAAAAAGTTTAGTTTTGCTTTTTCTAAACCTTATGTTGGTATGTAAGAAGATCTATATTTTTATTCTAGTGATTATCTTTTTAGTTAGACCTTTATAAATGCCCTTTCCTTAACCTCTTAATCTACCTTAATCTACTTTCTTCTTTCCTTATTTTTCCTTTTTAAGAGCATTATTTTAAGTTTATCACAACATCCATCAATGTGAATAAGTATTCTACTTCTTCTACTTTTGTTTTAGATCTAGAATTACATATATTAAAGTACCATCAGTCTTTTTGCTGAAGTATTGCCAGTGATACATCAGCAGATTATCCTGCAGTAGATTCTTCAAAAAAAGATCATGGGTACAAAATCCCTAAGTTATTGTAGGTTCAAAACTATTTTTATATAGCCTTGATACTTGAAGGGCAGTTTGGCTGGATATAATCCTTTTTTTTTGCATCAGTTTTAAAAATTTTATTTTTCCATAAATTATTTAGGTACAGGTGGTATTTGGTTACATGAATAAGTTCTTCTTGGTGATTTTTGAGATCCTGGTGCACCCATCACTTGAGCAGTATGTACTATATTCATAGTCTTTTATCCCTTGCCCCCTTCACATTCATCCCCCCACTCCCCAAAGTCCATTGTATCATTCTTATGCCTTTGCAGCCTCATACCTTAGATCCCACGTACCAGTGAGAACATACAATGTTTGGTTTTCCATTCCTGAGTTACTGCACTTAGAATAGTAGTCTCCAATCCCATCCAGATCACTGAAAATGCTGTTAATTCATTCCTTTTTATGGCTGAGCAGTATTCCATCATGTTTATATACCACAGTTTCTTTATCCACTCATTGATTGATGGGCATTTGGGTTGGTTCCACGATTTTGTGAATGTAAATTGTGTTGCTATAAACATGCATGTGCAATTATCTTTTACAAATAATAACTTTTTCCAACAAAGATCAAAAGAGACACAGAAGGGCATTACATAATGGTAAAATGATCAGTGCAACAAGAAGGGCTAACTATCCTAAATATATATACACCCAATGCAGGAGCACCCAGATACATAAAGCAAGTTCTTAATGACCTGCAAAGAGGCTTAGGCTCCCACACAATAATAGTGAGAGATTTTAACACTCCACTGGATATAATCCTTAATTAAAATATTTTCACTGAATTGTTTGAAAATCTGCTCATTTTTTTGTCTTGTTTTGTGTGTTGTTTTAAAAAGGTCAGATGCTTGTCAAATTCTATTGACTTACAAGTTATATGATCTTTTTATCAGGAGATCTTGAGAATATTTTCTTTATCTTCGAAGTCTAATGACTTTACTGTCGTATTTCTTAAAGTTGACCATTCTGTGTTAATTTTTACAGGCACCTCATGGGCCTCTTTAATATATACATTCAAATCTTATTTTATTTGCAAAGTTTTTGTCTTAGATTATAGTTTTAATATTAGTTATATTTCATTGTTAACACTTTCAGGGACAAGTACATAAATGTCATTTTTTCTTACTCTTTTTACTTCTGTTCTTATTCCATTTCTTATCTTCTTGGTTGTTTCCCCTTTCTTTGGTTCCTCTATTAAATTTTTGTTTTATTTTGTACTTTATATTTTATTCTTTAAGAAAATTTTGTCTCTTTTCTTCTATTTCTTTCCTGAGTCCAATCAATTCTATTTTCATTTCATCCTATTATTTGTCCACTTCCGGTCTTAGTTTTTAAATTTCTGATTCAAAATAATTCTCAATAACACTAATGCTTATTTGATTATATTTTACTTTCAAACTTTGTCTCCTTCTATGTGTATTTTTTACAAAGAGTGAGAAGGTGAAAGAGTGACTTTCAGTGTTTTAAATCTATTATTCCTTACAATATCTCTGTAGATATTTATTGAAATTTTATGTTCTCATTTCTGTGGTTTGGGATGAATAATACAATTCTGAATACAATGAAAGCTTCTCTCGGTGTTTCAAAGTCTAGATTCTTCAGTGGGTTTTACTTTTCGGTAGGACAAGAGGTTGAGTAGCGTGCCTCTGGTATTTTTTCTAATACCTGTATGGCCTTGAATTTTCTCTTTTGTGTATTTTCCCTCTTCAGCACAGAATTTCCAAACTTTTCTTCTTCCTTCCTTTTTGCCTTTTTCTGACCCAGAACCCAAGCCTTTCAAAATCTGCCACTTCAAATTATGCATAATTTTAAGTTATATTCTTGTAGTCCACACTCTTATCTGTCCGAAGTTTCTTTTTTTATTATTATACTTTAATTTCTGGGGCACATGTGCAGAATGTGCAGGTTTGTTACATAGGTACCATTCAGGACATAGGCGTGGGCAAGGACTTCATGACTAAAATACCAAAAGCAATGGCAACAAAAACCAAAATAGACAAATGGGATCTAATTAAACTAGAGAGCTTCTGCACAGCCAAATAAATTGTCATTAGAGTGAACCAGCAACCAACAGAATGGGAAAATTTTTTTTGCAAATATCTAGATTCTACAAAGAACTAAAGCAAATTTACAAGAAAAAAACAAAAACAACCCTATCAAATAGTGGGTGAAGGATAAGAAGTTTCTTTTAGAATATTTTCACAGTAATAGTAAAATTGCTCAATCTGGTAATATTTTTATCTCAATCTCAGGTTATTGCTATTCTCTCTTCTGTCTTTCTTGCAGTTTTTCTCCACCTGCCCTTACTCATACAAAGATATGCAGCAGAACAAATCCTGGAGTAATCACTTCCTGGGATTAGATGGTTTGTCTTTTTTTTTTCTTACATTTACTTTAACATTTAGCATTTTCTCCTTAAGTTATACTAAGGGCAGTGTTTTGTGTGGTTTTGTTTTCATTGTACTGTTCCATTTTGTAAACCTAGGCAGCTGCCATTGTCTTAAACCACTGATTTGCAAATAAAAATATTAAAGCATGATATGTTTCCTGAACTATATATTACTATGAAAAGAATATCAAGATAAAGTCATTATCATAAATACATATTATCATAAAAGGATATTAAGATGAAATTATTATTATAAACACTATAAACAAAATGTAAATTTGCAAATATAAGGTGTTTAATTATTGTTCAGTTCTTAGCCTTATATTGTCAATAATGTTTCCCTGACCATGATAGTATTTATAACCATATTAATTTTTGAACCATGGGCCCCTCATTTTTGTTTTGCACTTGATCACCCAAATTATGTAGCAAGATCTGAGTTCTAATGAAGGTGCTAATATACTCATGGTAGTGGCTTCCATGTCTACCTCCTTCATCAACTCAAAATAACTGATAAGCTCCATCATCCCTTACTTCTTATTCACTTATTCCTTTCCAGCAAAAGTTTATTGTTGAGTTATTAATTCCATGATCTTCAAGCTATTAAAAAATCTTTACTTATTGAATATCTCATTACATTTTTCCTCTTCAACTTCCTTAAGCCTGGCTGCTTATCTGCAACTTAGTGAGTAGAAAAGCTCTACCTGGACTTGTTAACACATTGAACTAAAATGGTATTTATTTTACATCAGATAACTTAAATGTCTCTATTTCCTCTCTATTCCATTTACTCTTTAAATTTTTACAATATCCCTTTTGTTCAAACCTTGAAACTTCATTTTCATAGTTCAACAATGATCTAATTGCCAAAATCAGCACACCTTCCCCAGTTTTTCACATTCTCCTTGACCATATCTCCATTGTTGAGTATTTCTTTTCTATTAAAAATGCTCTCAACTTCCTTTCATGATATAACATTTATACCTTTCCCCTCTTACTTCTCTGATATTTTCCTGCTCAGTCTGCTTTTTGTAGTTCTATAAATGGCACATACTATAAGGCTCAATCCTTACTCAAAAGAAAAAAGGAGTAGGAGAATTTAAAGGAAGAACATATGGGTAGTATCCAGAATCAAAACGAGTTCTGAACTGAGAAGGCCTCAGGACTACAGAAATTTGGGAACCTTCCTCTAGGTTTCTGCTATCGAAGTGATTCAGATGCAGTGACTACTAACATTCTGTGAAGTTTCAGATTCCAAAAGAGGAGATATGATTGAGACGTCTAATAAAACTAGAAATAGAGCCATGTACCTAGAGGCTGGAGAACCCCAAGTTGATGCCTATTACAAGTATCCACTGTAAATATCGACTGCGCTACCACAACGAAATAAATATTTCTGAATTTTTACTCCATTCTGTGTGATATAGTTTACAACAGACAATGAAAACTTAGCTATTAAGTACCTAGAGAAGAGTGGCTGAATTAAGGTAGAATCTAAAAAACAATTATCGAGATAAGAGAAGAGTTGCAGGGAAGAAAATATACATCAACATTTTTTAAATTCCTTATAGTTATTATGAGGTAGAAAATCTCTGATAATTTTTATAGCTCCAGTCAATGGAAACGACTATCATAATGTAAAATAAGCGTTATTATATTTCAGAAGTCCAAAGTAGGAAGAAACTTTTTTTTATTACAAAGTTTTCCATTAATAATCTTAGGAGGATTTAAACACACAATAAATATTATAAGTAAATTTCAATTTTACTCTTAAAAGAGATGTTAAAATTGAAGATTAACAATTATCTAGATGAATATTCTAGGGAAACATACTGGTATTTGTTGAAATCCAAAATAAGCATTGTTAAATAACATAATTATATAATGTTGATATTGGACTGTGTCTTAGATAATCTAGTCTACTTCCATAATTCTATAAATGAACAATGGGAACTCCATAAGCTTATGTGGCCACAGGGTTGGTTAGTAACAGAACCAGAACAGAAACACTAACAGAAACAGAAGCTCCACAAACCTGGAACATAGTGTAATATCTATAACGAGCAGAGGCACATAATGGGTCACAAGCAGGAACACTGGTTAATCTTAGTCCTTAATGTCAAAAGTTATTCTGACAGGCTCAAGCTATAAAGTTTGCCAGAACACTCTGCTCTTATGTGAGGAAATAGCTTAAGTTGGCATTTTTTTTCTACCAAAGATAATAAAAAATCTTTACATAATTTTAAAAATATAAAACTAATATAAGCCAATACCGAAATAAAGGTGTGAAATAGAAGAAAGAAAAATTACTGAAATCTGCTTCCATTTGAGTGGAAGAAGTCCACTCAATACAATTATATTGGTACTCTGGCTTATTTAATTTCAACACATTTCTAATATGTGTGTTTTTACATGTACGTGCATACAACATATACACATGCATACACTCTTCATATAAAAATACATAAAACTTTATTTTCACTTTTCTTCTAAGTATGATCAAATCATCTTAAATAGTTCCTTACTTCTTTAAAAGAGTTATCAAAGAACAACTTTAAGAAATTAAAATCTTAATGAAGTGTTTTTTAAAGGAAGTTAGAGAATACAATAGTGATTTTTTCATATTATAACAATGCTCAGATATACCTATACTCATATTTAACTTGAGAAGATTCTTTACTCACTTGGGATGAAAGACTGTATGTATCTTCCATAGACGTTTCCATCTGTGAATGATTTAAGACAGAATGGATTTGACTCTGTATTCCTACCAATATCGTGAACATATATCAGAAATTATCTTTATAGGTAATGGTTCTCCTCTCCAGAGTGATACATATGGTGCCTTAATTTTTCCCCAAATAAATATTGTAAGTAAATGTAAAATATGCCATGTCAACATGCACATGCCCTTAAGGTCTATTTAAGACCTTTGTGTCTTCCTGTTTGAGAAAAATCTCTTTCTTCCAATAATTTTTTTTTAATTTTATTTTGCAATAATATTATTTTTAAAAATTAACCTGTGGTGATAATTGAGTAAGAAAAGTTGAGGAATTGTTATCCTGAAGAAAATGTGCACACATTCTATATGAAGGGCTACGGACCTTCAAAACAACAGAAACAGATAATTCAGGAGAATGTTAAAAAAAAAAAAAAAAAAAAAAAAAAAAAAAAACTGAAGAATAGTTTTATTTTTAATGTTTCCATGGATATTTGAACTTAATAACTGGAGACAAAATATCCAATAATTTGTTCTTTTTTAAACCTTAACTGTTAATTAAATGTGTGACAATAGTTAAACAACTTCTCTGAGTCTACTTTCTCATATACTATGAGTACAGTAAATTATACATTTTCTAAGATTCCTTCTGGTTTTTCAAATCTACTCTGTTACTCAACTGCTACTACGGATTCTAAATAATAATATATAGATTACATATTTTATTTTGACTTAAAATATATAAATGAGCATTCATTTACCAACCTTTTGATGTAATGATTTTAAATTTAGCTCTACTGACTGAACAATAATATATTATTTATAAATTCTACCCTTTATTTTTTTGAAGTAGAGTGAAACTTAAAATGCTTCTCTAAATATTTGAGTGCAAAATCTTTCTACATTTTAAAAAATTTGTTATTATCATTTATACATAAAATTATGGAAATGTTTGGTGATTAGCTATTGAGTCTTTTGAAAATATTTAACTTAGTTTTCATAGACCCAACTCTCTTCACATTTATATTTTATTATCTTTGTATTATGGAATTGTATTTCATAATTACAATTGTTGTAAGCAAGTTTAGTAAAAAAATTCATCTGACTCTTATTAAGCAAGTGAATCCTCAGTGGGAACAGAGTGCACAGGTACACTAGACTACCTGTAATGAATGTGTGCTATTTTTTGGTCAGCATTTAGTGTCATTTGCGGAGGCAACTCTGAGGGCCTGCTGTGTTCAGCAGAGTTTGAGTAAGATAGCTTCTACTCTGTTTGGGGAATGATAACACATTAACATATAAACAAGGGTATAAAATATGGTAGAAGTCACTATAGAACCAGGTGTGGAGTACATATATATGTGTGGTTTTACACATATATATGTCTGTGTGTGTGTATACTTATATCACAATGTCTGGTAATGTAATTGACAGTGCATGATAAAAGAGTTCAGAAAAAAACTTTTCAAGTATAAAACTATTAACAGGTAACAGTTTTTCTCTACTCCCAACATTTCCTTCTATGTAACAGTAAATAAATCAGTGGAATATCCCATCCTCTCTCTGCCCCTTTACTACAACCATTCAAGGAAAATGGAAGACTTATTTTTCATCATCTTTTAAGTTCATCGGTATATGTGCAGGTTTGTTACATAGCTAAACTTGCATCATGGAGGATTGTTGTACAAATTATTTCATTATCCAGGTATTAAGTATAGTATCCATTAGTTATTTTTCCTGATCCTTTCACTCCTCCCACCCTCCACCCTGATAAGTCCCAATGTGTATTGTTCCCCTCTGTATATTTATGTGTTCTCATCATTTAGCTCCAGTTATAGGTGAGGCATGTGGTATTTGGTTTTCTGTCCCAGTGTTAGTTTGCTAAGGATAATGGCCTCCAGTTCTATCCATGTTCCTGCAAAGGACCTGATCTCATTCTTTTTTATGGCTGTATAGTATTCCATGGTGTATATGTACCATTTTTTTAATCTAGTCTATTATTGATGAGAATTTAAGTTGGTTCCATGGAAGACCTTTCTTTCATTAGAAAATTTGAGCTCATTTCCCTTCATCCCTTTGGATAAATGGGCCTGCACTCCCAAGATAAGGCTCTGCCTCAAGGTGTAGAGAGATCTTATTCCAGCCCAGAGCTGCCTATAGTTTGGAATTTGATGTTAAGAAATACACTTGCTTGCAGATGAAGTCATATTCTTTAATAGTCATATCCTACCCTTTATCAGTGATAAAGGTCATATTTGGGCTCTCATTTGCTTATTTATGTTCCTGTTTGTTTGTTTTTGTTGCTTCAGAACTTGAGTGAAGAAGAGTGGTGGCCTCTGCAAAGATTCCAGCAAAGAGATAAAGGAAGGCTTGGTGAAGGATATGGTACTACAAGGATGTGGGATGAGGAAAATGAAAAGTCCCTAGTACTTACCTATTTTGTTGAATTGCCTAAATTACTTTTAAGAAGTCTGCCATTCCCAATGCTTTGCTGATCCATGTTTCCACTCTATTGCCACAGTAGCCTTTCTTTAAAGTGTGACGATGACTATGTATCTCATTTAGTTTCTCAGCATAGCATTAAGGGCCCTTTATGACTAGGGCGACTGTATATCTTATTTTGTTCAGGAAAGTACCAATTTAAACGTGCTGTTTCAGTGTAATTATTTACAGTGCACCCTTTGACTCTCAAAGTGTTCCAGTTTCAAAAAATTGTATTGTCACCATATTTATGATCTACTTGTTACTTATCAATCTCATCTGCTGTTACCCTCTCACCTCCATCCAATAACAATCCACTCAGAAACTCCAAATAATGCATGCCTCTTATCTCCTCCAGCCCTTGTCAAAGCTGCTTCTTTTAGTAGGATGTCTTTCCTCCTTTCCCTCATGTGGTAAAATCCTACTCTTTGATTATGGCCAGATCCAAGGTCACTGCTTCTGTCGTTTTCAATGACTCCCTCTCTACCTTTCCAAATTTGTACAGACTCTGTGTCTGCCATTGGTACACAATGTACTTTGAGGCTTTAATGCACCGGTACGGTTTGATCAATGTATCCAGTGTAATTTTTGGTAAGACAGAGTATACATAATGTTAAACAATGTCTACTGAGTGAACATTGAGCTGACAGAGTCCTTCGTTATAGTACAGAGCTGGGTACAAGATACTCTTTGGAAGAGTTAATTAGAGTTTAGTGTTAAGCAGGTGACAGGGAGCAAGCTCAGGTTAAGGGTGATGTGTGAGAGCTCTCCCTGGTGAGTATATAGCAGTACTTGTTTAGATGGGGAGTACGCAGTCTAAGTCCAACAGAAGCCTGTGCTAAAACAGTAAATCCTTTTATAGACATTGTGAGACATTGTTATGCTGTGGTGTGATTACATTGTAATTGTTGCTAACCTGTTTAGTGTTCTTTAGAGTCTTTTAATCACTTCAAGTGTGCTGTCAAAAGTTCCAGTATTCCCAACTAGGCTGACAAAAAATAAAAAGGAAGAAGAAGAGCTACCGATACATTAAGTAAGAGGAGAGGCTTATAAAGGGCATATAGAGTAAGAGCTCAATAAATGTTAGCTACTCCTGCCTGGAAAATAGTTATGTACTTTAGTAAGCCATGGAGAGATACAATGAGAAATAATCAACTGGCGTAACTTTTTGTCTGTGGGAAAAGTATGCAGAAATAAGGTGAAGAAATTTGGAATAAAAGTCTCCCCTAAACAGCTTTGCAGCCAAAGCAGACTAAGTCACTAGCCCCAGTTCTCACAATTTGTTTCAAGCAAGTTTGGGCAGTGAGAGACTGACAGAGTGGTCACATCTCTCATTAGTGTACTTCCTCGGGAATAGTTTTCAAACTTAAATGTCGTCTTTCCATACTCTTTCTCTCTGTGTCTATCTTCGTGTTTCTTTAAAGGATTCCATGTATTACCTGACAAGCACTCTTTCTGTAACAATTTTCCCAGTCAAGGCTTCTATATCCTCTGATTCATAATGGGTTAGAAAATAATTTCCTATACTCTCCCTTCACTGTATTCCTAAGGCAAATATACAACATTTTGAATGTTTTATTACAATGCTATTGCTATTAATGAAGAAAAAAGATAACCTTTTTACCATACTCTGTGGAAAAAAAAAAAAAACAACAACAACAATTCCTCCATAAAGACTAATGGATTTGGTTACACAAATGATAGAAATAAATTTTGCTCTCTTTTGAGAAGAAAATCATTCTGAGAATATCTGAGCATTTCTTCTCTGCTAGGGCTAGGGGTCAGTGAAGGGAGGTAAAGTTGGGAATATAACAGCTGTACAAGTAGTAGAAGAAGGTTACTGAAAATCAGCTTCAGAATAATTTCTTCTTCTATTTTTTTGCTCGTGCTCAGAGAAATATTGATCTTGCCAAATTGTGATTCAGTTTCCTCGTGATAAGAGTAACTATATTGTCAACTTCATAGGGTTGTTATGAAAATTAAACATGATAATAAATGTAAAACACTATAAACAATTCATTGCACACGTAAGCACTCAATATTAGTTTTTATTACTACCATTACTTTAATTTTTTAAATTATCCTTACCCTAGATGGATACTAAGACAGAATAAAAGTCTGAGTGAATTGTGTGATGTGTATGAGATGGGATAGAGAGAAGACAACCCTGTACTGAGGCAAGAGATTGCAAATAAATGGAGAAAATGAAAAAATACAAAAACACTCTCCCAGGAGAAAAGGGAAGATCCCATATCCATTAGTATAGGAATATACATGTACTGTGTTTGATTTTAGCTTGGGGTCAAAAGTACATTGTCTGTAATGAGGTGACAGGGCAAAAGAAGGGATTGAGGCAGAGTGGAAGTGTAATCAGAAAAAGTAGGAAAGCAAGAGGGTACAGAATAAAGGTCACAGCACATGAAGGATATTGCTGGAAAAGAGCATAGATAATTAAGCCACCTCCAAGCCAAGGACCTAAGATTGAAGAGGAGAAGGTATACAAACAAATTATTCTTTTCTGACAAAAATATGGTAGTAGAGCAGTAAATCAGTGAAAAGCAGAAACGGTGACCTTCCGGCCATTCCGGAAGGAATGGAGATACATTGTAAAACTGAGAGAGATCATGAGTGGATAGGTATTCAGGGTTTAGTTCATGTGAAATGAGTTGAACTAAAACAGGAAAGAAGCATAACCCCAGTCAAAAAGAGCAAAGACATCCATATTCTTTAGGAACCAATGTGATGTGTGCTCTTAAAGGGATGGAATCAAGTAATTAGCTTAGGCTCCCAGGGAAAGTTTTGTAAGACAAACTGTTGCCACTCAATCAGACAGTAACAGGAACATCTTACGATTAATTACCTAGGCCTTTATCTCTTAAGAAAATGAGCAGCATCTCCTCCACATAGCTGTATGCCAATTTGACTCACTTGATTGAGGCTAAGATAGTGAAGCCCCATATATACTGAAACATTTATGTTCATGTGAAAATACTAAAGTTCCTGTCTCAGTATAAATGCTGAATAAACATTGACTGTACCTAAGCCAGAGTACATATGTATCCTAACCATATTTAATCCCAATATAGAACAGTGATTGATGGGGGAATTTCTAGTACATTGGCAGGAGTAAAGATGGAAATATTTTGGAGCCAAGAAGACTTTTGCATCTTTTTAAATCCCATTGAAACCTGTGTGTGCCTAGGACCCAATCTTAACACAGGCCATTTTTTAGGAGGTTCTTGGAGTTTCCAAGGATGCCACCAAAAAGTAATACAGACACTGTAGTCTACACTCCCAGGGAAAAGTAAGTTAACTCTCTTCCATTTGTTGAGAAAATAGTCTGAAATTGTGAGGTCTTGAAAGAGTCACCAAAATTCTCTCATGCGATTGCATAAACTATTAAACTTTTGTAATTTGGAGGATAGAAGATATATTAAAATTCTTATTTGCTTAAATTAGGCTAAAGAAAGCAGGTACAAAACTTTAAATGCTTATATAAACATAAAATATATATCCAATTTGGCTAACAATATCTTTGGAAGAACTTTGAATTTGTGTAAAGTTTAAAAAATGAAGTTCATGGTTACCTGAGAATAAGGGCCGGCTTTATTTTATCCATCATTGTAATGCAGCTATCAATATCTTTTCAGGTAACCTCAAGTTCTCTGAACTCGTCTGGATTTAACTCAGATTTCTAATGCCATTTTAACATTTTACACAGTGGTTTAATAATACAGAGTCTTCAGCTCAAAAAAATTAGGAACAGATGGTGAGAATGGACTCATTCCCATTTCTGATGTGCACTTTATTATACTACTTTCAAAGAGTGACCTAAAGCACATTCCAAAAATGTACAGTAGGTGTGTGAATTGCATCTCTTGAGAAATGACTATTTGGGGCAGTATTCCTTTAACTGTTGCTATTCCTAGCTCTGTTTCAGTATGTATGAGACAACTTCAGGTAGAAAGCAAAACAAATTAATATCTGGGGATGCAAATGCCAATAACAAGAATATTTTATGATCTATAAATGATTTTTAATATAAAATCTACTTTTTTGAAATAAAAGTGTCTTCCCTCATGTTTAAAAATTGTTTTTACGTCACTCAATATCAACCACAATAAGATGCTTTCTAAAGTTCCCTATTCCAAAAATTTTGAGCTGGTAAAATAAAAATAATATAGGTTGGGTATCTCTAATCTGACAATTTTAAATTCAGAATACTACAAAATCTAAAGCCTTATGACCAGTAATAGGATGCCACAAATAAAAAATGTTCACACTCTACCTCATGTAACAGGTACACAAAATTATTTAAAATGTATAAAATTACCATCAGGCTATGTTTTAATAGTTTATATGAAACATAAATGAATTTTGTGATTAGACTTGGATCCCATCCCCAAGATATTTCATTATGTATACAAATATTCCAAAATCAGAAAAAATCCAATATCCAAAACACTTCTGGCCCCAAGCATTTAGGATAAAGGATACTCAACCTACAATAGCAATCACTAATATTAAACGAGTAGTTGTCATATGACAAGCACTATTTTAAGTGCTATATATTTTTCAATACCATATTTGATCAAGATATTCACAACTCTAACAAATACATTTTTAGGTATAAATTTATTCCAGGCTCATATAAGGGAAAACAGAAACACAAAGAAATTAAGTATTTTGCCTTAGTTCCTAAAGTTCATAACACTCTGTTAGAAGGCAATTAATACTAAGATGTAATCATTATTAGAATAAGACATATCTAAAGGTACATCTACAGAGTAAAATAAATTGGTTGATTTTCTAACATATTTATTACTAGATTACAGTATATGCTGCCATCCAGAGATATAGATGGACAAAAGCAAATTTTCTCCAAGTATGCTACTGAGTATGCACTCCCACTGGATTCTGACGAAAAAATCACCATAAAATTGTCTTTCAAATTTGACATTCTGCTTCTTTTATCATGGCTATTTTACTAGAATAACAAACAGAGTGCGGGGGTTTGGCGAGGCTGGTGCATCTTTATAGTAGTAATATCTTGCTATGAGCCCTTTGCTTGGCTATGAATATTTTGGTTGGCAAGATGGGGGAGTAGCTAGACATATATGCAAAAACTATAATTCAGGTCTGATTCTGCACTAAAATTCCACATAGACATTGCTACAGTGATCTTGAAGGAGTGTACATCTGTGTTCCTGAGTTATATATCCTTTAGAGAGATTTTAAAAATATTTCTCATTTGTATTTGAACAGTAAATATTTTCTTGATGTGACTTATAAAATATCACACTTGCTTGAGAAATACAAGATGGATAATAAAACAAGAGACCTTTACCTTTATTTTATCACATAACCAAGGATTGGCTTATACCTCCTGTGGATTTTCAATTTAGAAAGATCGCACTGATTCAGGCTCAGAATTACTTCTTATTAATTTCGTATACTGCATAAAGCAGTGGTTCTCAAATGTTAGTGTATATCAGAATGCTTGGATGGCTGCTAAAAAATCTTATTGGGGAATCTACTCCCAGAGTTTCTAATTCAGTAGGCCTCAAATAAGGGTGATGAATTTGCAGCTCTAAGCTCCCAGGTGATACTGAGACTGTCAGTTGCAAAACCACACTTTGAGAACCACAATTGAGAGTGTACTACAGGAATCTTAAAACCAAGTATCAATTATTTGAATGAATTTTGCATATAAGTTCTAATGTCTTTTATTGTTCTTAGAAATAATTTATGCTAATATGTATTAGCTGACTGTTATGTACACACACACACACACACACACACACACACACATATATACACACACACATATTTTACCACTTTCTTTATATAGGATGATTGTCCTATAAATGCTTCTATACTGCACCCTTGAATCCCAAATTTAAAAAAAAAAACAAGAAATGCAAAATTTTATGAAGGAATACATCTCAATATATACATCATCCTTTCTACATTACCACCATTCTTAGGTGGCTGTTTTGCTCAAATGAATAAATTTTGAGAAAATGATAATCTGTTTCAAGTTGCTCTTCTTTCTAATGAAATAATAGTGGTAAGAATTAGCATTTGCAGCTTTCGCGGCTATATAGAAACGATATAAAATAACTGATAAATATTTCTACAGGATACCATTATTTTATTTTTTATAAATTGTCATTTATTTCAGTGTTCTTAGAGCATTGTCAGTAAAGGTTTCCATAGCACATTTCCTCTTAGGTTTTGAGATCAACTTTTTGCTAACACTTAGAAAGGCTTTACCTTCTCAAGGAAGATTACCCTATAAACTTAACTTTGGAATTAAAGCTATTTATTGACTAACACTATAAACAGGAAATATCTTAAAAGCTGAATAGAAATTCTTTTCTCTTTAAATACTTTATTAAATTTTTATTTACAACAACTCATATTTATGGTTTAATATGGAATTCATTTTATAGACTGTTGACATGTTATTGTTAATGAAACCAGTAATATATTCTCTTTAGTCTTATAACTCTAAAGGTAGCTATGTTATCAAGGTACACTATTTAACAAAATGCTTACAAACAACAACAACAAAAAAGCCTAACATCTGTTTGCAAAGTAACTTTGCAGTCACTGAGAGTAAAACCATATTACTATCAAGAGACACAAAAGAAGACCAGAAGAGTTGTATTTTCTCAGCTTGTTTGTATTGTGAAGCACAGTTAAACAAATAGCATCTCCCTTTCACGGCTCAGAATCCCAGCCAATAATACAGCTGAGGCTGAAACTATTTGAAAGGAAGCTGCAGCTTTTGTTGGGATCTGGCTGGATGACATTGCTTGGTGGAAAGCAAAAGTGCTCTTGCTTTACCACAAATACTTTACAAGGCAAGGAACTTTAGAGAGGGAAGACAGCAGAAACTATTAGAAGATTAATGAGGATCCCCACAGCCTGTGCTTTTAAGGATTGCCAGAAACTCTTTCATCAAGTATATTTACAGGGGAAGTGAATCTAGTGAAAAAAATTATATATATTTATTTTACATAAATATATATAGGAATGAAAAGGGTTTTCTTTAAGCCTGCTTTAAGGTAAGAGATCCTAAACAAAAGATTAATGGCATTTTATCAACAAAGAAAGACTCAAAAGAAAAAAAAAACACTAAGGGGAAAAGCTATGAAAACTTTCATTGTGCATGCCAATTAGCCATTTTGCTCTTCAATGCCAAACAAACTTCTGGGTTTTTTTTCTCACAACCATAAAGAAAGCAATGTAGGAAGAAAGTGAAATATATCATACTAACTATGTGTTAATGTGCATGTAAATCATTTAGAGTATGATTTACCTGTAATACGTTGTATTTCCACAATGAGAAATAAACTTACAAGTTCATTACATAAAACTAACAAGAAAGAAATGGATATCATATTTTCTCAACTTTTTAAATTTTAGCAAGTTTAATATTAAGTTTATATGCTGCCAATATAAAACATATTTTTTTTAAAAAACAGACTGAGCAGGTTTTAATCTGTTCATGGTTTAGTGCAGAAAAATTGAGTTAAACTTATATGTCCTCTCCTTTTTTGAATGAATCCTTCTTTAAAACATGGGAATAAATAAAGTAGTTAGACTTTAAAGGCTTCTCCTGTGCAGCAGCAGGCAAAACACAAAAGTAATTTTGTTTACTAAAAAAAATTGAAATTAAGATACATCACTAGAAAATAAAAAGAAGAATCAATTTATTTATGTACTTCAAGTCATTTGGGAGGTATTTCAAATGCTGATTTTGTCTTCCATGTAATAATATAAGAGATAGTCTTCTCTCACTTTAAAATTTTGGGAAATAATGAGCTCTTCACAGTTTTTTTAAGCAGTTTTGAAATTATTATACCTAAGTATTTTAGTAGATATTTGATAATTGTTTAAGATGTTAATTATCTTTCTAATGGTTAACGGGCCCAATTTAATAGTCTATCCCCTAGGATGAATAATCCATGTTCTAGAAAAATATAACCAAACTCTTAGCACCTGTATTTGGGTTCCCAATAGGCATCTCAAAATTAACAAGTTCAAAACAGAAATCTTGACTCACCATCAACCCCAGATCTACCCCACTCTAAAACAGCTTCTGCTTTTAGATGTCCTCACTCACACTTGATAGTACCTTGATGGTCACCCCAAAATATAAAAGCCAAAATTAATTAATCTCTTTAATAATATCCCACGTCAAATCAACCTGAATAATCTAGGGGTTATACTTTTCACATACTTCTCAAATCACACCATTTCCATAAACACAGACCATCTTGATCACTATCATCTTCTCTCACCTGAGATACTACAATATAGCCACCTAACCAGTTGCCCAGTTTCCATCATCGGATTTCACATGACTCAATTTCCACATGCTGGTCAGGGTAAACTTTCAAAAATGTAAATCAAGCCATGTCACTTCTTGGATTAAATCTTTCCAATTGCTTCTCATTGCAGAAACTATTGAAAAGCACTCAAGAAATACCATTAAGTACTTCAAAGTAGCAGATAACAACAACAAAAATCTAACCTCGTTGTCTAAGCCTACAATCTACTGCTTGATTTAGTCTCTGCCTACTTAACCATTCACTACACTTCAACTAAACAGACTTTCTTTGCCAAGTTCATTTTCTCAGATAGAAATTTTCATATTTTTCTTAAATTCTACATATTCCTTGCCCTAGTTATTCAAAAGCCTGACCCTTTGTAATAATTCAGGCCTCAGCTCATATGTCACCTTCTGAAAGAGACCTTGATTGGCCATCTCACTTATGGCAGGTCTCTCTTCCTTTCTACTCCAGCCACTTATGAGTCTATATGCTAGTGCTATTATTCAGAACTTATTACCATACGAAAGTATTTTATTTATTTATTTGGGTATGGGTTTATATCTGCTCTTTCTGTTCTAAAGTAATACCCATGAAATAAATTATTTTTATTTACTTCTCTTAGCTGGACACATAGTAAGTCCTCAATTAATACCATTAAGGACTTTAAAATAGAAGATGACAAAAATTTAAAAAATGTGAATAAGGGAAAATGTTCCAATGTTAATAAATATATTTAACTATTCTAATTGAAATAGAGAAAAGAGTAAGACTATTATTTTAAAATTCTGAAACTGTTGAAGAAATCAGTGTTTTACAAATTGATTTAGTATTCTTATTTTTCTTTTTAAAATCTTTTTTTGTTACACATTGAGACATACCACAGAATCTAACTGCTAATAACAAACATATGACATTAAGCAATAATAATGTAACTATTATTTGGTATATGAAATAAGAAATATAAGCAATATAATACTCCTTAATAAAATTTTAACTCACATAAACTTTTAAAGATCAAAACAAACATGCAGTTGGCTGATTAATTTGAACAGTAAAGACTAATCCCAGAATTAATATATTAATAATAATCATTGTCTTTCATGAAGGTTACACAATTCCCTTCAAATCAATATAAAAATTTTGGAAGTTTTGCAGCTCAAGAAAAATTAGAGAGAGGCTTAAAAACTGTTCAAGTAAGTTATAAATAGCAAAGTTACACTCTACTCTTAGAAATTGTATCAGTGTAAAATGAACATGATTATAATTTGATTTGTGCAGTCTTGTATCTGTGATTGCTCTAAATATTGCTTATTAATTCTAAGAAATATTAAATATGCTAAAGCAAAGTTGTTTAATATCCCTTGTGATTTCCATGAGAAATAAATGTCTTTTTCATTTGGCTAGTCAGGTGGGAAAATATGAACACAAAGTCAATACTAATTTACATAATATACTGTGCTGTTTCCAAAGGCTCAAGAATATGCATTTTTCCACATAGTAATAATCCCTTCCACTTTATAGTATGAAAATCACATCACATATATTACCTCATTTGTACCACATCACAATCATATGAGTTAAGCAGAGCAGTGTACTCTTTCATTCCTTCAAACGAGAAAAAAAGAAAGCTGGGGATCAAAAAGTTACATATTATAATTTTTCCAAATTGCAGAGCTAGATAATGAACAAACCTACTATAGCCCAGTGTTTAAATTTTTATCCCAGCATTCTTTTCATTGTATCATCCACCTCTGTTAATTTCTTGACAGGTAGCACAGGAATCATTAAGGAACAGTGCCTTGAGCTACGGCTGCCACAGAAGCATCATGGCATCCATGATTCCCTGCAACAGCAGATCCGGTTCTGATTTGAAGAAGGAAGTGACTCTTTTAAACACAAGGGGCTGAAAACTCCTCAGGCATCATCAAAGTGAAAAAGAGAATGCTAATTCTACGAAGAGAAAGCAGCTGCCGGTAGACACAGAGCTCTCAGAATAGAAGGGCAAAGAGCAGCTGGAATCCACTCCCAGACAGCAGTTTCCACAACATATTGAAGTGAAGCACAGCTTTCTATAGACATCAATTGATAAAGATTCAGTACTTAAAGATTACATATTGAAGGAAAAGAAAAAAAATACACACACACAGGAAAAGACTGAGAGCCTCGTGTTACAAGGCGTAAAGCTTGCTCAAGCAGATTTGGGAAAGACAAACTTGAAATAGAAAGATCAGAATCCAAATTGGACCATGTCACATTGCTAAATGAGTATCACAAGTCTTCTGTGAGGAGAATTTGGAAAGGGATATCGGAACCAACATTATACTTATTTGACTATTCTGTAAATTATATATAATCTTTCTTTAATTTATGGTCTCAATTACTCTAAACACATAAATCTACTATCTTCTGCTATATTCATTAAATTATATTGTAATGAATCTTCTCTGGATATGTTTTTATAAAGATACCTAGACAACAAAGATCCTATTAGAGTAAAAATTCTG
This sequence comes from Sapajus apella, assembly GCF_009761245.1. NCBI lineage: Eukaryota > Metazoa > Chordata > Mammalia > Primates > Cebidae > Sapajus > Sapajus apella. The sequence goes on from NW_022436946.1 coordinate 55,562,359, forward strand.
AAACCCAATTTGATAAATTAGTTAGTTAACCCACCCTATAGCATTCTGAATAAGATTTATTTCTGTTTGTTCTAGGCTGGTTATGTCCCTTCACTAATGATCATCTCATCCCTCAAGACCAGGATTATATATGACTGCATCCCTCCAAGCTCCCAAACTGCTTCCTTCCCTATTGCCCTAGGCCTAGGTGTGATAATAATTTGGCTGCTGCAAAGGCCTAGATTATTGAAATATCCTTTGTGGTCACTAGACACCTACACCTTGATAATTAGTACCTCTGTAAATAAATCATCCTAGAATTAACCTGTTTCAAGTGCCATCTGTTTCCTGTTGGGATTTTAACAGATACAGCCCCACAGGATACCCACAGAGTACAATACTTTTTGTTACCTAGTCCTCATCACATCCATAACAGTTATGAACTAATATTTCCTGTTTTATATTAATAAAGCTCAGACTTACAGAGTTTAAACAATTAATATACTGTCATACATATAGTAAGAGGTAATGCCCAGAATTTTGATGTAGTCTGAGCCAAAACCACTGATATGTTTACTGATATATATGCCTTATTTTTACAAAGATTTTTATAAAATTACAGATATTTGAGTGAAAAAGATTGTAGAGTGATATGGTTTGACTGTGTCTCCATCCAAATCTCATCTTGAATTGTAGCTCCCATAATTCCCATGTGTTCTGGAAGGAACCTGGTGGGAGGTAACTGAATCTTGGGGGCTGGTCTTTCCCATGACATTTTCATGATACTGAATAAATTTTACAAGATCTGATGGTTTTATAAAGGGGAGTTCCCCTGTACATGCTCTCTTGCCTGCCACCACATAAGATGTGCCTTTGCTTCTCCTTTACCTTCACCATGATTGTGAGGCCTCCCCAGCTATGTGGAACTGCTAGTCCATTAAACAACTTTCTTTTCTAAATTACCCAGTCTTGAGCAGGTCTTTGTTAGCAGTCTGAGACCGAACTAATACATAGAAATAAGCAATCTTGACTCCCTTATAAATAAATGAAGGAAGAACACTAGGAAATGAAGTAACTTGCTCAAATTTGCAAATATATTGACTGCCAACTAAGCATCCCTCACACTTTAATTAAAAACATATATAGGATTCAATGACCTAGTTACACAGGGAGGTGAATTGACTTACCAAAGTGACATTCTAAAAGGTAAAGACCACAATTCTTTTCATTTCCAAGCATCTGTTGTAAGAATTGTAGGGCAGTAGATGCTCATAACTCTGCATACAAAGAGAAAATAAAAATTTTGTTACTTTAATGTATCCATTAATTATTTATCTGACCATATTATAGTTGTGATTTAAAATAATTAATTAATTTGTGAAAGTAATAGTAATTTGAGGAAACATAATTGACTTTTTTTTTAGACAGAGTGTCACTCTGTCCCCAAGCTGGAGTGCAGTGGTACAATCTCGGCTGACTGCAACCTCCACCTCCCACGTCAAAACGATTCTCCTGCCTCCCCCAGTAGCTTGGACTACAGGTGCACACCACCACGCCCAGCTAATTTTTGTACTTTTAGTAGAGACAGGGTTTCGCCATGTTGGCCAGGATGGTCTAGATCTCTCGACCTCATGATCTGCCCACCTCAGCCTCCCAAAGTGATGGAATTACAGGCATGAGCCACCATGCCTGGACCATAAGTGACATTTTATAATACTATAATTCTTTTTGTTACCTTCACATTATGTTTAGAGAATAACTTTCCGATCAAGTGAGGAAGAATTTTGATATTTTAGGTTATTTGGAGTAAACTCAATACTAGCTTTAAAATATTAATATTCATAAAAAATTTAAAAAGGAGATCTAAAATTTGACGAACTTCATACTAAATTTGAAACTAATAAAATTAGGAAAAAACACAAGAATTTCTGATAAAACTGTTATAATTTGAAATGCCTTTGGAAGTTCTAATCAATACAATTAATCAAAAACAGGATTTATGAAGTAAAAGTTTAATTATGACAATGTAAACAAAAATTATTTTTCTGAATAATATATTTGTACAGCTAGGAAATTCAAAATAATCGATAGAAACACTGCTAAAATTAATAAGAAAATTCAATAAGGTGGCTGAAAACAAAATAAATATACAAAATGTTATAGCTTCTCAGAATATCATTCTTAAATAATTGGAAGTATAGTGGTTCCTCGGTAGCCATGGGGGATTGGTTCCAGAATCTTCAGATCTTGAAATCCATGGATGGTTAACTTCTTCATATAAAATGGTATACTATCTGTACATTACCTACACAACTTATCCTGTATACTTTAAATTATCTCTAGATTACTTATAATGCCTACTGAAATATAACACCATGCTCACACATACCTACATGCACATACTATATACACACACAAATATATACTAATATTCAAAGATGAGGCACTAGTAAGAAAATGAATAAGAAATATATGGGATATAAATAAAATTAGCTGCATATTTCCTGAAAGCAATGAAGAAATATTTAAATAAATTAAAAGGCATGTAATATTTTTGTGTAAGAATACAATATATGATGCAAAATTCTTTTCAAACTACTTTGAGTTTGTAATACAATTTTAATTAAAACTTTAAAGAGATCATATCTTAATTTGAACAAATATAATTATAAAGTTTGTGAACAGACAACCAGAGATAAAACAATTTTTAGTAATTTTAGAGTGATAACAGAAGATGTGTTTAAGAGATTAAAATATTTCTAAAAGGTATTATAATTCAGTGTGGAATTTCCATAAAACAGATAAATTGAATAGATAGAATGAATAGCCCCCAAATAGAAACTAGTTCATAAAAAGAAATATGTAATAAAAAATATGGAGAAAAAGTGAAGGAATAAGAAATTAATCAACCAATGTTCTTGAACAAATGGTCAGTAATAGAATAACATGAATTAAGATCCTTTATGCCATATGCCAGAGTCATTATAGATTAATTAAGTTTTTAAATATAAAGGATAAACCCATAAAAACTAACAACGATAATAAAAATTTCTTAAGTTTAAAGTAATTGTGATAAATCATAAAGGATACAGTTTATATGTTGGGAACATAAAAAGTTAAAGCTGAATATCAAAAGTATCACAAACATTATTAAAAGATAAACTGGAGAAGTGTTAACAATGGAAAAAGATGTAATGACTAATGCGTAGAGTTCACATGATCACTGAAGGAAAAAAACTGTTACAATAGGTAAATGAGTAAAGAATATGAAAGACAATTCATAAAAAAGGAATTTTATATAATAAATACATTAAAAAGCTGATTATCCAGAGTAATAAAAGATATTTTAATTAAATCAAATTTTCAATAAACAGATTTAGAAAAATTTTTAGAAGCTAATACTTTTACATGTTTGTGAAATGAGTAAATCTCATGCATTGATAGAAATTGTTTATGGCAAGTAATTTGAAAATATGTATTAATATACATATTTTATTCTTGGTCATCTGTCGTAACAGGGACATAATCTAAAACATAAATATTTATGCATTAAATTGTTTCATGCTACATTAGAATAAAAAAGCACACTTAAGTTACATATAATGATATGAACTATGTACAGCTCGGCAGTTCATGTTCATTGATTATTTTATAAATCAAAATATCTACAACAATTTGCACTTTCCTAATGACTAATGATGGTGAGCATCATTTTATATGCATATTTTCCATTAGTATATATTGTTTGATGAAGTGTCCATTTAAACATTTTCTCATTTTTATTGAGTCACTTGTCTTTTTACTACTGAAGTTTTAATTTTGTTTGTGCATTCTAAATAAAAAGCACATAGTGAGGTACCACTACACATCTTTTAGAATGGCTGTAGTAAAATGACTGACTAAACTGTTAGCAGCATGTGGAGAACCTGGAACTCACATATACTGCTGCTGGCAAAATAGTACAACTGCTTGGGAAAATAGTTTGGTACTAAAAAAAAAAAAAAAAAAAAAAAATTTACCAGGTATTCCAGCCATACCACCCTTAGTATTTATCCAAAAGAAACAAAAGCATATATCTGCACAAATACTTGAACAGGAATGTTCATAGAACCTTAACTTGTAATAGCCAAAAACTGGAAATAACCCAAATGTCCATCAACAGAGGAACAGACAAATAAATTTTGATAATTCCATACAATAGAATACTACTCAACAACAAACTCTTTAGTATTTACTAATACATGCAACAAAATGGATAACTCTCAAAATAATTATGCTAAGCAAAAGAGGCTAGATATTCAATTATTAAGAAGCCATGAATATTAAACTATTCAAATGATATACAATTCTAGAAAATGTAATAAAATCTATAGTATTTAACAAGTAGATGGAACTGTGGGGTTTGGGGAGAATGTGAGAGGAGTGTGGGGAAAGGTGGAAAATAGGAATTGTAAATGGTGATGAGATCAGTTTAGGGAATGAAAGATATGTTCAGTATCTGAATTATGTTGATGGGTTCCTAAGTATATAGTTAAGTGAAAATTAAGCAAATTACATTTTAAATATGTAAAGCTTACCTTATGTCATTTATACTACAATAAAGCTGTTAAATATTTTGGAATGACCACCTAAAACTTCTTATATTTAAGTGGTTTTCTTTATTCTGTGATTATATTATACATGTGTGCAGATTCTTACCTTGTAGCAGTAATGTGAAGAGTTGCCCTCAAGGGAGAGGTTTGCTGAGGAAAGTCCTAAGTGGGTCAGTAAGGCAGTGTACATTACCCCAAAATTTCCCCATAGACTATAGGCATAGGAGGGAAGACAGTAACATCAGGAGGAGAAGGAAGTAATGGCATAGGTTAGCTGTAGAAAATAGGTTTGGAATGGTCCAGGGGCACATGAAGGCTGAAGTCTATAGTCCAAGGTCTCAGAAATTCTCCCAGGCAGGTCATCTTCAGTGTCTCATTTGATTTTTGAGGAGAGTCTAGCTGATTTCATTAGATCGGGGTAACACAAATGACATGTATTCTGAGCTAGGTAATGAATCAATTGATTAAATAAAGAAGATACCTCTCAATGATACACCTTCAAAGGAAGAGAAGTTCCCATATTAGACTAGGAAAAACATTGTTCCCGTTATGTATAAAGGAATTTGCTGATGAAGTTGAATTGTAGCTAGAAAGAAAGATGTGAACACTTTCTTATCCTACTGTGTATATAAAATAATTGCTCTTTGAAAAAGTAAAATCTCAATTTAATGATAATGCTTAGGGATTAAGATGTTCTTGTTAATTGAATTTTTTATTTGTACGATCATTGATGACAATCATAGAATTTCACAGCTGGAAAAAGACCTTGGAGATCATTTAGTCCAACCTCATTTTATAGACTAGGTAACAGAGGACCAAGAGGTTAAGTAAATGGCCCAAGGTGGCAGTCAATTAGTGACAGAACTGGGATTATCTAAGAAAAATTTAACTAGAACATGCTTTTTGTTTCAATCCCTGTGACTGAAAATTTTTCTGCTCAAAAGGTATTCATCTACTTAAATATTTTAATATAAAAATATAGGAACTCTGAACCAGTAAGGAGGTTGTGCCCCCAATTTGTTCTTTTATGAATTCATTTAACTAATATTTATGGAATTCCTACTATGTTCTGGGCACTGATTAAGTTCTGGGAATAAAGAAATAAAATGTACAAAGAGCTCATTGTCTAAGGCATTGGCAATAAGAAAATGTGATAAATGCTATGGTAGGAAGCACAAGGGCTCTAAAACCATAGCAAAGGGGTGTCTGCTGGGGGAAAAAAAGATTGTGACACGTGTTGCATTAATATAAACAACTGACTAAGGATATACACACACACATACTCACACATACACAAAGTAGAACTATAAAGAAAAGAAAAATATTATTCTCACAAAATTCAGGATAGCAGTTTATTCTAGGACAGAAGAAATGGAGGCAATTGTCAGAAGCCCATTCAATGATATTGGTAATCATCTATTTCTTGAACTGGAAGGGCATATGTATGCTTATTGTATTTTTTAGGTAGTTATATAACTTTTTGTTTACAGATTATATTACATAAAGAAAAATGTTAAGCAGCTGAGATGTAAAAAGTTAAAAGGAGAATGAGTGAAAAATTAAAGTCCCTCTCAGTGGTGAGGGGAAGAAAATAGTTTCCATAGTAGTTCTAGGGATACAGATGTAACAAAAGGAAAATTGGAGAATCATAAATAAATTGTGCTTAGGAATGGTGGTAGACGCTTCATATTTTTTCAGAAAAAAAAAAAAACATGAAAATGAGCTAATTTTGAGAAATATTAGGAGAAGATAAATGTATTTCAGGGAGTTCCTTTTGGATTGGATGTCCATGGTTCTGTTAGCAAAAATAAGAGGTATGCTTATTATTTGCTGAGAATAAGGTCAAGAGGTTGTAGGGTAGCCGGGAGCGGTGGCTCATGCCTATGATCCCAGCACTTTGGGAGGCCGAGGAGGGTGGATCATGAGGTCAAGAGATCGAGACCATCCTGGTCAACATGGTATAACCCTGTCTCTACTAAAAATACAAAAAAAATTAGCTGGGCATGGTGGCGCAGGCCTGTAGTCCCACCTACTCAGGAGGCTGAGGCAGGAGAATTGCTTGAACCCAGGAGGTGGAGGTTCGGTGAGCCGACATCGTGCCATTGCACTCCAGCCTGGGTAACAGGAGCGAAACTCCATCTCAAAAAAAAAAAAAAAAAAAAGAGAGGTTGTAGCATAGGGAGAGAAGAGTGAAGGGGATGGAAATGGAAACAGAAGTGTTCTTTAAAGCTAGAAGGGAATAAACAAGTGTGAAAAGGTCTCTAAGTGATACAAAAATCACCCTCAAAGTCTGTCTGAAAAGTAACAATGAATTTGAAGTTGATGACCTTAGCAGTCTTGTGACTTTTGTTTTTTTGTTGTTTGTTTGTTTAGCAATGATGAGCAGGCTAGCAGCAGAAGTAGAGAGGTCAGGAAGCTTAGAATAACACAGAATGTGCTGTGGTGTTGACTGAAGGAGGAAGGAATCGTAAGGTATTGGCTTATGTCACAGATGGGACTGGAGTGTGAGAAGTGAAGTTCTGATCAGGCAAACAAAGAGTGGAAAAGTTGAAGCCACTCAGACCTTAATCTAAACCCACCAGGGAAGAACAGGTGTAGAGATTATGTTTAGGGTACGATAGTTAGCTTTATTGTGAGACTAACTACAAAGTGCAGTTGAAAGAGGAAGGGGTGTAGGAGGTTGTATGAGCCATGAACAATGTACAAAGAATGTGATAAACTCAATTTGGAGTCAGACAAAAGTCAAACAGGGGTTTGCAAGAGCAGGTGTTAGATCCCAGCAGGAAAGCAGGGCACAGCTATAATCTGGTTGATGGCTCAGGAAATTTCGGAAGGAAAAAAAATGGTCTCTATTCAGAAACTGGTTTGTAGGTGGAAAATAAGGGCCCAATTAGTAGATGAATGTTTAGAAGCAACACTTTTGTTCAACTAGAAAGGGGCAGAAAAGGAGACAGGCTAACATGAACTAAATTATTAATTAGCCCTTGTTGGGAACTGGATCCTCTAGAGATAATAAGTTTGACTGTGAGGTACACATTCCAGAGCCTCTGACTAGAAGAGTAGTTAAGGTTAAATGTCATCAGATTTGTGTAAGCTGTTCAGTAGTTCTTTCCTAAGCAGGATGGTCTTAGATGTGGGGAACTGCCAAGGTGTACTGGACGGGTATCAGTTTCATTAGCTGAGTTTAGAACAGAAGAGTAAGAGAACTGAGGTAGGTGCTGTGAGAAAAGGCAGAATAGAAACTGATTAATAGAAAAGATTCAGCATCAGGTGTAGGAGGTGGTTAGAATTCGGGGACAGCAGCCCATGAGATTCTCTAGTGTGACTGATTCAGTGTGTTGGTTGTCTTCAGGTTCTCTGTTAGTTCATATCTCCAACAAGACTATACCAAATGATTTATAGTCACCTACATTTCTTCTTGCAGACAGACTTTCATATAACATTCATTAGAATGTCAGGTCATGGGTTAGTATTTTTGAAGACTTGTGTTATTCTTAGCAAACTCAAAAGTGTTCCCCCAAAACAAGAGTACCAGTGCTGTCAAAACTTCTTTAGTATATAAAAGTGTCACAAAAGAAAAACAAAACAAAACCCACGCTGGATTCCAGGAAGATTCAATCACTTTCACCTACAGGCCATACTTAACAGAAAAATGACAAGCCAGAGTCACTAACCTTGACATAGTGGAATGTGGTCAATCATTTGGGGAGGTTAAAAGACAGTGTGTAAAATTTGTGGAACATACTTGACAAGTTAAAAAAATGAAAGGAAGAGGGTTGAGTGTAGGAAAAAATATTCATATAAAATAGGTTAAAAGTTTATTTTTATTTTAAATTTTTTTCTGTATTAATATGCACTTTAAAGTTACTTTTAAACATGATGGATTTAATCTTAATGGGTTGTGTGTGGAAACCTCACTGCAATGTTCTTTACTATAAAGCATATTATAAGAGAAGCAACTATATTTGGGCACCATCTGGAGAAGGATTATTCAGGAAAATACCAATAGGATCTTAAAATGGTTTCACCTAAAGGCAGTCTCACAGCATGAACCCTGAGTATAGTGTTTTAGCAAAGTTCTGATATATTTGTATTTTAATGCTTTGGACAAAAACCAGAAAATTTTGCTCAGGGATTTAAACATATTACATTAAGAATCATGGTGAGTGGCTAGGTGCCGTGGCTCACGCCTGTAATCACAGCTGTTTGGAAGGCTATGACGGTGGATCACTTGAGGCCAGGAGTTTGAGACAAGCCTGGCCAAAATGGTGAGGCTCAACTAAAAATACAAAAATTAACTGGATGTGGTGGCATGCACTTGTAATCCCAACTACTTGGGAAGCTAAGGCAGGAGAATTGCTTGAACCTAGGAGGCAGAGGTTGCAGTGAGACAAAACCACGCCACTGAACTCCAGTCTGGGTGAGGGTGACAGAGAAACTCAGTCTCAAAATAAAATAAAATAAAATAAAATAAAATCCATAGTGAGAATGCTAAAATAATTCTTTATTTTATACTCTTAAATAGTAATATTTTATAATCATATCATTATTGGTTATATCCTTAATTTTAACTTCTAATTATAGGTAAAATATTTTTACATTATCTTAATTGTTAATAACATTCCCCCTGTTGATATTAACTATTAGCCACAGAAAGTTTAAAATTAGATTTTAATTGTTTTAGGAACAAAATGTTCATGAAACCTTTTTATAACCTTATTTACCCTGATAAATATTTTAATGTATTTTAACTTGATTTATGTTCTTGAATATAGGACATTTTCTTAAAATAATAGTGCTATTGAACATCAATCTACATATTTTTGAACTATGGCTTGGAATTAAAATACATTTTGCAAAAGCAAGCCATTGTTACTTTATTCATTGTTCATTTTATTCATTGTTCCTTTTAAAGCTAGTCTTGAATACATACATGCCAAAGGGCAGACAAATCTTATCACTATAAAGTAGGAGAGAAAGAAAAGAAAGAAAGAGGGAAGGGGAAGGGGAAGGGAGGGAAGGGAAAGAAAGAGCCATTCTTATTCATTTTAAATTTGGAAGAAGAAATCATGGAAATAGAAGATAATTATATGAGTCAAGTTCCCAATAAGAAACGGACCAAATCAGGATACACTCAAATCTGGATAATTCAACAAACTACTCAAATATGAGGCAATTTACAGAGATGGGGTAAGGGAAGCACAAAGGACAGTGCAGCACCTCTGGCTTGGTAGTAACTATGGAGCTGCTGTGCCCTGATCTAAGAGAGAAGAGAGGGAGCAGTTACTGGGCCATTCCAGGGAGAGAGCCAAGATAATAAATACCTAGTTCATTCTCTTTCTGCCCTCAGATCTTCCACACGGGGCTCTCCATTGGCCAGACACAAAAGCCCTATTGCTGCAGTTCAAGTTGTTACATTTTCTCAGACAAACAGCAGGGTAGAGAAGGATGATCAGAGGATCTAGAAGAGCAAATCAAAAATATATAGTTAAAAATGTTTCTCCTAAACTAATACGCAATGTGTTTATATCATAAAATTTATCGAGTAGTATTACCAATTATAACAAACAAGTAGTTGCTAAATTATTTCTAATTTCTATGATCATTATTGACAAAGTTCACAATGTAGCTTAACACAAATCTTATCACTAAATCAAAATTAGAAGAGATATTTTCTGCGGTTTTGTTCACACACACACATACTTTTTAAAATTAATATATTCAACAGCTAGTTTCATCATTCATTTTTTTCAATCATTAACATGCACTCTGCTAGACACTAGGGATTAAAAAAGAGGTCTCTGCTCTCCAGAAATTCATGGTGTAATGAAAGAGACAAATTTAGCAAGTAATTAGAATACAATGTAAATGAAAAGTGGTTAAAGACCTCAGAGCTGGGAAGCCTTCACAAAAAGCTAACTTTTGACCTGACACCAGAAGAATTACCCTAGATAAGGTAGAGAACATGTGCAAAATCAAGAAGTGAGAAGCTCCTTTGGGAAACCACAAAAAGCTAAGAATGATATGGACAGAGTGTGAGTAAAAGTGAAAGATTCAGATGAGACAGAAAAGATGAATTGTGAACAAATTATAAAGACTTTTCAAACACAAAAATAGGTAGCTAGAATTTTGTCTTTAAGATAATAATTTTCAACCTTTTTGCCAAAATAATAATACAGAGAGCAGAGAGTGAGTTGGTACCCTCATAAGTCCATCAGTAATATATGAAGTAGTAATCTGCTCCAAACAATAAATAAATAAATGTACATTTATTGTGAAAATTAATAATGATAATTTTACATTATATTAATTTGTTTGTAATAATATGAAAAAGATGTTTTGACCCATTTACAAATGAGTAAAGTGAATACTAGAGCATGATCAGCGATAGTTATTTTAGAGCACTTAAAACTTTTTTACATAATCCAAGAAAGCATGCCCTTCCCAGCAAGCTTTAAAGGCAGATTTGAAAAGTCCCACAAGGCAGTGTGTGTGTGTGTGTGTGTGTGTGTATACACATATATATATGTATATATACATATGTATATATGCGTGTGTATATATATATATGTATGTATGTGTACATATATATATGTATGTATGTGTACATATATATGTATGTATGTGTACATATATATATATATATATATACACACACACACACACACACACACACACACACACACAGGTAAATTTACCAGAAGGAAATACTTTGATGTTAGGGAGGCCACCCAAATATTAGTCATAATAGGGAGAGTGATAAGGAAGAAAAGATAACTGATTCAAGAAATGCAATATTTAGTGTCTGAAAACATTGGGAAAGGAAAAATAAGAATACAAAGATGATTTCAAGATTTCTCTCTTGGAAAATGGATCTCAGTGGTGATAATAGTGTTGAAAATCAAGACGAAGGGTTGGGAATGAAGGTTATGTTAACAGTTTGGGAACATATTGGGTGAGTTTTACAAGTAGGCCATACATGTAAGTAGACACTTCCAGAGAAATGATACAAAATCAGGTCTAGAATTCCAAAAATAAACGTTTAGGTGAAGGACCAAAACTTAGCCACCTTTATGATAGATGCCCCCATTTACACTTACGTAATTATTACGCATTGTATATCTGTATCAAAACATGTCATGTAGCCCATAAATAGATACAACTATTATGTACCCACAAAAATTAAAAACAAAATTTAAAACAAAAATGTAGCCACATTTAAGCCAAATTTGGTTTATAGGTGTTTTTTCTTTTTAACTTGTACCATGTTAAAATAGTTTTCTGAACAAATGCTGAAACCTTTGGAGACTAATTTCTGCTCTTCTCATAATACAAGAAGTTCAAAGAACCCTGCGCCAAAGTACCATATAACAAAAATTCCACTTGCTAAGTGAGGGCTGCCCCTTTGGAAGAGATTGGCAACCTATTTTACTTCCCTGCTCATTAAAAGACACATAAATGATTATCTCCATCTGCCTTTCTCATTTATATTACCTGTGAGCACCTGTTGATCTTTTTATTTGCAGTCAAAACTTTTATAGTTAATGAAAGCACTTACAGAAGAGGAGAGGAGGGAAGTACAACTGAGAGAGATAAAGAAATAAGAAGAGACAAGGAGAAGAAATGGGAGGGGAGAGGGAGGAAAGGAGAAGAATGTTTGCCCTGAAAAGTATTAAAGAATTTGGAAGAGAAAGGAGTGCCAGAAAAGGATTGTAAGGGTTGTCAAACAAGTAAGAAAACTGAGAGTATGCTGTCATGAAAGCCAAAGGAGGAGAAATTTCCAATAAAGACATGAAAAATCCCATGCAGTCAAAAGGTTTGGTTTAAAGAAATTTGGAATTTTGGAGATCATGTTGTTTCAATAGGGGTCAGATTGCAGGCAGTACAGTAAGAAGAATGGAAAATGAGAAAAGAGCCACAAAAGATTAAAAAAAATTCTTGTGGTGATTTTGTCTTTTTTGAAAAGTGTAATTCAATTAATAGAATGCAATCTAAAAATGATTTTGAAAATGTTTTACATTTAAAGGTTTGTAAAACATCAGAAATCAATGTCCTAAACTATAAATTCTTACTTGACTTTAAATAAAGTCAAGTTATCTTTGGAATGCACACATCAAATGAGAAAATGGATTGGTGAAGAGAAAAATGTCTCGGACTTTGTTTTAGAATGTTGCTTGAATATGAGGATAGATGAGGACTTGAAATAAACCAAATTAAGGCTGTGGTAATTTTTTGACCTGACTCTGATTTCTCCTTATTTAGGGGAATATTAGAAAATTTAGAGAAATACTAGTGAAAGCATATATTATGCCCATTTACATAAACTTATTATCTCACTCAATATTTAAAAAATTCATTTGTGGAACAGCAGTAAGTCCATTTATAGCCAATGACATGTTCTGCAGTCCACCTGTATCAGTCTGCTAGGTGCATGAAAGCAAAGACATACTCAAAAGGAGTATGTGATTGAAGAGAGTTTACACAAGGAACTGTTGCACAAAGGCTTCAACATAGTTAAGGGAAAACATAAAAGAATGGCAAAGCATCCAAGGGCTCCTGATAGTGGAAAGAAGGCTCAGCCCCAGCCCTGAGTATATAAGGAGAGGAAATATTTAGAAAACTCAAGTAAACATTTCACTGTTTGAAAAGGAGCAGGACGGGATCTGTGGCCTTCCAGAGACAATAACAACAGCCAATCTAAAGCCAGACACTAAGTGAGCTAGGAGAATAAGTAACTCAAATCCATTGTCTTCTTGATCTCCAATTTTTGGCCGTTGTCTCCCATATTCTGAGGCTAACCAGAAGTTGAAGACCAGTGGATGTGCCCACAGAAGTTAGCTCCCCTGACACAGAGCAAAGTAGAGAAAGAGCAGAAAAATATCTCTCTTTCAGCAAGTTTCCCAGGCCCTACATTACAGCAATTTCTTCAAGCAACAATGAGATATATCTTCTACCTCAGCAGTAGTCATGCCTCATTTTCTCTCTTGCTGTTTGGAGTCTTGCACATCAGGCAGGTGCTATGGCACAGTAGTTTGTTTGTTTGTTTGTTTGTTTGTTTGTTTGTTTGTTTTCACAGTATCCAACCTCTTTTTATTTTGAAGAAACTCCCCATTGTTTATTGTCTCCATGGGGATGTTGGGGAAAGAGCTCCTGCCTGTGATTGAAGGCCAGTGCAAGTCAGAGAATAAACTTTCCTTCTTCCTGCCTTTTGACTAGTAAGGTAAATCTCTGGACCCAGGAGCACTGAGATGTGCCCCTCCCAAGACACTAAACTTGGAAGATATAAACAAACGTAACTAGAGTTCGGATTTATTCTAGACAGAGGAAGCTGCTCTCATTTCCTTAGCGGCAACAGTAGCAGTAGCCTGCCAGGTTATCCCTGCTAAAAACACTTGTAGTGCTTCCTGTATTTTTACTACTAGGAAGTGTTCAGCTCAATTCATTCCTCTAAACTAGCCTTCCAGCTTCTCTGCAATTACATATGTTCTGAAAATTCTCCCAATAAATGCACTTATTGGCTTCTGTTATTTATACCCAAGAGCATCATAACACGTATGGTTCCTAGTTGCAGCTTTGAGCTGCAAGATGGATGATACCAGGTTCTCCCAAAGAGCAGGTGAAGTCCTCTGTTTGCTTCTGTCCTCTGGATCTGTCCAGGTTTTTCCTGTTCTCTTTATTCAGTCACACAGTCCCCTTACCTAATCCTCTCTTTGACCTGATTCTTCCTCTTTCTTTCTCCAGTTATTTTTATTTTATTAGCAGCATTTTAAAAGTTCAGTCCTAATATTTGGGAAAATTGTATTAAATTAACTTAGGAATAACTGATAGAAGCTTGATACAATAAACAATAGATTTTCAGAGGTCAGAAGCCAGCTGTTAATGGAGATATTTGGGGAACAGGAAGACCATCCTGGCAGTCTAAAAATCTAAAACCATGGTTTACTCTGATTACAAATCTTGATGCAAGGGAAGGCAGGAAAATAAAATGTTACATGTGTCTACTCTAAATCAACAGCAACATGCTAGCCCTTTTTTGAAAAAAAAAATCTCCTTTTGTTCTCATAAAAAGAGAGTTTAGGCAACTTTCTCCAGTCATGGCTATTTAGTGACAAAACTGGGATTTGAACATGTAACGTCTACCGTCAGTTCCTGCGATACCACCACCCTGCCTAAACAATGACAGCTACCTCTTTACAGATCTTGACACTCATATATGAATGTGAGAAAATTAGTGGCAGGAGTCTTTTCAGTGACAAACGTACAAGAAACTGTATGGCACCTCAAATTTCAGGATGAATTTTTGACAGCACAAGAGGCACTTTATTAAGAAGTCATGAATTTGATTGGATTATGCTTAAAACGTCTACTAGAAAACGATTTCTTAACATTATCATTTTATTTTCTATGGTATTGATGAAAAGGAAGTTACATAATTTGCTCATGTTTCAGAGGTAGTATGCTTATTTACTGTTAATGACAATCAAAATATCCGACATGTAATAATGTTCTGATAATACTTTAATCAAACTGATTATACTGGAAACTTAAAAACAGTAACTAAAGAAATTTTTAATATGCTTCTGGCTGTTGAAGTACTGCCAATCTGTAAAATATTTAAATTCCAAACCACAAATGGATGTGTATTAGATTGCATAATCAAAATAGAGGAAATAAAATCACAACTTTGATTGAGCAGACTTTTAACATTAAATTAAAGAAAAATAACTAAAAATCATAAAAATATACTTCAATTTTGGATGTTAACTTTAGAGAATTAATATTGTTTCATGAACAAGATGAGTTTCTTTAGTGTAATTGAATTCTTTTTGGTAATCAGGTTTCATAGGTGTGACTGGAAGCAGCTGCAAAAGCAAATCAAGTGTGCTCAGAAAGAATATTAATGACATTCTGAAATTTCTTATTCCCAAGAGGAGAGTAAAACTTTAAGCTAAATACTTGAAAGAATACACATTTTACATGTTTCTTTTATTAGTTATGAGAGTTGCTTATTAATCAATGTTTAACAATGTAATTACAGCTGTTTTAGTCTCACCAGATAACACAGATTAATAAATGACCTGCAACTAGTGAAGTGTATAGAAAGGGTAATGAATTCTTTCCATCAGCACATTAATTTATTAGTAATAAACAAAGACCATGATGAATTAGGAGAATTGTAAGGTTTCTGATTATTGAAATCAAATTTCCAGATGAAAGCATTTAATCATTCAGTTTTCCTTCATTTATTTCTCTTCATGTCTGATAATGGTTTGGGATTTGCTTTCTGGACTGCATTAAATAGTTGGTATAAAGCTCATCTCTTCTAGTATTTGCAAGTTTACATTGATCTTATTCTTATTGTTATATATTAGTTTTACCTAATACTGAAAGTAGTATAACTTTGATTTCAACTAATTGAATTATTTATGTTCAGAAGAGCTTCTTGTTCTAGCTCAGCAAAACATTACTGGATAGTCCTCCCTTTTTTTTTTTCCAAACTGGCATTAGTTATCTAGAATCCTATTTGAAAGTTTCAGCTAAATCAAAGGAAAAAGGCAAAAATGCATGCATATATTATGATAAACATCATTAAAATATGACAATGAAGGAAAATTATCAGTCATACGCACACCCAAAAGTAACATTTAAGACTCATGTTATCAACTTAAAAAATCTAGCCTTATTTTGAACTTCTTAAGCATACAGTTGTTCAAATATGAATTTTTACCTGGTAGCATATATTACAATAAATATTTCTTCAATAACTACCAATTTGGGGGAATGAAAAATTGGAGGGCAACAATTCAGATCTGAATTACTAAATTAGAAATGCAATGTTGCTTTAAAAGTAAATAATTAGAAATAAGAAAAACAAGATTTTTTAAATGTGCAAAATTTGCTTAAAATCTTTATGCATTCTGTTTAACTGTACTTTAAGGTGTGGATTCTGAAAGAAAGTTATACATCCCTTTAAGAAACAGTATGGAGAGTGAGCTGGAAGTGAGAATTTTCAAATGGTAAGGATTGGAAGCAAACTAAAATTTTACACTAACTTTCTGCCCAGAATGGAAACGAGTCAAGCAAGAAAATTACTCTCTCCTGATAAGAGAGAGTAAATTATAGAATGTTTCAAACACCTGAGGGGTGACACTGCCTCCTGTCTACACCCACATGTAGTTAGAAATATCCTTTTCTCTATTAGCTCTAGTTTAGCCTGATGGAACATGAAGTTTTTCCTTCATGTTAAAAAAGGCGAGTTCACAAAGGAGATCTACTTTCACATGATCAATAAGTAACTTATTAATTTTTTTCTCCATGATAACTTAACAAAGAGGACATTAAAGCTTTTTAAGACAGAGAAAGTGTATATATAATGGCTTTTAATGCAAAATTATTCTGAATTCCTGGAAATTAAAAAAAATAGACATATATTCATTCTGAAATGGTGCTTTTTTTTTTTTTTTTTAAAAGAATATTTTTCTACTTTGGTGAAATTTTTTTAAAAAAAAAAAAAAAATCTTCACATTTCCTGGAAGACTATGGTACACTGTGACATACTGTACCTGCCCTGTTTGTAGTCTCACTTTCAGAGATGTCCATGACATTTGGATTTATCATCCTTATTATGTGCTTCATATAAGAATTATCGGCTGGGTCCAGTGAATCACACCTGTAATCCCAGCACTTTGGGAGGCTGAGGCAGGTGGATCACAAGGTCAGGAGATCAAGACCATCCTGGCCAACATGGCAAAAACCCATCTCTACTAAATTAAAAAAAAAAAAATAGCTGGGTATGGTGGTGCATGCATGTAATCCCAGCTACTAGGGAAGCTGAGGCAGTAGAATTGCTTGAACCAGGGAGTCAGAAGTTGCAGTGAACTGAGATCGCACCACTGCACTCCAGCCTGGTGACAGAGCAATACACTGTTTAAAAAAAAAAAAAAAAAGAGTTACTTAGTCATGTACTAAAGTCTCATTGACTATCTTATATTTTTACCCCTGTAGCTGCTGAAATAATAGTTGCCAACCTAAAGGTACAGAAGAGTGGTAAAAAAGAGCCAGTCCTTCGGAGGCTCACAGAATCCATTGCCAATAGAATATCAAGCTGAAGATCAAATTCATACTGCTCTTTAACTGATAACCCAGTTGTGGTATACATAAGTAGCAGGTTTAGCTTCTTGAGGAATTTGAATATCTGAGAGGCCTACTGAACCATTAGTATCAGAATAAGAACAAAATTAAAGTTAATCAGCATTTCCTGGTGTGGAACACATTGCATTGTAACAGAATTCTTCTGGGCCAATCTAAATATGAAAGAGGGAAGGGTATTTAATAAATATTTTATAGAGAACTGAAGAGTAGTAATACCAGTAGGGATGGCAGTAAGAGTAGGTCAAATTATCTCAAGCACAGCCATATGCAGCTGGCCATAATTGTGGACAAACTGTAAAATAAATATGAGAGATAGAGCAAACCCACATTCTGGTATATCATACAGTTTGCTTATATTTCACTCTCTTTTTTCCTTTCTTTCATATTTCATCAAGATTTCTGGTCACTTTCAGACCTAGGAAGCTCTTTTTTTCTGAAAATGTTTATATTTCACTTTAAAACATAATTTAGCAAATGAAAGGTTTAAATAGAAGGGGAATTCATTCAATCGTGCATATATTAAATGTTTCTGATCATACCGTTTCTACATTGGCACTACAACATGTATTAAGAAAATCGATAGTGAGGCTTATGTATTTGTAGCACTCAGTTCTGATTTAATGCTTAATTATTAGAAGTAATTTATAAAATGTATATCCAGAGACTGACTAGGACTCAGTTGAAGGGATTTGGTGTATAGAACTTATCACTTTTCTTTAAATGAGGTATTTTGAAGTGTAAGATAAGAAGCAAGCTCATCTGGTTGGTTGATGATATGGTTTTTCTCTGTGTCCACACTCAGATCTTATCTTGAACTATAACTCCCATAATTCCCACATGTTGTGGGAGGGACCCAGTGGGAGATAAATAAATCATGAGATAATTTCTCCCATACTGTTCTCATGGTACTGAACAAATCTCATGATGTCTGATGGTTTGATATGGGGAAACCAACTTCATTTGGCTCTCATTCTGTCCCTTTGCCTGTTGCCATCAATGTAAGACATGACTTGCTCCTCCTTGCCTTCTTCCATGATTGTGAGGCTTCCCAGCCATGTGGAATTGTCAGTCCAATTAAACCTTTCTTTTGTAAATTTCCCAATCTCAGGTGTGTCTTTATCAGCAGTGTAACAATGGACTAATACAGTTGACAATAAGAACACCGAGGCAGAACATAAAAGAGTCTCTCTGTCTCTGTCTCTGTCTCTCTCTCTCTCTCTTTCTCTCTGCTCCTTCTTACCTCCCTCAAAGACAGAGAGTAAATACAAGAATAATGTTATCAAACACTTTCACTGTGCTATGTGACAGATGTTGTTCTAAGCACATTTGTCTCTTAATAATTACATTAGTTAGGTACAATGATTATCTCCACTTTGTGGGTACGGAAACTGAACCACACAGTAGTGAAGTGACTTGTACAGTCACAGAGCTGGAAAGGGAGGCTGAGAATAGAATCCTGACAGGTTAGCTCCTGTGATCAAAACCAAAGCTTATTTGCTTACATTATAAAATCCATCCTTGCTAGTAACCAGGTAGATGCTGAGATACATGGAGGATATTGTAGTTTTCGGAGAATTGAGGGGGCTGAAATAGAGTAGCTGAGAGGAAAAAGCAACTATTTTTAAATTATAGGCAAGTTGAAGTTTGTCTGAGGAATTCTAGAGCTATCATATTAAAGCCTTCAGTCATTTCTCTAAAGATTACAGTAGAGGAATTATTAACAGAAAAAAAAAGTATAGAAATTATAGTTATCAGGAAAGGAGAAATTTTGGAAAGGATAAAAGAAAAATTTATAAAGCATTTATAGTCTGAGTCTTAGAGTTTCAAAATGAATTTTTAATGACATAGGAGCACACTGACTGGTGGCAATGGCCCACAGAAAGTTGGGAGTTATTGATCCATTCTAAGGGAGCTGGCAGGAGCTAGCAAGAATTTAAGAAGAAAATGTGTCAGCAGTATCAAAAGGGGTCATGGAGTAAATACAAAAACACATAGAAAATCCAGTTTAATTCTAGAGAGGCTGAATTCTAGATAACCATGGTAGAAACAATAATGACAATGTTATTTAAACTATTCAAAACAGGAACACATTTCAATATAATTTATGAACGTGTCATAACGCAGAATGAACACTGTGAGCCAATTTTGCTTAAAATAGATACCAAAATGTAATAAAATAGTGGAGATAATCATCGTACCTAACTCCTAGAATTTTTAAGAGACAAACATGCCTAGAACAACATCTGTTAAATAGCACAATGAAAGTGTTTGATAATGTTATTTTTGTATTTACCCTCTGTCTTTGGAGGAAGAAAAGAAGAAGAAGGAGGGAAGGGACCATGCTCCTGTATTCTGCTTTGGGGACCACAATAGATTGAGAGTAAGCAAATGAAAATACATATATATATATTTCACGTAAATAGATACTTACGGAAAGTTGGGGGTGCTATACTAATACTAGACAAAATAGACTTTAAGTTCAAAATTTGTTACAATGATAAAGGATAACACACACACATACACACACACGCGCACACACACACACACACACACACAGTGTTTAAAAAGACATTTCATCTAGAAACTATAACATTTATAAACATATAGTTACCAAACAAAAGAAAACCCAAAATATATGAACCAAACATTGACAGAATTGAAGGGAGGTACAAACAGTTCTATAATAATATTTGGAGACGTCAATACCCCACTGTCAACAATGGATAGAAGATCTGGACAGAAAATCAATAAGGAAATAGATGATTTGAATAACACTTTAAACCAACTAAATCTAACAAATATGTATAGAACACTCCACCCAAGAACAATGGAACATACATTATTCTCAAGTGCACATGGAACATTCCCTAGAATAGATCATATGTTAGGCCAAAAAATAAATCTCAGTAAGTTTTAAAAGATATCAAAGTATATTCTCCAACAATAAGAGAATGAAGCTAGAAATCAATAACAGAAGGAAAACTAGAAAATACACAAATATACAGAAATCAATCGACATACAATACACTTACCCAGTTAGTCAAAGAAAACAGCACAAGGGCAATTAGAAGAAAGATTTCAAATCGTGTCTTAAAATTACACCTTAAGAAACCAGAAAAAGAATACTCAACTAAAATCAAAGTTAGCAGAAAGAAGGAAATGGTAAAGACTAGAGAAGAGTTAACTAAAATAGAGCTAGGAAAACAGTAAAGATAATGAAGGAACAAAAAAATAATTATTTCTAAAGATACACAAAAATTGAAAAATCTTAATTAGATTGAGTAGGAAAAAAATGAAGACACAAATAACTGAAACAAGAACGGCAAATTACTACTAACTTTACAGAAATACAAATAAGTATAAGAGAATAATATAAAAAACTGTACACCAACTAATTAGATAACCTAAATGAAATGTAAAAATTCCAAGAAACAAACAACTAAAACTGACTACTGAAGGAGAAATAGAAAATCTGAACACGTGTATAATAAATGGAAATTAAGTTACAATCAAAAGCCTCCCAACAGAGAAAAGCCAGGACCATTGCTTTGCTGGTGAATCCTACCAAATATTTAAAAAAGATTAACAGGAGTCTTCAAACTTGTCCAAAACTGAAAGAAAAGGAAACTCTTCCTAACTCATGTTATGTTACCAGCATTACCCAGATACTAAAGCCAGACAAAGACATTATATCAGACAGGAAAACTACAGATGTATATCTCTGATAAATATTGATGTAAATATCCTTAACAATATTCTAACAAACAGAAGTCAGCAGCATAATAAAAGAACCACATGTGGCTGGGTGCAGTGGCTCATGTCTGTAATCCCAGCACTTTGGGAGGCCAAGGGGAGCAGATCACGAGGTCAGGAGATCGAGACCAGCCTGACCAATATGATGAAACCCTGTCTCTACTAAAAATACAGAATTTAGCCAGGTGTAGCAGTGCGCACCTGTAGTCCCAGGTGCTTGGGAGGCTGAGGTGAGAGAATTGCTTCAACCCAGGAGGCAGAGGTTGCAGTGAGCCGAGATTGCACTAATGTACTCCACTCCAGCCTGGGCAACAAAGCAAGACTCCATCTCAAAAAAAAAAAAAAAAAAAAAAAATTACATGCTCTTATCAAGTAGGATTTATCTCAGGAATTCAATCAACGTAAGAAAAATAAATACACCAAACTAATAAAATAAAGGATTAAAAAAAAAAACACCTCACCATCTCAATTGCTATAGAGAAAGTACTTGGCAAAATCAGACACCGTTTCTTGATACAAACACTGAGAAATCTAGAAAAAGAAGGGAACTTCCTCAACATGATAAATACTTTATGAAAAACCCCTAAGTAACATCATAACCACAGGGAAAGACAGAAGACTGAAGGGGAAATACAAGGATTCTCACATGTACTATTGCTATTCAACAGGGTACTGGCAGTTTTAGCCAGAGCAATTAGGCCAAAAAAATATATAATAATAATAAAAGGCATCAAATTGGGAAGAAAACAGCAAAAAAAATTATCTTTATTTAAAAATGACATACTCTATATATAGAAAATTCCAAAATATAAACAAACACACAAATAAGCCAAACTGAAAGAAAACAAAACAAAATATAATAAATATTTAACAATAAAAATATTTAACAATATTTTTATTAAAAAAATTAAAAAAAACAACTAGAGCTAATAAATACATTCAGCAAAGTTGCAGTATACAAGATTAACATACAAAATTCAGTTTTATTTCTATATAGCAGCAATAGTAATTGGAAAGGTCTTAAAATCAATTTGATGTATAATAGCATCCAAAAGAATAAACTACCTATGAATGGATTTAATTGAGGAGGTGAAAGGCTTCACTAAAACACAAAGTTTTGGTAAAAGGCATTAAATACCTAAATAAATGAAAAGACATCTTGTTTTCATAGATGGGAAACTTAATATTGCTAAGAGGAAATATTATCCAAAGATATCTTGACTTTCAAGGCAATCTCTATCAAAATTCCAATGGCCTTTTATTTTACATATATGGAAAAGCTTATTTTTACTTCGTTTGGAATTACAACTCCAAATTGGACCCCTGAATGGCTAAAACAGTACTGAAAACAAAAACAAAGTTGGAGGACTAACAATTCTTGATTTCAAAACCTACTACAAATCTACAGTAATCAAAGGAGCGTAATACTGGCATGAGAATAGATATCTAATCTAAAGGGATAGAATTGAAAGCTTGAAAATAAACCCATACACTTATGGTCAGTTAATTTTCAGTAAGAATGCCAAGACTATTTATTGGAGAAAGAATAGTCTAGGATATCCACAGGCAAAAGAATAGTGCTAGGATAGCTAGATATTCAAATGCAAATATAAATAAATCTGGACCTCTATGTTACCATATACAAAATGACCCAAAATAGATCAATAATCTATTTCTATAAAAGCTAAAACCATAAAATTTTTAGAAGACACAGTTATATATCTTTATGACCTTGAACTTAGCAGTGGATTCTTAGATATAACATCAAAACACGTGCAACCAAGTAAAAAACAGATGAGTTGGACTTCCTAAAGATTAAAAACTGTTCTATATCAAAGGACGTTATCAAGAAAGTGAAAAAAAAAAAAAACACAGAAGGAATATTTTCAAACTATATATCTGATAAGGGATTAATATTAAGAAGAAGTTAAAAGCTCCTACAAGTCAACAACAAGAAAGGCAAACACCCAATCGAAAAAATGAGCAAAGGGCTTTAATGAACATTTCTCTGGAGAAGATATACAAATGGCCAACAGGCACATGAAAAGATAGTCAATATCTTAGTCATTAGGGAAACGCCAATCAAATTCACAATGAGCTATGACTTCACACTCTCTAGGATGACAATTACAAAAAAAAAAAAAAAAACATGTTGGCAAAGTTGCAGAGAAATTAAAACTCTTATACATTGCTTGTGGGAAAGTAAAATGGATAAGGTCCTATGGAAAATGGGTTGGCAATTTCTTAAAAAGTTAAATAGAGAATACCATACAACCCAGCAAATCCAAATACATACAGTATATACAAAACAGAAATGGAAACAGATACTCAAAAAATACATATACGTAAGTTCATAACAGGACTGTTCATAATAGCTAAAAGATGAAAACAACCCAAATGTCCACCAAAATCTGAATGGATAATGAATTTGGTATACAGAACAATTTTATTTATCCATAAAAAAGAATGAATATAATATTTAAACATGCTATGGCTTGGATGAACCTCGAAAACATTAGGCAAGGTGAAACAAAAGCCAGTCACAATAATCACATATAGCATGATTTCACTTATGTGTAATAACTAGAATAGGCAAAATCCGTAGACACAGAAAGCAGATGGTGGTTGCCAGCCAGTAGGAGGAGGGGAGAATGGTAATGGGTAGTAATTGCTTCATAGATTTCACTTGGGGTGATGAAAATGTTTTGAAATTTGATAAAGGTGATGGTTAAGCAATATTGTGAATATACTAAATTATTCACTTTAAATGATCAGTTCTATGTCATGTGAATTACATCTCAAAACAAACAAAGAAACAGAAAAACAGATAATGAACCATGGTCAAATAGAGCTCCTTCCAGAAAGGATGATCAAGATTAGGATATCTATTTAAGTAAAAAATCCATATAATTACTGTCTTAGTCAATTAGGCTCCTATAACAAAAATACCATAGACTGGGTGACTTACAAGCAATATAAATATTTGATTATTAATAAGTAATATTAATAAAAATTCTAAATACAATATAACTAGAAGAAAACAATTTTACTTTGATAAATTTTTATAACAGATATTTATCAAAAACTTACCATTACAGTGAATGCTGAAATGTTAAATCATTTCATAAGTCAAAACAAGAATACCTGTAACAACTATTGTGACAGAAAATTATTTTGGGAAGTTTAGTTAATGCAGTCAGATATAACAATTATTTTTTTTAAATACCAGAATAAAAAACTACATTTATATAATATTGAAGATATACCCAGAAAAATCAAAGAATTGAAAATAAAATTCAGTTAAGTTGGGTGGATACCTAATAAGCATGCAAAGTTTCATTGATAATTCCCAATAACAAGTTAATAGGACTGAAAAATATATGTTCAATTTACAATTTAAAAATTATGAAATACAAGAAATAAGTTTTAAAAAATAGCATCTGTGTGAGAGAAATTATATTATTTTAAAAAAGACAATATGTGAACAATTAGAGAAACAGATTATTTTCTCTTAGTAAGAATATTTCATATTATGTTTATTAACTTAATGTAAGTTCAATCAGATTTTCCACACAATTTTAAATGTGAAAAACATTCAATATGTACATTGAATAATAGCCCATGAAGAGCTAGCAAAATTAGGAAAAAGTATAATGAGTGGAAGAAAAATATTTAAAAATACTAGTTTTCCTAAATACCAAACTTCTTACTAAAACACTTTTGTAATAACATATAGTTTGGGCATGGGAAATAAAAAATCAGTGACACATAACAGAGAATCCAAAAGTAGATAAGTATATATAATGTCTCACAGCACTAAGTAGCTGTACAGGCAGTGAAAAACCCAAGAAAAAACAAAAATGGGGTGTGGGTGTGTGTGTGTGTGTGCGCGCGCGCGCACACGCAGAAGATTTGTGTTCCAAAAGACACGGTTGGAAGGAAGGAGGACACTGACTCCATCTCTCAAGGCTGAGGTATGCGGTGCTGAAAACATTCAGTTTCAGGAGTGATATCCTCCAGGGATTATCCCTTAAGGTGCCAAGGTGGGGAAACTCTCATAGAGGATGAGAAACTTACTCACTATGTACCACCAATATTAGCAGGGAAACAGTGGAAAACTTCAGCAGCAGTAGAGAAAAGACATGAGGAAAGAGTTGGGTCAGGGACTAGCAAGAATGAGAGAATGAATACAATTGAATGAATGAAATAAAGATGGGGATCACCATATGCAAAATTAATTTGGAATGCATTCAGTCTTTAAATTTTAGAGATAATTTATTAGAACACTTCATGGAAATGAAGATATCCCGTTGATGAATTATGTGACAAAACAAGTTATAGATTCAGACATTAAGATTGTTTTAAGCAATTTTGTAAATGTAGGGAAAATGACCATATTGTAAGAGGATGGGTAAAACTGTGGTTAGATACACACCAAATTGTTAACATGTTTACATGGGATCAAACTGGGAAATGAGAAGTAATGAAGAAGATAGTGGGGAATTATCAATGTTTCTTTTTTTTGTTTTATTTTTTTTATTGCATTTTAGGTTTTGAGGTACATGTGAAGAACATGCAAGATTGTTGCATAGGTACACACGTGGCAGTTTGATTTGCTGCCTTCCTCCCAGCACAGTTTACAATAGCAAAGATCAATGTTTCTTTATCTACCATTGCATTATTTAACTAGATATAGTGAATTCATGTTACTTTTTGTATTATTTGAAAATAAATTTACAAGAAAATAAAATAATACATTGTAAATTCTTTGAAAACAGAAGCGTGGCTTACGCAACAATACAGTAGAAGATCAGTACTGAGGAGAGGCCATTAGAAATCTCAACTGGGAGGAAAAAAGAAAGCACTTATTAGGCCTATGCCAGAATTGAGATCATAGGACATTCTCACCACTTGACAGACCAACACCATTTAGATAAATTTGTAATTCCAATATCTTAGGAGATTTAGGCAGAATGGTACAGATCAACCCAGTGTCCATTCCATGGAAGCATTCAGAGACTGAGGCTCCTCAGTCCTACCACAGAAACACTGAGAGTTACAGAAGAGCAAATATCTGTAACTGGTTCCAAGTGACAGGGAGGAGAGACTGGAGAACAAGGCACTCAGTAGGAATTGTGGGAATTGAGGTAGAACTTGGGCCCACTTATCAAATTGTTCTACAAATTAATTAGGCTAGTAAGTAGTCCATAGTAATAAGGCAATATTTATTATTAATAATAATTTCATAGAAAGCTGCTGACTTGTTAATCTTTGCTGAATAACATCTGTAAAATGTAAAGACGATTATCTGCATTTCACTGTGTTAAGTGAGTTATACACATAATTTCATATTGTATCTCTGGTAGACACATATTTTCACCTCCGTTACACAGACAAGGAAACTAATACTCAAGAACTAGAAGGTACCTGCCCTAAATCACAAAGCAAATATGAATGTGGACTGGGATTTAACTATTGATATGCATGCCTGTATCATTATATATCATACAAAAAATGCACTCTAGAGTAAGACTGTAATTGACATTTTAATAGTGCTCCCTGAATATTATTTATTTCCAAGATACATGCCTAAAACTAAACTCTTTACTTAATACAAAAATCACATTCAATTAGCAAACAGGCACCATCGATTCTTTCCATTCATACAATTTTTCTAACAGTATGATCTTAGAACTTAGGCAGGCCTGAGATATTGAAGCTATGGTTATTGAAAACTTTCAAGGAAAATTGATTAAAGTGAATAATTACATAGAATAGAAAATTAATTATCAACTTTTTTTTATCATGGTAACATAAAAATAGAGCCAGTGCCCAAAAAGTGTAATGAAGTATTTGAAGTTATGTTATGATACAACCAGAAAAAGATATTCCTGAGGAAGAGACAAAAAGAGAATTGCTATATGAAAGCTTCTTTTTATTTCAGAAAACATCAAACACACTACCAAAAAATTTACACCAAAATCCATAAACCCTGCTGGGGACATGACATTAAAACAGTACTTTTTTCCTCCAGCTTTAACATATAGTATACATGGCAGATTATGAGTTGATTTAATAATTTCTTTTCTCACAAGTAAAAGTCTCTTTGTCTTTAAAAGAAAGATACATTTATAATACTTGCAACTTTACTTTCCTGTCCAACTGAGTTCACATAAGGATATTAAAAATGACTCATAAACTGTGGGATCAGCAATATGTACAGAGAAATTGTTTATGAGTAGCTTTTTGGATATAAAGAAAAGTTGAATCTATTAAAGATACATAGAATGTGTTTCTCTGCTTTTCAGTATATATATATATATATATATATATATATATATATAAAATATATATGATATATGTCTATATATGTTGTATGTGTACATATGTACATATGTGTGTATATATTTGTGTGTATGTTTGTGTGTGCATGTGTATATATGTATATATACATACATATATGTGTATGTATATGTATGTGTGTACATATATGTATATATACATCTATTCATATGCTATATACAATATTTGTGCATTCATATGAACATATATGTATATATACACGCATACATATACATATATACATATATACACATATGCATATGTGTATATATGTATATATGTATATGTATGTGTGTATGTATGTGTATGTGTATATATGTATGTGTATACACATATATACATACGTATACATATGCATATATATATGTGTATATATGTATATATATACACACATATATATATATACATACATATATATACATACATGAACAAACACAAACATACACACACAAATATACATGACTTCTACCAAGGCACATGTTTCTGTAATAAACTAAAAGGATCTTGGTCCATCAAGCTCTGACAGGGAACTCTGTTAGGAACTACAAACTTGCGCATTTCCTTTTAAGATGTTTTCACTGCAAGGAACTTCAGTCATGTCATGGCAGATGCAAAGGGAGTTTGTCAGTGGCATCTGGCCATCCTTTACCTCAAGAAGGGCTTAGTTAGGACCTAGGAATTGGGTTTAATGTAATTTAAAATAACAATGTGTTTTCAGTTTTGTAACTACTTTTGTTAACTGCTTTTGTTGTAGTGGATTACATTTTGTCTCTTTTTTTAATCTATTTCATGATATGTTGAAAATAGTGATCAGGGAGCATGTGATGGTTTATTATGAGGAGTTTGAGCACTAAAGAGTAAACCTAGATTTATATCAGAAGGATATGCGGTCGGGCGTGGTGGCTCATGCCTGTAATCCCAGCACTTTGGGAGGCCAAGGCAGGTGGATCACAGGTCAAAAGATCGAGACCATCCTGGCCAACATAGTAAAACCCCGCCTCTACTAAAATAAAATTAAAAAAAAACTTAGCTGGGCGTGGTGTTGCGCGTCTGTAGTCCCAGCTACTAGGAAGGCTGAGGCAGGAGAATTGCTTGAACCCGGGAGGCGGAAGTTGCAGTGAGCCGAGGTTGCACCATTGCACTCCAGCCTGGCACCTGGTGACAGAGCAAGGCTCTGTCTCAAAAAAAAAAAAAAAAAAAAAAAAAAAAATAGGATATGCAGTCTACTGTAAAAGGTCCCTAATTCTGGCCCTGAATGTGCTCCTGTGATTTCCTTCATAGTAGAAACATCATTGCCTACTCTTTTTCAGAGGCCATTTAGGCACTTACTAGAACAATATTGCTATTTACTTTTCTTTTTTTTTAAGACGGAGTTTCACTCATGTTACCCAGGCTGGAGTGCAATGGCGTGATCTTGGCTCACTGGAACCTCCGCCTCCTGGGTTCAGACAATTCTCCTGCCTCAGCCTCCTGAGTAGCTGGGATTACAGGCACGCACCACCATGCCCAGCTAATTTTTTGTATTTTTAGCAGAGACGGGGTTTCACCATGTTGACCAGGATGGTCTTGATCTCTTGACCTCGTGATCCACCCGACTCGGCCTCCCAAAGTGCTGGGATTACAGGCTTGAGCCACCGCACCCTGCCTGCTATTTACTTTTCTAAAACGTCTGTGTTTTAATGTTAAAAAACTATTGTGACATCTATATCCATCTATTCATATGCTATATACAATATTTGTGCATTCATATGAACATTTTCATGTACATAATGGGGATAATACAGCCCCACTCCCCAGCAGCCTTTTTTATGGATTGAAGTAAAAATAGTGGAAAATACGTGTTTATTGAATTCATTGTAACCCATATAATCCTGGTTATTGTCCCCATCCACTCCTGCAGAAATTCTGCCTCTCTGCAACTGCCTTTCCCTGGCTAAGTCCAAGAACCTCCAAAAAATATAGCACTCTCAGAAATAAGTTCCATCCAACAAGGCATTAGGCAAAGACAAGACATGGGAAGAGAGAGCCTTAGAGTGACTGATTCCCCAACTCCAGTTAATCTTAAAACCAATCCCAATTCTTAAAATTTGTATATGAACCAATGTATTTTCAACTAAATAGTGTTGCAGTCACTTTCCAACTCTACGTATGCCACAATAACACAGAAGTTATCATAAAGTCAAATTCTTCATCTTCAGCTTTTATCTCACCTGCAGGCAATAGGACTAGAGAAGCAAAAAGATTGCCATCACATTTCCCTCATCATAAAGTGCCTATGCATAAAGCCTCTTCCTTCAGTTCCAAACAGCCTTCAAAATCAGGAAATAATGGGGTTGAATTTACAGTTCTTCCATTTAATATTTTTATAGCCTTAAGCAATTCACCAAAGTTTCCGTGCCCCTTTGGTATATAAAGAAAATCAGCTTTGCTAATGTCATTAACAAACTCCATTCTATGAAAGAAACCCAAGACCACTTCTCTATTTGACTCAAATTCTTATTATGCTTGACTCCTTGTTAGCATTTCGCAGAGCTGACCACTCCTTGAAATACATTCCCCCTTTTGTATTTTGTAACTTTGCTCCCTCTTCACTGACTCCTCCACTCCTTGACAATCTCTAAACATTGGAATTCCCTTGATCCCTTCTCTATACTTACAGTTTTCTGATGTGATTTAATCAGATTTGAGGCTTTAAACACTTATCTTACAAATTTGTCTTTGTATATGACCCCTCCCTCAGTCTCCAGATGTTTATTTCCATTTGCCTAATTGGCCTCTCAACTAGGCTGAATATTGCAAGCATCTAAAAATCAACAAGTTTGAAACAGACCTTCCATATTCATCACCTTTATAAACCATTTTTCTTCTAGTTTTACCTGTTTCAGAAAATTATAACTTTATTCAGCAAATTTCTGAGATGGAAAAATTTATCTTTGATTATTTTTTCATGCTCATCCCCTGCATCTACTACATTTACAAGTTTTGTTGGCTCTACCTCGAAATGTGATTGGAATCCAAGTATTTTGCCCTATCTCTATTGCTATTGATCTGGTTGGTCCGCATCACTATCACCTGTCACTGATATTTCTTAAAAAGCCTTCTGACTGGTT
The DNA here is from genome assembly GCF_009761245.1 of Sapajus apella. Lineage (NCBI taxonomy): Eukaryota > Metazoa > Chordata > Mammalia > Primates > Cebidae > Sapajus > Sapajus apella. The sequence goes on from NW_022436946.1 coordinate 55,593,287, forward strand.
TTCCTGTTTCCAACATAGATTTTTTTAAAAATAGCCTAAATTATTATTTTTAAAAATGTGAATCATATTACTTCTCTGTTTAGAGACTACCATAGGATTTTCGTGGAAATGGAAATAAAATTCAAACTTCCAAACAGGGTCTGCAAGAACTTATATGATCTGGTCTTTCATGAACTAAACTCAAATAGAAACAAATTATCCTTCCCAGCTGTAGCTTTACTGACCTTCTCTGTGTTCTTAAAACAAACAAGCAAACAACCAATCAAGTTTAACGACAACATACTGACCTTGTATCAATAGTTTCTTCAGCTTGGAATACTTTTTTTTCTCCAGATTTTATCCCTAATTCCTTCCTTCCATCTCATTATTCAAGATTTGACATGAATATCACTTCATGAAAAAGGACTTTGCTTACACCTTGATTTAAAGTAGTTTTCTAATCAGCTGTATCTAATCAACTGTATTACCAACATTTACTGGTCCTCACTTATTATTCTCTGACCCCATATTAATTTTTGTTTGCTCACATGATTTGTCTCCCTCATACAGAATGTAAACTCCACGAAGACAAGAATGACTTGTTCACTGCTACATCCTCAGTATTTACAACTGAATCTTTCTGAGAAGAAAGAAGAGAAGAGAGAAAGGAAAATAAAGAAGAGGAGGAAAAGAGGGAAGAAGTAGAGATGAAAGTGAAAAAATGTGTTTATTTATCTGAACTTCAACCCAGACTACCTGATTTAGCCAAACCCAGGATGGGTTAGTAAATCTGAACCCGAAGCACTAGAAACCTATGTCTTAATTACTTGTAGAATGCACCAGAATGGGGAGGTAAATGCACGGGGAGACATTAATCTGACAAAGTTTGCAATGACTTCAAATTTTGCTGGGAAACGGTGCTGCAGCAATGGAGTATACACAAAAGAAAAAATAAAAAAAGGAAAAGAAACTGTACCTAACCCTCGTGACCATAAGAAAAATAAACCCAAAATAAATCACAGACTTAAATGTAAAAAGTGCTAATACCAAAACTTTCTGTTTAAAAAAAAAAAATAGGAGAAAGTCTTTAGTGTATAGGGTAAGCAGAAGTTTTTAGACTTGGCAACAAAAGTACAATCCACAAAACAAAAACAGCTGATAAATTGGGCCTCCCCAAAATTGAAAAGTTTTTTTCCTGTGGAAGACCTTGTGAAGAGGATGAAAAGCTACGGAGTTTTACTTTCTGTTCGTCAATGTACGAGTTATCTAGTTTCTCGCTATCACTGCCAGCATTTGCTGTTATCATGATTTTTAAATTTTAGCCATCATTTAGGTTTATAGTGATTTATAATTGTGGTTTTAGTTTACATTTTGGTAATAGCTAATGATTATAAATATTTTCTCATGCAATTACTTGCCATCTGTACATCCTCTTTGGTGAAATGTCTCTACATCTTTTACCATTATCCAATTAGATTTTTGTCTTATTTACTGTTGAATTTTGAAAGTATATATTCTAAAGGCAAAATAAAATGGAGCAGCTAATTTGAAAAAGAGTATAGAAGTCTCAGTATTTTGCAAAATTGATCTTGTGCTTACATGTGACCCAGAAATTATACTACTGGAAAATATTCCAGAGAAATTAAAAGGTGATCCTACAAAAACCTGTCCAAAACATTCATAGCAACTTTATTTGTAATAGTCCAAACTTGGAAACAATCCAAATATTCTTCAATGAGTGAATGGGCAAGTAAACTGTGGTATATTCAGACAATGGAATACTACTTGTAATTAAAAAAATGAACTATTGATATACTCAACAACTTGGATGAAACTCGGGAATACTATACGGATTGAAAACAGCCAATCTCAAAAGGTCACTTACTACATGATTTGTACAACATTCTTCACATAACAAAGTGAGAAAGACGAAAAAGATATTAGTGGTTGACAGACATTAGGAAGGTTGGGGAGAGGATGTGCATGTGACAATAAAGGGGTAGCACATGAGAATTTTGAGGTGATGGAACGATTCTGTATCTTGATCATGGAGTGGCTACATTAAACATAGAAAGTTTAATGTCTGTCTTAGCCCATTTTCTGTTGCTTAGAATAGAATACTTGAAATTGGATAATTTATAAATAAAAGAAATTTATTTCTTACAGTTATGGAGGCTGTGAAGTCCAACGTTGAGGGGGTGTATCTGGTGAGAGACTTCTTGTTTGTAGGGACTTTCTGGCATTCCAAGATGGGACACTGTATCACATGGCAAGAAAGCTGAGGATGCTTATGTGCTGGCTCAGCTTTTTCTTTCTTTTCTTATAAAGAAAGTAGTTCCCTTCCCTTGATACCCCATTAATCTATTAATCCATTAACTGATACATCCATTCGTAGTGCAGACCCCTAATGATCCCACCACTTCTTAAAGGTCTCACCTCTTAATATTGTCATATTAGGTATTAAGTTTCAATACGAATTTTGGAGGGAACATTCAAACCACAGCACTGTCCAGTAGAGTAGTAATTAGCAGATACTGCTATTGGGCACATGAAATGTGGCTGGTGCTACATGTTGAAATTATAATATTTTTGAATATATTAAACAAAATGTATCACTAAAATGAATTTCACTTTCATTTTTAATGTGACTACTATAAAATTTAAAATTACATATTTATCTCATATTATATGTTTATTGAACAGCACTGCTCTAGAGCAATTATTCTCAGCTCTGAATATATAGCAGAATTACCCAAGGAGCTTAAAAATGTGCTAGTATCTATACTCACCTCATATTAAATATATAAAATTGTTGATAATGAAGCTCTGGCCTTGATAATTTTAAAAACTTTCCTAGATGATTTTAATGTGCTACCAGGTTTCAGCATCACTGATATAAGGTAGTGTTTTTAATTTGGGGGGAGGGGGAGGTGGATTCTTTCAACAATTGGATTGGGAAAACTCTCCCCCAGAAAAATGCATATTCATACAAGATTTGCATATAATTTCAAGATATTTCTAACAAACCCCTATTCCAAGGCTTCTATATGATTCACTTTAAGTTACTTGGGTTTCACAGATTTTTTAAATTTATGTCCTTATACACTTTTTATTATGATATTTCATTTCCAATGAAATGCTAGGGCTATGGTGAGCTGCCCATCTTGATCCTGCTAGAGATAATTTTTTGTTATTTACTTAGCATGTATAATGAGAACTTATCCTGCTTAATTCTGCCTATTTCCCTAATAATTATCTGCTGTGTTTTAATATTTATAGCTCTCTTTAAAAATGAATATACATCCTCTGATATATTTTTCCTCTTTTGAATTTTATATATTAACTATTCTAATACTCTTCAAAGATTTGAATTGTGATTACTAATGGCACTCCCAAAAAATCTTGCCTCCAGATAACCTAAACTGCAAGAAATGTCCTTGTAGAAGGTTTCTCTAAAAATAACCTCATACATCTCATTATAAAACACATGGTCAGGATGTGGAGAAAAAAGAACACTTTTACACTGTTGGTGGGAGTGTAAGTTAGTACAACTATTGTGGAAGACAGTGTGGCAATTCCTCAAGGATCTAGAAATAAAAACTCCATTTCATCCAGCAATACCATTACTGGGTAGATATCCAAGGGATTAGAAATCATTCTATTATAAAGACACATGCACATGTATGTTCATTATGGCACTATTTACAATAGCAGAGACCTGGAACCAACCCAAATGCCCAGCAATGGTAGATTGGACAAAGAAAATGTGGCACATATGCTACATGGAGTACTATGCAGCCATAAGAAAACGATGAGTTCATGTCCTTTGCAGGGACATGGATGAATCTGGAAACCATCATTCTCAGCGAACTGACACAAGAACAGCAAACCAAACACCGCGAGTGTTGAACAATGAGAACACATGAGCACAGGGAGGGGAGCATCACACACTGGGGTCTGTTGGGGGGGTGCTAAGGGAGGGACAGTGGCAGGTGGGGAAGTTGGGGAAGGATAACATGCGGAGAAATGCCAGATATAGGTGACAGGGGGATGGAGGCAGCAAACCGTCTTGCCATGTACGTACCTATGCAACAATCCTGCATGATCTGCACGTGTACTCAGAACCTAAAGTACAAAAACAAAACAAAAATAAGTGAAAATAAAACACATGATCAAACTAATTGAAAACTATTCATTAATTAATTCAATAACTGAGTAACTAGTATATATTTAAGCACTGCTCTAGCCACCAGGAAAGCAGAATTTAAGAACTCTCTATCTTTATTAGCTCTAAATTCTAGTTTGGAGAGACATTGAACAAGCTATAAGATACGATATATTGAGTGATGGTAAAATTTGTGGTAAAGAACAATGTGAATAGAGAAGCTTAAAAAAATTTCTTTGTGAGAAAACACAATTTAGTGGATCTGAGGGAAGTAAAAGAATGATCCATACAAATGTGGAGAGAAATTACATTCCTGGCAGAGGGAATTCAAAGGTCCTGAGGCAGAAGAATGCCTGGTCTCTTGGAAGAGCTGAAGTGAGTGTGACAAGAAAAGGGGAGAAAATGATAGGAAGCAGGAGAGAGAGTACCAGTTTGGTGAGACTGTGTGAGCTGTTAATGAGATGGGAGTCACTGGAGAGTTTCCAGGGCAGGAATTAGATATTATGACATTTATTTTTAAAGGATTACTCTAGCTGGACAGGCACTGTTACAGTCAGAGAGCCCAGTTCACATGCTAATCCAAAATCTGAGAGACAATTAAAGTGTTTTAAATTTAAATGTTGTGTTTTCTACCCAATTTTCTAAGTTACAAATATGTAGAGTGTCTTAGTCCATTTTCTGCTGCCATAACAGAATCTCAGAAATAGATAATATATTAATAATAGAAGTTTACTTGGCTTGGGGTTCTGGATGCTGGGAAGTGCAAGAGCATGACGCTGGCATCTTGCAAGGGCCTTCATGGGGCATCATGCCAGGGCAGAAGGCAGAAGTGTAAGTAGATATGTGAGACATAGAGAAGAAATCAGACAGAGCTCATCCTTTCATCAGGAGCCTAATCCCACAATAACTAACCTGGTCCCACAATAATGGCATTAAGCCATTCATAAGGTCAGATCCCTCATGATATCATCACCACTTAAATGTGTCATCTTTTTATTTATTTATTTATTTATTTTCTGAGATGAAGTTTCACTTTTGTTGCCCAGGCTGGAGTGCAATGGCATGATCCCAGCTCACTGTAACCTCTGCCTTCTGAGTTCAACCGATTCTCCTGCCTCAGCCTCCCAGGTAGCTGGAATTACAGGTGCCTGCGACCACATCCAGCTAATTTTTATGTTTTTAGTAGAGATGGGATTTTGCCATGTTGGCCAGGCTGATCTTGAACTCCTGACCTCAGGTGACCCACCTGCCTCAGCCTCCCAAAGTGCTGGAATTACAGGTATGAGCCCCTGCACCTGGCTGGTCCCACCTCTTAATACACCACAATGGCAATGAAATTTTAACATGAATTTTGGAGGACACATTCAAACTCTAGCATATAGAGTAAATGTTTTGAAGTTTTATCAATAAAATCAGAATTTTTATATAGACATTTGATGGCATAGAATTTAAAAAACCATATTTTCCCTCTGATAAAAAATAAGTAGATAAATATGCCAGATTTCTGACTATCATGGTTTCTTTGAGAATAGAATTTTCTCAAAATCTTAGTAGGATCTTGCACACATACTATCATCCACTGGATTCATGACCAAAGCACCACTGTAGTGTAATGCAAAAGAGTGAGTCTTTCCGAGAAATTATGCTGGTTTCATTGGATATATCTATGGGAAAAAAATGAATCTTGACCTCTAACTCATAAAATATACAAAAATTAATTTTACATGAGTTACAGATCTAAATATGAAAGGAAAAACAATAAAAAATTTAGAGGAAAACATAAGAAAATATCTTTGTGGCTTGGATTAGGCAACAATTTCTTGAGCAGTATACCATAATTGCTAATCACAGAAGAAAATAATAAATTGGATTATAGTAGAATTAATATTTATCAAAAAAACCATTAACCGTGAAAAGGCAAACCACAAGGTGTGACAAGATAGGTGTAACTGGCAAATGGTGCATATCTAGATATAAAGAACTCTTATGAGAAAAAAACAGACAATTCAAAAAGGCAAAAAAAAAAAAAATGAACAGACTCTTCCCAACTAGTACATATGCAACTTTGTGAAACAGTATTTCAACTCCTAAGACTACATCCAATAAAATGCACATATATGGTGTGTTACTTTGGGCTTCTATGGAAGAGGACCATAGATTCGTTGACTCAAACAACACAGATGTATTTCTCACAGTTCTAGAAGGTAGGGCATCTGAGACCAGGGTGCTGGCATAGTTGGATTATGGTAACGGCTCATTTCCTGCTTTGCAGATGGCCATCTTCTAGCTGTATCCTCACCTCACAGAGATCATCTCTCCTTTCTCTTCTCATAAGAGCACTAAATCCATCCATCAGGGTTCTATCCTCATGACCTAATTACCCACAAAGCTGCCATTTCCCAATACTATTATATTGTGACTTCAACATTGAATTTTTGGAGGGCACAAACATTCAGGCTTCAACATTGAATATTTGGAAGGCACAAACATTTAGTCTTAGCATGTGGTCATCAAAATAAGAATTCTAGAACATATCATTTATAATTTTCAAGAGCAAGAAATTAATAAATGTATTTTAACAGTAGCATAAACTAACAAATTTGGCATATTCTGCAATGGAATTCTATACAACAATGAAAATAAAGAAACCACAACTGCATGCACTATGCTCAGCAATATGGACAAATCGCTTAATTTGTTGAGCAACTAAAAAAGACACAAATTAAATAATGTGACTGATTCAGTTCAGATAAAGTACACAAAATGGAAAAAAACATTTTATTGGAAGTAGAGATTGAGACTTGATAACGGGGGATTTCTGGAAGTTGTTAATGCCCTGTTTCACAGTTCTGTTACTGGTTACACAATGTATTTCACTTTGTAAAATCAATCAAACTGTATACTTATAAAAAGTACATTTTCCTTATATGCATTATGCTTCCATAAAAATATTTTTAAATTCTAAATGATAAGAGTGCCTCTTATCATTGAGAAATATTAATGAAATTTGTTGCTCAAAGTCTTGAAATCATGTAAGACTTGGAAGTTGAATTAAGCCACAGCTACCTCCCTTCTTTTAGCTTTATAGTCTGGCAAAAAAGAACATGGAAATATCTTGTGTTTTCGGCAGCAGTCTTCTACTGACTTTTCTTCAGCTTCTTGGTTGGTGAGAACAATGGTAGCAATGACAGCTGTGGAGTAAGGGTTGTTGTGTTCAGCTTCCTGATTCCAGAATTGCTGCTCCAGAGATGCATTCTGAACTCATTCCACATGTGACTTCAAGTGCAGAAGTGTCAAAGAGTTATGCAATGATCTGGTGATCATTCCTGGAGGACTAGTCTAAAGCCTGTTTCTTCAGCCTCATGGGTGGCAGCCCCTAAGATGGCCTCAATGACCCTGAATCCTGGTACTCAAGTCCTTGTGTATCATTCTCCTCTTGTGTATGAACAGGACCTACTAATTGGCTTGCAATGGACAGAAAAATATAGGTATCACTTCTGAGATTAAGTTACAAAAAAGGGTGACATTTATCTTACTTGTGCCTTTCTTAGTTTTTTTTTTTTTTTTTTTTTTTTTTTTTTTTTTTTTTTTTTTTTTTCTTGTGGTCCTGGCTCTGGAGGTAAACAAACTGCTATGTTGTGAGTAACCCTACGCAGAGCTCTGTGTGGCAAGGAACTGACAACTCAGTTTGCAGACAGTGAGAAGTGAGGCTGCCACTGCCATGTTGTGTGATCTTAGAAGCGGATCTTCTGATACCTAACAGTCATTTGTGTGTTAGGAAGCCAATCCTCCCCTTCAGCTTTGAGATGATCACAGTGCAGACTGACATCTGAATTGTGACTTTGTGGAAGACCCTGAGCCAGGACTCAGCTAAGTTGCACTGGATTCCTGACCCACAAAAACTATGAGATAATAAATTCTGGTTTTGTTAAGCCTCTGACTTTTGGGCTAATTTGTTATGTAGTTATGTTACTAGTACAATAACTTTTAAAAAATTTTTCTGAGAAGCTAATTTTCCAAATTAAATTTATTCAGCTTAACATGCCTAGGGTACTGTCTGTTTCATCAACAAAGTGTAACTTATAAACTCCCTGCTTCACCCTTTATATATTATCTTGCTCTCTGAAATTTCCTTTCTTCTATTCTCCTTTGTCAGGTCACCTATTATTTGCAACTCAAGTTCAATCTACAATGTCAGTCCCTAATAGGATGCTCTCCAGTATGATTTATTGCTCTGAATATATCTATCAGATATTTATCTATCTCAATTAAAAGGCAGTATCTGTTAATGGCGTATGTCTGCCATATGCTAAAATAAGTATTTCTAGAGGACCACAAGAGAGAACATTTCCTAGTCATTTTTGCACGCCAGTACCTAGCCAAAACATAGAGACCAGAATGTATTTCTAAAGCATGATGAGTAAAGGGAAATAAACCATAAAAGAGGGAAGAAGCAAAGAAAGGAAAAAGAAAAGAACGAGTAACTCTAAAACCAGTAATTTTTCAAATACAGTGTGGTAACTACGACATGATGCTCTAAAATCTGAATGAATTCTTCAGTGTCTCATCATGTAGCAGAGAATATACTGCAGGCTAAATGTTGCAGAATGGGGTAAAATGAAAGAGGTCAGGGCTGGAATATGATGAATCTAGGTTTTCTAAAGGAAATGCTTGTATCTGTAGGTGTTAGAAGTAGCCAAGAAAGGCAGGTTGTGTATTGTCCAATAAATATTTTGACAGGAAGACTGGTGCTACCTGCAAATGGTTAACATCAGACAGATTCAAAAAAACATAGTAGTAGTTGTCTAAAAGGTGGCAGGCAGAGTCAGGCATTGACGAGCAGTTCACATCCAGGCATGTGTCAGTTGTCCACATCAAGATGATGTATCAGTAAGTAACAAGGCCTAATGCATAAGGCCAGGTTCTGGACAAGAATCCCATTAGTGGGACGGGGAAGTGAAAAGTTTACCTGTGGAACACACAGTGTGGTTCTTAAGAGATTTGAATACCAAATTTAGAAAACCAGACATACACTTTAATTCAAAAATTAAACAATGGTCCTCTGAGTATTTAGTTCATGATCTTTGAATGTTGCCTTCCTAAGGCTAGGCTTAGTTTGTTAGACAGAGACTAAGATGGCTCCTACTGCCTGGAGAGAAATATGCAAAATCTATGAGTCACACAGACCTTGGAAATGATAGATATGTGTATTTGAATAGGTAAATATTTCTGGATCTATGTTGATGATGAATCAGACACCATTAAAGAAATTTAAGTATTTACTTTTAGCATTGTGCTAAATGCCTTATAATGGTAAGCCTTGAAAATTTTACATTTTGAATTACAAATATTACTAGAGAATACATTTCAGACTAATTTATAAAACATAAAAAATGCAAAATTACACATTTTGGACAATGATACACAAAATATATTATCTTACTCAAATTTCAACTGTAACTTTAAAGACATTTATAATATAGCTCTAGCAGTACAATTTATATAAAATTCATCCTTTCATTCTCTGATCAAAAAAATTGATCTATTTAAGTCTTAAACGATTAAAAATTAAAATGGCTAAATATAGAACATTTGCTTTTATATATTCATCATATTTTAATATATTTGAATAGGTAGAAGTCTAACATTGATTCTAATGTATTATTACTTTCCTTTCCTTTTCATTCAGTATCGTTCTCCTCCCTGTTTTATAGCCTTCTGACCAAGGTTAACTGATTGGGCCAGAGCTGGTCATTCACTCAAATGGACAGAACTACCAGTTATCTAAAATGTGATGGTCCACTGGGCTTTCTCAAAGGTACCTAAGGGCAAACATGTTATTATTGTGCTGCATTTGTTTACTCAAACTTAGAAAGTAATTGTTCCCTCAAAAATTTAAATAAAAGATATATGCAAATATACTATGGATCATTAAAGACAAAGATATGATAAGATAGAAAAATTAAATTCAAGTTGAGATCTTAAAAAACACTCATAAGGGATCTTGTCCTTTATTGAAATGCAGGATAATGTCTCTTTTCTCTGTACTTGTGAGGCAGATAAAGTAGGTTTTGTTTTTTTATGATTATCATCTATCTTAAATGAAGCAACTTTCTGCCAGAACTTTCACGTTTTTAAGTTTCACAGACTTTGCCACCAAAGCTTGCTTGTTAAAAGACTGCAGAAAGAGTGACTATCAGATATTAAAATACTTAATTAAAGTGAGATTGACCTCAGTCATTTCAACAATCTAAAATCAAATAGAGAATGTGCTAGGTTAATTCTGTAGTGAATCTATAGCAATGCACCTACGATACCAAACAATGATAATAATAACCACATAGAACCTGAGATGATGTAAAAATTTTATGAAATTTTCTATCTGATATGAGTGCAGGGAGGGGAAAAGAAAACAACTTTAGACAAGTCAGATGATAAAAATCCTTACTGTGCATTGAATTTCTTGCAGTTTACAGTCAATAGTGCAATTATAAAGATATCATCACTGTTGCAATCAACACAGAAAAACTGAATGGTTACCTGTTTCTCAAAGTATATGTTATTCTCCCTGTTTTCAAAAAGAAACGAGTCATAAAGGCATCATGATGGGTGTTAGGTCTTTTGACTACTGGGTTATGATTTATTCATCTGCATATGTCCCCAGTGCCTTTTTATATTTAATAAATACATGAAAAGCATACTTTTGATAACGGCTTTGGTTACCATTCTCTTTCTGGAATGTTATGACAGGCAGATTGTGAATCTTTAATCAGTTCGATCCACACTATCAAGAATAAATACAGTCACTTATCTTTTTTAAGTTTACTTGTCCAAATGGGCAAATCTAGCATCTTCCTTTTGAGGGCTTCTGCTCTCCTTAATTCCTACTATGAATCTCTAGGCATACACTCAGTCCAAAGAGATCATATTTTTTCCAGGTGTTTACATTGTCCAGTGCACTACTGACTTTATTTCTGTCACTGTCATATTGCATACCTTTTAATAATTGGCTGTACTTAGTATTGCTACAATGATACCTTGTTCTAAGTATCCCTCCATGCTATAATGTCGCTTTGCCTTTGAGCTAAAATGGCACAGCTTTTTTAGTTCATACTTGCATAATCAGCATAAATACCATAGCTAGGTTCCTGGGTTCTGAGGCCTTTGAATATCAGCAAATGTCTTCACCCAACAAATTTTAAGCTCCATTCTATTTCCCTCACAGTGAGCACTTCTTTGTGGTACTTGGGCTCATTTCTTTCTCAGTCAGAACCATTCTAATCTTTCAGTTTCTAATACTGTTAAAACTCAAATGGGATTGATTGGGGATCCGTCTCTTATACAAATGTGCCTTTTCTTCACAGAGCACAACTGTATGCAAAGTCTAGAGGTATTATAAGACATCACCTTTGGTATGTATAGAATTTTACCCTTCCTCAATGGAGAGAATGTCCACAGCTTTACAATTTCACAACTAGGGGGCATTACGCATGCATTTCTTTCTCTAAAACAGAAATTCTAAATTATTCAATACATAAAAACTCATATTTTTTAGACCTCTTCTTAGAACTTTTTGAGATTAGTCAGGCAAATTTTGACAGAATTTCATTTTAGTATTAGCCATAGCAGAAGACCAGGATAAGGACTGGTGTCTAAAATATTCCTAAACCCAGAAAGTTCTCTGGGAACTTCAGAGGATCCTTAAAATCTCTGGACTGTCAAGGCCCAGAGCATGCTCCATCCCAGCCTGGCCCTATTTCTCAGGTAAAAGACTAATGTAAGTGGGAACAGACTAAGGAAGAGAATATCTGAGGTCTCTCTGGAAACTCAAAATTATTTGGTTTAGTTAAAAAAATAAAAATAAAAACAAAAACAAAACTTGAGTGAGCCTTTCCATAAAATAACTCACCTTCTAAGGTGCCTTTGAGCCTATTCATTTAACTTGGCCTCTATAGACTAAAATAGGTCAAAGGACATCTCACAAATTTTTATGAAGGCATTTAGTAGGCTGGCATAGGTACAGAGAGAAAAAGAAACTTAAAAGTAATCAATGAGTCAAATATTATATGTTCATATTATATGTACATAGATATGCACAAATGTATACACATAAAATTTCACAATTATCTTTACCTTGTTCGGTGTGGACTTGATTGGCCAGGACACCCAAAAGTCCTATTGCCCCCTTGTGGTCACTGAAGTATCAGAGATCTTGATACTTAAAAATCCTCTGGGTTGAAGAGCTTAAAAATTACAACATGAGAAACCATGGAAGCATGTAGAAGTAATTTGCATAATTTAAGCCAGTCATCATATCAGTCTTGATGATTTATGGCAAAATGAAGTGTAAGTAATGGAAGAAAAGACCCTCCCCCTGCAAAATCAAGTTGGGAAAAAAAAAAGTCCACTGAAAGCACTGAACATGTGCTACTTGATTTTAAGTATAAAGTGCTACATTTTCGAAACTACATTTTGTCACTCAAAAAATAAGAGTAATTTGAACACTTGTGAACATTTTAAGTGACTGGAAAATTTCAGTGGTACCTTAGCAATATTCAAGTGGACTCATAATTTAGATAGAAATTGTATTTTTATTTGTTAAACTGTCTTAAATCAACTTGGTAATTATAAATAAAGAATTAAAATTGTAATCTTCTGAACTTTAGTTATTCATTTGACCTCACAAAAGTGACTGAAATTTTACAAAAGCAAAAAATACATCCTTGACTTATTATTTGATTTCTGACCTCTGACTTCCTATACTTTCAGCTAAATCTGAGCTTAGAAAAATTCGTGAATTAGTATGTTTTTAATGAGTTTAGTCTACATATATTTTTTACATTAGGCTGCAAATAAATATTTTATATACACTACATAAATCATGTTAATGTAAATATGTAAATGATTTTCCTACACAGTGGAAAGGTTGTTTATATTTTGACTGAAATCAGAGAACCCAATTTTCTGTAATATCTATTAACTGAGACATAATGCTTCTTTCCTGTTTATAATCAATTTCTTCTGCACAGTACCTTTTCTAATTCAGTTTAAATTACCCTTTTTCTGTGATGAACTTGCATTTTCACATTTGCCAGCTGTGAATGAATTTCATGGTAAGTACAAAAGTAGTGGGTTCAGAAACAGCCCTTTGATTTCATTGTTGTTGTTGTTAACTATTTAGCTTGACATTCTTGGATTTGAACACACAGAAATCTCCAATTATTTCTCTATCCTAAAAAGGCCTGAATACTAGACACATACAGTACAGCCTTTTATTTGAAAATTCTTATCACTTATTCCCTGAAGTCATTATAATTTACTTCTATTTCTCTCTTAAAATCAGAGAATATTTCCCAGAGGTAAACAGTGAGGTAAATACTAGTATTGTAGCAAGATAAAAGAAAATAACAGCTGTATCCTCGTTTGGAATGTGTGTTCTGAATTTGTGCATTTTCCTACATGTACAGTCATGTGATTATTGGTAATTATACAAATACAATAATACAAAGTGCATTAAAATTGGGTACATCTTGTTTGCATCTTAAGAGAGGAATTTTCATCTTTCCACTGTACATTTATGGTAGATGTTTAAACAGCAAGGACATAAAATAAAAATATTAAGACCTTAGCCTCTTTTTCCATTTATTTAAAATTCACTAAATATATGTGAATGACTCTGTCACTATCAACGTAAGTGTACAATGAATGCATAAAAATTTAAAACTAGTTTTCGGAATTCCTGCTTTGGCTCACATGTGTTGGTTTCATACACTATTTGATATTGCTCAGGAAGACGAGTTCCTTTTGAATTCACTTTATATACAAACATGTCACATTATTAAAAATAATTGCTCTAGAAATAATATGCTTAAATCAGAAATGAAGCCAAAATAAACTGTAATGGTGTGAGGAAATTCACCCTTATATGTTATTTTAAAATGAAAAAGTTTTTATATACTGATTTTTTTATGTCAGTGGCTTCGTGTACAAATAAGTTTATATGCTTTATCATTAGTCAAATACAGTCTAATGTAAATTTATATAATAAAACATATACAGTATACTGCACATTGTCTTCTTGACTGTCATTTATTTAAGTGCCGCAAATTCTTTATCAATGTATCTAGATACTACAAAAGAAAGAAGAGAAGGTTGAAAAACCTACAAATGAGAATAATTGTGCAGCTATGCAGGGAGAACTGTCAGCAACCTGGCACATGTGCATTTAATGTGAAGCTTCTTGTCTCTAAAAATAAGAGTGAGGCTACACATGCCCCTGTGTCTGACAGAGAGAAGGGAGGGACACAAAAATAGGGCTCACCACATCACCTACATTCATCAGAGGAGTGAAGGATGTTACTTCTTTGGTTTCCTGGTTTTAATAGAAAAGTATTTGTATACACATCGCTGAGTATTAGTCATTCAATAGATGAAAGGAATATTTTAAACTTTAAAGGCTACCTTGGTATCATTTTAGGAAGTGGGGATGAGACCCTGGGGAAAGTGTTGAAATACTGGAAAATTAATTTTAACTATTAGAAGTGATTTAATATTTGTGAGTTTGTAGCTCTGTGCATTTTAAAGACTAATTATGGGGATTTATGTTTTTAACTCTAATGTTTTAGTTTACAAGTTTCTTTCTTAAATCTTCTACTTGTGTAAATACCACTTCATCTTCTCTAAAACAAGTGTGTTCTCCTTATATTTTTTTGTCCCTTTCCAAGGCTAATCTATTACTCATTTACATTTTCTATGCATCCTTTAAAGGCACTTAAGATGCTTTTTGATACAATTTCTAAAATATTAAATAGGCATAATGGCTAGGAATATGTAACATTTAAGAAATGTTACAGAAACTACAGAATCAGAGAGGTTTAAGAAGAAAATTTCATATCTCTTTTTCACGTTATTAGGCAAATCAAAACTACAGGAGACAATTTACCATAAAATAAAAATATCTGAGGCTGTCATCTTTAAGAAGTCGCTACTATAAACACCAGAAACAACTCAATTTACTTTGTATTTCCAGGTAGAAAGGGTGGAAAAAGTTTGGAGCCTTATGTGAGATCAAACTTTGTACCTATCAGAAATAAAAGGAAATCATAAATGACAGAGAACTACAATAACAAAAAGTTCATCTTAAACATGTGATCAAGTTACTCTGTAAGATCTTTGAAATGGGTGATTTGGCAATTAAAATTTTAAAGATCTTCCTCTTATTATCCACCTCTTGAATAAAAAGTGTCCAAAACTGCCTAATAGAAAACAGATTTCTCTACGCAGTCTTTCTTGCTGTTCGGGTTGGATGAATTCAACTAGAGATATTGGGTATTTTTTTTTTTTAATTCTAGTTTCTCTTTGAAAGATAGGTATTGAATAATACCTGAAAATGGTAAATACTTGCGAAAGAGAAAGGTCTTGCGTGTTATGAATTTAACACGTAATGACATTCTTTAATATTAAGTATAATTTATGCAGCGAAATGGAAACTATCAGAGTATAGGCAATCCAAGGAAACCCTTAGAAAATGATAAATGCATAGGAAAAACGATACGCAACCCTCAGAAGATTCTCTCCTCATGTTCCACTTCCCTCAACAAACTACGGTGAAAAGATAGGTGGAGGTGAAGGGGAGCTTGAAACAAAAGACTTCCTTTTCCCACTCCCCTTTCCTCTGTTTCTTTAGCCAGAGCTTGTTGCAAACTCTTGAAAACATTGTTTAAACATAATACATTTAGTTACTTTTTTCTGACAGGAATTGTGGTGGATAGTACTCAAAGTTGACTGTTCTTGAAGTAACAAAAAGAGAGAAACTTTTCAACTAGGCAAAAAGCAAAGTTACCCTGCCCGCGGAGGTTCTAACAACAAAAAATGCAAAAGGAACTTTACTTAAAGGCACAGCTCATTTCACTGTCCGGGCTCCGCGCTTGGTAGCTGAGACAAGGCTTTGCTTCGCCTCTGGTTTCTAAAAGACCGCGAGGAGTACAGCTATAGACAAGGGTGTAAGTTGGGAGCGTTATTCTCGGATTTATCCTGCTCCACGAAAGCTGCGGTTGCTAAAAGCAGAGCGTCCAAAGCAGCACACACCTCGGCTGCCATCCTCGTTCTCCTCCGAGCATCCAGCGCGAGCTCAGAACCTGGAGGGAATCCTGGACCAGCAACCTGACTCCGCTCGGCAACGATTGGCTCCCACCTCGGACCCCGCCCCCGAGGCCGGGGCGGCCATTTCGCCAGGGCCCGCCCCTTGGCCCTGGGAATCGCCTCCTGGCAGGCCGGCTGTGCCTGCCACTCAGCCCGAGTGGCGGAGGCTCTGGGCTCGGAGCCCCGCCCCCTCCCCCTAATTGATATTATTGGAGTGTGGAGCAAGCGGCCGGTCTGCAGTCGGAGACTTGCAGGCAGCAAACACGGTGCGAGCGAACAGGAAGGGGGGGGGCGAATAAAAAAAGCTAAACGTGGAGCAGCCGGTCGAGGGCCGAGAAGGGGAATCGATGCAAGGAGCGCAATAAAAAAAAGCTACTTCGGAACAAACAGCATTTAAAAATCCACGGCTCAAGATAATTGAAACCTAAAATAAAACCTGCTTATGCACCATGGTTTTTCAAACTCGGTACCCTTCATGGATTATTTTATGCTACATCTGGCTGCTCCGCTTTGCACACACGGGGGAGGCGCAGGCTGCGAAGGAAGGTAAGGTGATGGGAAAGCAAAGTTTGTTCTGACTTATTTATTTAGCTGCCTACCTGCACGAACCAGCTCGTCCGCGGCGCTGCCGGCCGCGCCTCCGGCGCCGGGCGACCCTCCCCCGCCGGCTCCCCGCCCCCTCATCGCTCGGGCTGCTCCAGGCGGAACTACGAGCGCGAGCCAGGGCCGCTCCGAGCCGCCTGCAGCCCGGTGCCCGGGGCCGTCCATCCGACGGGTGCGGGATTTCTGGCGCGGGCAGTCCGGAGGGCGTGAGCAGCAACGCAGGTGGGGTAGGGCTGGAGGAACCGCCGGCAAGCTTATTTCGTAGGACCCCAGGCGGGTCACATCTCTCCCTCTAGCTCTTCCTTCCCTCCGCGTTCGCCTTCGGTGGGAGCTGCGGCCAGAGTTGGGTTGGAGACCCGGGAGTGCAGCCCGTAGCGTCCCTGCCAGCCCGCCGGCGAGTGGCGGGAGCCCGGAGCCTTCCCAGAGGGACAGAGACTTTGGAGAGCTCGGGTTACTAATGAAGTGCTCACTGCGTCGGAGGCAGCGGCGCGGTCCTGCGGTTGGCGCTCGGCCGCCGGCGCGGAACAATAACGCCGGGGAGGTGAAGCGCGGCGTGCGGCGCGCGACCCGCGGGCCGGGGATGTCTCCATTCAGCGCGCGCTGCGCGTCCGGCCCAACGGTCGTGGGGGCAGCGGCAGCCCAGCGGGCTTGCTCGGGCCGCGGAGGCAGGGGGCGGGCTGGAGCCGTGCAGTTTGTAAGGGGAAGCCGCCTGGGCGACTCGAAGTCCCCAATTATTTGCCCCAGAGTCCAGCAATTGAGGAATCCGAATGGCCAAACCTTGCCAAAGACCTAGACCCTGAGGGTTGGTTCCGGTAGGAGAAGGCAGGTTTTATTTGGCCAGTTATTATAGATACGCCTGTATGTGGTTATGTTTTCCTTCTCCTTTGAACCTTTGACGGAAGGTAAAATACCTTTCGGTGCCTGTAGTTGGAGCTGGGGAAAAATAAACCCTGTCAATGGAAGTGTCTTGCTTTTGAGCAATGTCACAATCCTACCCTCAGCCCCCCTCATCCCCTCGCCCCCGGTCTTCCAGGCTATGTATCTAAGTTTCATTTTTTGATCTGTTAAAAGCAGAATCGAAATAATGACTTATTTCTGAGTGTAGAGGGGGAAAAATCTGTTATCAAATTTAGGTCATGGTGGTTATTGGGCGGGGGTTGTTGGGATGGGGGATTACATATAGGTCCTTGCTTTATCTATTCCTGAAAACTAAGTGGAGCTTTTCTTTATTCTCACCGTTCAACCCTCTTAGTTCACTCAAGCCCCCCTCCAGCCCGGCGCCACATTCTAGTCCTTCATTCAGCCTGACCTTCTGACCCCACTTTCCACATCTGCAACCTGTTTAGATGCTGAACCCATTCAGAGAACCCCAGGCCTCCGAGCTGATGGTTACGTGTTTGCAGATGGACGGACATCTGCTAGAAACGCACACTCATCCCCTCCAAAACCGCATTTCTACCCCCTGACGTTAGCGATCAGAAACATTCAGCCCTGGCACCCTGTGATTCCTCTGGAATAGCGGACCAGAGGAAAAGTTTGCACCGCCGCGGCGAAGCCCCGAGCGCTAACACACGCAGACTCTGGCTGGAGTTTGGGCTATAAATAACTGCATCACTAGGGGGAGAGGTTCCTGCAGCTAGAATGTCTCGCTGGCTTTGCTCTTCTGGGTGCAAGCTACGTGAAGAGGATTCTGATTTTAGGAGCCTGAATTCTTTAGATGCAGAAGTGAGATGTATAAAAGGCGCGGGGGCGATGTGAGGGAGGGTGTTGGTCGGTGGCTGGCGGGAGGCGAATGCGCCTGGGTTCTAGGCGGCGACGCTTCTAGGGCTCAGCGGCGACCGAGAGTTGGCCTTCTAGGAGCTCACAAGCCCCGAAGCATCCCGCGGCACCCAAGGGCTAGCGCTGGGAACAGCTTGGAGCAGGTGCCGGACCTCCTGGGGTATTTGCGGGCGGCTGGAGGAAGATAAGAAACCCCCTCCCCTCACTTTCCTTGTGCACGTTCTCTCGGGTAGGTCAGTTATCATGGCTACAGGGAGCGCTTGTGAGAGTCTGAGGCTTGGAGGCAAAGTACAGCTGCTACTTTTTCTCAGTAAATGCCGCCGCCGCCGCCTCCCCTCAGAGCAGACGCTTCCCGAAAGCCACTCTCCTTTTCCCAGCTCTTTCTCGATCGCGGGCGCCACTGGCTCCCTGGAGTGCCCAGGTCTGGCCGAGGCGTAATGGATGCTTGGCGCAGCGGGCGCGCCCGTCTGGCAGCCCCCGCCCCGCCTCGCCGACTGCCCCGCCCAAGCCCGGGGACGCCAGCCTTTGCCCGCGCGGTCCTGGCCGGGGTCGGCCGGGGAGCGCCCTGCATCTGTCCCATATCCCATCACCTTCCCGGCCCTCACAGCGGGGCGCGGAGCCCCAGAGTCCCCTGCCTGCGCCCCAGCTCTCGGGTGATCCCAGAGACTGCGCCTCTGCGGGCGCAAAGGGAGCTTGGCACTCTGCTCCGAGCGGGAAGGGAAACGCGCTCACTTGAGGGTTTAACCAGAGAGCGAACAGACCAGAAGAGAGACGCACTGATCACTTGAGAGCGGCTTCTAATTAAACGTTGTAGGGCTGGGTTCTGTTTTGTTTTAATTTGTTCATTTGTTTCTCTCTTAACTTGTTGCCCCTCACTGCTCTGCTTAGGTCCCTCTTCCACCCCCAGACTGAGCTGAAGGGTAGAAGAATGGCAATAAACAGTAATCTTGCAATGTTTATTCCACTCTCGGAAATGACCCAAGGTCACCTGGATTTAAAACCCTGTTGTCTGTATTCAGCACACAAGAAAAAAATAACAAAAATAAAGAAAAAAAGCATCTCAAAAAAATTAAAGAGTACCTGGCACCCACATTGTTTCCTTGTGCTTCATCTCAAAGGTTGGGGATAAAAATAAACTTTAAAAATTACTACTTTTTATGTAAATTCGCTAGTCCAACGATTTATCGATGTTACAAGTTAAAATACAAATTGACATTTTAAAAGTGTTGTGTGTACGTTTCTCATTTGAAAGGGAATCTAATATTTGTGATCAAGTTTTTCTTTTCCTGTCAAAGTCTTCCTGGGGAGTCTTAAGTGTAAAATGCTAAACAAAGAAATGAGGAAACAAAAACCCTAGTGATTCTATATCTATTTTCATTTACAGTTAATAACCTTGACTAGTGTAAAGGAGTTAAACACAAAATCAACTGGTCCTTTGAACACATAATCAACTGTTCCTTTGTTTTCTTATCGTTACGGATTTTTAAATTGTCTTTCAAATAGATATTTTATCCCTAGTGATTAAATTGCATAATTATTAAAAGTTCATATAAGCATGTATTTTAAGTCAAAATGTTAACATTTTGCTGAGGCTGATTCTAAGCCTATTGACATACTTAAAATATATTCACAATTATTTCTGGACAAATTTATGCATTTGTCAAAATGACATAGAATCAGATAAATATTTTTAAAGTGCAAAAACTCATGTAACTCTGAAACCAGTTTGATCAAAAGAATGAGTGCTTTAGCAAAGTAATTGTTCTAAAAGAAAATAAAATGTATCAAATTCGAAATATGTGCATTAGCATATGACATTCTAATGCATTCTCATATTGATAGTATCAGGAACATTTATAATACTTGATATAAATGTTAATCATATTATGCTTTTTGATAGCATAAAAGTGAAATACAAGCATTTAGAAGTCAACTCAGAGTTTATGCCATTTTGAGAATTAGCTTACACTTTGAGAATTTAGAAATAAAAAATGCTGAAAAAGTTGATGTTTGACTAACTCAAAAATATATCTTGTAAATAATAGGCAATTAACTTTTCTGATTATAACTTTGCTTAACATAGTTTTTAACATTTTTTGTATTCATTTTAGCTTAAGAAAAGACACCATATGTGAAAAGATTTTTTTAAAAGATAAACTCTAGTTCTCAAAACACAATAGAAACTACTGTTGGCAGAATATTTGGAATTAATGACTGGATCGAGAGTAATGTAGGAATGACATCTTATTATGTTCATGTTATTATATTTGACAAAGTTTGAAGGACTCAATTGTTTACAAAACTATAATATATCATTACAGTAGAATTACTGTATCACATATAAAATTTCTACCCTCACTTTTATTCTAATATTGCATTTTAAGATTTATTTTAATATTGTAATTAAAGTGTACCAAATATAACTTTGGTGACTTAATATCTTTTTCCTCTAAGGAAGTGGAATATACTTGTATCAGGAGGCAGGTCATTTTGCCATTCATTTACTATTTATAGTAAGTCATAAAATGATGGTTATATAAAAGACTCACCTTAAAAATGTTTACATATATGTTTAAGTGTTTCATGTAACATCTGGAAATACAACTTTCTTTTTCAGTACTACTGCTGGATTCTAAAGCACAACAAACAGAGTTGGAGTGGATTTCCTCTCCACCTAATGGGGTAAGTTCTTTTCGTCATGAAATATCACTATTTATTTTGTAAAATAAGAAACAAAACTTTTCCTTTCCCTCCTGGATAATTTTCACACTCTTCATGTATAAACTCTTTTAATTCCAAGTATTTTATCCAATATTATGTTGTGTTTATAATGAGACATTGAGTTCTCTGAGTAGAAAAGGTGTACTGAAAACTTGGGGAAATGGGAAAAACAAATTCTTATAACCATAGTCTTTTGAGTTCTTATTGTGTGGAATCATACCTGAGGGTCCAGGCTATAAATGCTATCTAATTAGCGGGAACATTCCTTTCACAAGCTCACTTAAACCTACTTAGTTGCTTTATATTTCTGTAGTATAATCACCAGGTAGGTCATATGTAATTCTTTAAAATGGTGTGTAATCTGTTTTCCTCTTTTAAAAACGGTTTTAACATCATTCAAAATGTACTTTAAAGTGTAACTAAAAATGTGCTATGCTTGACATTTTTGTATACAATTTGCTATAAAACATAGATTCTCCAAATTTATATTATGTGCTATCTGCTGTTATTAATCAGAAGTGATGGCAAAGCTTGCACACATTACAATAAAAATCTGGAATAGATATGAGTGAAAATTGTCCAATAATAATCTACCAAAAATATTAGTAAGTCTTCAAAAATACTGACCATTATTTTTCATATGTAAATTTAGTTTAGTATCCATATCTTCAGATCTTATTTTTATTGTGAGAGAGGGCATATTCTTTATTCCTTATTAAGGAAGAGGGCTCTGAGAAAGGAAAATATATTGTTATTTAAGTTTATCTTTGGCCCATTAAAAAATCTGAAGTCAAAAGTGTGGAATGTAAGTTATGATATAAAAACTGTAGCAGATTTTGCAAAGAGGAGAATGATAGTTTGAAATAGATTGTTGAGATCATAAAATCAGCATAGTGAAGAACTGAAAGTCAGTTTAATAATGTAAAATGTGAACAAAACAAATCTGTTTAAAATATTCAGAGTTTTCATTAAATTAAATTTTAAGAGATTTCTTTCATTCATATTGTGGTTATCTGTATTGGTTACAATAAATTATAAAGCAATGACAACCATTTGACAGATTAAATATAAAAATTCCATGAGTTGGAGGTATGAATATAATACCTTTCTTGAGAGAAGTGGTTTCTGTGAGTAAAATAATATACATTATAGACAGCCATTCATGATAAAAAATGAAACACCTTTCTTGCCAATGACAGATGTAGCCCATTTTCTACCATCCATCAATTAAAACAAATAGAGACAGAGGATGGTTTTATCTCTGAGGAGAAGTAAACTGATGTATGATTGTAGTATTTCATCCATGTAATACACAAAATGACAAATTATGACTGTCAGTGTTATCTTGGACTCAAATAGGCATTCTATCAGTCCAAAGTATCTTGAGTTAACAGTTAACCCTACATATCTGTGGGCATCAACATAATATTGGAAAATAATGATCGACAATATTTTCTATATCTGTGCAATAGATTAGTTCACATGTGACTAAATACCTAAGCATAAAGAAAATGTTCCCGGGACATAAGTTTTGAGAAAATATTTCTGTAAGCATATTAGAAAAATGCAGTGTCTGTATGAAGACATTTTTCCCAATGATGTCATTTGTGGAAATGTTCATAGTGTCTTAGAAAGCGAGATAATATAACAACAGTTGTGTTAAATGAATTTATGTAGTCTCAATATTTGCAAGCTACATCACAGTTTTCCTGAAGCGCTCCCCACTGGAATAAAATTTTTAGTAAAAATAGACAATAATTGGGTTTCAAGGGTAGTAAAATTGATTTTTCTTATACAGAATAAAATAATATAATTGTCCTTGAAGTTAAAGGAATTCTTGGGACATATTCTTCCAAAATAATTAGCTTTGGTTTCTTCAAACTCTAGTTTTTTAAAAGAGCACATCTTTCAAGCTTTTCATTTTTTGATAGATAACATTACTAGTTTCTACTAGTTTTGGGAATTTCAATCTAATTAAGAGACTAAAATCTACCCAACCAAATGGATGAATTTAGTTATATTTGGCTGAGTGCCATTCAGATTTTAGGCAGCTAACTGAAATAAAAGGAAATAGGCACTCTGTTAACTAGTCACAAATGCAAGTTGAACTGAGTAAAAGCTGAACATTAAAATGGGTTATTTGCTATATTTGAGTACCCTTAATGATATTAGGTTGCGTATAACAAAATCATAGCAAATATATAATATCACCAAAAATTTTTCTGAATTATATTGTTAATTTGTCAGTCTTGTTAATTTTCTAAGGACTGTTTTTAAAAGTATGTATTAACATTGTACAGAACATTTAAATAAATCAGTACTGTAATAAGGCTTTAAAAATAAACTTATTTGCCACATGATTTTTACTTTATTTTCTCTTCTTTTTTTATTGAAACAATAGTTTAAATACTGGATGCTATGCGACTTTCGACTTGAACACAAATGTTTTATATTTGGCATTTTTATTGGGGAAATTAATATTAACATGACAATTTCATTATTAAGACCTTATAAATATAAAGTGGGAAAGTTTTTAGTAATTGTAAGCAAAAAACATAAACTACTATTAATTTAGGC
The DNA here is from genome assembly GCF_009761245.1 of Sapajus apella. Classification (NCBI taxonomy): domain Eukaryota; kingdom Metazoa; phylum Chordata; class Mammalia; order Primates; family Cebidae; genus Sapajus; species Sapajus apella. The sequence goes on from NW_022436946.1 coordinate 55,617,252, forward strand.
TTTTAAGGTCATGAGGTGAAGTGATTTTATTGATTAATGAGTAGTAGAGAATATTATATATGGTTTAATAGTTTGAAATTGTTCTAAATTCTGACAAATGAACTATTTTTTTCCTTTTGTGGGAAAATATTTAATATGTGCTTGTTTTGTAGTATACATTATATCAGCATATAAAGGAACATTTTAAAACATCTTTTTCCTGCAGACAGCTTATTACTAAATATAATCCAGCATACTGATTTACCATGTACATTTGATTGTCTATTGAAAGCAATTTATTTATAAAAATGAATCATACTCTCATATTTATTTATAGTTATGTGGCATTGTATACAATATTATATATAATACCAGAATAAATAAATAGCTCTGTAAAATGTTATTTCCTTATATGTCATTTTGAAAAGATTGTAAAATACTCCAGATTATAAATATCAACATGTTGTTGAATGCTTTTACATTTCAGAGTACTCTTGGCATTTTCTTCTTCATGTTTCTAAGTACTCTGTAATTGTAAGTATAATATGGACACTTAAAATGTCAAATGAGTTATCAAAAATTCTGCCAGGCATCCATATGTATATACTTTCACTGGTAATTTAAATAATTGTGAGCTTTAGTCTATAAAAAGTATAATCTCAATGGAGAACATAAACATAAGCAAACATGTAAAAAAGAAACGCTAATACACTGGCAAACAGATGTTAAACAAAATGAAATATTTATTGTATGTATACACAAAGAAAGAAGCATAGTGTGTTCCACCACCAGGATGAAGCAGAACCTGGAATCTTACATTCTCTGGTTTATAATGTTTGCCAAGATAGGAATCAACCTAACTTTTCCGAAGATTCGTGTTTGTGAAGTACTTGCACGTTCAAAAGCAAAATGTTATTTTTTGCTGAATGACTGATGACCTTTTTTTTTAAAATTTTACAGTGGGAAGAAATTAGTGGTTTGGATGAGAACTATACCCCCATACGAACATACCAGGTGTGCCAAGTCATGGAGCCCAACCAAAACAACTGGCTGCGGACTAACTGGATTTCAAAAGGCAATGCACAAAGGATTTTTGTAGAATTGAAATTCACCCTGAGGGATTGTAACAGTCTTCCTGGAGTACTGGGAACTTGCAAGGAAACATTTAATTTGTACTATTATGAAACAGACTATGACACTGGCAGGAATATAAGAGAAAACCTCTATGTAAAAATAGACACCATTGCGGCAGATGAAAGTTTTACCCAAGGTGACCTTGGTGAAAGAAAGATGAAGCTTAACACTGAGGTGAGAGAGATTGGACCTTTGTCCAAAAAGGGATTCTATCTTGCCTTTCAGGATGTAGGGGCTTGCATAGCTTTGGTTTCTGTCAAAGTGTACTACAAGAAGTGCTGGTCCATTATTGAGAACTTAGCTATCTTTCCAGATACAGTGACTGGTTCAGAATTTTCCTCTTTAGTCGAGGTTCGAGGGACATGTGTCAGCAGTGCAGAGGAAGAGGCGGAAAACTCCCCAAGGATGCACTGCAGTGCAGAAGGAGAATGGTTAGTGCCCATTGGAAAATGTATCTGCAAAGCGGGCTACCAGCAAAAAGGGGACACTTGTGAACGTAAGTAATATGTCCTATTAAAACTCTACTTTGCCTTTTTAAATTTCAATATCAGACATTTAAACATTAATAGTTATTTGAATATGTGAATCTACTCTGTACCCGAAGTGCAATTCAGTAGATATTAAACAAAGTCACATTTGAACTTAATGATTGCCCCGCAGTAGCATCTGCACTAAGTGTATGTAATCAATATGGGCGATAATGATATTTGTTACTAAAATTTAATGTGTCCTGTGTTTAACCTGGAAGTCAATAGTTGCACCTTGGGCTATGGGGTTTAGAGAAGAGACTGGGTAGTTGGATATATAGCCTGACAAGACTGAGATGACATTTAACAGGATTTAATGACATGCCATTCCTCCTGTTTTTAAACCCATATTGTCTGGGCCCTTGAGTAGCAGTAAATAGGAGGCTAAGAGTGGTGTGAATAAGAGCTCTAATGATAGGCAGAGCATAAACAAGTACAATTACAAACTTTTAGAATTATCTTTTATAAATACTATAACTTTGATACAAAATTGTCAAATTTCACTCACTAAATCTCTGTGTTTACTTCTGCAAAAGTCCTCTGCATATTTTTGTAGAAGTGGGCCAAAGATCTAGTTATTATAGTATGTCAACTGCTTGTCTTCTATTTGTTTTGAAACAATTGCGTATGAATTAGTAAACCTTTTTCTTTGTTTTATAAAAACGTTTTTTCTCTCTTTCCTAGCATTATGTGGCCAGATATTTAAAACTATGTCATATGGGTCTTCAAGATTAATAGATATTCTGTTTCTAGGTATCATGAAAATAAATTATGAAGTTACGTTATTAGTGCCCCTTTTTAACTTATGATGTATAAAACATAATACATTCAAATATATATACATATATATATATATATGTGCAAATGCAAAGCCAGAAGCACAATTTTTATATGTACAATTCTTAGTTGAGTTCAAGGGGACCACTGGCAATAATAACTACTATAACTAAATTTTCCTGATAGCTTACCATGTGCAGACAATCCTCCATTTCCTTTACATACACAATCTTATTTAATGAGGTAGGTATCATTATCATTTCTATTTTAAACAATAAAAAACTGAAGCTATCAAGAGTAAATAGCTTACTTGCAGTTACTTTAGTAATATTTGTCTTAGCTTAAATTCTAACTTCGGACATTCTGATTTAGAGCCTAGGCTTTTAGCAACAATATTGCCCTAGTTTTAATCACAAAGCAAGGAGAATCCTAGCAAATATTGCACTTCATGGTGGAACTTAAATGTCTGTCTCATAGTGTTTTGGTGCCTCATATACGTATATAAATTGGATTACTTCTCCATAGAATTCTTATTCCAGTAGAATATTTTTAAAATTAAATACTTAAAAAAAAAATTAGACCTGTGCTACCAAGTACTATAACCAGCAGCCACATGTGGCTCTTTAGGTTTTGAAAAGTGGCTATTCTAAATTGAGATTTGCTGTAATTATAATTTACACACTGGATTGCAAAACCATAGTGCAAAAACAAAAACAAAGTGACATACATCTTTAACAAATTTTAAATGTTGATTGCATGTTGAAATAATCATATTTTAGATATACTGGGCTAGATACAGGATAATATTAAAATTATTTTCAACTTTCATTTACTCTTAGTGTGGGTAGAAATTTTTAAATTGCATTTATGGCTCACATTATATTTATATTGGATATACTTTTCAGATGGAGTAACTCAGCAAATATATATTTCGTGCTATTTGAAAAGTTAAATACTTAATGTGGATGACTGCTAAGCATGTAAAGTACCTACGGCTCTGCACTCAATTATCATCTTCACAAGAGGTGACATTATGAAGTGAACTCTGAGTAAAACAAATGGAGGTGATATAGGTTCAGGTCCAGTAGGCCAGTTTAGCAGCCTCCTTATATGCCCCTGAGTGAGTCAAGCCTGTCTCCCATTGTCCTTCTTCCCTGTCCCTCACTGGCAGTATTTCTAATTGAGTGGAAAATCCTGCAGTTTCCCTATATGTGGAAATCAAAAACTGATGAAGATTTATCCCTGCCTGTAGGCAAAATGCAATTCCGCTTGGTAAGTATAGAAATATTCTCAGTGAACTAATCAAGTCAATGAAAGGGAGCATTCCTATTGACTAGAAGTTAATCGTTACTTGAAAGTGATGGTGGATTCAGTAGTAACTGTTAGAAAAATTTTTAGGAACATTATTGCACCTTAGCTGTGAAAGCAGCAGTTTCAGTATTATGAAGATCTTGATTGATATGAAAAAGGAACTTAAAACTTTTGCACAATTAAAATGGGAAAAATAAAGTAGAAATACATATAAAAGTACACAATTAAATTTATCTGACAAAAGATAGGAAATAAAGACCCTGTGCTTAAAGGTTATAAAGAAGATGCCAAGTTTTTGTCCTTGTTGTTATTTCACTTTGCGTAATTTAACTCAAATGATTTCCGCATATATTTGTTAAGAAAAAATGAACAGGAGTTGCTCGAGTTCTATACTTCTAAATATAGAATTTTGTAAGAAAAGCAGTCTTAAACCACAGTAAATAGATATATTTATCATTAAAAATTGAGAGTTTTTTAACCTCTATTTATTTCAAATGTGAAAAATCATCTCATTAAATATGGTACTATAAAGTTAATTACATTCATCAATTTCAGTTGCAAAAATTGAAACATTTGACTACCAAAATTATTGTGACCTACAAACTATACCAAGGTATTTAAAAATAAAGTAAAATTGCTCCGCTATCATCTTCATTAATTCTGCCTTTGAATACTTGAAATTAGGTATTAATATTATAGGAAGCATTAATTTAAAAAACAAAGGAGGCAATATGCTTCTTATGATTTAACTGAAAGAATATGTGTATGTTGTTATAAGTCAAGTACATTGCTTATGACATAACTTTCTTAATTTTTAGCCTTGGTGATGTTGACAAAATAATTAAATACCTTCTCCTTAACTGTGGAACTACATTCATTTGCAAAAGCATTTCCCTCCTTGGCGTAACTCCAATGCATTGCTGCAAGAGTACTTGCCTCTGGAATCACTCCAGGCTTGCCTTTATAGTATTCTTCCTGTTTCCTTTCAATGATCCTGTTAAGAGTTTGAAAACAAATTCCAGTCCCATATTGAGGAAAATTAATGTGTTTGGGAGAGGATGCTAGTGAGTCCCTAGCCAAACTAGAGTGGTTAGCCACTTAAAGGCAAGTTTATCTGGGCACATTTTGAAGTGGCAGCCCATTGTGATATTTGCTAGAAGACAATATGAAATATGAGTAACTTTAAACAACTGATTATAGGTTTGGTCAATTGATGTAAGAGCTTTTCTTTATGACTGAAAAAATAGTTCAATGTTGAAAATCAAATGTTCCTCATGTCTACTAATATATGGAGAATGTCTGTCCAATTCTTAAATGTAGTATATTTACGAGGGTATCTCTTTATAGTGATTTAAGAATATATAATTTCATTTAGCATACTTTTATTGTCAAAGATTTTTTAAAAATTTTAAAAGTTATGTAACAACTTTGATGCAAACTATCCAATATATTTTCTTGGATAAAAAGTATAGTTATTTTTAAAATTGAGAGATCATGTTATATTTTACATATTATAAATATTTTGGGACGACTCATAAATCTACTGAATTATATTTCAATTTTTGTGACTTATGTACAATTTTATTCCATTTAGAAAAAGTATGCAACTGGATATTATAACTATGATTTGTATAGGGAGTTTGCAATTTATACCGAACAGCCACATTCACTTTCTCATTTAAACCTCTCCACATCACGAAGAGGTAGAAAGTATTATTTTTCTTTCAACATATGAAGAAACTGAAGCTCAGAGATATTAATAAGTAATGAAATTGGATGAGAATTCAAAAATCCTGTTTACCAATTCGAGTCATTTTTCCCCACTCTACTACCTCCCTAAGATGTGTTCTGGACTTTACCCAGTAGATTTTAGATACTAAAGAACTAATCAAACTTTATTCTACGTAGGGTGACCATATGCCCAGTATGCCTGGCATAATTGTTTTTTTAATTAACACTGCTTCTTTTTGCTTTGAAAAGTGTTTTTTTTCTGATTTGGATGATAATCCTACTTGTAAAAAACTCTTCTCATTTGGATGTAAAAAATTCAAAGACTAAGATTTACATGCACATATATCAGAATATAGAAATGTGACTTACTTACATTACTTATATTGCTTAATTTAAATTTTCTGAAAGCAAATATGTAAAATTTTTCTTTCCGATGATTTTATGTAAAGCAGAATTCAAGTAATCATACATTTATAATATTTATAAGAAATTTTCCTAACAGCGGCTTTTTACTGTTTTCTTTCAGTGTTAAGAGGTCTATCATTATTTTAATAATATATAATTGATGAACATAAAGCATATATAATTTAATAAATGAAACAATTTATTTAGTTTTATAGCATTAGCAATATTTAAACTCTATTTCTTGATCAGAGTTTTTGAAAACTGCTTTATTTTCGTAGACAAACAGCATGTGATTAGTACCATTAAATCTTCATAATAAATGAGTCTTTAAAATATATAATATTTATACTCATATATAAATACAGAAATGTAGGAAACACCAGTGGGTTAATAGCTCAGGTGCTGGAGTCACAGAGTTTCAAAATGCTGGTTTTACAACTTACTAGGTGTATAAAGTAGGACAATTTATCCACACCTTCATTTCCTTAAGTATAAAATGGGGCTAATAAAAATAGTACCTCTCTCATAGGGTTCTTGTCAGAATTGAATGAAATAATATATGTAAAAACCCTAAGAGTAGTATGTGGGACATAGCAAATAATCAATGAATGCTTGTTATTAATAATACAACAAGGAATTTGCTAAGTAAAGAAATCTCATGGTAATGAACAAATAAACATATATCTCACAGGCCACAAATAGTTAAATATCTTTTAAGCATGTAATTTCACACCTCTTAATTTATCTAAGAAGCATTTTCAATAAAAGAAAATAACTTTTACATAACAATTTTTTTCACCAACAATGTATATAATTTAAATTATTGAAAATACCCTAAATGTTCAAAGTTAAGGTATATCACCTTGATGGAATTCAGTCTATAAAATGTCAATGATGCTATAAATGAATTTCAAATTTGTATTAATAATTTTGAATGAAAAAACAAAAATTTGTGTACAATGACATTTAGAATTATGCAAAATATACATAGGGAAAAGAACAGATGGTAGTCTAACAATGTATCCCTTTGGTGGGATTGTGGATGATCTTTTGTTCTGTCCATAATTTAAAACATCTTGAACATTAACTTTTATTTTTGTACACTGTAATTTTAAGTTCTAAGTAACCAGGTAGTTCATACAAAGACAAATTGAATTGTATCTCCAAAATGTGGGTTTTTAAATTAAGTTTGTTTCTGTATAAAAACAGGGCTCAGGTAATATAGCAGTAGTAAGTGGCAAGTGTGGTTTAAATTATATAAAAGGTTGAATATATTAATAGAAGGCATTCAGTAAATATAGCTCATAGATTTTGTTCATTTTTAGTTGTTAATAAATACCAAGTCCTATTTTATGTACTTGCTTGTATTAGCAAAATTTAACCTTAAAAGGTGTTACTAATTTAATCCAATAGAGTGAACTATTATTAGCCAGATTAAAAGAGAAAAAATACTCTTATTGTAAAACATATGTGCCTCTCTCTTTCTCCCTCTGTCTGTCTGTATACAAACATATATGTGATTATATATATACATAAATGATTTTATATATAGACATATATGTGTTTGTATATATATAAATTCATAGATAGAGACATTCTTAATGTAGGGAAACTGAAGCATAGTGATGGTAGGTTAAGTATTTATGATCACACAGTGGTAAACTGCTGTTTAATCAAGCTAGTCTCACTTCAGAATTTTTATTCTTAACCAATACCCTGGATCACATCTTTATAGAGGAACATTTTATCTATTGCAAAGTCTTTTATGAACATAAACTTTTTTCCAGAACGTCTTAAAAGATGACGCAAACCTGAAAATTTTCTTTCATTTATTATAATTTCAAATTATATGTTTCTACCTTTCCTAACATCCTAAATATTTTACTTGCTTTGTCATTCTCTTTTCAATTCCAGTTCTTTCTTGAAATGGCCATCAGAATGCATTTTGCAAAACAGAACAAAGTATCATTATTCAGAAAGCTCCAGACTTTTAATTACCTATAAAAATTATTTTTTTTAAGCTGGCATTTAAATTTCCTCATCTTCACCTTATCTTCTCTTCTAACTTTCAGTCACATTTTTATCACAGTTGAAGCCCCTGCTTCCTCTGCCTGGTACTGTTTTCTCACTCTACGTTAAGCATACGCATAGATATTTCTATGATTTTTCATTATTTAACATTTGGCCTCAAATACACAGAAAAAAAATTAACAATTATGTCTCTCACAATTTTCAATTATACCTTAATTATATGCATTTGTGATGAAGCTTCCATAGCTTTTTTTTTCAAATTCTGATGTTGGTTACTGGCAGTACCATTCTCCTTATTCTTAACCTATCTTGCTATTTATTATCTGCATAGCTATCATATCTTTTCTTATGGTTTCCCTGTTGTAGAAATTCTGCCTTTCCTTACAGTAACAATTTAAATACCACATATATCCTGTTAGGTGATCCCTTCCCTCCCTCCCTTCCTTCCTTCTCTCTTTTTCTTTTCTTTTCTTTTCTCTTCTCTTATTTTCCTTTCTTTCTTTCTTTTTTTCTCTCTCTCTTCTTTCTTTTCTGAGATGGGTGTTGCCATGTTGCCAGGCAACAGTGAATTGGCTATTCACAGGTGCAACCATAGTATATCACAGTCTACTATGGTTGCACTACCACTGCAGCTTGGAGCTCCTGGGCTCCAGCGATCCTCTCTGCCTCAACCTCCCAAGTAGTTGGGACTACAGGCACCTGCCACTATGCCTGGCTTCTCCTTTTGAATACTTATACTGTGCCCTTTCCCTAGGGGAATCATTGCATGCTATCTAATTTTATTCATTGTCATTTCCTTTTACAGATTCTAATGTTTTTAAACAACTAAACCTTGCGAATTTTTTTTACCTACCCACCATGGTACCTAGCAATTTCTTGCACCACCTTAGCCTTCCAATAAATATTTACGAAATTTCTTAAAGGTTTACTCATAAACTACCACTACCAAAGCAAATATTTTCTTTCTCTAAATTCATTTAATTCAATGAATTTAAATTAGTTTCAATGAAATTAATTTAATTTCTTGTACATGGCTAGTCTGTATAAGTAGTCTTAAACTTTGTGAAGCTGGGAATCCTTAACTATATTCCATTTTCCTAGTAGCAAATAAAAGGATAAAATACTAATAATTAGCAAACATGAACAGGACTCTCTTCTGGATTTGAGAAATTTATGTGTGTGAAGATAATATAACTGTTACACTTATTTATTGTCATATTCTCATTCTCTCTTACTGTCTTTATGTGTCTTTTCAGTTTCTCCCTTTCCTTCCTCTGAGGAAACAAAAGGCATTTCACCCTTGTTATCATTATTTATGTCTTAAGAAACAGAGATCTAAGAGCCTGATAACATTTTCTATATTTAGAAGGTCTTAAAGTGTGTTTATATTTATATTATATGGGAAAGCAACTTTGTTATAAAATTAAATTGTTTTGCTTCCAAATTATATATTGTAAATACTCGTTTGAATTGCAAAACAAAAAATAACAGAAGTAAAAAAAAAAAAACACGATAATCATCCATAAGCTAATATTACCCTATTGTCTCTATTTTATAAGTGAGAAATTACATAAATTCCATATAATGTCAAAACGTATTTCTCCTATTTGAGTTATAACTACATATATTAGCTTTACAATTTCTTACACTCATTGTTAAATTGTTTACACTCAGAAACTCAAAATACTTGTTTTAAGACATTTTTGGATAGGTAACATTTGTCGATCTGGAACAAATGTCATCCCTGTTACCAGTTCCACGGTATATTTTCCCAGGTACTAATGACTACTGTTATTAGTTTCTTCAGTACTTTGCTAAGATAATTGTTCTTTCTTTAAAAACATGGAGAAATACCATTCTGATGCTTAAATTAGAATCAGGTCACAGTTTCCAATTAGAACACTGTAGATTTTCTTTGAAATCATACTTCTTTTTACCTATTTTTGGTCCTCTTTGTACTCATAGTGCATTTAATGGTACCTATTCAGTAAATAAAGAAGGATAGAAAGAACTGATGAAAGGGGATAGAAAGTAAGGAAAGGTGGAAGGAAATAGGAAATTAATATGTTTGATTAGTTTTCTGTGGTTTGTAAGTTTAGTGTGACTTCAGAGTATTTCTAATTAACATAGCGTTGGGAAGTACATGGTCACTATTTTATTTCTAGTGGAAGTTTAAATTGGCATCAATTTCTGGCAGGCAGTGTTATAATAAAACAATTATGACTTAAAATTTTGCATTTGATCTGGTTTTTCTATGTAATTTGTAGCTATTTTCTCTAAGATAATCACTGATATATGAAATATTCATGATGATATTGTCTATAATTATTTTGTATGAATAATATTTTCATGGGAGGATTTTGACACAGCTATATACTTGATATTTTTCTCTATGTACATACAAATATGATACATGAATCACAGGGGAAAGATTCCAGAAAATATTTTTGTTTCAGTTTTCCTCACATTAAATAACTTTAAGTTACCCCATCCCCTGCAAAATTTCTCACATATTTAGTTTTATGGATGAAAGTATTCATTAGAATAGTCCCGTAAATTAATATGTGAAAAGTAAATGGTCACAGGCACATAGGTTTTTACTTTTTAATCTGGTAGCAAAAACAACTCAATTTAGAATTTAATTCAAATTAACGAGTTATAGATGTTACTTTTGATTTTCTACCTATGTTACACACTTTGGTTAAAGTTATAGAATCTGAAGTTATATGTTTCAATATTAACCTCGAATGGTAGCATTTTCCAGGAAGCCAAAGTAATACATCAGCTGAAACAAATGTGCATTATTTTTTTTTACCTTCTTTGATTTTGTTAAGAGGTATGAAAGGTTTATTATTTAATTTCCTTTGTTTAGTGTTGATAAATGACGTAAGTACAAAAAACCCAGAGAAAATGCATTCTGAGTGTAATAGTTTGGAAGTTTTTTAATGATTATATTTATTATGGCGTGGATTTTGAATTTTTAGTCACTTGAATTATTTACTGCTAATGATTATATTATCTGTTGCTCCTAAAGTATTAGGAAATCAGGTGGCTTTGAAAGGACACATACTGTGTTTAATATTTTGTTTCATATGTCACCCAATTAACACCTAGTTTAGCCCCTGGCCTGTGGTGGTGGTAGCCTCAAACCTGCTCTGACCCCATTAACACTGAATTACAACCTTGTAGAGAAAACCTAGATCTGGAGAATAGAACACCAGGATGCTTTTATGAATGAAGCATAATATAAATCTGATACATTATTAACTACATATCATGAATTTAACATTTTAAGTTGAATGATTCACCAATCTATAGTATAACCTAGTGTACTTTTTCTTTTCTTTTCTTTTTTTTTTTTTTTGAGACAGAGTCTTGCTCTGTCACTAGTGTACTTTTTAAGTAATCATTCTTCCTAGGTGCAGCAGCTGATACCTGTAATCCCAGCAGTTTGGGAGGCTGAGATAGGAGGATTGCTTTAGGCTAGAAGTTTGAGACCAGCCTGAGCAACATAGCCAGATCCCAGCTCTGCAAAAAATTTAAGTTAGTCAGGTGTAGTGGTGTGCATCTGTAGTCTCAGCTATTCAGGAGGCTGAGTTGGGAGGATCACTGAAACCCAGGAGATTGAGGTCTCAGTGAGCAGTGCATTATGATGGTGCCACTGCACTCCAGACTGGGTGACAGTTAGACCTTGCTTCTATACAAAATAAACAAAAAAGCAGGGGAGGAATCATTCTTTCTAAATGAGAGTTGGCATAGGAGAAGGATTAGGGTGGGAATGGATAGGTACAGAGGGATACAATACATCTAAAAAATACTTGTATATATGGAGTTGCTTGATAAAAGCTTATTCTGAGAAAAATAAATGAAAGATTAGTATATTCACTGTAGTATCCTATATTTTCTAGTGATTTATATGTTCCCTGTTTATTTTAACCATAGTTCACTACCATTATTTGCTAAACTAGTTCCCATGTAGAAAATAGTACCAAATGGCATTAGCTTACCTAATGACATTAATATGTAGATTAAATAAATCTAATGAATTTTAAATATGTTTTATAATATCTCCTACATTTCTACCAGTAAAATAAAGGACTTACATTATATAATGTTCCTATTTTAGTTGACAGTTTCCTATAACGTAGTTTTATCCTTGAAGAGAGACGTGAGATAGGATATGCCCCTCACCCAGTCAAATGTGATATGCTCTTTATAACACAAATGTTCTTTGGGCATTCTTGTACTCCTTTAGGGTATAAGCTCTTTCAAGACAATTAATATTATAAATTCTTGGAGTTTGAGTGTGCCTTAAAGATCATCAAAGATAAATTAGAGGATTTTTTTAGTCTTTTTATTTTTAAATAAATGGGACAACTAAAGTCCTCATTTATATTCCTAACAGTTCATTCATGACAGATTCAAAAGTAAGTCACATCTTACTCTTTCCAGTTTCCTTTCTCCTTTGACAGTACACACACATAACACATACACACACATAACCACATATATCTAAAAGCACACATGTATCAATGTGCTCATATATGTATGTTCATGCACACACACACACACACACAAGCAGCCAAGAAGAGGGAGAAGCATAAGGCAACATAGTGGAGCAAGAAAACAAAATATTTTCTTGAGTCATTTTTAGATTTCCAGATTTCTGCATTAATCACTTAATTTGGGAGTACAGAATAGTTAAGATTTCTTGTCTATGGAAATCTCAATCCACAATTCAAAAGAGGCTGAAAATTCCTATTGAATATTCTTGAATTTTTATATTTTAAAAATTATAAAATAAAGCTACTTTAGTAACATTTTAAATATTATTTCACAAAGCAACAACTATATAAACAAACTTTGCTTTATTTTCAGGTAGATATTCAGGTTTCCTTTATCATATGGAATACTTGAAGGCTATTTATATCTGGGAAGAGAAGAGAAAGTTAACTTCACTTTTTACACACCTCTAAATTTCTGTGGTGTTTTAGAACAAAAGAGCACAAATTTTAGCAATTGGTGATTAGGAAATGTATTTTAAAATTAAAACAGTAGGCACCTCTTACACTGTCAGAAACTGAAGAATTGGGCAGGAGCAGAGGTTTTGTTGTTTTAACATGTGATTTCTGACCAGATTTCCTCTGAGAAACCTTTAAACTTTAGCTTCTCCACCCTTGCAAGGGAAAAGGGGTAATCAGACTTCTGTAAAATCTATTTCTCCAAACTGACTTTTAAAATTAACACGTTAAGCTTAGACATTCAGGCTATGAGCTGGAGCTGAGAAAACATGTAGCTCCACAGTTATGTTGAGACAGTGTTTTAGTTTGCAAAATAAACCTGATGGGAAATTTTAAAGTTCACTGTTTAGCACATGCTCTTTACTGTGTCTAATGTTTATTCTGTACAAACATTGTGTACAAAAGAACTGTGTTTTTCAGAGCTGAACATAACAATTTGATCATTTCCCTTCTTTGTAAATGTTTCTGATGAGACACTATTACTACTCACTTCAATTTCAAACAGCTCTCTCATTGATTTTCAAGATTATTTACTAGATCATCACTGTGTATGTATTCATCCTCTAATATACCTCATCCTTCATTAAAATAAAGTGTATGTTCTTTTCCATCCCTGTTCTCTCTGATTTCTTTTTTTTTTTCCTTCTGCATCTTCTCTTATAGTGTTTTAGACTTTGGCATTAGCTTTCATTTATCTTTCAGAACATTCTACACTATTCCTTGATTTAAAACATTTAAAAACGTACTTTCCAATCTACCAAATGAATTAGAATAGTGAAAGTACATCTATTTTCTCATTCTTTTTTAAATTGAAATATAGGTGCATAGCTGACATTTTACCGTTTTACCTTTCACAGGTAACAATGACATTACGTATGGTAATTCAGTATTATACATATTAACTGTCAAATGATAAATGAAATTTAAATCTTTCATGATTTGAATTCTGGCCTCTTGTATAGAGCTAAGAAAATAAATCACACTTTGATCAATGTGGAAGTTTATAGCCCCTTTTGTAACATTTGGACTGTACTTACAGAATTCCAGAATTATCATTGTTAGTCAATACCGTAAAGTAACTCAGCCAAGGTGTTTATAAGAGTGCCTAATGAGTTAAAGTTCTTAATCCCTATTTTTTCTAAAAGCTGGAGTAGTTTTGTTATGGTGTGTTTTAACTTGAGAAACAGAAATGGAGACATAGAACAAGTATATGTATATATATATACACACACACACACATATATATGTATATATTTATATAAATAAATCTAATGGATTTTAAATATGTTTTATAATGTCTCCTACATATACTTGTTATATGTAATTTTTGCTGCCAGGAAGACAGATTAAAGGTGAGGAGGTAAGAGGAAACAAGGTTATAATATTGACACAACTTGTTCTGATCTTTAGTTTTTAAGAGTTTTCTGTCATCATATACTCTGTTGCAGAGACAACAGACTACATGTTAGATCTGTAAAAGAGCATAAATATTCACGAATCTGTGAATACAACTCATTTAAGCTTATATGTTACAAACTGAGACAAGGTTGACTAGAAAAACAAAACACTGATATATAACAGTTCACGTTAAGCACACATTTTTTGTGCCAACCACTTTCTTTTTCTACCTTTTTAAAAAAACACCTCCTAATGTATGAGGAAAGAAACAACAAAACCAAGTCTGCTTTTGAATATAGGGTAAATTACATAGAAAACAATGTATATTATATTCATATAAACCTAAAGGGCATGGTTATTTATTATTCATTAATATCAATAGATAACTGTGTGTCACTTGCCAGTCAGACAGGAATCTGATGGAATGTTGACATCCTTTGTTGGACATACTCATGAGACTATTTATAGGTAGACTGCTTAGGTCAGTTGAACACACAAAACTATCCTTGACCCAGCTCTGGGGGTGATAAATTTTGTTCTTCTTTTTAATTCTTAAAAAACATTGCATATTATTAAGAATTCATATAATTCTTAAGATTAACTTAGAGTTTTAGAACCATATTTATCAAATAAGAGTAATGATTTATTTGATGTAAAGAAAAACTGGGTTCCTGGTGCTTCTGGCTCCAAGATTGGAGGAAGAATTTTGATTTTGTTCACTCTGTTTTATAGAAAGAAAAATTCTAAATAAAACTTGATAATTGCTTTTTATATACATATTTGAAATTATTGGAACTTGAAAAAATACTATTTACTTGAGAGAATAAAAATTAAGTATCATTGATGTACACCCTATATGACATTAAATATAGAAGGAAACTGTGTGTTCTTACAAGTGTTGGTATTGTATATTTGTAATGGACTTCTCCACTTTAATAAGGATACTTATTTTAATGATTGGTCTTAATGATATATCTAGAACAAAGTGTTTGAAGAAATTTTTATCGATAGTTGTTTTCAACTTAAAATTTGATAATTTTCTCAATTTTAGTAAAAATAGTGACACTAAAAATAACATGCAGAATTTCAGAATATTTCAAGCTCAAAAATTATTTCTATTTCAGAGTGCATATATTATCATACATTTTTCTCTACAATCTAACAAAAGGGTTAACATGAGTTAGAATTAGTAATTCTTATTTTCATTTTAAGTGAAATCTTTTATTTTTAATTTCCCCATTTGTACTGGGGATTGTCACACACACACACACCCCCCATATATTTGTTGGCTAACTCTGTAATTCCAGATGTGCAAATATATTATATTTTATATGGAATAATTGTGACAGCTGTATATTATGATATTTTAGAGCTGAGTTAGAAATCGACATGTATTCCAAATAGTCATTTATCCTAAAATGTGTTACATGTAAATCTATTTATAAAAACATTTTATCATTTTAGCATATGTGTTTTTGAAAATTGGAATTTGAAGTTATGTCATTTCTTTCACATTATTCAAGTATCAATAACAAATCTCGAACGTATTAAAATAGCTCACAGCCAGGATCTCAGGCAGTATGTAATTTATCATTATAGCATCTTTGTTAGGTGTTAAATGTTTTATATGTTTTTAGTCAGGGTAGGATCTATACCACAATGTCAGCCACTAGTAAAAAGCAAAATATATTTCTGAAGATTATGTAGAATTTTTTTCACTTATGTATGTTTTAAACTATGGGTGTCAATAACTGTTTATATAAAATGACTAGAAAAGTACATTTTTTTCTACCTACTGAATAGTTCTGTACAATTGTCTTTTACATGTTAGTCATCAAAATGGCAATGAGATTTTGATTTTTTACATAGAAATATGCTATTAGATTATCCAAGGATAATTTTGACAGATAAATGACATATCACTTTCATTAAAATGACATTGGGAAACTGAGATAAATAGTTTAGCATTTTTTGTGCTGACATGATGTTTGCCTGTCTGATTGCATCCTTTCCAATAGACAGCAGAGACACAATTACAAAAAAAGGCATCTGTGCCAAGGTTTAGCTAGCCAAAAAGGGCACGCTCTTGTGTTTAAAAAGGTAGAGAATCCAATCGATGAAAACGTCTGGACCTGTTAGCACCAATAAAACTGAAGGCCACTGGGAAGCTCAGAGAGGGTCTTTTGTTGTAGAGATAGAAAGAGACCCAAACTATGACACTTTCAGAGGAGAAGGGTCAGCAAGGAAAGATCATCCATCTTCTTCGGTGGCAGCTTTCTGTCAGATTCTAACCCTGTTTAGTGGAAGAACTAAGCCTCTTCTGTTGACACCAACCGATTCTCAGCCAAGTGTAAATGAAGCTAATATTCACTGACCTTATGCATAGCAAATGAAGCCCTATGTGTCATTTGAGAAATAATGTTATCTGACACTTTAAAAAGTGAGTGATGGACAGATGTGTGTGTCTATGTGTGTGTTGGTCAAATAAGTAAAGTAATATCATTATCTACTTTATATTTTTAGTTGATTTTTACAATAAACTCAGTTTTACCATTTTGACAGAAATTTAAGTTTGCATTATTTTCATTTACATGTCATGATATTTTACATGCAGAGCTTGACTGTGCTGCAGAACAAACTAGTTTGGCTTCCTTCTGTCTCTAAATGCAGTGCCTAGTCACAGAAAGAGAAGATTCAGTTTCTACTAATAAAAGCTGTAAATTTCAAAGACAATTCTGAATTACTAGTTTACATTCAAACGTAATGAAGCAGTATGTACATCTTTCACATTATGAAAACATATATTGGTATTGTTAACAAGTAAAAAGCCTTTTTTTTTTTTAAACCATTTTTAAAGCATTCTCTAAAATCTCTTTTTTAGTTAGTAATTCTGTTAAAATCTAATAGTCTCTCAGTATTTAAATCAAGATTCAATGCTTTGCTTAATGAGGATTATATTTTAAATTGCATAGTATGCATTTCTCATTTGGAAGGATTTTCCATAGTACTGTAACAAATGCTCACAAAAATAAGGTTTAAAATATACCAGTAATAAGATAAATCTTTACATCAAAAACAATTTAGTATTTGATGTATGTCGTAAGTAAAATGTTAACATTAACAAAAATGAAAAACAGTTGTGATAAAAATTAAATAATGTTAAAGAATATATGGAATTTGAGGATTTACAGAAAATATAGGTTAAAGCATAGCATTGGATTTTCTGAGTTTCTTGGAAGGTGATTATCTGACATGGTAGATTTCCTGAGAATCACCAGGACGGATCTGCATCTAATTGACATCAATCATGTTTGAACTGAAAATAAACAGTTGCAGAATTTTTGGAATCTGTGGATTGATTTTTGTTCACCTCAAGAATCTTGTTTATTTGTACTTATTAAAGAAGTGAACTTGTTTTTTGTTCTGCCAAACTTAAAAAGACAGGATCTGATCAGTAAGATATTCTCTTCTTAGTTCTTTTTTGACAAGTAACTAAAATCAGCTAAGATCGTACATAGTTTCCTCCTGGCATTGTTCCTGAACCTAATCATACAGACACTAAACATGTGTTTAGTCAATTCTTATTTTCCTCCCACATTTGTCAAAATCTAAGCTAAGCATCTTTCTAAGTAAGAGATGGTGCTGTAGACCACAGAGAAATTACCTGTGTTAATAGTAACTTCAGTGAGTTCTGACTTTTCTCTCTCATCAATTGTTTATCCTCAGTAGGATTAAGCTATGATATATATATATATATATATATATATATATATATATATATATATATAAAGGGCAAGTATTTGAATTGTAGCTTTGTTTATAAATTATATGCAATATCTACACATACAGATATTAAATGTAGCCAATAAAGCCATTATTTTTGAAGTAGTACCATAACAAAGAATAACTTAAGAAGTTTTGTTATTGTTAGCTGTGATGATGGAGGCTGTGGTGGTGGATTAAATTGAGCTAATTTTCAAATCTTTTGAATTGCAATAGTTTGTCTAAAAAGTCAAGATAAATCCGATGGACACAATTACATGCAAACATATACACTCAGAAATGACAGGAGCCTCTTATTATGGAGATAATTTTGTATAAGCGATCTACACAGTCTAGTTTAACTCTCCTCATAAAAATTTATGAAAAAGCTGTCTGGAGTACAGATATAATTTTTCGTGCATTTTTTACATTAATTTGTCATGAATTTTTGTTCAGAAACCTCATTCAAAGAGTTTCCATAAAAGTGGGAAAAAAAAGTATGATTTGGTTAAAAGGCAATGGATTTGGCTTCATGGAATCACTGGTTAATGGATTTAGCCAGGTGTCTGAATCTAAATTGAAAGGACCAATTGTATTTTATGATCTGCAGAAGTCATACTAGATTAGTAACACTGAGGTTTAGAAACCAAAGTGGCATTTCATGCTGCTGTCAAGTAATGTTCTACTCCTTTGCCCTGGGAGCTTAGAGAGTTCAGTCTAGTTCACTCCTCCTAGCCCAAGATAGCATTTTAAAAAATATGTTAATCAGTGTATTTGGAATCATAAAGTCTTCTGTTAACTTTCTATTATTCCTTATTGAATCATTTGAACCACTTGTATCTTCTCACTGGACGTCTAAGTTTATTTTTAGAGGCATTTTTTTCGATGGAAACTTCTAAGACTAAAGGGGTATTAAATATTCATTCATATACTAATTTAACAATCATTGATTGAACTACATCTCTCAAGATTATTTAGGTACTGTATTCACATATGATATTGATTTATATTTCAGATTTTTATTAGCCAAACAATTCCTAAAGTCATTGGGATTCCTAGGTTCTGGTCAGAAAGCTATAGTAGCTGAGATCATATAGCAGAATAGCTCAAACCATATAGTAGTATGGTTTGAGAAAAAAATGCCAATAGAGGGTTATTAAAGATGCGTAATCAAATCACACCTCTTCAGTATGAATTGTGGTGTGCTATAACAGGTCTTAAAAAGAGTATCAAAAATCTTTAAATGCAGTCAGACCGTAGAATTGAAGTGCTGTTATTCAAAGTTGATTACAATTACTGCCATATATTATTAAATGAAATGAGATTTTTTTCTAAATTAATTTTGGTTTTATGATGCTATGAAAAGTAAGATATTGCTGTAATTTATTTAATAAATAAGTTTATGTAAATGTTAAACAGTTATTCCCAAAAAAGAATTTGTTTCTATTCATTTTCAAAGAAATATTGAAAAATATTTAAGAAAATTTTTGATTTTATATTTTATGTTTTGGTGCCATCACCTAAAAAATATATCAGAATAGTCATTTGTTTATTGCTTTTAAATAATAAATGGTGTTTTATTGTATAATGGATAGATTTGATGTGCATATATTTTTCAATATGAAAGAAATTATTTTGCATTTAAGCCATTAAAATCAACCTATTCTTTGGCAGCAATTTTCTGTGCTATGTTAAAGTATACTAAATGTTACTTTGTATCTTTAAGGAACCATTTGAGGAAAAGTAAGATAAATGGATAGTATGCAGTTTTAAATGCATTTTATTTGTTTTTTTCTGTTTAAAAATATATTTAAAAATTTGGTAAATTGTTTTTGTCATATAATCATGTGAGTAGTGACATCTGTAACTGAGAGCCATGGAAGTTGCTATTCTTTTCCTTTGTGTCAATCTGGAGGGAAAAATAAAACAGTAGTTCCTATACCTGGTTTGACATTTCCCACCTTTTCCTATTGAGGCAGACATGCAAAAGCAGACAGGACAACTAAAAAGGTAGCCATCCCTTTGAGACCACAGTTGATTTTGCTCCTGATTCTTATTGTGCTATAGGGGTCAAGGATATCTGGAGAGGCTTGACCTGTGTTTGCTGTCAGGAAAAGTGGGTGATTTTCAGTTTCTGTGCCTGCAGATCTCTGGAGTTATGTGCAGATTGGAGTTTACTCTGCACTGCTTTGTCAGCATAGCTGTGGCTTTCTTCGGCAGTTGTGAAAGAATCCTGAGATGGAAGGAATTGGTTGTAAAAATTGCTTTCTTTTGTAGAGCAGGAGAATATACTGTATAATATTTTACAAATTTAGATTGTACCATATGATTTAAAAAATTTAGATTATGCCATTTTATTTAAGGAAATTGAGCCTAACGCTGCCTGATATACTTAAAAGTATTAACACTATAATAAGTCAAAAACCAACTACAATTCAGATTTTATATTTATATTTTTATTTTTTTTAATCTACTAAACCATGAATAGTTTAACTTTTATTCTATTTTTAAGTAGTTGGAAGTTAAATTAGGAAGCAATAGTTTAGAATGTGGATTTTTTTTTTCTGTTGCCCTTGTCTGTCAGCTAGTTAGCTAATTAACCAACTTGCTTTCCCTTCCTCTATTTCTCACTCTCATCCTTCCACCTTTCTGTCTGTCATTTGCATTCATAAATATAATAGTTTATAAACATATATTCATAAATATATATGTATAATTTTCTTAGGTCAAGAAGTTCTGTAGTAAATCATTTCCTTATCTGTATCTTTTCTTTGTGACTGAAGAAATAGTTTTTGAGTTTTGCCATGTTCAGGCTCCTTGCCTTAGGTCTTTCTCTGTCCTTTTCTGCGGAAGCATAAATGTCTACATAAGAAGAGGTCATTTCCATCTACAAGAACAATTTGTTCTTGGTAATACCATATAATTATGTTTCAAAGTTTGAATATTAAGGAGTATTTTTCAGTTTTCTATTTTTCAGTTTTCTTTTCCTCTCTTGCTAGTTGTCTGTTTTGGTTTATTTCTTAGATGGTGATATCATGTTAGTGGTTTCTCAAATAAAGATGGCACGTAAGTTTCCATTTCCACATTTATACCTCTAATGACCTCTCTTGCTACCAAGGTACAGTTTCATATTTCAGAATCTCTGTGAATCTCTGGAGAGCTAGCACCTTGTAGAAAATTCTGAAGGGATTGTGCTTTTCAGAATACACTCATAACAAGGCTACAAAGACTGTTAGACTAGATTTAAATACTTGTTGACAATTTAAATTATTAAAAAATTTAATGCATTTTAATGAGTGAAAATGATGAAACTGACAGGAATATAATATATTGGAGGATTAGGAATTCTGCAGTGCTGCATGGAGAATAGAAGATCAAACACAACAAAAATATTGGCATTAACAAGAATTCCGTACTAAAAAGCCTGTTGGGGAAAATGTTTGGAATATAAAAGCAATTAAATTTAATTCAATAAACACTTCTTGAGTGCTTTTTGTTTACGGATTAACTGTGATAAATTTTGGAGGGAGAGATAAACCTGCATGAGTTTATAGATTGCCAAAAATACTTAAAACTAATCATGTTAACAATCCAGCAATGCATTTTCAATTCCATTTGAGAAATTAAAATTTTTTTTCATTTATTTCCTTTTAAAATGCCAAAGTAACAGGAAAGTAGGAAGAATAGTATAATGAACACCATAATGGATTTCAGACTCTCTAATTGTTAAATTTTTTCTACATTTATATCCCCACTACCTCCATCCCTGTATGTTTATAAACTATTTTTTTTGGCCTGGCTGAACCATTTGAAAATAAGTTATAGATATTATGACAGTTAATGCGTAAAGACACTAGCATATTTTCTCAAAATGAAGATGTTCTCCTGCATAAACAAAATGCCATATTTAAAATACAGGAAATTTGACATTGGTTTTAGAATTTATCTTAATGTGTGGCCTATATGCCAGTTTCCAGCTTACCTCAAACTGCCCATTTTGTAGTTGATTTTTTTTTTTCAATTCATGATCCGGTGAAGGATTTCATATTTGTTTTGTTGCCATACTTTTTTCTTCTGTTCTAATCTAAAACTTTTACTCACTTTTGTTTTCACTTTACTGATTTCTTTTTTTGAAGAATCCAGACAAGTCACCTCTTAGAACATTCCATGTTCTAGATATCCTTATTTATTTATTTCACTATTAGATTCAAGTTAAATTTTGGGGCAGGGATTACAATATGGTTGATATGGTTTACTTTCCATTGAGTGACATCATGCTGCTTTGTCTTCTTTTTTTCTGATGGTAAAGTTTAGTGATTTGATGAAGGTTGTGTGTGCCAGAAGCCTGTATTATAAATTTACCATTTTCATTGATATTTGGGGACACTGAAATTTTCCAATTCCCTGACAATCTTTTACCCAGTGCTCCATCATCAACTGATGATGTCAACTAGAATTATTTGTTACATTGATAGTTACAAACTGTTCATTTTTTATGCTCTTATTCCTTCTGTATTTATTGTTTTATTCTGTAAGAAATTTTTTTTCCTTTTCTAGTCCCAACTTCTTGTGGTTGTTATCATTGAATAGTGCTGTGGACTGAGATTCGAATATCATTAAAAAAATTTTTTTTTTAGAAAACTCTGTTCTCTTTGATTTCTGTTGAAGAAGGGTGAAATTAAATATTCTTTTGCTTTTTGTCCGTTCATAATTTTTAGGATTGAAATTATAGTGAATTTATTCCAACCTTTGTTCTATTTTTACTTAGTTATTTTTCCTCTGACAAGAACTTTAAAATGCTTTACTTTTATGCATCTTTTGTAATGAGTAAATAACTATTGCATTTTTAGGAGACTTTTCAAGACATATATCAGATTGGATTGACAGTATAACGCTATTCAATTAAGAAAATAATGATCACGAATATTTCTTCCAGATGAGAGACAGACAGTAGTGCCAGTCCACAGTCTACCACTTGATTAGCTGTGTGAAAGGGAAACATACTTAATCTCTTAAGACCTTTGTCTCTTAGTTTCAAAGTTGGAACTATTATCAGTATCTATTTCAAGAGGTTATGTGAAGAACAAATGATCTAATATACACAAAGTACTAGCACATAGAAAATGGACAATAAATATGCATAAAAATGAGATGATGCTTGTAAAGCATTTAACACACTGTCTAACTCATGGTAAGATATCAATAAATGTTAGCTACAATTGTTAATCTAAGAATTGCTTTCTGGGTTTGTATTTTAGTAACTGTGGCCAGAAATGATCCAGAAATCTTACTGATTCTCTCTCCAGTTGTCTCCCCAATCTATTCTGTCAAGTTTTTAACATCCTATTGCCACTATTTTGGTTTAAGTCAGTGTCCTCTCTATCTCACAGAGTATCAGTAGGCTTCTAATTTATTTGTGTGCATTTGATCTTGATCCCCTTCATTATTTGTTCTACTCACTCTCCAGAGTCATTTTTTAAATTACAATCATGTTATGATTTTCTTTTCAAAATACATCATTTCCTCTCATAGTTTCTGAGCCCTTCCTTAACATTTAATCAAAATCCTTTTTTACTTACCTTTGCTTTTTTTTTTTTTTTTTGTGCATTACTTAATGACACTGAATAAGAATCCTAAATGTTTTATTTCCTCTGTGATTGTAATAGGTTGTAATTTTCTGCCTGAATTGTTATCTCTTTATGGAAGTTTCTTCTAAGCTTATCACCCTGAACTCTTCTCCCCATGTCCTTCTGAACAAGCCCACAGTCATCTTTGTCAGATAGGTTTTTAATATGTACCCACTTTACTATAATGTGCCCCATTAGATTATAGGTTAATACAAAATAATGGCATTTCTTTATATCCTTCACATTTAGCACCCTGCATGTCTTACTTACCTAGTCAGTAAATAGAAGAATTATTACACATGTAAATGAAGTCATTTAGTTAACTTCTGTAAAGCAGGAAGCAGAGATTATGTTTCCTTATCCAAAATGTAATGAAGTACAAACAAATGATTTTGATGATGGTAATATTGATAATAACAGGGAGTCTCTTACAGAGCAAGAAAATGTCCTTTGACTCTTGAAAAGAAGATGTCAATTTAAATATCCAAGAACAGCGGGTTAAAACTATGATGAATATCCTTATGGTGAGATGTCATTGAAACTCTTAAATTATGTCATTAAATTATATTTGCTTACATGGAAAAAATGTTAATAATATTAGACTAAGGAAAAAAGAAGTGTGGAAAGTAATATATATTTTTAGAAAAAGACTGAAAGAATATGTAGGATAATGTTTATGTGGGTCACCTTTGCCTGGTGTACTATTTGGATTACTCTGTGTTCTTTATATTTCCTTCATGGATCATGAATTTCCATATGTACATATGTATGTCTCTTTGTGTATATCTATATCTATCTATCTATCTATCTATCTATCTATCTATCTGTCTTTTCCACATGGATCATGAATTGCTATATGTACATATGTAAGCCTCTGTGTATATATCTATATCTATATTTCTGTCTGTCTGTCTGTCTACCTATCTATCTATCTATCTATCTATCTATCTATCTATCTATCTATCTATCTGATATGGCCTGGCTCTCTGTCACCAACCAAATCTCATCTTGATTTGTAATCAAAATTGTAATACCAAAGTATTGGGGGAGGGACCTCATGGGAGGTGATTAGATGATGGAGGTGGTTCCTTCATGCTGTTCTTGAGATAGTGAGTGAGCTATCATGAGATCTGATAGTTTTATAAGGGGTTTTCCCAACTTCACTTTGCATTTCTCTCTCCTGCTCGCATGTGAAGAAGGACGTGCCTGCTTGTCCTTCTGCCATGATTATAAGTTTCCTGAGGCCTCCCAAGCCATGCATAACTGTGAGCCAATTAAACTTCTTTCCTGTATAAATTACTCAGTTTGTGGTATTTCTTCATTACAGTGTGAAAACGGACTAAAACAGTAAGTTGGTGTCAGGTAGTGGGATGCTGCTATAAGGATACCCGAAAATGTAGAAGTGACTTTGGAAATGGGTAACAGGCAGGGGCTGGAACAGTTTCGAGGGCTCAGAAGACAGGAAGATGTGGGAAAGTTTGGAACTTCCTGGAGACTCCTTGAATGGCTTTGACCAAAATGCTGATAGTGATATGGACTATGAAGTCCAGGATGAGGTGGTTACAGATGGAAAGGAGGAAATTCTTGTGAAGCAAATGTGACTTTGGCAATGCTTTAGCAAAGAGACTGGTGGCATTTTGCTCCTTCCCTGGAAGTGCAAAGTTCCTGGTGGAACTTTGAAATTAAGAGAGAGGATTTAGGGTATCTGGCAGAAGAAATTTCCAAGTAGCAAAGCATTCAATAGGAAGCAGAGCATACAAGTTTGGAAAATTTACAGCTTGCTGATGTGGTAGAACAGAAAGAAAAACACTTCTGGGGAGAAATTCAATCTGGCTGCAGAAATGTGCGTAAGTAATGATAGTTGCCAATGTTAGTTGCCAAGACAATGGGGGAAATGTCTCCAGAATATGTCAGAGATCTTCACAGCATCCCCTGTTATCACAGGCCCAGAGGCCTAGGTGGAAAAACTAGTTTTGTGGACCAGGTCCAGGGACCCCCTGCTGTGTGCAGCCTAGGGACGTGGTGCCCTGCATCCCAGCCCCTCCGTCCCTGGCTAAAAGGGGTGAAGGTACAGCTCAGGCCCTGGCTTTGGAGGATGCAGACCCCAAGCCTTGGCAACTCCTATGTGGCACTGGTCCTGCAGGTGCACAAAAGTCAAGAACTGAAGTTTGGGAACCTCATCCTAGATGTCAGGTGATATATGGAAATGCCTAGATGTTTATGTAGAAGTTTGCTGCATGTGTGGAACTCTCTTGGAGAACCTCTGCTAAGGTGGTGACGAAGGAAAATGTGGATTGGCACTCCCACACAGACTCCCCACTGGGGCAATGCCTAGTGAGGCTGGGAGAATAGAGCCACCATCCTTCATCCAGAATGGAAGATCTATGATCTCCCATTGCACTTTGCATCTAGAAAAGCCACAGGTACTCAATGCTAGCTCATGGAAGCAGCCAGAAAGTGGAGCTCCCCTCTTGCATCAGCATGACTGGATGTAAGACATGGAATCAAAAGAGATCATTTTGGAACTTTAAGGTTTAGCGTTTAGCGACCGCCCTATTGGATTTTGGACCTGCATGTGCCCTGTAGCTTCTTTGTTTTGGCCATTTTCTTCCGTTTGGAATGGGTATATTTACCAAATGTCTATAACCCCATTGTATCTAAAAAGTAACTGACTTGCTTTTGATTTTATAGGCTCATAGTCAGAAAGGACTTGCCTTGTTTCAGATGAGACTTTGGACTTGGACTTTTGGGTTAATGCTGGAATGAGTTAAGTGTTTGGGGAACTGTTGGGAAGATATAATTGTGTTATGAAATTTGAGAAAGATGAAATTTGGGAGGGGCTCAGGGTGGAATGTTGTGGTCTGGCTCTGTGTCCCCATGCAAATCTCATTTTGAGTTGTAATTGGAATTGTAAACCCCATGTGTTGGGTTAGGGACCTCATGGGAGGTGATTAGGTCATGGTGGCAGTCCACTCCACCTCCCATGCTGTTCTTGTGATATTGAGTGAGTTCTTATGAGATCTGGTGGTTTTATAAAGGTTTCCTCGACTCCACTCTGCACGTCTCTCTCCTGCTGCCGTGTGAAGTACGTGTTTGCTTCCCCATCCACCATGATTGCAAATTTCCTGAGACATCCCCAGTTATGCAGAACTGTGACTCAATTAAACCTCTTTCTTTTATAAATTACCCAATCTTGTGTATTTCTTCATAGCAGAATGAAAATATGCTATCTATCTATCTAATCTATCCATTCTTCTATCCATCCACACATCACCATCTCTCTATATATCTAATCTATTTATAAGTAATTTTACAAAGAAAAAGGATCATGGGAGTAGAACAAGACAAAATTACCCATCCTTGTTTTGGTCTTCAGTCTCACTAATGTGTGGGGCACAGGTACTTTTTTTGGTTGTTGTTAAAGGAAAATATGGGATACCATTGTAGTTAATTAATATAGGGTTCTTTATTTTCAGGGATGTTTCTATATAAATTTAAAAATACAATCTCAACAAATTTAATTAATATACTGCTATAAATGTAGAGGGAAAACAGATTTTGTAGGAGTTAAAAATATGAAACATTTGATTTTTATTATTTCTTTCTGACTGCTAGATGACATGGTGGATTATTTAGACACTATATTACATAACATAAATATCTCTATTAATATATATTCATATGTATGCACATACATATATATATATTTTTTCTTCTATTAATATATTACTAGTTCTTGAGCTATAGCTGTTACTAGTACACCATTATACATTTGCAATCAATTGCATCACTTTGTGGGAATTTTTTTTTTTTAATAGAACAACCTGCAAATGAATAGCATGAATTCTATTAGGTTTCATATATCAATTCCCCTAAAGTAAATGTACCATTTTATGTAAGAAAGAGATTGTTATATAATAGCATATTAATGCCCAAAAGGAAACCAAATTAATTACATAACTAATAAAAGGAAGTGATTACATTGCTACAATCTCCTTCAATGGCATAAATTTTGTCATAGCCTGTATATACACACATACTTGTCTTTGTAGTGCAACCAGTGTTTGATTTTCTTTTAGTTCATATTACAAACCTCTGAGTTTCTTCCTTCTATTGAAAATATAGTGATATAATTTTTTACCTTCACACCATTCAGTGGGTTTGTTTTAAGAAATTAATACTCATTTTTATGCTAGACTACAGGAAATATTTTAAGAAGACAAAACATCCAATGATGAGTTACAGTATAAGTCAGAAATGAATTCTGATTAAGTGAGGTAACAAATTTCAAGGAGGGAACAAATAAGGTCTTCCAGGAGGTAATATGTACATTGAGTTTAATAGACAAATGTGAGATCCTGTGAGGGCACTTCTAAGCACAGTGGGCATGATGAGCAAATGTGGGGGACATATAGAATTGCACCTCTTATTTGATGATCAGCTAGCTGGGGCTTGTGTGAGAAGGATTATAGTGATAAAGCTAGGAAAATAGAAAAATTAGATTAAATTATGGAGGGTTTCCTATGTTGTGCCAAAGAATTTGTCCTACACCTTCTAGTTATGTAGCAGTGGTCAAGAATTCTTAAGAAGGGCACAATAACTAAATTTGGGCTGTAGTAATAACTTTGAGGGAAGTTGAAGACTGAATTAGATATGGGAGAGACTGAAGGCAACAACATCTTTTGTAAAAACTTTAGGCAAAGACTCTGAGCTAGGACCCTGTTGCTGAAAATGAGAGGGAAGAGGAGGGAAGTATGTAGGAACACATTATGGAGGTAGAAATAGAGCTTCATAAAACAGTGAGATATATTAAGGGTAACACATGACATCAGGTTTTTGAGTTTACTTTTCAACTATTCTTTTTAAGTCAAATTCACTTCAGCCAAACTAACTTGGTCAATAATTTTAATATTTTTGAGAGTGCTCGTTTTACTTTCCTGATACCCATTTTCATCCATCTTCTTATAAAATGTTTATATATTATGAGTCCTTCAAAAACTCATGTTGGCGAAGCATAGTGGCTCATATCTGTAATACCAGCAATTTGGGAGGCTGAGGCAGGAGGATCCCTTGAAGCTAGGAGTTCCAGATCAGCCAGTGCAACAAAGCAAGACCCTGTCTGTAAAAGAAAATTAACCAGGCACACTGACACTTCTGTAGCCACAGCTACGATGAAAGCTGAAGTGGGCAGATCACTTAAGCCCAGGAATTTGAGGCTACAGTTAGCTATGATGGTATGGCTGTCATCAACTGGGTGACAGCAAGACATTGTCTATAAAAAAAAAAAAAAAGAAAAAAATGAAAACCTCAACTATTACTCCTCCAGGAAGCCTTCTCTGATTTTTGTGGTCAAAACTAATCTCATCTTTCTTAGAAGTCTGAGAATATTTTATTTTTTTATTTTTATGACAAATAAGTTATTGCCTAAGATATTATATTTTGGCATTTTGGCAGTGTAATTTAGTGTAATCCTAAGTGGAAGACCTTAGAATTACATTTTGGTGGTGAAGTACAAGAACTCAGGGACCAGTTTTTACTACTTATCAGTTGTGACCTTGGGTGAGCTACTTAATCTTATATAACTTTATGTTTCCTCATCTTAAATTAAGGAGCCATGATAGAATCTATGCAATAAGTGACATCTGAGATTATTATCAACATTAAACTAAATTATGCACACACACACACACACACAAATAAGTTCCAATATAAGTCATTGTACATATATATTACACGCACACACACGCACACATGCACACACGCACACACAAACCCACACACAGCTGAGTAATGTCCTTGGAACAAAATAAGTACTTGGTAAATGGTAATTATTAAGTGTCATGAGAGATTGAATTATCTAGAATATTTAAGGCAATGGGGAATAAAGACTTTCCTTTTGAATAATGGCCCCATCAAATTAAGCCCTCAAAACAGAAAAGGGTCTTAAAACAGAATAAAGACTTGTTAATTGGGTTCAGTGGACAGAGACTGAAGTAGTTTCGAATACTCACTTTCCTTAAAATCTCCTCTTTGGTCAGTCAGAAAATCAGATTTTCTTAGAATGAATGTGGCTCTTGATAGTGGCTGTGTGGGATGACAGTGATACCTCTTGAAAATGACTTGGGTATGTTGGGACCTTTTCAGGGATATTTTTTAAGAGAGTAGTGGTAGAAAAAGATGGAAAAACAGGTTAGATTAAATCCTGGTGGGAGAGTTTCAGGGAGACCCACATGGAACAAGTAGGATCTCGTTCTATCACCTGAACAGTGGTGAGGGCAAAAACTTAATTCAAGAAACTAGGGACTGAATGGTAAAGTGGGAAAATAGGTGGAATAAGAATAGAGTTGTCATGAAGAAAGAAGAGAAATGACAAAGCAAACTTCTTAGAGTAAATAAAAAGTTTATTTTTAAATTGTTTACATTGTCTACAGCTGGCAACCCCAAACCCCAGCTGCAGATGGGTACTGATCACTGGCCTGTTATGACCTGGGCTGAGCAGCAGGAGGTGAGGGGCAGGCAGGCGCATTACCACCTGCGCTCCTTTTCCTGTTATATCATCATCAACATTATATTCTGGTAGGAGTACAAACCCTACCAGAATTGCGCATGTGAGGGACCTACAAATGAGATTCTAACTAATGCCTGATGATCCGAGGTGGAACAGTTCCATACCGAAAACATCACTTCTACCCAACCCCCACCCCTACTCCATTGTGGAAAAATTGTCTTCCCTGAAACTGGTCCCTGGCACAAAAAATGATGGGACCACTCTTCTGCATAATAAGGGCTTTACCTTCTTTGGAGGCTTTATAACATGAGATAAAAACATTGAGAGTTTAGTGTTAAGGAATTTTTCTATCCAAAGTTTTTTAAACTTATTGGATTGATAGAATGTGTACAGTTGATTTTAGATCAAATTGTATTTATATAATTCTTAGTGGTATTTGGAGCAATTTTTGTAAATGCATTTGGGAAAATGGTCATCTAGGCATAGGAAGTTGGATTAAAGTGGAACAAAAACAAGATAAAAAGCTAAGATCAAAGTGAGGAATTTCAGGTTTCAGAATTTGTGACTGGAAATGAAATTCGATTGCTGATGATGAGTTAAGTATGGCTGTGCTTGTTGACAGGAGGAAATGCCATCAGTTTTTGTCTCCAAAAGACTGAGCAGAGGAATTGGGATGAGAGGATCACAGGTTTAAGGGGGGAAAAAAAAGAAGAAAAAAAGAAATCTCTGTTACATAATTCCAGAATGTAATTGTCTTCTCTCCTAACTTGTTAGTTTGTTTGTTCCAACAACCATTGACATAAAGTTTGTAAACTTTTAAATTTATGATTAATTGAATTTGTGACTAATTTGCTATTTATTAATTATCCATTTGTTAGAATTAATAGATACATGTTAATTATGGTACCAAAAGAATTAGCTAATTTGCTGTATAGAAAAACTCAAAAATCCTAGTTTTTAAGGGCCATATTTTAAATGAAAAAGATTTTCCAAAATAGAAAACTTTAGTTTATTTCACATAATATAGTAAAATACAATATGATCTTTTAGAGACATATTGAATTAGATCATATTTGTCTTCTCCACCACATCTTCAGTCCTAGATCTATGAAAATGAGGTATGTATCATTTAATTATATAATAACTTAAAACAATAACTGTTACTGCTTATTTTCCTTTCAGGTGAAAACTTACTGCACTGAATTTTCTCAGTTTGTAATTGTGTTGTCAAGGACAGATGTACAAGGAGCACTAAAAATAGATACATTTTAAAATAGCAAATATAAACCCTTTGAAATAAATACACCTGATAACTAAAAACATTTCAGAAAAGATTATTATATATTGTATCTAAAGAGGACTTTAATATTTTTATAGAAGATATCTCTGAAAATATTCAGGAGGCATTGCTTAATAGCAGCTGAAACAGATGAAAAGCAAATGGAAACAAGGCAGTCACCGTCTGCACAGCTTTTAATAGTTTTGGTGAAAAATTAAGGACAACCTGCCATGTTGAATTTTATGAGTGATGCAGAGGTACTTGCCAATACATTCATGAGTAAGTGAAAAACGAGGGTTTTTAATAGTAACACAAACCTTCAAATGGAGTTAATAAAAGACAAGGCTCTTCTTTACCGGGTGGAAAGTTATCTGCTATATAGAAAGGTCTGCTGAATGAAACATTTGTCCTCAAATTCCTTTTAATCTACTGTGAGGTTCTGCCTGTTACCTCACTTGGAATAATGTGCCAATTTTGTAAGGATAAAGAGAATTTTATCCTTTTTTCATTCCTTTAGCTTTTTGATGCAGCATTTCCTTGAATTTCACAGTACCTGCCTGTTTTTAGCAGCTCTAATTTCAGACTATCACTTTCCTGGACTAATGTGTAAAAACTGATATTCTCATCTCCTTGATGGAGAATATTCACGAAATGCAATCCCAGTGAGAATGCCACTTACTAATGGATATTTTTTTCTCTGGACATCTTAAAAAATTCTGTTTCAACTCTTTAATACCTCTTGTTCTTTACAAAAATGGATTAAAATACCTGGTACCATGGAAGAATGCTTTTATGGTCACATATTGCTTTTGTATTATATACTGTAAGTTGTTATTATTCACATTTCATGGCTTTAACAGTTTGAGTTAAACTATATTTTATTGTCCCCTGCTAAAATATTTGTCTTGTGGCGCTTTAGAGCTGAAGTGCAGGAATTATGAGAGGTTTCATTGGACTTGATGTGTTTGGTCTTTACTCTGCTTTTCTAAGAAAATTGAGTACTGCTCCTACAGATTGAAAATGGTTAAATGGATTAATAGTAGATTAAAAAAAATGACTGGGGAATGAAATCTATTTTGTCACTGAGGCAAGAAACCCAGATTCTTAGCACTAAATCAGGGTGCTTTAGTTAGTATGGAGGAATGTTAAAAACAAAGAAACAAAAACTTTTCACAGTTTTAAACTTGGTTTTGAGCAGATTCACACTAAGAAATACATTGATTCTAACTCCTTAAAGCATTGGAAAAGGAGCTGCATGGTAAAAAATTTTCACAAAATCTCTAAATTTCAAAATTTTTGTGTGTGTCTAAGTTGTCGTATAGTGTATGCCGGCTGTATGTCTACATGTATGTCTTTAGTTTTTATATTTAGAGTGAATTTTACTAATGTACTCATCACTGTAATTTCAAGAACTCTTTTATTTCCCTTTGTTGTTATTTTAGTGATTAAAGGGATGTACATTCTGCAATTATTAATTGCTCTTCTTTCATTCTTGAAAGGGTCCTGGTTTGATTATATAATCACTGGCCATATAAAGCTTTGGCTTTCTCTTTCCACATATTTTATGTTTCCAAAACAATCACTTTTCTAAGTATATTCCTGCATAGTTTAGCTTTTTAAATATAATAAGTTATTGTTTAGAACACATGGACACAGGGAGGGGACGGTCACACACCAGGGCCTGTGGGGGGGTGTCTAGGGGAGGGATAGCAAGGGGGTGGAGAGAGAGAGGAGAGAAAGCATTAGGAGAAACACCTAATGTAGATGAAGGGGTGGTGGATGCAGCAAACCACTATGGCATGTGTATACCTATGTAACAAACCTGCACGTTCTGCACCTGTACCCTGGAACTTAAAGTATAATAATAATGACAAAAGTTACTGTTACATCATATCCCAAATTAAATTGATGTTCATGTAACTGATAATTATGTTCACTAACAAAAGTTATTATAATTCTCTAAAATTAAGTTATTAAACTGTGACTCATATTCATATTTCATAATAGAAAAATGACTAAGTATAATTTTTGGAGCTAAATCTAGAGCTGAAAATATAAAGCATTTTATAGAATTACGTGTCAAATTTAATTAAGTAGAAAAAAATTATGGTTTGGAGGAAGAGGCAATTCAACTTTTTTATTTTTCTTTCAATCAACTGGAATTAACGTGCATTTAGAGTAAGCCTGTGCTAAGGCAAATTTGATTTTTATAGTTCGTTACATATTTATGTTCTGATCATAGTGCCAGCTATCCCATGTGTAACATAATTTTTGCTTGAACAATGCCAATGTATTTCTTTTTCAAATATTACTTATATTAATATAAATACTTGTTTATAATTTTATTCATTCAAGCCATATTCAATATATGTTTATGTTTTTCATCTCCATTTCTATTTGGAATGGCTAGTGAATAAACATACACATTTATGAAATGATTAGAAAATTGTGCTTGACAGTAATCAGGTATCAGATTATACAGTACACACCAAACAACACAAGACTTACAGAAGTTTAGAAGCAGAATCTAGAATCTAGAATTCTAAATCCTGAAGCAGCATACTTTACTAAAAACAGAAATGGATTCAGAAATGAATGACTGGGTTCTGAGCCTATTTTTACTACGTAGCAACATTTCAAAATTGAGTAAATTACTTAATCTCTCTGAGCCTCCACTTTTGTAATCTGTCTAATGAGGGAAACTTACCTGTCTTTTCTATCTCATATTATGCTTGAGGACCCCATTTGCAATCGTAAATCAAACTTCATTCTAAGTTCCAGTGTTTTAAAATGGAATCTGCTGGTGTCTGTTGGATAACTGAAAAGTATAAGAGTAGAGACTAGGGAATATATATTAAATATCTTTTGATTATCCTTCTCAAAGATTTTCTCAATGTCCAGCTAGACTAATTGATGCATACTGCCTCAGTCGGCTGTCACCTTCTTACATGTCACCTTGCATTACCAATGAAGCTGTGCCTTTAGTTTCTTTTTCTGCCTCCTGCTAATCCAATGTGGCTACAGTAATCTTTCCAAATGGAAGTCTTATCATAACACTATCTTTTAAAAATTATTTAATATATTTCTTTTCCACTTAGAAAAAACAACATTGTACCTCCTTTTCCTGTCTCTTTTTCCAGCTCTGACCTTTGCTTCTTTTCCACTTGTATTTGGCACTTCAGCCGTTTGACATTGCCTCCAAGGCACCATGATCGTTGTCTTAGAAGTGCCATGATCTTTTTTCTCTCTACTAGTTATTTGACCATGTCTCCTTTCAGTCTCTTGAATATCTCTTTTTCTACATGTTTCAATAATACCAAAGACGCCACCTATTCATGTTTCTACAGTGATCTCCTTTCATAACACCTAATGCTTTATTAGAATGTTTTTTTTTTATTGACTTTCTAAAAAGGGAGAGCTCTATGAGGGCAGGAACTGTGTCTATTTTTCTTCCGACAAGGGGGCTAGTTCTTAGCATAATAAGCATATAAAAAGTACCCAGAATATGTGTTGAATGAATTAGCAAATGACTGAAACAAATCAGGAATATAGGATCGTAAATGAAGTGAGGTATAATTATGATTTGAGAGAGTTACTGTAATGAGAGGGTCAAAAGAATAATGAACAGGAATTGATTAACTCGATACCAGAGATAGAAGAAAGTAGAAACTTTTAAGCTTCCTGTTGTTAGAGGAATGACAAATTCAGAGGGAGATTTTCTTCTGCTTTTCCTTTTGAAATTTGAAATAGGGACATTGATATAAGAGAAGGGATGGTGATAATAACAATAGGTCTGTCAACTTAAATCTATATAGTACTTTTTTTAGTTTTTTAAAGTTTTTTTTATTATTTTACAGAATTATTTCAAAGTTCATTTCTAAGCAAATCATCTAGGTAAGTTTTCAAAAACTAATATTTTAAAGGATGAAACTAACTTTTCTAATAAAATTATGTTTACTTCTGTATAAATATTTTGAAAAAAAAAACAGCAATAAGCATTATTTATTTCATTTAGTCCAATGGGCTCTGTTACAGGGAGGCACCTGGAGCCTGGAAGTAAAACTGATGCCTGTTTGTAGTAAAGCAGAACTTCTTAACTGTAGCCCTATTGACATTTTGTACAGGATCACTCTTTGTTGTAGAAGGAATATAAGATCTTTAGCTGCATGCTTGATGCCTACCTACTAGATACCAGTAACAGACCCCCTCCACACCCAGTTATGATCATCAAAAATGTCTGCAGACATTGCCAAATGTTTCCTATGGGGCAGAATCACATTCATTTGAAAACTATTGCTCTGGAGAGTTAGAAATTATATTCCATAGATAAGACAATTTGTAAAGGGTTGGAGCCTTGTAATTCTCATGTAAATTTTGTATAGATCTTTTATTTTCTCACTGTGGTCACATGTAAAAGGTAAAGCATCAAGGTGATTACTTTCAGATACTTCCAGAAATGCAGAACTGCTAGGGACCCTATGCTGCTTATATCAGGAAACAAAGACACCCAAGCAAAAGAGTAGGTGATGATAACTTAAGAAAATAAAGACAAGTAGTTTATGTTTTAAGGGTCTTCCCCAAAGATGGAAGAAGAAAGCACCTGAATCTGCCCAAATTTTTAACTTGAAGCCCAGGGCTGAAGAATCAAAGAGCTCTTACATTTCCTCAAATGTGGGGCTTCAGTTATAGAGCATTCATTCATTTATGCATGCAGCCTACTTTATTTTTGTTGAAATACATTGTTATGGAAGATATTAAATGTTACCTTATGATTTTCTAGAAGATCAGCTACATGTATTTCTGTAGTTGGAAGAAGCATCTTCTGCCTCTGTTCTCATATATTATGATGATCAGATATGTTCTCAAAGGATTCATGTCAGTTATTTGGTGGCAGACTTTCAGTGACAAATTGGCTTATGAAAATGGGCCAGGTGTGGTGGCTTATGCCTGTAATTGCATCACTTTGGGAAGCTGAGGCTTGAGTCCAGGAATTTGAGACAAGCCTGAGCAATATAACAAGACTTTTTCTCCATAAATAATGTTAAAAATTAGCTAGTGTGGTCACTCATGCTTGTGGTCCCAGCTACTCAGGAGGCTGAGGTGGGAGAATCACTTGAGCCTTGGTGTTTGAGGTTACAGTGAATAGTGATCACACTACTGTATTCCTCCTGGGTGACAGAATGAGATCCTGTCTCAAAAAATGCAAAAGAAAATGGAACCGCACACAAAAAATGCATCCCTGATAATTACTGGGGACAGTATAGTAGTGTGTCCTCTCTCTTTCTCTCTTGCTTATTTTCAGACTCAATGATGAGATGACCAACCACATCACCTTTTGTTTACTTTCTACCATGTCCACATGTCATAAATCATTTACAATTAAGTTTCTATGGACACATTGGCTAGGAGAAATAACAATGGAAGAAACCCTAAAATATTTTCCTTTTGTGATCATGAACAAGGAAAATGGGAGCTTTTGTTTTTCTTAGTTGTCTTTAGAAAAAAATTGTCAGATTCTTCAGGTTAGGGGGAAAGCAGATTAATAGCAAATTGTATATAGAGACTTACATCACTGTTTAGGGTAGCAAAGGAAAAGCATGAACTGACTAAATGTAAGTTGTATTTTCACAGAACTCTATTTTGATTAGCGAATCAATTATAACTTTTTTGGTTAGTGAATCAATTATAACTTTTTTGATTAGTGAACTTTTTATCTATACTAGCTGCCTATTAAGAGGGTTTTGTTTGTTTGGTTGGTTGGTTGTTTTTTTTGTTTGTTTGTTTGTTTGTTTTTGCCTTCCAAATCTTGGAGTCTTTTTGTTTGTCTCTGTTGCCCAGGTGGGAGTGCAGTGGCATCATCTTAGCTCACTGTATTTTTTGTAGATAAAGAGTTTCACCATGTGGCCTGGGTTTGTCTCAAACTCCTGAGCTCAAGCCATCTGCCGACTTTGGCCTCCCAAAGTGCTGGAATTACAAGTGTAAGCCACCATGCTTGGCCTCCCTGAGTTTTTATCAATCTTTGTTATGTTGTTGTTGTTTGGTTATAAATTTCAATTTACACATATTGGAACATGAGTTTGGCATGTTTCCTTCCATTGTAGAGGGTAGAGTTTTACTTCTACCAAAATAACGTGTTAAAGTAAGTCTATTGAGATCAATAACAGGAGGAAAACAGGCTTATTTTCCAAATGAAGATTTTTTTAAAATGATATTATTTAAAGATCCAGTATACATTATTTCCTTACTTGTTGAAACTATTAAAGGAATTTCTAAGCTGAAACTTTCAGACATTTAGCTACATGGTTTATATAATGAGACAGTTAAACAGATTATTTGCAAAAATGTTATAGACTATTCAGAAATGTTTGTATGTTATGGAGGAAGCAATATTATCTTATTTTAAAAAATATTCTTTACTATGTTATCATAATTATGATGATAATATTAGCTGACATGTGTA
Source organism: Sapajus apella (assembly GCF_009761245.1). Lineage (NCBI taxonomy): Eukaryota > Metazoa > Chordata > Mammalia > Primates > Cebidae > Sapajus > Sapajus apella. The sequence continues at coordinate 55,655,202 of NW_022436946.1, forward strand.
AATTACTTCCTGTGTGCCAGACACACTTACATGTTCTTTTATTTAATCGTCATAGCGATCCTATTAGGAAAGTGTCACTATTATTCTTGTATTACAGATGAGGAAAGCAAGGCAGTTTCTTATTGGTGGTCTAATGATAGTTCTAGCGCTTTAACTCAGGAATTGAACTCAAGCTATTTGGCTCTATAGCCTGCAGCCTGAAGGACTATTCTCCACTGTTCTTTAATTTTTTTCTTAACCATCAATATGAAAATTATAATGAATATACATATACATAAAACACCAACATACTTGGCAGTGTCAAAGATTCACTAGTGAGGCATGAAACTTCAAAGGAAGACTTCAAAGAATTAAACTGTGAAATATAAAGGTAATATATTTGACACTTGACATTTAGTTAGAAAAATATGGTGTAGCAAGATTTTAGTGAGGGTATAAAGTACTCAGCATGAGATAGATAGATGATAGAGAGATAGAAAGATAGATGATCTGCTATGTATATAAATTCATATCTCTATTCTTTTCTATGGTGCTAAAACAGAGTAATGGGAAGACAGATGAGGGACTCAATTACCTAAACCAGGGGTCAGATATGAGTTCACTAAGGAGGTGATGTGGTTTGGAAATTTAGAAAATATACCTGTAATGGCTCTCTTCAGGAAGTTAGCATTACATAGTATACGCCTTGATAGAACTATCGCTAGATTTGACCTATTTTTTTAAAAAGTTCTGGTTAAATACCTTGAGTGTGACTCCATGTTATTTTGGGGCTCTCTGTTGGTTAGGAATTTTATATTCTGTTATATTCTTATTAATTCTTCTGGCATATTATGCATTTTTGATTTACTTGTTGTGGTTTATTTCTCTGAAAATTGATATAGTTACAAAACATGAGGTATACTGTGAAAGGCTTTATTTCTTTACTAGTGTGATATATCAAATGAGCTTTGAAGTGAAATTTTTTTACATTTTTTAAAAACATGCAACAATATACTAATCCATTAGTAAATGACACACTTATGTTAGCTTGTGATTATTCAAAAGAGAATATACCAGAAAAAAAGAAAGAGTGACAAATAGAGGATAAACCTTTTTCATTCTACAGAAATAACTTGGGAGACATTGGTGAATCCTGAGAGCTAAAGATACTGCTAATTTTGATACCATCATCTAAGCTCTTTAATTAAGTTATTTCACATAATACTATGTGGTAATCCTATATGGTAAACAGCTGGCAAATCCGTGAAATATCAGATTTCAGAGAATCAAGAGTAGAACTTAATGGCAAGACTAAGAACCTATTCCATACAATTTTCACAAATGATACTGAATATAAGAAATGTAATGTAAAGGTACTTAATTACATGCAAGGTTTCCTGCCCTGCCCTGTGGAATTCACCATTACTGTGAAGTCAGAGCTTTTGTTTTATACTTGAATCAAGTCTTTTTTCACTTGACCAAATTCTTGAATACACAAAACATTAAGATTTTAAGAAAAGGTCAAGAATTGTTGCTCTTGGAGATGTCTGTTTTTTGATATTGAAGTAATAAAATAGAATTTGTGATTATATAAATACAATTAAATATAATATAAAGAGAAGTAGGGACTTCTAGGGGTTAATTCCAAAGATGTATTATTGTAATTATTTACTATATGTAAAAATACAAATATATCTTTAATTATATAATCATGTATCACAATTAAATATTTGAATGGAAAATATATGTATTTTAATCTAAACAACGATTCTGACAATTGTTTAAGACATATGCACTCTCAATTGTGTATGTACCGTAATTTAGAAGGAAGTACTACATTTTCAGAACTTTCCATTTCTTTATAATATAACTTTATTCAAAAGGGTAGTGGAAGAAGTAATTTACTAAAAAATTAATGAAATCATGATCTAGATGTTAAGGCAAAGCCAATGTATTATAAGCTTAACTATATTTTTTATGTGGAAAGTGAAATGTTTAACCATATTGAATGGCACTTAGGCTGTTAGAGCTGCAAGCACGCTTTGTAGTTAGCCACCCAACACATTTCATCAATGAACAGAAAACTGTTTAAAAGTCTGGACAACTATGCCATTTGAGGACATCATTCAGAAAGAAAAGTTATAAAGCAAAGATGTAATGGAAATAAGCAAAAAGCAATGCATTTTGCTAAAAATTGTTTTCTCTAAATTCTAATTATGTGTAATATTTTATAGCATTTAACAGTAATACGTGATAAGAGTAGGACTTCAATCTGGGAAAATCCAAAACCTTAAAACCTTATTGACACTATGCATATCTTGTAACATCTATAGCATGAGAAGACTCACTTTCTATCCTCTTATTTAAACAGCTGCTAACTTAAACTACAAAATAATCATGTTGAAAAATGGCAAAAGTAATAGTCATACTCTTACAAGGTTGTGACTTTCCTTTGTGTAATTGCTGGCATTTGGCAAGTATTACCCCTTGTTTTGCTATGCCACAGGCAGTATGCTCATTATGGTGAAATGAAATGAAAGCACAAAGGAAATGTTCAAGTATCAGATACCTCCTTTATCATTGGTGTTCATCCATTCACAACATGTTTGTTTTACAAGTTCTTATACAATGCTTGATTATCCCTAAGAAATATAAAAATAAATCATTCATCCCTTGGCTTTTAGATATTCTGTTTATTTAGATGCATGTAAAACTAGTTTTCTATCAGTCTTTTGTTGAACATTTACCCAAAGGGTAATTTAACTTAAATGTTGAAAAAAAATCCATTCTAAAAATATTGTCTGATCCATTCCACCTGGTATCCATCTGTGACAGTATGTCTTCACAATCTGTCTGCTTTTATTCTGTATGTTCTTAACCGCTTCATTTGGGTACAGTCTTTGAACTGATTTTTTTCCCTTCCTTATTTGCTGTGTTCTGGTTAGTATAAATTGACATTTTCAAATCTTTAGTGAGGTTTTGAGATGATTTAATACTAATTAATTAGGAAGAGGTAATGTACTATCAACTCTCTATACGCATTCTTTTATAGCACCATTAATATAGAGATAAAACCAATCATTATATTCTAGATTTTCCTTTCCTTTGTAAGAACTTCCAATACATTTTTATTTGGAAATGTGCACATTTACTTTATTATCATTTCCTATGAGAAAACAGTCTTGTACTTCTAAATTATTTCAGACTGAAATATATGCACATATAGGTGTTGAGTCTAGTACTTTGTAGTGCTTGTCATTACAGTTGCCTCTTAGTATCAAGGGGGGATATGTTCCAGAGTCCCCTTGGATATTAATATCCACAGATGCTCAAGTTCGTTGTATAAAATGGCATACATAATATTTGCATATAAACTATACACATTCTTTTCTATACTTTAAATAATCTCTAGATTACTTACAGTATTTAATACAATGTAAATTCTGGGCATGTAGTTGTTATATGTGTGTTGTTATTAAAATTTGTATTTTTTTCATTGTTGTATAATTTTTTGTTATTTTATTCCCAATAAAATAACAAAAAATGGTTGGTTGAATCCATGGATGCAGAACCGGTGGATATGGAGAGCTGACTGTACTTTTTCAGAGTTCACTCTGAATATAAAGGTACTTTATAGTTTTGCCTGGTTTATAACTTGAAAAAAGTAAACTAGTATATATACATATAAATAAGCTTCTACCTTTAGTTTTGTTGTGCCCCTCCATAAGTCATAGATCAAATGAATTAACATTACCTTAGAGACATTTGAAATTTAATGGGAAAACAAATGTATAGAAGGGTGTGTGAATATATATATGTATTTATGCTCATAATAAAAGAAAACAAAAGATGTAATATCCCATTGTTTTTAAATTAGTTTTTTTTTTTTTGCTTACTCTACAATTGTTTAAAGATTTAAAAGAGAGGCAATAAGAAATAAATTGAAATTATTTTTCGTAAGAAAGAATCAGTGATGTTTCTGCTTTCCAATAGAAATGTTAATTACAAGAATTTATTTTAATAGTGGCCTGTCTAGTTCCAAATTACCATCAGAAATGAAAATATTGTGTACTCATTGTATGGCAATTCTCAGTAATCTAATAGAATATTACTTTTTTGAGTTTCGATGGGTCATGTATTTAAAGAAAAATAGCTTTTTAAATAATCCAGAGCAGGAAAACTATTATTCTTTAAATTTTTGCCTTCGAAACAACCCTGCAGTGATAGTTTTGTTATAATTTGTAATTCTTACTTAGCTATTTTCCTTCCCTTGGACCTTTTTTCTCCTGTGTTCAGAGAAGGTAGTCAATTATATGCTCCTAAAATGCTCTTCATCTCATTCATATACTTTCCCATGTTACTTTGTTAAGCATGGTTATAGAATCATGTTAAAATCACCTAATGCATTAATCTAAACATGGCTATGCAGTTGTCTTCCTGTGTAGCATAACAAGGAGTCTTGAAGATTGAAAGCCAGTGAAATGTCTCTCCTTACTTCTGTAGCCAAGGCTACATTGCCCTCTACTAAGAGTGTGCCACATCAGGACAATTGTTCTGATTACTGTGAAAAATTTACTAAGTGGTGTCAGTGAATTAACCTTTAGTAAGTGGGATGGTGTTGCCAGATGCAAAATGCTGGAGGATGAATAAAATTCCTTCATTCATCCATTCAACAGACATAGGCTAACCTCCTGCTGTGTGCTAGACATTGTGCTAAGCTTTGGGAATCCATGGATACATATATTATAATTCCTGAACTTGAGGGGTGCATAGTGAGTTAGAGGACACATGCATAAAGAAATATTTATGGCAGTGTGAATGTCATAATGGTGGTACATTGTATTGAGTGAAACTGCTCTCCTAAGTAGCCTTAACAGGTCAGAAAATATGGAGGAGGTAAAGCTTTTAACTGATTCATGAAGACTGGATATTATTCTTTTAAAAAGAATGAAACTATATAGGGTATTTCTTTACATATGTAGCTACATTTTCTGAAGAGTTTGTTTTGAAAAACATAATTAAATGATATATTGCTAGTGCCTACCTTGCCTTTTTTGCAAAATGCTACGGATGTAAGGTTAGTAGGATATGGATAGAGAGAGCTGTGGCAAGTTATTTGGTTGGGTGTGGAGGTAAAAGTTAGCAATTAATTAACTGGTGTTCTATAATGAAGGAGTAGAAAGCGTGAAAATCCAGTCAGAATTCTTACTAGTTTGTATCTCTCTAACAATTCTATAGATCTTGCAACTCGTGTGTGTGTGTGTGTGTGTGTGTGTGTGTGTGTGTGTGTGTGTGTGCGCGCGCGCGCGTGCACCTGGCCTTTTCCTTTTTCTTTTCCCTCCCTTTCCTCCCCTCCCCCTCTCCTTCCCTCCCTTCTTTCTTTCTCTCCCTCCCTCCTTCCTTCCTTCCTTCCTTCCTTCCTTCCTTCCTCTTTTGCCTGCTCCATTTTTGTAAAAAAGGATTGAGCTCAACAATTTTATAAGGATTTGTTCTGCTTGGTATTTTCTTTTATTTCTAAGACTTAAGGATTGAATGAATCCTCTCATTGTCCTGATGCATCTATTTAATATGTCATGCTTCAGGGTAAACTGATTTCTTTATGATCTCCAGAAAATTGTACACTGACATAACAGAAATGATTATTTATTTCCTCACGTGTTCAAACTGCCTTAAACTACTTTAGGGTTATTTACTTCACAAGACTTAGTATTGATCCACATTTTACAACTGACTAAATACGGAAACAGAGTCTTCACCAAATAGTTAGAAAGATTGCTTTAACTGATTTTGTTTTAATCATTTTTTAAATTATCACAGAAAACTGATAGTGAAAAACCCATGTGTAGACTGCTTTGCATAGAAGTACAGCTATTTATGTTAGGAAATTAAGATGAAATTAATTCTCTCATTTTTAGCTGTGGATTTTTCAATGCTTTTTTTCTACAAATATATAGATTTAAATATATTATGGGAGAAAGATTAATAATTGACAAGTCACTCACAAAATAGTCTAATTTTAATCCTTTGAATTGGACTAAAATCACAGTTTTTATGAACTTGAAGTAACCTGCCCTTATAGAATATTCTGATATTGCCAGATCTATCATTAGCCTCATAGAAAATTAAGCCAATAACTGCCACAGCTAGCTCTCCAGTTTATATATAATTGGTCAATAATGTGTCCCTACACACTTCCAGTGTGTCTTCCTATGCTGAGTAGTTTTCTCATTTCACATTGATGAAATGCTACAGCTTTGGCAGGAAAGGTGACTTTAGAGTTTATAGTCACCTCTGAAATAGGAGATAATTGGGTGTGCTGTAAGAAATACAAATTAAGGTACAATATTTATAATTTATGTAAGTAATTTACTATGAAATATCAGAAATTTAATTAGCTTAAGCTTATAATCAACTGAATAGCCGTACAATTTGAAGCTAGTGGTCAAAAAGATAAATGTAGTATTTGGAGATCCTGAGTTTTTGCTTTTTTTAGTTGATATACCTTTTTGGTCCATTGCCTGCCCGACACAGTAATAGATACACAGTATGCAAATAATACTTATTTGTTTGAGGAATGAATACTGGGCTATATTTGGTTAATAACAAATTTGCATTTCTTATTTGCTTACACATTTGGTAATGGAGAAAGTGATTCAGAGGTTATCTGGGATAGGAACTATAGTGGAATCAAAACTTTGCTTGGAAATTGACATTGAGAAATATTCACAGTAGTTATCTATTTATTGAGTGCTTTGTCTATGCCAGGCAGCATGCTAAGTTCTTCACATGAACTATGTACTGTAATTCATAACAATCTTATAAGATAGTCTTATTATTTTTTTCCCTATTTTATATAACAGAAAACTGGACTTGGAACTTGAGCAAATTTGTAAAGGCCACAAAGCTAATAAATACTAGGAGAGCAGCCAGTCTTATAATTGGTATAAGGGACAAGCCATCCTGCCTTTTTAGGATCATTGAAATGAGCCTATATGTAGTGAGACTGACAGTGGCTATCATTCAAAATATGAATTTTATCTTTTGATAAATGTGTTAAACTGATTATGTAAAATCAAGTGTAATGATACTTAAAAAGAAGAATTATCACTCATATAATAGTTTTAATGTGGAGCCTACACTAGCTGACCTTTCTCAGTATGTTTTCATAATGAGACCGAATAATAAAGCAGATATGCAAAATTTATGGTACTTTAGTAAATATAAGAGAACTATTTGAAAATAAACTTGGCAGTGGCATAAATGCTGTTGAAAATTGTGCCTCCTGTCTGAAATCTTCCAAGCACTGCTTGTGGGGTAAGAACTCTCCTAATTGCTGCCTCTTGTTCGTAAAGGCATGTCCTCAAAGAAGTTTATTAGTAGGATAAAGTAGTACTGTGTCAGAAATAAGCCACATTTTTAAGTTCCTACAAATAAGTAATATATTTGAGTTTGTTAAGCTAACTTCCCCTAATTTAAATAATTTTTAGTCCATGAGAACCCCATAATAATATTGTTTTGTCACAGACTTGAATTAGAGCTAAAAGTACTTTATTTTAGTGCTTTTCTTGTCTGGTTACTAGATCCTTAGATTTCATAGTTCATTTGTTTTATTTTGTTTTGTTTTGTTTTGCTTTGTTTTGTGTAAGTCTGTAGAGTGAACTCTCAGAGTAAACCTATGAGGACATTGTTGAGTGAGATCCAGAAGGGTTTGCATTTCATTTTGAATCTTTCCTTTTTTGCACAAGTTGATTCTTTTTAGTAATTTACATGATTTAAAAATTCTATTTCTGGATCCTTATCTGCATGAACCAAAATGAGTGTGCACATCTTTGGGAACACAGACAGGGTTCAGCAACAATGGCACAGTAAAAGCTAGAGGTAAACCAGTAGTCAGACAGATCTCTGACGAGAATCGGGCACTATCAGGGATGCCATGCAAATGCAGGACGGCCCTTGTAGAACCTGTTTTTTATACTGTTGCTTGCTAAGGCGTCTCTGAAAGACTAAGTGGGTGTACTGTACATTTGTATATGGTATATTTAAAAGGGTGGTTAGGTTGATGATGGTAGAAACATGCATTTTTTTAAAGATAGCATTTAAGTTAAAACAATTGGAGGGTAGTTCAGCAGCTAGACACTTGATTACTGTGTTATCATTATAAACAACCATTTGCAGACAGAAATATAAAAATAACCACTGTGTGTATAACAATTTAGAGTTATCAAGGAAATAAGGACGTAGAAGCCTAATGTGAAGTGACTGACTTTGCCCCAATAGTGTGCTAATAAGTGGTGGAGTGGATTTGAACACAGATCCTTTGAATTAAAATCTGAATCTCTTTCCCTGTATCATAGTAACTCTTTAAGATAGGCTCATATTTGTAAAGAAGAATGCATAAGACAAAAGAATTCTAGAATATTCTAACTTGACATTTTTTCTCTCTTTTATATCATTTGGATAATGACATCACAATTTTAGCGATCTTTTGATGAAATAAAGAGTAATAAACTGCAGACCTCAAGCTAATTCTTAACATATTCCAAGCTGATAATTTAAGTAAAGATGTGTTTATATAATACTTTGTTTTATTTCATTTTACATTCTATACTTTAAAAACAAAAATTTTTAAAGCTTCTTATTTTACATGGTTTTTTTCACTATATGGTATTAATAAAACATCAAATAATCAAATAAACACACACACACACACACACACACACACACATGTATCATGGCTTGAAATGAGTTTCTCTTGTTAGTTTTAAAAATCCCCATATTATCCTCAAGCACTTAAGTACCTGTTATGGAAAAGTTTATATTCTGTATGGTATTTTTTCTAAACTCTTGCATGTTAGTTCAGGGTGGTAGGGATGGTGTTTCACAAACCATAATATACTCGTTACATCATGTTGTTTTTATCCTCCCTGCCCGCTGTTCATTCTCAACGTGAAAAATCATAGCATATTAGTGATAGGAGATCTGTATTTTAGGCAGACTTTTGTAATTATTCCCACTGAGGCACAGTCAATAGGATTAAAATAGAGATTCTGGATCTGTCCATCCCAGATGAGGTCAGTTCTTTAAGCAGTGGGAGTGCTATTTCTATAAGCTGTGCTTTCCCCTTTGCCTTGTAGAAGCGTAGATATTAATAGACACTAATATTTGAAAGCTCCTATGGAAACAGACTGGCTTTGCCTGAATGAAGATAAATATCCATCTGCAATAAATAAAATAACAGCATTCATTAGAATTCCTAACTACATTTGTATGTAGATTTTACAATAATGTTAAAGCACAGAAAGTTTCAATTACAGAACAATCTACTTATAGTTCATAATTAATAAACTCTTTGCAGCTGCATAACTGTGGCCGGAAACATCTGCAAAACCTTACATTTTACACACAGACATATATAATTCCTTCAGAAAAAGTTCAATTGTGCCTAAAATCACAGGAGTGGAAATGGAGTAAGATCTGAGGAAGCCTAGTCAAGTTGAATTCAATTAGCTAATGTGGGAGAAGAGGAGGGATGGGAGAAGGAAACCAGCCCTCATCTGGCAAAGTAATGTGGGTGAAAAATAAGAATGTTTAATATCTATTCAGAAATTTAATCACAAACATTTGTATAAAAAGTATCAAAGATTTCCACTACGTATAAGCTTGGTTTTGATAAGACTATTTTTAAGTGTTAAAAGCACTACTCCTCAGATAAAAGATAAGCTATTATTTATGAAACTCTAAAAATACGTATTAAATTAACAAAGGGGTTAAGAGAATATATTGATAATAGATTTCTAGTAGTCTTAAAAGTAATCCATAGGTAATTTCTTTCTTTAGTTTTTCATTTTTTTGAGTACATAGTAGTTGTACATAGGTAATTTCTTATACCTAAATGCAACTTTATGAAATTTGATACATGTAGAGTATATTTGTTAGAAAAATAAACTAATATAAGCAAATAAAATTTGCTATTTTTTCTTAATGTTTGCCTATTTAAATGTTCGGATTTGAAGGTCATTATTGATGGATTCATTTTGTTTGTTTGCTTGTTTGTTTGTTTTGAGACAGAGTTTTGCTCTTGTCACCCAGGCCCCACAGTGGATGGAGTGCAGTGGCTTCATCTTGGCTCACTACAACCTCTGCCTCGCAGGTTGAAGTGATTTTGCTGCCTCAGCCTCCCGAGTGGCTGGGGTTACAGGTGCCTGCCTCCATGCCGGACTAATTTTTGGATTTTTAGTAGAGATGGAGTTTTGCCTTGTTGGGCAGGATGGCCTCAAACTCCTGACCTCAGGTGATCTGCCTGCCTGGTCCTCCCAAAGCGCTGGGATTACAGGCATGAGCTACTGTGCCCAGCACTGATGGATTCTATAATAAGAGCTTTATTAAGATATAATTCACATATCATACAATTCACTCATTAAAGTGTATAATATATGGGTTTTATTAGAGTCTCAGATTTGTACAACTATCACTGTAAATCAATTTTAGAACATTGTAATTACTCAAATGTAACCTTGTATCTATCAACAGTCACATGCCATTTTTGCTCACCACCCTATCCCCCAAAAGCTACTAATCTACTTTCTATATCTGTATATTTACCTATTTAGGTTATTTCATATAAATGGAATCATACAATAGATAGTCTTTTATGATTAGATTATCTTATGTAGCATGTTTTAAAGATTCATCCATGTTGTATTATGTGTCTGTATTTAACTCCTTTTAATTGGATGATATTCCATTGTTTTAATTCATTCAGTAGTTGATGGACTTTAGATTATTTCCACTTTTCGACTATTAGGAATAATTCTACTATGAACATTAATGCGCAGGTTTTTGTCTGCATATATGTTTTCATTTATCTTGAGTATATACCTAAGAGTGGAATTGCCGAATCATGTAATAACAGTGTTTATTCTTTAGATGAACTGGGAGTCCTTTTGAAAGTGGCTGCACCATTTTACATTCCTACAAGCAGTGTAGGAGGGTTCTAATTCCTCCATGTTTTCACCAACACTTGTTATCTTTTTGGATATAGCCATCCTTCTGTATGTATGGTTTTGATTTCCATTCTCCTAATCACTTACGATGTTGAATATCTTTTCAAGTGCTCAGTAGTCATTGGCACATCATTTTTATGTCTGTATTATTCATTTGTATAGCTTGCATGGAGAAACATCAATTCAGATTGCTTGCCTATTTTTGATTGGCTTATTAATGGATTTTAATTTTTGCATTTTAATTTTTTAAATGTTTGATAATATCTAATTTTACCTCATCAATGTTGTAGGGGAGATATTTTATTATTATGTATTCTTTAGAGACTTAGATAGTCTAAGAAAATACTTGGAATCTCAAGGATATTGGTTCTGAACACCTATAAGATTTTTTTTTTTAATATAGAAAAGTCTAGGCCCTAATAATGATTCAGTTAATATGATAGAGACAAGACTTTAGTTTCCTATCAAAGCTTTCCTAATGTGCAGCCATTGCAGATAGCCAAGTAAGATATGGATGATCAGTGCCTAATGTTCAGGATGGTGTGAAGTATGTCTGAGATAAAAGTTGGTGCTTAAGAGTCCCAAAAAATGAGCCCATTAAGGATCAGGAGATCTTTTTTGACTGTAAAAGAACTTTAGAGTAGGTGGATTTTCTAACAACACGATTTTGGGAAGGAGTATTCTTAGAAATATAATTGGATAAGATTTCTTCCAAGCACACCCCTATAGGTCATAAACCTAAAGAACTGGACGAAGCCTGGGTATCTGTACCCCCATTCAGGAAAAGAGTACATTCCATTCTACCTAATTGCTTAAGCTGTTAAAACAACATGGAAATATATGCCTTTTGGGTGGCTTTTATAATTGTTCATTTACGGTTGTTATACCAGTACCCTTATTGTTCCACCGACTGCATGTTGCAAGTATAAATTCAGACGCTGGGCATCCCATTGCTTAAAAAAATGTCTATTGAAGACAACTATGGAATATGTGATTGTTAGGAGAATTTAATGGAGAATCAGCAAACAAGGAATTGGTATCGACTCTCTTCTATATTTAAATATATTTGATTTCAGAATTTTGGTGTTTTTTAATTCTTAAATAATTAATTTATAAATGGGAAATCTGATTGCCTTTATGTTCTTTTTTAAAAATTTTAAATTAAAAATATTATTTAAATCGATTTTGTGGGATAATATATTATCATTTAAATAGTTGAAATTAATTATAATAAACTACATTTATTTCATAACAGTAAATAATATAGCAGATCTTATTATGTGTTGTAATTTAGTAGCTATATTGCAGTAAATAATATTATTGCTCTGGTATATAAAAGTTTCATGTGTTTCCTAGATTTCCTTTTTCTTTGATGGTTTTGCATGTAAAGAACAGACTAAGCAAAACCTTGCTTAACATATGAAATCTGACAAGATTAACAGCTTTTAACTCTAGGATAATGAACTTATTTTATTCATTAAGGCCCTGAGGACTAAAAGAACAGTCAAAAGAATCAATCCTAGCTCTTCATGGTTTCATGGAAAAATACTATTATTAAAATAGACGTGAAAGATTTTTTTTACAAAAGTAATTAAGTATTTAAAACAAATTTTATATGTATCTCTAATTTTTATCAATAGAGTAAAACTACTTTTTAAACTATATTCAGTTAGAAAATCAAAAACATCGAGAGACACAAAGTTAAAATGGTACATTTCTTTTTATTTATTTATTTATTATACTTTAAGTTCTGGGGTACATGTGCAGATCGTGCAGGTTTGTTACATAGGTATACACATGCCATGGTAGTGGTTTGCTGCATCCATCACCCCGTCATCTATATTAGGTATTTCTCCTAATGCTTCCCTCCCCAATCCTCCCACCCCCTGCTGTTCTTCCCTTAGTCCCCCAACCCCCAGGCCCCAGTGTGTGATATTTCTTAATGTAACTAACTTTAACCACAAAGCACATACTATATCAAAGGCTACATACTATATCAATCACAGTTTGTTTTGAGTTCATGTGCTATTGAACACATTGAGAAATAAAACAGAAGAAAAATTTGTAAAACTGCTGTTGCACAATTCCTGGAAAGTTATTGTTGTATGCTTCATAATTATAAATGAAGGGAATTTATGTTTAAGGTTTCAGAAGGCATTTATCTCTGAAGACTTTTTACTAGTAGTTTCCAGAGACCAGCTGCATTTAGAAAGAGGAGAAATTGCCTGCCTTTCCATGTAGCTTTTCAGGGAGTAGTTGGTGAGCTTGTCTAACTCTCCTGTATGTGTGTATCTCTCACATATGCCACTTTACTCTTCTTTATCTCATTGAATATTTAACTTGAGGTATTTTGCATAGATATCTTATCACAATTTCTAATTTTAAGAGCCTCTGTTACTGCTTTCCCAACCCTTTTCCACCCTGTGGATCACTGTTGCCCTAAGAGGTACCACTTTTGTTTTTGCATGTTCTTGGCTTTACTCTTAACACCATTGCTCCAAAGATTTTGTACTTACTTTTAATAACTGTGAATTGATAGTTTCCTTATAGATTAAATGTAAATTGGCTTGCTACAACTTATTATTTTCAATATTAACTGAACTGAGACCGAATATTACTTCAAAGAAAAAATGTTAAGACTTTTATGATCACATTTTTCTGGTATTGCCTTTATCTATTTAATGATAGTCATACATATATTCCATAATTGTGCAGGTATCATCAGTGTCAAAATTCATAGTGAAACTGAGACTACCTTCTTAATATCTCTTCTTAAGTTACGATATATTTCATAGCTTTCTAAGTTAAAGTAATAGCTTTCAATTACTAAAAATGTATAATAAAAATAATAAGAATCTATTGAAAATTAAGTTTTAGGGTAGCTAAAGCCCTTGAGATCCATTACATAAGTGTCAAACTTTGGCTCATTTAACAGTAAATAGTGGTAGAATAGCATATGGCTGAGTGTCAGTAGTCCTGTGGTTTAAATCCAGTTGTATCCTAGACAAACAGAATTCTTTGAAGAACTCAGGTTACTTTTGCTTTAAATCTGTTTTTCCATCTGTTAAAATGGTAACATAATTCAATGTAATTTGAAAGTTAAGTGATAAGAGTTTTAAATTTCTGTGTATTAGGTATCATATATATTCTTGAAATCATGTAAGTTGAGCAAGGAATGCACCTCATTTGTGGTAAAAGGGGAATCAGCCTTTAGAGGCTTTTAAGAATTCTGAGGAGAATTCCACTAGTAGACATTATTTTGGAAATGTTAAATCATGTTGTCATTGTCCCCCCATAACCTCCTTGTCCTGTAGAACAGTAAACATACATATGATGTTATCAAAAACTTGTCAGCACACAGCTCTTCTTTGTCTGGATGTCTGCCTTGGTTGTTTTACTTCTTCAGGCCTTAATGTCTCAGACAGCAAGTTGTGAGTAAAGCATTGCCTTCTCTGTTTTACAGAATGTTGTCTCTGATCTTTGAATTACAGATAATACATAGAGCAAGATAGAGTGAATATTTTAAAAGATAAGACGTTCCATCCTTAGAAATCTAAGCTAAACCGTTTATCCTTTCTGTTAACCATATTTTTTAATGTGGCAAGATCATATCTTTAGAAACATTTTAAGGTTTTATATTTTTGTTAGGGTATTTAGTGATCAATTTCATTGTTCTCTCTGTGCCGTATGTTTGTAATAATTTCTACTGAGAACATGTAAAGATGCCTTGTACTTCTTTGCCTAATGTTTCTGTAACTGCTTTTCTCTTGTATTAATTGAGAAGCCAACTAAAGACAACATAGCCAACTGGCTTCTGAGGGCAGTAGCAGGCCGTAAATTTACAATGAGGTGGTTGTATCCTTGTATAAATCTATGTATGTATGTATGGATGGATGGATCTATCTATCTATCATCTATCTATCCATCTCTCATCTATCAATCATCTATCTGTCATCTATTGATCTATATTCACTACATAACAGACCTTTAAATTGAGTCCCTAATTTATAACTACTTTGTTGAAGCCTCCCAAAGTATTTTGAGCTCCCAAATATATTCAAAATTGTGCATTAAAATTCGGCATTTGAACAGAAGTAAGGGATGACTCAACTTTTTTCAGAACTCTGCCATCTCAGTAAGTTAGGATTGTTCCTGCCTTCCATGCCCCCCACCTAAGTGAAAATTGTAGTTAATTTTCTGCATAATACCCAAGTGGAGAATATTAAATGAACTTTCAGCCAGTAAATTAAATGCTGAATTTTTATTTAAGTATTCACTAACTTTTCTTCAAAGCTATGATTTTCTTTTTGCTAAATGTGAAGGTTATTACAATTTAAGTAGATATTTAATACATATGAAGGATAGATTGAATTCATTCAATATATAATATGATCAATTAATAAAAATTATTGAAATAATGAAAAATAACTTGCTAAATTTAATTGAAAATAAATATAAATATATGAAATGTCCAGTGTTATTAAATGGTGTGCTGTTACTGGATTTAATTACATAATCTAAGTGAATAAGAGCAACTTCATTAGGAGGTGGCAGAAATGCTCTCTATTTATCTCTGTTCATTGCTGAGAGCAGTTGCTGTGTTAGTGTGATTGCACCCTAACCCTCCCTCAGTAGAGGGAAAACAGGGCCATAATCTACTTGCTGTTGATGACTTTCCCCTTGTTTCTGGTGGTGCAGCCATCTCCTATTCATAGGATTTCATTATTTTTAGTAACAAAGAAGTTCACTTAATGGAAACCAGCCTGCCTTATAACTTAAATTTGTTGAAATTATAACTTGGAGTATCCTGAAAATTTGGGGAAATATAGCTCTATCATTTTCTGGTGAAAATTTTTACATCATTATTATTTCTAGTCTGGTAATTAAAGTTACATTAATATTTTTCAACATGAACCAAATCAACATGTAAAAAGTTAGTTTAAAGCTACATTAGATTAAGAAAACATAACTTGAAATGTTCTAATGCAGACCAACAAACAAGTTAATTATGTTGAAATCAAAGTTAAATTTGAATTATATATCTGAATTAAATATTCTAAGGTTTTGTCTAAATAAATTGTGCTTGTATTCAGTTTACTGCTCTAGACTTTGGCCTGATGCCAACTGGAGGTGCAAGTTTGCTGTATTACTTTGTTGGTATTATTTTGTTTTAAAATGAACTGTCATAACATTTGGCCATTGATGTACCCTAAAATTAATACTTTATCATAAAGAGTTTGGTTTTCATACATCAGATTTGATATTTGATTCCTTGCTAAATAATACAAATTTTCTTTAAAGATCTATTTGCTCTCATGTCTCCATTTTTACTTTCTTTTACATACCCAGCCTGTGGTCGTGGGTTCTACAAGTCTTCCTCTCAAGATCTTCAGTGCTCTCGTTGTCCAACTCACAGTTTTTCTGATAAAGAAGGCTCCTCCAGATGTGAATGTGAAGATGGGTATTACAGGGCTCCATCTGACCCACCGTATGTTGCATGCACAAGTGAGTTGTACTATGAAAGTGACGAAGGGCTTTCCAATCCTTTCTACTCATTTTACTGTTGTGACATCATTGAAATAGATATTGAATTTGTAATTCATTCTTAATTATACTTAAATATTGTTGTTAAATTTAAATTTTAAGGTATAATTTTTAAATATTTCAAATATTAAGATATAAAATATTTTTTCATAAACAGGTAAGGCTAGTAATATAAATATATTTTACATCATCTTCAGTGTTATTGCCATGTCTTCTAAATTAAGATGCATTTTAACAATAGCTTTCATGTGTCTAAAAGGAATAAAAAATAAAATTAAGAGTTATTGGAGTTGGCCGGGCACAGTGGCTCATGCCTGTAATCCCAGCACTTTGGGAGCCTGAGGCCAGTGGATCACCTGAGGTCAGGAGTTTGAGACCAGTCTGGCCAACATGGTGAAACCCCGTCTCTACTAAAAATACAAAAATTAGCTGGGCCTGGTGGTGCCTGCCTGTAATCCCAGCTACTTGGGAGGCTGAGGCACAAGAATCACTTGAACCTACCTGGGAGGTGGAGGTTGCAGTGAGCTGAGATTGTGCCATTGCACTCCAGCCTGGGCAACAAGAAGGAAACTCCATCGAAGATAAAAAGTTATTAGGGTCTTGCATGGATATTAAATGTTATTAAAAAGTAATGGTTTCTGAATTAAAGTTCCATCACTAAATAGAACAGATCTCACAAAATAGAGCAAATCTTACGTCTTGCTTTTTCAATTAATGAATGTTTGAGACCCAAATCTAAAGCCAATCTCAGACATTGCTATAAATCATTCTTGAGTACATTAAAATGAATAAATGTATTCCCCGTTTTATGGTTAAAAGGAGAACTATTTTTAAACTACTGAACAGCTGGTTTTTTAGGTGCATTAACCGTACTGTTTGAATTGCTTGGAAGAAAAATAGCTAAAGACTGTGGCAAAAGTACAAAGACAGTTGTTATCCTGTTTTCATTTTGACATATTAAAAGGAAAATAAATAAAGCCTCTTGCCAAGTGAATTCAAGGAGGCTTTTATATAGCTTCTCTAGTAAAGGTAATGAAATGTTTATATGAAAGAAAGCATTTCAACTCATTTCTCTTTCTCTTTGGTAATTGAGCCACTAACATAATGCCCCATACAGATCCTTTTGTTCTTTCTGTTTGTATGTTGTTGTTTTTTTTTTCTACTTTTGCTTATTTATTTATTTATTCTTGGTTTCCCAAGGGCCTCCATCTGCACCACAGAACCTCATTTTCAACATCAACCAAACCACAGTAAGTTTGGAATGGAGTCCTCCTGCAGACAATGGGGGAAGAAATGATGTGACCTACAGAATATTGTGTAAGCGGTGCAGTTGGGAGCAGGGTGAATGTGTTCCCTGTGGGAGTAACATTGGATACATGCCCCAGCAGACTGGATTAGAGGACAACTATGTCACTGTCATGGACCTGCTAGCCCACGCTAATTATACTTTTGAAGTTGAAGCTGTAAATGGAGTTTCTGACTTAAGCCGATCCCAGAGGCTCTTTGCGGCTGTCAGTATCACCACTGGTCAAGCAGGTATGTCTTGTGCTTATCTTCACTGAATGGAATGTGACTGCTTAAGTGAGGTGTCTTGCTTGAATATTTAGTTTCTCTACACGGAACTCGATATTTCCAGTTTGTTGATTATTTATAGCTTTAACTTTTCTTGTTGTTTGTTAAATTATTAGTATACTCATTAACATCTTCAGAGATCTGTAAACAAAAGGAGATGAAATTGGCTGGGTGTGGTGGCCTATGCCTGTAATCCCAGCACTTTGGATGGCTGAGGTGGGCAGATCATGAGGTCAGGAATTCAAGAGCAGCCTGGCCAGCATAGTGAAACCCCATCTCTACTAAAAATACACCAGCCAGGCATGGTGGCATGCATCTGTAATCCCAGCTACTTGAGAGGCTGAGGCAGGAGAATCACTTGAACCCAGGAGGCGGAGGTTGCAGTGTGCTGAGATTGCACCACGGCACTCCAGCCTGGGACCACTGCGTACCAGCCTGGGCAACAGGGAGAGACTCTGTCCTCAAAAAAAAAGATAAAATTGTAAACCCTTAAGACTGCTATAAGATAACTCCACTGAAAGATCTTGATGAGGTTAGTAAAAATATTGGTCAAAATGAAATAAGGATATATTCACAGTTTTACCTTTTTGTTTGGTATGCTTGTGATCATAATCTACATTATAATTAGGAATAGTGAAAGACTTGACTTCATTATCTCACATAATGTTTCCAATTTGTTTTTACTACCTAGACTATGATTTTTTTAGTATATGAGAAGTGTGCATTTAAATTTGCATGAGGGAATTTTAAGTTCATCAGCAGATTTGTAATCATATTAATTTCCATTTTTATATTAGAATAAATGGCAGATTTCATGAAGATTTCAGAAGAAATGGCATAACCATTGTAATTGTAAACTAGGTGAGCTGAAAAGCAGTTTTCACTTTTTCCTCACTGGCACTTGAGAAGCCCTCCTTAGTTATTCTTTGTTGTGGTTAAGTGTGTTTTGGAAAATAAAAATTGGAAACTTTCTAAACCTTCAGAAAAATCCTATTGCTGTAGAAAATCTCAGAAATTAGGGGTTTTCTCAATCTTTTGAAAAATTCTTATTGCTGAAGATAGATGCTATGTAGTAAATGCAATCAAAAGCTATTTTATCAACAATATTAAAATTGGGCCTTGACTATAGTATTGTGTTGTGTTGTGTGAACAATGTAATAAGCTTATAATGGGGTCCTCTTGGTCTTTGGCTGGCTGTCTAAAAGCAATCAGTATTATCCTAAATTCCTGGGCACAGACTGATCTATTCTTCCTTTCCATGACAATTTTAACAAACTGTTATCTATTTAAATTATATCTACATAATGAAAACTATGTATATGATCTCAGGTTTACCACTTTGAATAGATTAGTGGGGTTTTATTCTAAAGGTTTCATTCTGATGCTTATTTTAAAGGCTCTTTCAATCAGATCTTCTATTTAAGAGTAGATATCTGAAGGTAAAACTTAGAAATGTAAATCTTTAATAATTAGACAAAAAATAACTGATTTAACCAATTACCTGGACTTACCTATTTTGTTTTGGGCTGACCTCTTTTATTAGCAATATTTAAACTATTTCTTTTAAAATACTGCTGTCATTAGATAGTTCCACTTGTGTTGTTTTATATTTAAATTTGTCATCATAACTTTGCAGTGAGTAGATCTGAAACATTTTAGGTTTATGATTTTGACATAACAGCTGCTTTTGTAAGTATTTTGTTTGCTTTGTTTCTTATTATTTTTTCTTTTTTTTTTTTGTAAGTATTAATAGAAACTTAGTTATAAGCTAGAATGATGTTTTATTTCTGCTAATATCAAGAAGTGACTTTTTTAAAAAATGTATAACCAGGAGATGCTGAAATAGCGTTTGCCAAATTGGCGACTTTGCGGATGTCTTTTTGTGTTCCTAAAATATCTATTGTTTAATTTCTCAAGTTAATATATAGGCTAAATATATTATCAATTTTCTGTAAATTTCTTGAATCAAATATCTCACAGACATTATGTAAAATGGCTTTGGATGTTGATTCTCTTCTGGCTAAGAACAAACTAGGTTGGCTGGAGGTATTTTTGTTGCTTTATTTGTCGAGGAGGTTGATTTAAATGTACAAAAATTATATTGTGATGGTTGTACAACCCTGTAAATATACTAAAATCACTTAATCACATATTAAAAAATGAATACGTTTTATAGTATTCAAATTATACCTCAATAAAAACAATAAGTGGTTAAAAGAATACATATAATTTTATTAAATAACATATAAATAAAGGTTAAAAAACTAGGTTTGTACTTTTATATTAAAATACTAATTGATGATTGCCTAGTCTTCACTACATCTCAAATGCTAAAACTCATGAATTTACAGTTAGCTTTTTCTAACAGAGGAAATTTGGAATCTGTTAGTAATTATTGTTCTATTACATGAGTATACTCACTTCTCCCATTACCATGTTTTTGATCTTCCTAAAGAGGGGTGATAGTGCCTAACTATCCAGGGAACCCTATAAAACCCTTGAACTTATCATTTTCCATTAAACAAATAGCATCATTTCTGAACTGGTTTATGCTACAATCACTTCGACAATGAATTTAAGTCTATATTTCTGGTTAGCTATCCTCCTCCTCAGCATTCCACTAATGCCTAGTATAAAAGGGTTTATGAAGAGAACTTCCTGTTTCTGGGAAAGCGTAGAGAGTCAGGATAACACGTGCTTGAAAGGTAGTATGTGCACTTTGTAGTTCCTTTTATGTTTAGAGTTTAGAACACAAGACCCTATAACAGTGTTTGTGTGAGTAGAAGTGTATTGAACATCTTTCCTCCCTTTCACAAGGGAGGAATCAGGCCATTGGTATTAAAGGCCTTGAGTTCTAGTTTCCACGGCTATGAGGTATTTACATTTTGGGTGGACCACTAAAGTTCCACATGAAAAAAAAAATGGGAATAAAATAATATCTACCTTCTTGTATATCCTTTTAAGTGAGATGATATTAGAGAAAACTCATAAATTGCCATAAAAATGCTAATGCAGTGAATAGCAAAATGAATGCCAATTAGTCTTCTTTTTATGTAACTCTTTTGGAACCTGTCAAGGCAAAATGCACCAATTTCTTTATCTGCAGCAGCATGAGGGAAAATAATGGAAGTGCAGAATTGGCAGTTAGGTATTACAACTTTGGAAGAGGGAGAAATTAATTTTGTTTGGCCTGTAAAAAATATGACTGTTACCTATTTATCAATTATATTGTGATTGAGGTTCTTATGTAAACTAATGATTTTAGCTTTAACATAGACTTGTACTGAAAAGCATGATATTTTAATGTTCATATTTATATAATTTTTATATTTACTTATGAACATACCATACTCAAGATGGCTGAAACATACATTTTTGCTCTTGCTGTTTTGTTAATAATTATATTGACCTATTAAGACTGAAGTCACAGAGATGAACTTATGTAAAAGGGAGATTTTTTTTTTTAGATGAGGAAGTAGGGAGAAAATGTGTATTTAATTTATGATATTATAATCCTTATTCTTCCTTATATTTAAATGCTTTCTTTAAAAAATGTCTTCTTTTAACCTTTTATGTTAAATTCAGTAATACGTGTGTAGGTTTGTTACATAGGTAAACTTGTGTCATGGGACTTTGTTGAATAGATTATTTCATCATTCAGGTGTTAAGCCTAGTACTCCTTAGTTATTTTTCCTAATCTTCTCCTTCCTGTCACCCTCCACCCCCAATAGACCCCAGCGTATGTTGTTCCCTCTTTGTGTCCATGTGTTCTCATCATTTAGCTCCTACTTATAAGTGAGAACATGTGGTATTTGGTTTTCTGTTCCTGTGTTAGTTTGCTAAGAATAATGGCCTTCTGCTCCATCCATGTCATTCCGAAGGATATGATCTTGTTCTTTTTTATGGCTGCATAGTATTCCATTCTTAAGCACTATTTAAATGCTGCTTTTTAATATTAGTTTGGCCAACTATACTAAGCATGTAGTACATGTCAAGCACTATGGGGGATGCTAAGGATAGGAAGGCAAATAATAGTTCTTTTCTTAAATATCTAATAATAGAACACCTTACTATAATGTGACACATGTTGTAGAACAACATTGGGAAAAAAATACAAAAGCACTGAAGAAAGAATGATTCATTCAGAGAATCAATGAAAATAAAGAAAAAAAAGAAATAAAATAAAATAAAAAACGGAGAACAAATGAAAGCCCTTACTGAAAAGATGCCAGTCAATCTAGAGTTTCAGAATGGATGTGACTTTGCCAGATATAAAAATAGGAGTATAAACGTAAGCCCTATTCCAGGCCCTGAAGAATGCTACCCCTCTTCTCTAATCAGAGCATGGTAATTGCCACTACCTTCCGTCCTGAGAGTAAGTACTGTAGCATAGAAATAGTATGCAGAAGTATGAAAGTTAATAAAAACAGATCACTCAAAAAAATGCTGTTTCTTTCTTTAATACTTCATTCACTCTGGGATTATTTAAGCAATTATAATATGTGGTTTCTCCTCAAAGGGACATAGAGGACTTAGCAATTATCCTTCAAATCAGGAACTGTGTCATGTTTATCTGTGTCACCACCATCAAACACAGCCCTCTCTGCATACTAGCTGTAAAAAAAAAAATGTTTTGGAATTAAGGCCAGTGGGAAAACTAGAAAAATTAAATCATTATACTAGAGTGAAAGCATTTAGGCATTAATAGAAAAGATATATTATTTGATATTAGATGATATAATTACATTTTTTTAGACAAGTTACTTTACCTCTTTATACTAGAATTTTCTCAAGTGGTACACTATTTGACTCCACATATTGTAAAAGTTGAGCTAATAGCTTAATTCCAGGTACATTTATCAAAATAAAAAGGTATGTTACAGTACTGAAGCAATTATAGTAGTAAGAGCAATAACTTAAAAATTACTATTTATTGAACACTTACTATGTTCCTGGTATTTTTTGAAATGTAAAAAGTGCATGAAAAGAGTGTCAAAGATGAGCCACCTAACTTTTTTTGGCCTCATATAGTCCCCATAGGCAACTGAGAGATTTGGGACAGAAGACCTCTCAGAGCTCCTCATATATCCATAACTAAATACACAAAGTAATCATTCAGTGTTTGGTACAAACTATATCACTGTGCTACACTATTCACTGCACACTCTTAATATCTGAGTAATAGTATACATGTACTGTAGCTTTTAAGGGAATAACTTTTATAATGCTCTGGAAAGCACTGGGAAGGAGTTAGGATGAAAACTGAAACCTCTTGAAAGAGGTTAGTGATAGTTTCTCAAGTTGGGCTCCTCAGGAAGCAAATACTTAGTTGGAGATTAGTATGCACGAGTTTTATTAGGAAGAATTTTTGGGATCAATACCATCAGACAGAAGAGAAGGAAGCAGAACTGAGCAGAGCAGAGCTGAGCTGCGATGCAATCTCATTGGAATCCTCAGCCAACTCCATGGGGAGCTCTCTACCTGTAATGATCCTCACGTTGTCCCTAGATGACAGTTTTATACGTCTGTGTTGTCCAGACATTTGTTGCAGTTTTCCCTAGGAAGGAACAAGATGTTATTTTTCAGAAAGGAAATTCTAAATGAGGCAGGGAACTGAGGTCTGTTTTCTGGCAAATATCTCAGCAGCTGGGCAAATAATTTCTTCATACCTTTTCTAAGAGGAATGTGGTCAGCCCATCACACCATCTACTGTAGGTAGTTAAATCATGAAAAAGAATAAGAGGGGCAGCATTCAAGGTGTGTTTGTAGAATAATGGTATGAACTAGATGAATAAAGATTTGTGGGAAATTTTATTTTTAGCAAAAGAGGCTTTTCTAGATAGACAGTGGGGGAAACCTGAGTGCTTTTGAACAGGCAAGTAACATGATTGACCCTGGTTTAATTTTTGTGTATCTTCCACATTTGATGTATTACATATAGTACTTTGTTAAAAAAAAATTCTCCTGCCTAGTCTTAATTACTGTGAAAAAATGTACAAAGAATACATTTTCTGAAAATATGAGAAAGCTTCAAAGAATCTGGCATTATGGTGTGGAGACATCTTTTTGTTTATTCAATACTTCAAGTTTTTAATACTTTAAAGAAGCATTAAAGTATTTAACATTTTAAGTTCTGGGGTACAAGTGCAGAGCATACAGGTTTGTTATATCTTAATTATCTTCAAAGATCTATTTGAAGTCTCTCAGAAAGAACTTTTTTCCCCATCATCAATTTTGTTGTGTATGGATGAATGATCTATATGACAATCACACCGATTATATTAAAATTTAAACTAAATTTATGGAGTTGTTAACACAAGAACTGTTATCATTTTAAAAGTAAAATGTTGAGGGTTCAATTGTGTGACTTTACAAAGTTCACACAGTAAATTATATAGTGATGACCCAAATGATTGCAATCAAGCACACTTCTTACCTCAAAATTATTGTGTTTATGCAATCTTATCATAGAGTGCTATCTTTAAATACATAGCTCCATAACCCATTACATGAGAATTTGCAGATTGGTTTAATGGTCAGTGATAAGAGCTGCTAAGTGAAAAGGAGACCTACTAAGAAGTATTATTTCCTGAGAATATTAACAAATGTAATCTTTGTGGGATAGCATTGCTAAATGTAGCATTTGTCTTCTCATTATTATTTTATTACACTTCTTCAGGAAACTTTAAAAACAGCCCTGCATATTTTAAATTGACTAATTTTCCTCTGTTTTTCAATACCCAGATCTAATTTCTCAGCCAAAATAAAGATTTGCTTTAGTATTCACTTTACTTTGATTTGTAATGTTTATATAATGTACCAGATGAAATATAACCTAAGTCATATGATATAGCATTATATATAAGCAAAATTATCCCCAAAAAGACAAAACCAACAGTCATTTTCTTTGTCAGATATAGCTTCATTCACATGAATTAATGTGACTCGACCATGACTGTTTTCTCATAAATTAACTTAGATCGTCTCTTTTCAATGATTTCGTGGATACACATCAAGTTATATGTCTTTTAACAAATAACACTTAAGTTTGTATATTTTTATAGTTGTTAGGAATTTTTAAGATTGATTTATATTTTAAAGCAATATGTGATTAAGAAAACATATTTTCTTATTTGAGAACATTTACTGATGATGTAAAATAATATTAAACACAATATTCTCTACAGGGTGAAACAGAAGTATAATTGTTTCATCAATAGGTTAAAAAAGATATAAATACAAAAAACAGGAACCATTTTGTAGAGATAGTGTTACTGTTATTAAAACATACATTCATATGCACATCTACGCCATCTGCAGCAGAAAATCGGTGGAATGAGTTTCCTTTAACAGTAAATTGTTCAAAATATGTGTTTCTATAATATCTCGACATTTTATAAACCTGAGGCATTTAAAAGTGCAAGATTTAGTAATTCTAATTCATGCTACAGGGCATGACATTTTTGTAATTCATATCCTTTGCTTAAGTTATAATTTTAGAGTGTTAGAAATTTAATTATTTAATATTTAAGTATTTTTGTGACACCATAAATATGAAAACATATGTATAGATACATTTTTTTTTAGTGGCTGTAGGCAATTAAAACATAAAAAAGGATGATGTTTTACATAGTATTTTAATAAAATTTTAATTAGATAATAGACTACCATGTTGACATTAATACTAATAACCAGAACTTATGTCGTGCTTACTATAATACATGTTGATTCTTTTATACATAAAGACCCATATGCTTTCACAGTATCTTCACATTCCAAACTTATAAGGGAAGTTTGAGAGAAAATTACATGTTTCTGTGATATGGTCTTATAGTAAGTGTATCATATTTGTAACATTCTTCACATATTAGTTGTGAAAAGTTTACCTTTCCAATTAGGCTTCATGTTATAAGAAAATGGTGGTACCTTTGATCATATTGTCTAACCCCATTAACATATTGGGCCCAGAGTAGATGGTTAGTAAAATATTTGTTGATTGAATACATAAATTCTTTGTATACTCTAATATGAATAGTGAATTTCTTAGGCTATCTAGGTGGTTATAGAAGACATTAGTTTAATTCAAATGATATAATATTGCTTAAATTATGCAATGAGTACATAAGCTAATAATTTCAAGGATATACATTCTGTAATTTTGTCCTAAAACTGTGAATATATTTAAAATCTTAAACTGTTTACAGCCATAATGGAGTATTTAGGCAGAAATATTAAACAAAAGTATAAATAACCCTTAACTTTGAAAACCTTTGTAATGCTTTATATTTTGAAAGCTTGCTGAACGTATAATGAATTTATATCTTTTATATAACATTGAATATGTAAAAGCACAGAGATCCAGATTGGAGATGATTTCATTAGTACCCGGGAACATAATATTAGCTTTTCATACATTATTTTAATATTTTTATATTTTGATATATTTAGGTTTTAATATTTTTGTATTTTTTGTCCTTGTGACAGCTTTTAGTCTACAGCATGGCTGTGCTATGACTCTTCTCAATGAGATCATACATAAGGAAATGCCTCTAAACAACCTTTGTTCTCATCCCCACACCTTTATCTTGCCACCTCAACTCCCTGATCTCCAGTCCAAGTATCTTTCTGAGTTGCTGAATCTGTCTTTTTCTAATATTGTTAATATTTGTAATGAAATATTTAGGCTTTTGTTAAGGTTATGATGACAAATTATCTGCATACCGTTTAATGGACATGCTTTTTGTAGACACTTGATAAAATCCTAGTATCAGGTGTTTTAAGTTGCTTCTCATATTTCCTATTTAAGGCTTCTTAAATTCTTTGGTCTTTGAATTGCTATTTTGTAAATGACGATGTTTACATACCTGGGAAGTAAGCGTTCATTTTTGGCAATAACCCAGGTATTCTCCTGCTGCAATGGAATTGTGTCCTCCCAAAATTCATATGCTGAAGCCCTAACCCCCAATGTAACTGTATTCTCGACCCTCCTCCACTTACACTGAGAAAGGCCGTTTGAGCACATAGCAAGAAGATGACCATCCACAAGCCAGAAAGAGAGGCTTCAAGCAGAAACCAAAATCTGCTGGACATTGACTTGGGACTTCTAGTCCTCAGAACTGTGAGAAAACAGATTTCTGTTTAAGCCCCTCAGTCTGTGGTATTTTCTTACAGAAACCAATGCAGAGGAAGACTAATACTCATCCCTGATAATTTGATTCCATCCTATTATTTTAAAGAAAAGTCTTTGTTTTCCATATGCATGAGGACAGCTAAGGCATGTAAACTTTTATTTATGGGGCAGGAAATGACAGTTGTAGAAATTTTATGCATTTCTATGATTTTTCACCTCAAAAAAGCACTAAACTTGTTTAGTGCAGTATCTTTGTAAGTACCAGAATGACCAATAGTAATGTTTTATTTTCAATGTCCAAGACAGGTTTTTATGTTTTAACAGAGCCAGTTAATCATCTAATAAATTGTAGAAGGTGACAGAACATTGGTGGTAACAGAATATCCAATACAAAATTTGTTATAAATTTTGTTCCTACATTTTGAAGCTTGGGCAAGTTTGTCAAATTCTTGGCAATTTTAAACCAGCAAATTCTGCATGATTAAGACATGAGTACCATTTCAGGATTTTCTTAGAAAAAAGTGTTTATAGCTCTATGTTTTGGAGGCATAAATTTGTAATTTGCTAAATTTAAGCATCCTCTTCAAAAAATATGACTTCCCATTAGGATCATTATCCTGGAATAGTCCATAATGATGGAATTATATAAAGTAATTCTTATTACATATATTGCCCTTAATAGAAGATCCTTTATTTTGCAACTGCAAGTTTGTGGGGTAGACATTGTAAGTGAGGTGAATATTCATCTACTAGAGTAATATTTACAAATGAATCGCCACTTTGCCTTTAGGGTAAAGAAGTTTATTCAAGTGACATATACATACTTTGTTTTAAGTAAAATGTCACTAATCAGATGACCTGTTCTTTACTTTTACGGGAAAAATTTAAAAAGCAGGTTAACAGAAGAGACTTAAATAATATACGCAAGTTTTTTCAGGGCATACCCTTTGGTAAATATATATTTAATTCAGTCTCCTTTTCAGGAGGTACTAAACAATTATAAATTATAAAAAATAATGAGTATGTTGTGTTGTAGTAATACTGTGCCAGGAATACAAGCTAACACATTTGTAATAGGTTTCCAGTATACATTGACTAAAGAAGTGTTTTTGGGTCATCCTTCCTTAACAGAAACCAGTTAGCTGATTTTCTTGGTTCCATTGTAAAAACAGGTTTTGATCCATGAGTCATGAATTCGTCTTTACATAGCCAGCTATCATGCCCATTTCTCTAAGTGTTATTGAAGCAGAAGCTGTGTGGAGACAGATACAGTTTCAAAAAAATTTCATTTAAGAACAAGAAATCAATAAGCTGCTTTTCAGAGAATGAAAAGCCAATGGATAGTAATTTCATACATTATTCATGTAAAGACAAAGGCACATAATATGAATTGGTAATAATGATGACGACAGTAGTAAAAATGCGGGTCCATAAGTTTAAATTATATTTAGGTTTCCTCCCAGTCCCAATTCCTATGCACTGCTACTGTCAATCACATACGCCATTTTCAGCCCTGAATCAGCTAAAGGTCATAGCCTTGAAAGGTATGAAATGTAGGCAAAAGGAGATTGTCTTTAAATTTGGACAAGAATTTAGTCGTTGTTCTGTTTTCAGTACATGTATTCAGGGGGAATAAATGTCGATTATTTTATCCCTTGCTTCCTTGGTGATGAATTGAAGCAAATTTGATCCAGACAAGCAATCTGGTGGAATGATGCAGAGCCATCCAAAAAAAAAAAAAAAAAACAACAACACACATCTGTACTAATCCACCAATGCAGTAAATTAGAGCTACAAGGAAAAGACATTGATCCACAAGAATCATTAACAGTTTTAACCAACTGATCCAAGTAATAGGGTAAAGGAGAGAACACTATCAAGATCTTGCTTTTCAGATCTGTCAGTTACAACTGCAAAATCAAGATTGTTGCTTGCTTGAATTGTAACTGTTTTTACGACTTTGGTTCCCTTTGTACTAGTGTAAGCAATAAATAAAGATCAATTAAGAGGTAAAAACCTGGGGAAAAAAATTACCCAAATTTCCTGCACTTAATTTACAAATAGGTCAGTCACAAAGGGAGAGATAATTGCTTCAACCCAACAAAATTAATCAAGGACAAGGCAGAGCAGATGATGTATGTTCTGTGACAAAGTACATGGCAGAGAGGTACATACAGACGTGTAGCTGCTTGCCTTGTTTAAGACCCAAGGACTGCAGAGGAAGATTTGTGAAAAACAATTAGCATAGCTGTAGAGCATGCAGTTCTTAATTATCCATAGCATGTTGACATCAGATAATTGGTGTCTTAATTTTTAATATTTTGTCATTAACTTCAGCATATAGAAAGATGCAGAACATTGTCTGAGCATAGCGTTCATAATGGAAATTGTATGTGATAATAAAAACAAAACCAGTTAAGCCATATCACTATTGCATTATTCAAACATTGCTAATACTCTTAAACTCAACACCCTTAACTCCAGTTATGTCAGACTATACCACTGTGAGCTGATGTATTTATGTGTATAGACATATAGAGAGAGTAATAAATACATGTTCTTTAACTTCATACATTTTATGAGTACATATGTATTCCTAAGAGAATGGGCATTAGAATCGTGGTAGGGCTTACATATTATAGATTTAGGAATTATATGCCTATAGATGGTGAGTTAATGAGTGCCCTTTCCTGAGAAGAGGAGTGAAGATATAATTTAAAAGTTTGACAAAAAAGTTTTGAGAAAACCACTGGTTAAGAATTGGAAGAATTTCAGAAGCACATGACGAAAACCAATAATGGGGGGCCAGGCCAGTTGAATAAGAGGGCTGTCACAGTTACCAAAGGAAGGGAAATCTTCTCATTAAGCTAATCATAGAATCAAGTGTCACAGGAGGTTGATAGAATGAAGACATAAGAAAATCCATTGGATTTGAAAATTTGGAGCCCTGAGAAACAGTTTTTGCTAGATAACTTGGGGAAGAAAATATCATAATGATATTTACCATGGTCAAAAGCAAAGCCTGACACTATGGCAAACGTAATATTCAGCTCAATGATGGCTGAATTGAATTGTAATAGATTACTTTTTATGCTGATTTCATACAACATTTATCAGACTGGTAAAGGCTTTAAGACAGAGAATGAGTCTGAATTGTGTTTGGAAAAAATTACTGCCTTTGTTCTTTACTAATATATTATCATAACCTTGTTTTCTCCTTGTTTTGACATCTCATCCTATTTTCTCACATCTCTGACATCACCAAGTACCCAAATAGAGCCTCACATAAATTTCGGTGTTGATAACCTGATAAACTCAGAAATAAAGGTCATAAAAGGAAAGATGTTAATTCAACAAACATAAACTGAGTTTATAACTATCTCTCCTCTAATGTAGTATCATTAATATTAAAAGGTGTAAAATCCAATGACTGTTTATACACCTCTCATAGAGAGGCTATTATGATAGATAGATGATAGATAGATACACATATATCTCTTCTTCATTCTCTAGTAGATTTTAAATTACGTCTCAAATCATGTACTTGCCAATTTAAAAAAAAAGTATAACCACCTAAAAATTAGGAAATTTTATTTTTGCTGTGTTCAACATTTGTTAATACTGATATATCTTTTATTTTTAGTCATATTTCCTTTATCTTTTAAAATTATATGAACAAAGAACAGAAAGCTGTAATCTTATTTCAACTAACATTGGATATTAATATAATTTGTAAGTGACTTTGGCTACACCTGCTGCATTAAACACTGATGTTATATTTGAAAATATGCTAGCTGACCTCGTCTAGACTGCTGTCTGCCTACTTTGATGTTTCATTATTTTCTTCAATCCAAGGATGAAATGGTTGAATGGATCTTAATTATAGTGTCCTGATGACTCTTTTTTCAGACCATTTTTCTGGACAAGCATCAGCTAATCTGACAAATCATGAACAGTTTACTTTATAGTTTGGCTGGGATTAAGTTACTAACTGGAACCTGAAAGGAATGTAAAGAGCAATGTCTCCTGATAATATGCACTGGGTGTTTGCCATGGCTGTTTTCAATTTTAATTCATAACCTTTAGGAATGAAGAACTATAAACAGATAATTCTCTGACAGACGTATTTTTATACACTTAAATTTATAGCACTTCAAACACAAACCCTGTGTATCCAATTTACATATCTAAAATCTACATCATGTATTTGATTTTTTTTAATTTCTGGACTTTTCACTGTGTAGAAAGAGCTACTATGTAAAATTTTTATTTAAAACAATTTTAGAAATATTTCTTTCTTAAAATCAGTTTAAAACATTTGCAATTATTTTAACTGCATGTAATCATACAAATTTGATTACGTTTTAATTTGAAGTATTTTTATGTGATCCTGGGATAGATTGTTGAAGGAATTTGAGTTCAAATTTTGAATGTTTTTCAAGTTCAAATTTAAAAGTATACATTTTTGGAAAAGTCAAACAACTATTTGAAGGTTTGTAATTACTGTAGTAAATCAGTATTATTGAAAATTTTCCAAAGAACAAAAATTGTTCAACCTTTATGCTTAGGTTATTATTATTTCTTCTAATAGTAATTGATTTTTTGTGAATTCCATATGCCATATGCTGGATGACATGTTTTTTTTGTTCAGCATATTTATTAGTTAGAGAAGGCAAATGAATAACATGTAAAGCCATATTTTCTAATACCTTTTAATTGGACTTTTTTTTCATCTTTCTGCTCTTAGTTGCATAATAATCAGGTATAAGATAACTCAATGTAGAAATAGTTAGTATCCTTCTGGGTAACTGAAATTACCCTGCCATCCTTATAAAACTATTTTTTTTATTGTTCGTACAGTGTAAATAAATGTATTGGCAATAAAGAATTAACAGTACATTAAGGAAAACTTTATTTAATAATGACAACGTAAAATACTACTTGTGCCATGTCATTCGATTTATCTAATTTATAACTGTATTTGATTACTCCAGCATGCCTTTATCTGTAAGAATTGCACCCTAGGGACTAGTAAACTTATTAATTCATCACTTGTCTTCTTTTATGGTTGCAATTCCCATTATAGTATGAGCATAGAGTGATATGCTCTTCTGAAAGCTGCCAGCCAACTGGTTCCAGTCTAGCTGACCTTTTGTTTGTAACTATGATCCTAATGGTTTTTCTATTGGCTTATGTTTCTAATAGATTACATTACAATCTACCTTTTTGTCTTATGGTATCATGATGAGGAGAGGACAGCAAGACTGAATTCCACACCTGCAATTACAGAGTTTTAAAAAGAGGAAAGACTTGCTTCAAGTTAACCTGTAGGCTTTTAAAAAATGCCTTTTGATTTATCTGTCACCCGATCCATCAGCAATGAATAATTTTCATGGAAGGTGCACTTTAATTACATTCCCATTTGACTTGCATTATCAAGCCTTATCTAGGTAATTAATCTCACCAAGTATCCAATTTCGGTCTTTATTGCTGGCAGGCAGACCTTCAGAATTATGTGTGCTTGAATGGATCTTGGGTCTTTTTCACCAGGCAGACCCTGAAAAAGATCTGAGGACTTCCAAATCTTGAAAGTATGCCTATGAATTTTTTTATCTTAGATATTGTGAATACATTATATTTGGCATCACAAATATAGTTCCATAATCAAATAAACCTATAGATTTTTGTAACCATGAAAATGATATTAAAATTAAGTCACCTTTCACTTCCGGGTGTAACCAATCTACATGTCATTTTGTATGTAGAGGACTTGTGCTGAATTATTAACTGTAACTAACATCTGTATCAGCTTGTTGCTGTAAATTTGGCGACAGCTACCACCTAAACATCAGCATGTTGGTTTAGTTCAGAATTCTAGGTTTATATGAATTCAGGTGAATTAGAGTTAAAGATGGTTAGATAAAATTAGAAATATTTACAATTAGCCTTGTATTGTAACTTCAATTATATACTCTCTTTTCTACAAGTTTGTTTCTTCTGAATTATCAGATACCTCACTTTTTATATTCCCATCTTTTGATTTTCATAATTTTTATTCCTTAATTTCCCACACTGATTAATGTCAAAGTTAAGTGATCTTAACAACTTAGTTTACACATACAGACACATACACACACTCTCTCTCTCTCTCTCTCTCTCAAAATAATTTCAAAATATAATGTGCCTTTCTGTTGTAGTCTGTTTTATACTCTTGTGCAAAAATGCATAAATGTTTTTTGATTTTTAGATTTGGAAATGATGATCACTGTATGTGTAGTATTTTACTTCTCTGAGAATATTTTAAGAAATCCTGGTGGTTCTCAGAAAATCAAATTAAAATATAGAGTAGATGGATTGGCTGTCTGTTTGAAAGCGATCTGAATATCTGACATTATTTTAAGCTATAGATTGTCTGATTTGCAGAAGAAAAGGCAGTCCAATCTTCAATAGACTAAGTAGGTTATAATGTTTACACAGCAAGAATTTTGGAAAATTTGGACTGATGGTACTAGGAGAAAGAACGAGTACTTTTTCACCTTCCACTGTCACCCCCATACAGGTAAGGCCATGGATCTCTGCCCCTTGCTCTGAGTTCTCTCACAAACTACCGCCTGTATCTCCATAAAACCATAGATTGTGATTGCTTTTATAAGTGTTCCACTAGCAAACTTTACACAGCTTTGTTTTTTTTTTTTTATCTTAAGGCATAACTTTAACTTGACCTTTTATTTTTTACAAAAATGATTGAACACATTTTAATGGAACATATAGTATGGATTCCTAAGACATTTAACATTTCTTTGTACAAATCACATGGAACTTTTCTATCTAAGTTATTAATTTCCCTTGTCATTTAGAAGTAAATATTGAATTTTTAAAAACTGGTTTAGTTGCAATTATATATAGGAACATTTTACTACAGATTGAGTATCCCTTATTCATAATGCTTGAGACCAGAAGTGTTTCAGATTTGGAATTTTTTTTTTTGGATTTTTGGAATATTTGCATTATATTTACTGGTCTAGCATTCCCAGCCTAAAAGTACAAAGTCCAAAATGATCCAATGAGCATTTCCTTTGAGCATCATATCAGTGCTCAAAATTTTTTCATTCTGCAGCATTTTGGATTTTAGATTTTTAGATTGGGTATTCTCAACCTGTACCCATAATATTTCTGGAATGAAGATGTGCTAATTTAATAATATTTTGATTAGATATATTCATGATAATTGTATACAAATCACACACTAGGTAAAATCAGAATTTAAACTGGCCAGGAAAATTCGATGCTGAATGATCTAATATTGTGAATTCTGTAGTAAAGTTTATGTGCACACATACACACACACACATATATATATATATACATAGACACGTATATCATGTGGTATAAATACATATGAATTCATATTATACATTTTTAAAGAAAATTATTTGTTTATATATTATTGACATATACTTCCCCTAATAATCAGGCATATATAGCTAAACAAAGGGTTTATGGCTTATTAACATCTGTCCCTATGTTTAGTTCCCTTTGGAATCTTTGAATCACAAGAATTTATATTTCTCAGTGATTGTTATTGTTCCCTGTAACACCATTTTGAATTGAAATATGGCAAATGTAATTAATCTACTGTATATAAAGGAGAAGAGTATTTACACATTCCATAGTAAATAAATAGGGTCTAGTTTAGTATTTAGGGATTACTTGTTAACTAGAAACATTCCCCAAACTTTTCTTTTATATATTCTTTAGACATATGATTTTTTCAATGTAGTGACATGCCAAAAATATGTATTGCCTGGACTGTTTACATAGTGAGTAAATATACCGAGCCCAGTGGATTATTTTTCAATATCACAATAAAATCAGTTTCTATGTAATAATGAATCTAGAGAAAGATAGGCATAAAAGATATATCAGAGAAATTGGACACTGGATTTAGAATCAAAGGTGTGAATACCAGTTTGAGCAAGTTGTTTTTTGACCTTGAGCAAGTAATGCAATCTCTCTATCTTGTTAGTTAATCTCAGTATTACATGAAACAATACATTAAAAAGTGTTTTATAAAATAAAAACCTCATGCAGTTGTGAGTCAGTGGTGTTGATGTAGTAGAATTGTATTATATGCTATAAATTTAACTGTGACAAAGTACAGTTTTGGAAAAATTAACAAAATAATACAGATTATTATACAAGATTAATGTTGTCTTCACTCTCACAATATATAGCCCTCTCAATAACCAGGACTACAGAAGAATAATAAATCATTGGCTATTCTCTAAACAAGTAATGTTGACGTTTTAAAAAACCAATTGTTGGGCAAAATTTCAGGAATTAATGAGTTGTATTAGATGTAATCAGTTTCTAAAAATGAACTTTGAATTCTGAAGACACTATCTCCCAATAAATTAAAAACATTTTTATTGCCAGTTTTTGTATTGTGTTTTTTAAAAATGATGCTAAGTGTTCATGAAATATTTTATTCCTGTGCACTTTGAGAAATCATTATTTGATAAAATGTTGGTACATATGTGTATGTATATACGTACAAAATTTAATATTCGTTTAATTTAACATAAAATTTGATTATCTCTCTAGGCATAGATACAGATATAGCTATAAAGGTGGATGTATAAAATAGAGATATGTAATATGTATTATATAATATATATGATTTTCTTCTCTGTCAGACTACAGGTTCTCTTCCATCATTGCACTCAATTTATATTGCGTTTTGAGGGTAAGACAGTATAACTTTGGAAGAGAATTATTTTATAGGAGTAACACTGAAAAGATTCTAAAGATCAACACTGTAGCTGTTTAAGTTTTTAAGATATATTCTGTATCCCATCTCCATTAAACACATAAGAGAATTAAAAATAACCTATTTTTGTTGTTGATTAGTATTAAATATTTAGGTATAATTGATAACTTTAAGGAAATTTTAAATATATCTGAACATCTGTTTTTGAAATTTAAGCCCATTTATAGCCAAACTGGGCAAAAAAGAAGTAAGATTTATTGGAATGCTGATTTGGAGAGAAAGTTGAATTTTAATGTTGCAGAGGTGACATAAAAATCACAAGCAGAATATCCCGTTGTGTAACTTTGTAGGAACTTCCAAGGTACCTGAAAGTCTTTCTCTTATTTAATATATTTGATTGCTTTTAAGTTATTGTATACACACACTAACACATACCCCTGCTTAGACTATTTCAAACTATTAAATTTAAAAAGCAAGAATTAGGAAGCTGAAGAATGTGAAACACAAGAAAAGACGGAGAAAAGAGAAGCCTGTGATTTCCACATGCACTCTGAATTTGGATGGAGTTGCATATGAATGACAACAGTCCCAGACCTTCCTTAACCTCCAAAAATCATTTTTTTCTTTTACATTTCTATTCCCAGGGGCTGCTGGTGGGGATTTGGGTCAACATGATGGTATTCTTAGGCTTTCTGTTCAAGACTTTTATACTGTTTGATGAGTTATCTCCCTTTTTTCTATCCCTCCCAGCCCTCCTTTTTCCCTCTCTCCCTCCCTCCTTTTCTTTCCCTTTTCCCCTCTTTTCCTTACCTCCCTCCATCCTCACTCCATTTCTTCCTTCCTGTTTGTTCTGGTAATAAGGAACTAGGTGCAGAGGGAAAAGCATGCTACAATATGAAATCATTATTCCAGTATCACAAGAGTCATATAAACGGTGAACAAACACCAAGTTGTTCCCTCGTAATTCGTTTCTCTGCCTCCAGAATTCTGCTGCTTTTTCCATCCTGTGATATTTACTTCTCTTTCTGAGGTATAGCTAACTTGAGAGCTTCAGGTTTGAGATCAGTGGTGAGAACAACAGGCTTGTCTGTGATACTCTACTGTTTGATATAGAAAAGTATTGGAATATTTTCTTTTTCTGCCACCTCTCTATGAGAGAAATCTCTCAATTATCTACTGAATACATTTCAACAAATCTGAATAAGTTTCTTTTAAAGTAGTTATTTGAAGCTCTTTGAAAACAGATTTTCTTTTCTTTGACATTTATACATTCTTGTAAACAAAATGCAGCAAAGTACCCAAACTGATTTTATGTTTTTACAAGCAGCTTTTTTTCCAAGGGTAGAATTAGTTAAAAAAAAAAAATCCACAGAAAATTAGGTCTCATTTCTAATCTATATTCCAAAGAATAAAATTAGTCTTTTGTTACAGCCTTGTTGAGTCAGTGTGTAAATACAATTACTTACTAAAATAACTTGTGATTCTGACCTTTTTAGAAATGGTGTGCAGTCACTGGAACCTTGCTTTTGATCACTGGTATTCTTTGACATTATTGAGCAACGTTTTGGTCAGTCTCCCATGGGAGATAAGTGCAGCTTTGAATTTTTGATTTGAAAGCAGCAACAATACACTCTTCTGCTGTTTAAGGCATATTCTGTGTGGATTCTCACTATACTAACTGTGCATTCAACCAAATACAGTAAAACAAAACCAGCAGCCACTTTTAATTACTCATTGATACTTCATTTTTATGTCTTTTTCCTAACTACTCTGAACTGCCACTCCTATAGAGGGTAAACAAAAGGAATAGGTTGGCTGATATAAGCTTCTGTGTTTTTCCTTTTTTTGTTTACAGAAATATTTTGTAAACTATCCAATTTATATTACTGTAGTAATCCTTCAAATGTATGGTAAAATTATTAAGTTGGAAGAAGGATGCCATTCAAACCAACAGGTTACTCTTGGTTACTTGAGCAGTGGCTGCTATTGGAATTGGTATTGGGGATGAAATATTCACTTCTGTTCTTAAAAGTGTAAAAGGCTTTGAACAGTTGTGCATTTGACTGCACAATATACTTTCAAAGTGAGATACATATGAATTCCAAGCAATTTGTAACATATGAAATATGAATAGAATTTGAAAACTTTCATGTATACCCTGCATTTGCTTGGTTTTATGATGCTAAACTCATTGAAGAGAAATATTTCAATGGGCAAACTTAAAATTCAAGTGCATTGATGTACATAAAGTTATGTGATATTGTATATGATTTTTCTTTCTTGTATTAAAAGGCTTTTGTAGTAGCAGTAGTAGTAGTAGTAGTAGTAAAGTAGTAGGCTTGAAAGTTTTGTTAATATACTACATGAACTATTTTTTTCTTTTTTCTTTTTTTAATAATTTATTTATTTTACTTTAGGTGCATACTATATCTGGCATTTCTCCCCATGTTATCCCTCACCACCCCTCCTTCCCTCCCCACTCCCCACTGTCTCTCCCCTACCCCCCCAACTGTCCTCTGTGTGTGATGCCCCTCTCCCTGAGTTCACGTGGTCTCGTTGTTCAACACCCATCTATGAGTGAGAACATACGGTGCTTGGCTTTCTGTTCTTGGGTCAGTTTGCTGAGAATCATGGTTTCCAGATTCATCCGAGTCCCTGCAAAGGACACAAACTCATCGTTTTTTATGGCTGCATAGTATTCCATAGTGTATATGTACCACATTTTCTTTGTCCAGTCTATCATTGATGGGCATTTGGGTTGGTTACAGGTCTTTGCTATTGTATGTAGGGCTGCAATGAACATACGCGTGCATGTGTCTTTATAGTAGAATGATTTATAGTTCTTTGGGTGTATACCCAATAGTGGGATTGCTGGGTCAAATGGAATTTCTATTTCTAGATCCTTGAGAAATCGCCACAGTCTTCCAGAATGGTTGAACTAATTTACACTCCCACCAACTGTGTAAGAATATTCCTATTTCTCTACATCCTGTCCAGCATCTGTTGTCTCCCAATTTTTTAATGATCGCCATTCTAACTGGTGTGAGATGATATCTCAGTGTAGTTTTTATTTGCATTTCTCTAATGACCAGAGATAATAAAGGATGTAAAGGACCTCTTCAAGGAGAACTACAAACCACTGCTCAGTGAAATAAGAGAGGACACAAACAGATGGAGAAACATTCCATGCTCATGGTTAGGAAGAATCAATATTGTGAAAATGGCCATACTGCCCAAAGTAATCTATAGATTCAATGCTATCCCCATCAAGCTACCAGTGACCTTCTTCACAGAACTGGGAAAAACCACTTTAAACTTCATATTTTTTTCTTTTAAAATACCACTTTAAATATGATTTTAAAGGTACATCAATTATGATGAAACATTATCCAATATGTGTTGTATAAAAAAGATAATAGTTATGCCTCTCTTTTAGGTTATAGCAAGAAAGATGCATTATATGTCTCTTGTATATTGGATACACGTTCAGATCTCTATCCAGTCATTTCTGGAGTATACCAAGAGATGAACAGGGAATTTCACTATGTGTGATTTGAATGTTAATACTCTCTTTTGCTAAATAGAAACATTTCCATCTCTCCATTTAAGTTTTCACAAAATAAAGAGAAAATAATGTAATTTATGGTTATCTATATCTCAGTAAGAAATTAATAAGGATTCAAAGCATATAGTTTCCATGTCTTTATTTTAATTGCTATAGATAGATAGGCATGGGATACAAAATTTAGAAAACAAAAACTGTGGATGTTTGTTGAAATATCATCAAATTACTGACTAACTTATTATGGGTCTAACAGGTTTTTCCTTTATGATCTTTTTTTCCCCTACTATTCTACATCTTTCCTGGTGGTCTCCCTTATAAAACACAGGTGCTTTTTAAAAATATAATTATTTCACTCTTTTTAAAAGTAATTCCTTATGTCCTTAATGACACCCAGAACTTTAACAAATTCTGTGGAATTATAATATAAATACCAACGAAATTGTAAAATTTGAAATATAATTATTGTCCTAGGTTTGGTCAGGGCAAAAAGCTTACATTACAACCCTGCACAGATAATGTATCACATATGTTGATGATTATGATTT
Source organism: Sapajus apella (assembly GCF_009761245.1). Classification (NCBI taxonomy): domain Eukaryota; kingdom Metazoa; phylum Chordata; class Mammalia; order Primates; family Cebidae; genus Sapajus; species Sapajus apella. The sequence continues at coordinate 55,695,310 of NW_022436946.1, forward strand.
ACATTAGATGAAAAGTCTCATTTCATTCTAATACTAAAAACAGAAGTAGAAGAATTTTTATAATATTTCTTGAATATCCCCTGTTGTTAGAAGCAGAAAAGTAGGACTGGACTTAACGTAAAATTTATTGAAGAATACACTCTGATCTGTTAACACTTAAATGACCCTCTAGGAATCAAACTTGCAACAGTTTTGTGAGGCACATGTTATTATTCCAAATTCAGAGAGATGTTAAATTGCTGAGGGTGATAAGGCCTATACACTTGCTGGGTGAGTCAGCCTCTGAAGTTATATGGGTCTGTGGCCTGTCCTCTTGTTTTCTAGGTTATTTATTTTTTCCTGTCCTTGATTTTCACAGTTGTGTTGTCCTATTTTTGGAAAAAAAAATCAATTCTAATAAACACGTGATGCATACTAATACTGGAAAATTTTTAAATATGAGCTACACATCACAATCTATACCAGTTTAAAAGTGAAACATGCAAATATGTTCATGGTTATCAGAGAATGAAATGGATTTGCATCACAGTTTTAACCTGATATTTGTGGATTTGAGTCAGAATATCCTAGTTATAATGCATGGTAAAGCCATGGGGATACAGTTTTCTATGCACAGTAGCAGAAATGCTAACATCTTAATATGCTTCCTTGGACATACTTTTTTCTAACATTATACATTAAATTTGTTCTCTAGTAGTTGGAACGTGTTTCAAATTGTAGGTATTATATATGCAGGTTAGAGAATTATCTTTAGAAATATAAAATTAGTTTAAGTTCCTTACAGATTCTGGCTATTAGAATTTTGTTGGGTCCATAATTTACAAATATTTGCTCCAATTCTGTAGGTTGTCTGTTTACTCTGTTGATAGTTTCTTTTACTGTGCATGAGCTTTTTAGTTTAATTACCTTCAATTTGTCAATTTTTTTGGTGTTGTTGCTTTTGGCATCTTCATCAGGAAATCTTTGCCAGGGTCTATGTCTGGAATGGCATTTCTTCAGTTATCTTCCAGTGTTTTATAGTTTTAGGTTTTATATTTAAGTCTTTAATCCATAGTGAGTTTATTTCTATATATGGTGTAAGGAGGGTATCCAACTGTAATTCTCTACTAGTCTCTTATGTGAGCACCATTTATTGAATAGATAGTTCATTCTCCACTGCTTTTTTTTGTTAACTTTGTCAAAGATCAGATGGTTGTAGTTGTGCGGCTTTATTTCCCGGCTCTCTATATTGTTCCGTTCATCTATGTGTCTATTTTTGTACCAATATTATGCCATTTGGTTACTGTAGCATTGTAATATAGATTGAAGACCAGTAACAAGATGCCTAGAATTGTCCTGACTAACTGAGCTCTTTTTTGGTTCAAACGAATTTTAAAATCATATTTTCTAATTATGTGAAGAACATCCTTGGTAGTTTGATAGGAGTAACACTGAATCTGTAAATTGCTTTGAGCAATATGGTCATTTTAACAATATTGATTTTTTTCCTATCCATGAGCAACGAATGTTTTTCCATTTGCTTGTGTCATCTCTGACTTCTTTCAGCAGTGTTTACTAATTCTCATTATACAGATCTTTCACCTGCCTGGTTTGCAGTATTAAACAATCCTATTAAAAAGTGGGCAAAGTACATGAAGCAATGTTTTTTTTTAAAAGAGAACATACATGTGGCCAACAAGCACATTAGAAAATGCTGAGCATCACTAATCATTAGAGAAATGCAAACTGCGATGAGATCTCACACCAGTCAGAATGGCAATTATTAAAAAGTCAAAAAGTAACAGGTGTGGTGAGATTGTGGAGAAAAGGGAACACTTATACACTGCTGGTGGGAATGGAAATTAGTTCAGCCATTGTGAAAAGCAGTGTGGTAATTTCTCAAAGAACTTAAAACTGAACTATCATTTGATCCAGCAATTCCATTATTGGATATATACCCAAAGGAATATAAATCATTCTGCTGTAAAGACACATGCACGTGTATGTTCATCACAGCACTATTTACAGTAGCAAAGTCATGGAATTAACCTAAATGCCTATCAGTGGTAGAGACTGCATGAAGAAAATGTGGCACGTAAACACTATGGAATACTACATAGCCTTAAAAAAGAATGAGATCATGTCCTTTGAAGCAACATGGATGGAGCTGGAGGCCATAATTCTAAAAACATTAATGCAGGAACAGAAAACCAAATCCTGCTTGTTCTCACTTGAAAGCTGAACATTGAGTACACAGGGACACAAAGAAGGGAACAACAAACATCAGCCTGCTTTAGGGTGGAGTTTCAGAGGAGGGAGAGGATCAGAAAAAATACCAGTCAAATACTATGTTTATGACCTGGGTAATGAAATAATCTGTACACCAAACAACCGTGACCCAAAATTTACCTAGATGACACACCTGCACATGTACCCCTGAATCTAAAATTATAAAATTAACATAAAAAGAAATGTGAAATTAGTTTCTATTATTTTGATGAATTTGTGCCAGCACTTTTTATGTTTAAATTAACACCCTGCACAAATTAATTGCTTTAAATCTGCCATATTACATTGTTGATCCTATCTGTTTCTTTGAAATTTTAAATTCAAAAATATTCTAAATCATATTTTTTACTTAATTATATTGAAATCTTAAGGCATTTTCTGAAATAGGTCTTGCTTTTGTCTTCAGAATTTGAGATATATTAATACAATGTGCACAATAAAGAATTCTAATGTTTATATAAACTTGCTTACTTTTGTCATACACATATATATTACAATATAGCACAAAAATTAAACTTGTTTAACATAACTGAGTTCCTATAAATTGCATATAAAATATATATGCCACTTAGAAAAAGAGAGATTACAGATATACAAAGCTCATGTTCTATCGGTAACTGTTCATTATTTATAGTAGTTACTAGAAATATAATTTGCCAGAATTGGAGTGAAAAGCATTATACTTACCATTATTGTACTTATTTTATAAACATTATTATTAAATTATTAATTTTCTCAAGATTTTTTGTTTAATTTTGCTTGCTTCATTCAGTTCTACTCCTCACCTTCTACCAGGTCCACTGAGCTCCACTGTGCTACACTTAATCTTAGCCATGAGGCTGACAAGCAATTGAGCTTCACTGTAAATATACTTTGAAACCAATTCTGTGAGAATATTTTTCAACAAGTGTTATTATTAAAAGTCTTTTCAAAAGTCAAGTAACTTGTTTCCTGTGATCTCAGTGAACTACAGAATAGTAAAGCACCTAACAATGTCACTTGCATAGTAGTTGCATAATATATATTTTGTTGAGAAACTAGACTAATATATTATTTTTACAGAATTCAACTGTGTGAGGCAATGTAGCATGTTGTCTATGTTTGCCTTAAAGCAGAGTTATATAATGAAAGGCTGCTCATTCAGCCTTTGCTTGTGGATGCCATAGAGAGATAAATGACATAGTGGTTTACAGTGGTAGCTGAAAAATAGAGAATACATACTTTTGAAGAAATAATTAATTGATAAATAAACAAGGTACAATGTGGTTGAATTGAATATTTACCACACGTATATGAATTACATGGGGAAGATATTGGATGAGAAAGCAACATTGCCTCAATTGTTTTGTATATTTCATGTAAAGTAATTGTTTTTCCTTAGTTATTCAGATGATTTCCTTAACTCTCCATGATGATTTCTTTGAAAAAATGTTTATGTGTGTACATGAAGTAAATTTAGAATGCATTCTAGACAGACTCTCTGTTTCTAAATAAGTTATAAATGCAAAAATAAGATTGATGTCTAGGTATGATTTTTTAAAACTCTGCAATATTTTTTATATTTTTCTGCTGAATATATAATCTATATATTTCAGAAAGGCTTGTGTTCAGGAGTTGCAGTATTTGGAAAGGGATTAGAGATTAAGAAAACTGAGAAAAGACCTTCGTGTTTAGCAAGAAAGTTATTATGGTAGACCTTAAAAACATGGTTTTATTATAGTGGTGTGATTATACATGTGGAAAATAAAACTAGGAAGAATCAGGTCATTTCTGTTTACCTTTCTTAAACACAGTGATATCCTTCATTTGTAGTATTGTAATTTATACATTCTTTGCCAAAGTTATAACTACACTCTTACAGATTTACTGCATTTCCATGTTGCTAATTTTACACTTCAGCATCTGCAGTACTTTTCTCCAAATAGTACTTGGTTTATCAAAAAGTTTGACGTATATGCCCAGTCTTGACTGAGAAGCTAAACAGACAGATCATCTATTGAAAAACCAGTTAAGAAATGTTCAACATTGTGGTTAGGTGTACATGTTCTCCATACAGCAAAGTCTTAGGATCAGTTATAAAGTAAGGAGTTAATAAATGCTTTTATCTTTTGAGCTGCCCCTTAGCTGATACCCAAGCTAACATAAAAAAGAGAAAAGTAAATATTTTGCCCTTGGAGAAAATGCTGTTGATTGCCTTGGATGAAGAGCAACTTTTAGAAAGGAAATATATTGAAGAGCTATCTGTACCCCCATGTTTATTGTAGCACTATTCACAATAGCCAAGATATTAAATCAACCTAAGTTTCGATCAGCACGTAAATAGATTTTTAAAATGTGGTACATATATACACAATGGGATACTCTTCCGCCATAAAAAGAAAGAAATCTTGTCATTTGTAGCAATATTTTGAGCCTGGAGGACATTACATTAAGTGAAATAAGGCAGATACAGAAATATAAGTACTACATGTTCTCACTTATATGTAAGAGCTAAAAACTTTAATTTAATAGAAGTAGACAGTAAAATAGTGGTTACTGAGAAGGGTAGGAGAGAGGGGAGGATAGTGAGAGGTTGGTTCATATATACAAAATTACAGCTATCTAGGACGAATAAGCTGTAATGTTCTATGGCACAGTAGGGTGATATAGTTAACAGTAATTTATGTTGTGCTTTCAAATAGCTAGAGAAAAGAGGATTTTGAATGTTCCCAGAACAAAGAACTTATATTAACAAATGTTTGAGGTAATAGATATGCTAATCATCCTAATTTCATCATTGCACATGGTATACTTTTATCAAAATATCACTGTATCCTCCATAAATATGTAAAATTATTATGTGTCAAAGAGTCATTTTCATTTGATGATTATCACTTTGTGTACTGTTTCAAAAACAGTTTATTTGCTATGTTTAACGCTCTATAACAAGAATTACTTCAACTTCCTTAGTCATTTCCTCTCTTCATTCCACTGACTGTGATATTTTTCTCAATTCCTCCCAAATATAGTTTTTCCTCTAACTAGTTTAAAAAGATAAACCTGCTTATACTTTAGGTGAGACTTTACATTGCTAATAATTTAATTAATTAGTATTCTTGTTCAGTATCTTCTGGTCGAAGAATGAGTCTTCGTTGTTTTGTTTAATTTCACTTCAGCTGATGAATGTATTGGAAAGAAGATGGGCCCTGAAGCCAGAGACCTGGTTGTGCTTTCCAGTTCTGCCACAGTCTCCTTGTATAAAACAGGATATATGTATAACAAAATTATTTATACAAAACATAATCAAAAATAAGAGACAATAAGAATATTTGAGAAAATCAATGAAGTTACTAAGTTTATTTAGTCCGCCATACCCTATAATGGATGAAATGTGTTCTTTAAGAGATGTCTCCTTTTCTAAAAAAAAAAGTGTACAAAGAAAAGGTGTGTTGGAAAAGTATTTGAAAAATCAAATATGTCAAGATTCATACACAGTTCATGGCATAGCACTCACGTTCTTTATTAGGTGTGAGGTAAAATTCTTGGAACATTTCTTGGACCATATGCTATTGCTAGTTAGCATGTTTAAAAATGATAATTATATTTTCATATTTACATTAATATTGCTTATAATCTGGCTTAGATATTAACGAAAGCTTTAGCCTTTCTGTTTGAAATAAATAACAATTGACAATTAAATGGTTCAGTTGCTTCTTATTTTAAAAGTATGATAAATGTTTAGTGGCCGATGTCTCATTCAGAACTTGTAGGTCATATTCTGCAGTTATTTATCTTTTGTGTGTATTGTGTATATCATTACTATGCAGAGCTGAAGAAAGAGGAGTTTCATTCAGTTTGACATTAAAATTCTTAAAGGAAACAAAAGTTAAAAGTTATTGGTAATGAAAAAAACACCCTACATTACTTCATTCACTTTAGTTCCCTGAGAAGTTATTTGTGTGTACATGTCATTTTTAAAGTTATTTTTAATAATGAAAGATGAATATGGATTTTTATAATGCAGTTTTGGTCAATTCATTCTACAGAATGTAACCTTGACTTGCTGTTTTTCTCTTTCCTCCTTAATAATGTTATCTTTAAATTAGAAAATAGTACTATTCATATGTTGTTTATTTTATTGTATAATCAAAGTTTTATTTTGTCCATGTGGTCTTTTTATTCTATTCCTCTTTCTCCTTATTATTTAAGATGTGTGCTTAGAGGGGGCACATTGATTATGCAGGGCTTTTATGGGAATTTGCAGATGAGAATATATTATTACCCAGATTGAATAGTGCCCCTTGCATTAAAATTGCCATAACTCAGAAACCAGTGTCCTAGGAGAAATTTTGGTATCCAAAGATAATAAAATCAGGTAAGAAAGACCATATTACCTCATTTTGGATGAGGAAAGGTGATTAAAGTGTGACTTATGATGCACTTTAGAAAAGTGTGAATTCCATCATGCCAAAACACTTTCCAGCTGGCTGATACTTGAACATTCACCAGTGAATGTTTTCCCTTAAAGCTCTCATATATTGTTGTATCATTCAGAGATATTTATTCAGCATTTCACATGTTTTATACATTATTCTAGATGCTGGGAAAAGCTATAGACAAAAAAAGAAATGTCTGTCCTTAAAAAGTTTCTAGTAGTAGTGAGGTGCAAGTAGAACAGACAGTAATATACTAAATGTGTAAAATATAAAAAATTAGATGATGTCCAAACAACATACATAGGAAAGCCATGAATGAAGTGTCAGGGAATTGCGGTTTTTTTTTTTTTAATTGTCAGGAAAGGTTTTATTGAGGATGTTTGAATAAAGGCCTGAGTGAGATATGAAAGTAAAACCAAACGGAGAAAGAGTGTTCTCGACAGAGACAACAGTCAGTTCAGGTCCCAAGGGAAGACATGTTCAGCATGTTCAGTGGAGGATATGGGTGAAATCTGGTGGAAAGGGAGAAAAGAGGAGAGTAGAAGAAATGGAAATTGGGTTTTAACAGGGTTGCAAGGACACATTGTGTTAGACCTTGCAAGTTGTCATAACCACTGACTTTAGATGAAGATGGAAAGCCATTGGAGGATTTAAACAGAAGAATGGCATGAATATACTTCCATTAACAATCTCACTTGGATGCTGTGTTAAGAATAGATAAGAGGGGTTCTAGGGAAGGAGCAGGAGATTAGGAGGCTATTGCAATAATCTACAAGGTGGCTTTCACTACGGTGGTAGCAATGGAATTGTAAGGAGTAGTGAATTCTGAATACGTTTTGAATATAGAGTGAACAAGATTAGCTCACTGGATATGGAATATGACAGAAAGACAGTGACCAAGGATGGCCTTGGATATTTTTAACTTGTGAAACTTTTGGAAAGATGAAATAACTAGTAACTCAGAAAAATTTGTGGGAGAGACAGGTTTGAAGGAGTTTAGGAGCTCAATTTTTGGCATGCTGTGTGTAAGATGCCATAGTTGCCTCTAGTTCATATGTGATATTGGGATTAATTAGTACATTTGGAGTTTTCAGCATAGACATGGAATTTAAAGTCAGGAACTAAATGAGATTAAAGGAAGTGAGTATAAATAGATTAAAAAACAGGGTTGAGGTGTGAGTGCCAGGGCACTGGATGATGAAGAACAATCAGGAAAAGTGACAGAGAATGAATGGCCATTGAGATAATGGAAAGATTCAAATTTATGCCCAGAAGGAATTATTTCAAGGAGGAGGTAATGATCTGTCCTAAATGTTGATAGCTCTGCAGGGTGAAAAGTGAGAACTGAAGTTTGGATATAATCAATTTAGTATGAGTCTAGTGGCCATCAGAACATCTCATATGTCTTAGACTTCACTGATTTATAGACTAAAGGTAGCTGATACTCAGCTCTGCTAAGTCAATATTCCCAGTTGGCACATGTCACTTCCAACTGGGAATATTGTGCCCAATTCTAGATACCACAAGTTAACAGTCATACAAATATATTTTAAAGTGATGGGAAATATGAGAAAACTCACAATCATGTAAGATGGATACCAATGGAAAGAATGAGTTTGGCTAACTTGGAGAAAACTAAAAAGATACAACAATAATCTTCAAAAAAAATTGCAGCTTCCTATCTTAGAAAGTTCTTTCTTATATTCAGTTACAATATGTCTTTCTGTTGTTTCTTCCCATTCATTGATGTATTTAATAAATATTAAGCACCTGTCATGAGTCATTCTGCTAACCGTTGGAGGTGTGGTAGTATGAAACGAGGACAAGATTCCGGTGTTCACAGAATAGCTTCTCTGAAAGATTTTAGTACAAACATGTCATATGCCATGATGGGATCTCAGGATCTATTCCTGCATTAGCAGGAAACTCACTTGCTAAACATGATGAGGAGGAGAGATCTTACCTTTAAAGTTTCAATGAACAAGTAATTTGTTGGTTTTAAAACTTGCTTCTACTCATAATTTTCAGTGAAACTGGAAGTCTTCACATATAGATAATTTTAGGTCACTTGCTAGTCGGCCTTTCTTCTAAGTAAGTTCTAATGCCATTCATTAGATATTTAACAGCTAACACTCATAAGAAACTATCTTCATATATTTTATATAAATAGAGCATTTAAAATCACTCTTTAACATCATATTAACATGACACTGAATGCTGTGCAGTGGTTTATTGAGATGTGGGTTGTTATTTTACTGTGTTTTACTTATTGAGTGCTTACTGTGTGCCAGATAATTTGCTGGGGGCTGGATATTCAGTGTTGAAATGCACATAGCTTCTCATGGAACTTATACTATAGGGAGAGATGGATTTTAATCTCTCCTTTTTACTTCCCGCTCTTTCCAGGGCATCATTCTTCAGTTGTCTTATGAGATTTTGTTACATGAATCTTAGACTATGAATAGAATCATCTGCTATATAGCTAATGTTTGGTGAATACAGCAGGCAGTTTATAAATCTAGAATTATTCTTCTTGATTCTTAGTTAGATCTCATTGATAGCAAAGAGAGGATGTTGTGTCATTTGTTTCAGTAAGCGTGGGCATCAGCTCTACATCTATCTTGAGCCAGCAAAGCAAACAGATAATAATTTAATATCCTGTGTTTGATGATAACCATTTTTCTTGGCAAATGTTTGAATTAAGTAAGTTCTTTAATGAAATTTCCAAGACACAAAGTCCTTCTTTTGAGCCACTTAGATATATTCAGATACTTCAAAGTGTGTCTGGGTACATATAAAATATTATGTATACCAGTAGATTCATAACAATATTTTACTGCATTTAGCATTGGTTAAATGTACACCTGTTTTTAATAAGAAAAGTGGTAGTGATTTTAACTACAACTTGTAGCAGTAGTTAAAATGGTAGTTTTTTTTTTTTTTTAACTACAACTTGGTAGTTGGAATTTTTTATATTCTCCTCATTTATCTTCTCTATTATTTTTACCTTGATTCTCTAGGTAGATACATCTTGATAAGATTAGGAGTAGACGTAGAGGGTGGGCAGGAGGGGAGTATAGTTGGATGATATATCCTAAATTTTACTATTTTAAACAAAGCTTACGATTACAGAAAATTTTAGACACTTTATCATAGGAAATGTTTATTTTATGTCACTTGCCTGTCACTGGTTTGGCCTATATTATCATGCAGCTAAATAGGCCTGGCTTTTGTTTTGATAAAGAGGCATATATATTTTTAGAAGAGCTTGGCAATGAGCTTCTCACTTAAATAATTTTATTTATTAAAAAAGAATAAGTGAGATAATGCTGAAGTTTCTATGATATAAAAAGCACTTAGGACCAATTCCTTCTGAATTCTGTTGATAGTCTCCTATGAATTTAGGGTTAAAATTAAGCTATACCTTATTTTATAACAAGTATTTGCCTATATGCCTGTATTATCCTGGACAACTCTAAATATTTCTTCAGCTGCTAGAATATTCGTTCTGTCTCTATCTGTATACCCACCCCCTCTCATTCTCCTCCCATACACACTCATGTTTTATACTACATAGCCGCAGCTTTAGAAAAGCATGTTCACTGGGAAAAAAAAAATGCCTTTTTTCATGATTGTTATTAATAAGTACAAAATAAAATGGTGAGTGAAAAATCTATCAATAAAAGGCTTGCACATATACTTTCTGCCCTCTACAATATGAACCTCTTTTGCTTCTACTCTTGTTATGAATACACAGAAACATTTTACTCAGCTTCCTGACCAAGGCCTTGATTTGTAAAAAATTATGAAGTTCTAAATGCTGCCATGTTTGCTTGTCTAGGTAATAAATAGTGAAGGATTTATCTTTCTCTTTATACATGTAAAAGGCACCCTTGATTCCTTCTTTTCTTGATCATGTTTCTTTAGTCTCAGAGAATGGAACATCTCCTACTTGCCCTGGCATACTTACACGCATATTTTTTTTAGAGTGTGGCAACCAATGTTATTTAAGAGATAGGATACACATGTTGAGAGGGTCTGATTTTCTTCTTCCAGACTTACACTATTGTTCACTTACATGTTGTATGAGTTCTGTAATCCCATTTTTGCCTCAGTGCCAGTCCTGCTAGATTATTGTACTTCATGCCTTTCGTCTGCCTTTGGGTTTACAAAAATATAATAATGGTTTATACATTAATTTCACAAGATAGAAAATCTAATAGCACTGAGGTTTATGAAATACTCCTTAGCCCCACTGAGGACCAAATTTATTTTCAGATAGAAACTTTTTAAAATTACCTGAGATTTTCTCTGTTACTCTTGTGTAATCAGAGCTCAATTAAAAAGATTCTGATGAATATTATGAGGATTTAATTATAACCATATTTTATGTTAGTTAATATACTCATATGTTGATAAAAGAAGTTATCCCAGGATAAACTTAATGCAGATTTTTAAAAAATCATTCTATCCATTAACACTAATTTTGCTGTATTTTTCTAAGGAAACGCATCAAAAGATAGTAGCAATACTTCTGCCTTAGGCGAAAAATCTCAAAAATATTTATTGTGCTCCAAAGCGTCTGACTGCCCCTTCACGGATGTTTTAAAATAACTTTTGGCAACAGAAATCAGACCACTGATAATACTTGGAGGTAGTTTTGTATTCACGATTAAATGCATGTGAAAGATGTAATGGATGGACTCCTGGAGTTAAGATTTTAATATTTCAGTTGTAGATAACTCTCTTTGAAAACATAGCTTTTTATACAGATTTGGTGTGAAAATGTTTAGTTGAGCAGATGGAGATCCAGCTGGTAGAATATATGTTTGTCAGGGTATCTGGCATTTAGCTACATCCAAAAATGATATCAAACTGAAAGATGCTAAAGAGCAGCACTGTATGAAAGCCAGTATGATCAGTTAGGGGTAGAGTTCTTTCATCTTGTATTTCCTAACCTTGTAGAAATACATTTTAATCCTAATGGAATTTTTTATTTTAAAAATATAATCTGAGAAAATGTAAATAAAATTGTCAAACATCTGCCTTTCCAAAATCTTGATTATAGTAGGCCAGGAAAAACATGCTAGTTTGTGTGCTAAAATTTAGTATCTAATGAATAGTATATACTTGTAAGTGTACAATAAACATGCACATTTCCCAGAACTTTATATTCTGTACATTTGATATCATTATTTTGGTTTCTTGAGCTAAACTGTAAGAAGTGGTGGATGATAATTGAGGAGACTATTAAGAGAAGAAGGAAAGAATTTGTGGAAGAATGACAAGAGTCCTAAATATATTTGAAAACATTTTACCCCATTGGATTCCAGTATTTAAGTCCCCACTGAGGTGGATAAAAGGCCAGCTTAGTAAGGAATATAATGTGTTTAGTCCTAAATTTTAGAGTCTGCACATTTAGTTGAATAATATAGTCTGCTTATTCATTTATTTCATAAAGAATGAATATTTAGAAGTAAGTTATTTTGTTAAAATGCTTAGATATGTATATTCAAAAAATTATATATTATACATTTGAAGTTGTTTATTTTAATTGAAAGCAATTGAGCAAAAGTAAAAAGTTTTCATATCTTGTTTTTTGTTAGGCTTCCCCTTTGTATACCATATTAACAAAATAATCATTCAAACTTTTAAATTAAGTCCACTGAAAATGTCCTATTTGATTAAATGCTATTCTATATGACTCTCAGAAAGTGGTAATTGACATAAGTATTTATACTGCTAGTAAAGTACACACATGTAAAGCACAAGGTATGGGACAGAATGCTTCCTGAATCTGCAGAATGCTTACCATAGTGAGTAAAATTATCTGTAGGTGACTCTTGGAAGGCTTCCCTTAGGGATTTATTTTAATCACTAAATCTAAAGAGAATATTTAATCCTTATTTGTTACAATAACTTCATAATGATGATGTGTCCTAATTTTGAAGATATAATCAGAGTTAGTCACTAGTATGCCTCTCTAATTCAGTTATTGATATAACCTAACTTAAATGCACTGCTTCAAAATATTCCCTTACCAAAAACTAAGGCTGGGAAAAGCATGTTCTTAGGAGCATGATTTAGTAAATCCAGACTGAGAAATTAATTAATGAAGAGTGTTCATCTGCAAAACTCCAATGTATTTATTAGAAAAGCACCCTTCAATGAAATAATAAATTTTTTGCCCTTCCTGGGGAGTGTTATATTTTGTAAAACAGACAAAAAAAGAATTGCTTGAAATAGATTATAAAAGATACTTTCTTTTGATTTCCCTGTAAGTTTTTATTGGAATATTTCTTCCTAAATTTTAAAAAGAATAGTAATTAATGCTACATTTTTTCTTCAAATTCCATCTTAAACTTTACTTGCTTTATATCACTTTCCTGCAATGTAAATTATATATAGTAAACATTACAGATAAATAATAAAGTATATGCACTGTAAATTACATACATCTGTATATGTATGTGTGTATACATACATATTTGCATATGTTTATAAAACATGAGTGTATGCATCTGTATAGTGTGAAAGTCTGTGCTTAACTTACGACATACTGAGCCCTGTATTGTTTTTTTATCTTCATTATTCATTCATTAATTCAATCTTTACAATGCTCTGTAATATAAATAGCATTAATGTGCTCATTATAAATATGAAGAAATGAAAGTACAAAGAGTTTGAATAACCTACAGTTGTACAGTGGCAGTAATCAAACCCCAAATCATGCTCTTAATCAAAATGCCTAATGGCTTTTTCTAATTTTCTTATTTCTAAAAGTCAACATTAATCTCAGAAAGAGATAGTTTAGACATTTACCTGAGTGACTGACCAGTTAGTTTAACAAATTCCTGTAGAACTGATCAATGAATGTTGATGCAGTGTGGAGTTGTGTGGACCACAGGCACCTGGAGAGGGAATATCTCCTTTATAAGTAGTAGTCACTTTCCTGTTCTTGCTAAAGATGCATACATGGCCAGTGGGGCCAGAAATGTCAATTCCAGAAGTCAAGCCAGAAATCTAAATTTGTCAGTGAAATTTCAGGTACAATTTTTGTCTTGTAATCAAACTTAATAAACAAAAAGCACCTTAATTGTGTCAAACAAAACAAATACATAGACAGGAAATAAGAAGGGCCCTAATTAGTGAGTTCAGTCATATCCAGACATTGCAGGTTGAGTTCCACGGATAAACAGACTCTGAGACAGAGATACATATGCAGGAATTTTATGGGAAATTCTCCTGGGATCAGTGCCTCACCTATTGTGATTGATATACACATCATCAACAAATAATATATCACTGTTGGCTACTAATTGATTCTTCTGTTCTCAAAATATTATGTTCTCAAAGTTGATAGTATGTGGTTATTATAATGCAAATACTGAGACCCACACTCAGGAAGTTCTGATTCTGTAGACAAATTGCAGTGGAGACCAGTTACATACATTTTTATAAGTATGCAGGTGATTCTAATGATTTTAATACAAATACCAGATATTGATTTAACAGAGATATATAAAAATACTAATTCATATATCTTCTCGATGGTATGAATTGTATATTGCAGAGCTTTTTATAAGCCCTCCTCATAACAATGGAACAAGTAAGTTGAAGTTACTGCTATTTTATTTAGCAATTATTAAATGATACAAAATATACACAAATTATTTACTAAACCATGTAACATTATATAAGTGAAATTATATTTCATTGATTCAAAATTATTTTTGAAATTTTCTGACTTGGTAAGCTCCTGTAATCCATATTTCAGCATTTTAATGCTGCCTCAGGACTTGGCTAATTGTGTTGGGCCATCTTGTCTCTAAAGCATTAAATACTAGCAAAGCTGTGTAAGCTTTAAATATAATTTTCCAAATTATATTTTCCCACTAATGCTTATGAAATTTCATGTTATCAAAATTGCAATAAATTTCTTTATTATAAAATATATTTCCCTTAGCTTTAATTGCACATCTGACCTGTGTCTAATAGCATCTTTTAAAACCATTAAAAGGAATACTAAGCATTATACTTCCACATCACCTTTTTTTTCTAGCTACATTCTTAAGTATATTTAGTAAATATGAAAGGGAATTGTTTTTCTCCCAAGTGAAGTAAAATTGCACTACAAATCATTTTGTGCTAATGATTGTATTCTTTTAAAATAGCGAAGCATATTTGGTCTCTAATCACTTTACTTATCATTGTAATATAATGTTAATTTTAAAGAGTTCTCTTTCAGAATGAAAGAACTAATATACTGAATCCTGATTTGAAATTTACTTATATATTAAAATGCTTTGCTAAGCTTTTGTTAAATCTGCAGAATATTCCAACATCATGCTGTAGCTTCTTAGTATTAAAATATGACATTTATTGAAGTATTTCTGAGTAAAATAAAACCAGTCATGAAAATATAATATCAGATACAATTTCTACAGTTTCACAAGGAGGTTAGCTAATCGATGAAATGGATCAGTGATTTCTCTTCCTTAAATGAGCAGCCCATTAATTCTAGCACACAATACATACTAGACATTTCACTACCGAGTCACATCTTTAATTATCTATTGTACTTTCTTATTATAACATTTTATCCAATTTATTCCTAAATATCTAGTAAATGTGTGCTAGTAAAAAGGAACCTCAGCATAGAATATTTTTCAGCTTACCACAAAAATTGAAAAATATATATAAAATCAATTTTATTTTCCATGTGAATTTATAATTGTCAGTTATTGATTATTACACAAAGATTATAATATTTGATTAAGAATATATACAATCTTTCAGGAAATCCTATTGAATCTACCTTCCAAATATTTATCAAACATACATATGGCATATGACCACTTTCTTCACTTCCACAGCTATCTAGCCCCCAGCATTTCTTATCTGGATTACTGCAAAACTTTTTAATAGGCCTCCCTTGTTCTACACTTGACCCTTTACAGTCAGTTTTCAATCACAGCAGTTATATCTTTTTTAAGCATAGACCATTTTGTTTCTCTGCTCAGAAATCTGCTGACTCCATGTCTCATTCAGAGGAAGAGTAGAAGTCTGCCAGGCTTTATGTGATCTGTTTCCTACCCTACTTTTTCAGTGTCTCTGGTCTCATCTCCTACCATTAACCCTCACTCATGTATTCCAGCCATGCGAAATTCTTAACACACACCAGAAGTGTTCTTATCTTTGTTCTAGCTATTCCCCCTCCCTTAAAATTATCTTTCCCTGGATATCTGTTTGGCTACCAATTCATCTCCATCAAATCATTGTTCAAACCCTGCATGCTCAATGATGGTACAAACAACTTTACTTAATATAATAACTTGTAACTTCTCAACATTTCTGACCCCCAACCCTACTCTTTTTTTTTTTCTTTCTAGAGCAAGACTTTCCCCACTGTACAGTTTTCTTAGTTGTTAACTTTATTTTTCATCTTTTTTGGAGGGGAAATTTATGTTTTACTAGGATAGAGATATTTCTTTTCTTTGATTTTACTTCCAAAACACTTGGAGGCCATTAATAAATATGTGTTAAACAGAGTTGAATTGAATTCTAGTTTGTAACATTAGCAGGAAGATAAATTATTAAATGCATATTGAAATCTAATTCAATATGCATTAGAATTAGATTTTGTTAAAATCATGCATTAGAAATATGCATTAGAATTAGAATTTGTTAAAAAGGTTCATAAGTTGAAACGCCAGAAAAATTTGTTGTATTTTTCAGAAAACACCATTATTTTCCTTTTCCTTTCAGCCACAGTAATAGTTTCCTGATTCTAGAATTTGAGGTAACTTTAAAATTAAGGAAACAATTTTTTAATAAGACAAGTTATTGCTGCCTCCTTTTAAAGTTTTGTTATTTTTCATAAAAACTACAGGAAGTTCTAATAATGAATCTCATTATTATATCATTGCCAAAATGGTCATATCATAGACAACAAACCAAAAAATAAAAATAAAAATAAGACATAGTACTTTTATCTCTGCTGTTTCATAAAAGCAGTTGTCTTTACAAACTAAGCAGAAAATGTAGTTTTAAGGTTAAGGTCATATTTAAAATTAAATATATTTACCTTTGTTAAGAATGCATAATTTATTGCATTATCTGTCTTTTCCTCATATCAGGTGAAAACTACATCAAGAAATTGTACTTATCTGCAAACCTGCATTTAGATACAATGAATTAGGGAACTCACTGGCTTCAGAATGCCTGGTTCCAAGTAGCTTCTTTCTGTGCACATCTTTCACTTTCTCACCACGCAGATGGCAGCATAGTGGCAAGCTATGGAGATATGCAGGCCAATTTATTCTGCCATGGACTAAAAACTGTGCTAGAATTTGTGGGCAAAATAAAAGCAAGAGAAGGAAACTAACACTTTTGAGAGCCATATTATATACCAAGCTCTGTGTTAGTGTTTTCATATACATTATTTTATTCAAGAAATCTTTGAATTAGCAAGAGAGATATGTTAACCCATAGGAGTACAGTATGTCTTGTCTTACAAGTACATTTTTTTCTTTTTAGAAGGGTAATGCCATAATTGGATTAGTCATTTGAACTTTATGCAGTATAGTATTTCTATCAAAAGGAAATGGTAAAGCTTTCCAGAAACAGTAAATGATTATGAAGAAGGTGTTGAGGTGAGAATGAGAGTTATGATTACTGGATGGCTGACGTGAAGGAGGATGAAGAGTTCTAACTTATATGTAACCTCATTAGATAAGCTGCTTTATCTCTTTTAGGAGCTAATGACTCTCCAAGGAGTTCGTAAGCCAGCTGTGATGGCAGCAGGAGCCAGTTTCACATATTGTAGGTGCTAGACACAGCCAAGGATTTCTGCCTCTAAAACAGCTGAAGGGGTTGGAGGTGGGTTGGTTTGATATGGAGGGAGGATACAACTCAACTGTCTTTTAATTTAGGCAAAATAGGTTCTGCTCAAGCAGTTAATATCTAAGTTTGTTATAATTATGTATAATTCTGTGACCAAGTTTAAATGCAACTTAAGACTAAATCTTTATATGCCAAGGCCTGATTAAAAAGAAAATTGATAATTAATTCCTTTGCTAATGTTAAAATTGAATGACCTGAAAAATGTGTTTAAGAATTAACTATGGCTATAATTCATATGGAAAAATACCAAGACCATCACAAACTGGGTCCTATAGAAATGTATTCCCCCGATTTAGTACCTTTACTTGTTGAAGAACTGTTTTTTTTCTCAGCTAGCTTCTATTGCTTTTTATACCATGCATTCCTAGGACATGCTCCCACATGTTATGTATGGGAAATGTGAATTCATTTTCACATTAGCTTATTTAAGACATAATTAAAATAGTAAATCTTCTTTAAAATCCCTATAGTAAATTCCAAAGCCAGAAAGTTGTGGGGTTTCTGCAAGAATATTTTATATCTACCGGGACAAAACATACCACTTATATACTAGAGAATAAAGTCCTCAAGAGCATCTGCCTATAAGTTTGCTTACATCCTAGAAGAAAGAAAGAATGAGGAGAAAAGAGAGGAAATTCAAAATGTTGAGCATATTATTATATGTTTAGGAAAGAGCAGCCAGGGAGAAGTGACCCTTGTTAGCACAGCAGGTAGTTTTACTAAATGTACAAACTGAAATTACGGTGTTCCATCTTAGGACTGTAGTTTAGTTTTCCTCTTGTCAAGGCTAATTGTTATTTTCCAACTGGCTTCTAAATGTTTTCAATATTTGTTTGTATTGCTATCTCACTTCTATAATTAAAAGACAAGCATATATGGAGTGTATTCAGATAATCAAATAATGAATACTATTAATTTATATAATGTAGAAACTCAGTATCAACGGGACATTCTTGAAAATATACAATCCTTCTGAAATATTATCCGATATAGTAAACACTTTTGCCTTAGGTTTACTTAGTCATTTTTACTAGTTAGTATAGAGAGTAATTTATTTGCACAATTGATATTTTATACATAAATAGTTTATTGCATATTCTATAAGCAGTTTGCATCTGATAGGTAGACACTCAGAAGAGGAGATATTGCGTTAAAAGTATAGATGTTTTCATGGAAATAGTGTTATACATAATCTAGAAATTCTATAATATCAATATGTAATATAATACAAACAATATTAAAACAGTAGCTTTCAAAGTCTCTGAAAACATCTGTAACTCCACAGGGATGACTCATAGATATTTTCAGGTTGATTCTACAAGGTAAATTCTAATGTTATAAGCTAATTGACATATTCAGTTCAGCAAAATGAAAAACTTGATGTAATTTTAAACATTGTTAGGAAGTTAGAAAGGGGGTGTTATGCAATTATTCTTAAACAAAGGTAATCTCCTGCATATGCTTTATTAAATACGAGGATTTTTAGGAATCACTCCTTCCTGCCTTACCAGTTATAGTTTGAGAGCGTAAAGTAGGCTCATTCTAAAGATCTGTCAGCTTTCTCTGTTATTATTGTAACTACAGCAGTGCAGGCCCTTCTTATGTTGGCACAGCTACATCATTTGCTTTTTTTTCCAATGTTGTGTTCTCATTGTACCCTCTTATCACTTTCAAAAACCATAGGAGCTTAGCTGAGCCATTTCTTTGACTTAGAGGAACTTTAATTTCTACAACAGGAACAATTAAATTAACTTTTCCCCATCTATCAGAAGTATAGTTTAGGGTGCATACTCCAGGAGGTCTAGTCCTACAACTAGATTCTTATAATGAAACATAAACCATGGATCTCTAAAGAGAGGATCAAAAACGGAGAGTGAATTTTTAGCACTTTCAGCATAAGTAAAATAACACACTGTGAGAAGATTAAATAGTTTCATAGGCCATGAAATTGATGAGACAAAACACAGTACTTCTTAGTTAAAAGTTGAACAAGAAAAGATCAGCAGAGTGAATGTGTTGGTTTTAGAGCTCAGTGATAGACATTTTGAAAAATATTCAGGAGAAATCAAGTCAGATATCAGCTGAAATGAGAATAAGCTGTTATATAAAGGGGGATGAACTTTTGTCATTTGGATTGTTACATATTAAGTATTTTCTCTTTAAATTTGTCATAGATTTGCATGATTTGGAACCTTTGAAGACAAAGATAGACTGCACAACTGCTGCATATTCTTATAGTTATGCTCTTTATTCTGTAGTTTACATCTCTGAGATATTTGACACACAGCTTACCCTAGTTTTTGTCAAGTGTGAAAACCTAAGAGATACATATTTTAATCAGAGACTTAAACCCAATGGGAACATCTAATATTCTGGTTTATCAGATTTTGATAATACATATTTACTTACAAATCACTTAATGCATTTTATTTAAGAAAATTCTATTGTTAGTCTTAATGTTAATTTTTAAGTTTTTAATATATAAATATCATAGTAACTTAACATTTTAAAAATTTACAAGCATCATTAAAGTATTTATTCAAAAAAAATAATACCTAAAGAAATTTATAGTTCAATTCCAGATAATTATCTGCTAAATAATGAAGTATAAATTTAGTTTCTTGAGTGAATATATATATATTTTTATATTCCCACAAAATTATTTGTATTTGTCAGAATAATGTCTACTAATATGGCTTTCATGTTTGGTCATAGTCGTAGGTCCTGTATGTAAGGTGGAGTTGTTACTCTTAGCTGAACTAAGAGCTCTGCAAGTGATCAGTAGATTTTTAATCCTTTACTTAAGGATTGTGAGGCAAGTCAAAAAAGATGTGCATATATTTAATGTGGCACTGTTCACATAGCAAAGACTTGGAACCAACCCAAATGCTCATCAGTGATAAACTGGGTAAAGAAAATGTGGCATATATACACCATGGAATACCATGCAGCCATAAAAAAGGATGAGTTCATGTCCTTTGCAGGGACATGGATGAAGCTGGAAACCGTCATTCTCAGCAAACTGATACAAGAACAGAAAACCAAACACTGCATGTCCTTACTCATAGGTGGGAGTCAGACATTGAGAACACAAGGACACAGGGAGGAGAACATCACGCATGGGGGCCTGGCAGGGTGTGGGTGACATGGAGAGGGGTAGCATTAGGAGAAATAACTAATGTAAATGATGGGTTGATGGGTGCAGCAAACCACCATGACACGTGTATACCTGCGTAACAAACCTGCATGTTCTGCACATGTACCCCAGAACTTAAAGTATAATTTAAAAAAAGAAAAAGAAAAAAATAATAAAATAAAGCTACTCGGTCAACTAAAAAAAAAGGAAAATAAATAAAAAGAAATGTGGAGGTCAGGCCTGTCAGTGAAAGGGTCAGCCTCTTTGCAGTCAAATGGTTTATGCTACTTTGTTAAATACTCAGCCAAGTCTGAGATTCTTCATCTCTGCAGTTGTAATCACAATAACAGTAAGGATCATTACTATGCTAGTTAAATAATATATAAACAATTAATGTTAGACAATATAATAAGAGTTGTGGTAATGAGTGTATTATATAGCATTTTTGCCATATAATACTTCCAAGAAGGAAAAAAAGTAGTTTAGCCAAACTGAAACTTCTTGACATTTATTTTTGGTTGTAATTTATTTAGTATGGTATTAAAAAAAAAACTATTTTATATATTTTTCTCAGTAGAAGGAGTATTTCCTATGGATATATTTACTTCGGGAAAAAGTAAACATAATAATATTGTTTCAATATGACTATTTTTGAAAACATTCTAAGTAGCCTTAACTGCATGTTGAGACAGCTGTTGTTAAGTAGAACTAATACCTTATAAAAACAAGACAATCGAAATAAATGGATGAGAAGAGGGATAAGGAGGTTAAAGACATAGAAAAATACAGGAGAAAATACTGTGGACTATAAGACATAGAAGAATTGAAAGAGAGAAGAAAAATGAAAAGAGTGAAATTATATAATATACCACAGGAGTAGAAAAGATAAAAAAGGAGAAAGAAGAGAGATACCATCTTTGAACTCCTCATTATCACTAATGAACTTGCTACCATCTTATGTCTATCTGCCAATTAGTGCTAGGCCATGGTACTGTTGCCTCAGATTTTTCTCCTTCCTAGCCTAAGACCACCGTCCTTAGTCTGGTCCTATTTCTTAATCATCACCTCTTTACAGGATAAAGAACTTTCTGCTTGAATCTTGATATTGCTTGTGCCATATCTTTTAAGAAAACTTAACCTTTATGGTTAATATTTATTTTTATATTTTCAAATCAGAAATCATATGAAAAATATATTGGGTCTAATTTAATCTCAACATTTTTTATTTAGTAATTGTTTAAAAAATAGAATGTATTTTATTCTGTTTAGTTATACACATTACATTTTGTTTATACATTTTTTATACAAAATAAGGATTTTTAATATATGAGCTTCTTTTAAAACATTTATTGTTTCTGACTATAAAAACAGTGTTTCCTGAAGAAAATGGAAAATCCAGGTATGCACAATATAAAAACAAGAAAGAAAATAATCACCAGCTATTAACATTTTTCTAAGTTTTCATCAATAGTATATATTTCATCCTATATGCTACTTTTTCCTTAATACCACATAGTATCATTTTCTCACAAAATGAAATCTTTTTTTTAAAACATTACCACCAGTGTTTTTATATTAACATTTGAAGGATACTTAGGTTGTCTTCAACTCTCTACCACTATACTACAAACATACCTGGTTTATTCTGTTTTGCAGATATCAGATAGCACATTTTTTAAGAATTGAAGGCTTTGGCCATCCTGCATTGAGCTAGTCTATCTGCATCAGTTTTCCAACAGCATGTACTTACTTTGTATCACATTTTATTTCCATTTTTTTCATTATTATTATAACTTTTATGTTATAATAATCTTTGAGATTACTGTTGTAATTGTTTGGGAGCACCACAAGCCATGCCTGCACAAGACTGTAAAATAGCAAACTTAATTCATAAATGCTGTGTGTGTTCCGACTGCTCCACCAACTGACTATTTCCCTATCTCTCTCCTTCTCCTTGGGCTTTTTTATTCCCTGAGACAGAACAATATTGAAATAAAGCCATTTAATAACTCTAACGTGGCTTCTAAGTACTGTATCCAAGTGCAAGAATGAGTTGCAAGTCTCTCACTTTAAATCAAAAGATAGAAATAGTTGAAGGCATGTGGAAAGCTGAGATAGGCCAAAAGCTAGAACTCTTGCACCATACCATTAGCCAAGTTGTGAATTTAAAGGAAAAGTACTTGAAAGAAATCAAAAGTGCTACTCGAGTGAATACAGGAATGATAAGGAAGTGAAGCAGCCTTATTGCTGATTTGGAGAAAGTTTTAGGGAACCGGGTATAAGATCAAACCACCCATAACATTTTCTTAATCTAAAACCTAATCAAGAGCAAAGGTATAGCACTCTTCAAGTTAATGAGGGCAAAGAGAGGTGAGGAATCTCAGAAGGCAAATTAGATGCTAGCAAAGATTGGTTCATGAGGGTTAAAAAAGGGAGCCATCTCCATAACATGAAAGTGCCAGATGAAGCAATTGTTGATATAGAAACTGCAGGTAGCTATCTAAAAGGTCTAGCTAAGACAATTGATGAAGGTGACTACTCTAAAGAACAAATTTTCAGTGTAGATTAAACAGCCTTATATTGCAAAAATATGCCATCCAAAACTTGGTGTCTAGAAAGGAGAAGTCAATGTCTGGGATTCAAAGATTTGAAGGAGAAGCTGACTCCCTTGTTAGGAGCTAATGCACCTGGCTATTTGAAGTTGAAGACACTGCTCATTTAACATCCAGAAATCTTAGCGCCCTTACATCATGCTGACTTTACTCTGACTGTGTTCTATTAGTGGCTCAACAAAGCCTTGATAACAACACATATGTTTACAGTATGGTTTACTGAGTGTTTTAAGCCCACTGTTGAGACCTACTGCTTAGGGGTGGAAATGCCTTTAAAATATTACTGCTGATTGGCAATGCACCTGGTCCACCCAAGACCTCTAATGGAGATATAGATTAATGTTATTGTTGCGCCTGCTAAACTATATTTATTCTACAGCCCATAGATCAAAGAATAATTTCATCTTTCCAGTCTTTTTTAAGAAATACATTTCCTAAGGCTATACCTTCAATAGATAGTGAGTCCTTTGGTAGATCTGGGCAAAGTAAATTGAAAACTGTTCTGGAAAAGATTCACCATTCCATATGCCATTAAGGTCATTCATGATTCATGAAAGGAGGTCAAATTTTCAACATCAGCAGGAATTGGAACAAGTTGATTCCAACCCTTGTGGATGACAGTTAGGGGTTCAAGACTTCAGTTGAAGAAGTAACTGCAGATGTGGTGAAAATTACAAGAAAACTGGAATTAGAAGTGGACACTGAAGATGTGACTGAATTACCACAATCTCAAGATAAAACTGCAGTGGATTAGGAGTTGCCCCTTATGGATGAGCAAAGAAAGTGGTTTCTTGAGAATAAATATAGTCCTCATGGAGAGCCTTTGAATATTGTTGAAATGACAAAGAAGGACTTAGAATATTACTTATATAAACTTAGCTGATAAAGCAGTGGCAGAGTTTGAAAGATTGACTCCAATTTTGAATGAACTTCTACTATGGGTAAATTGTTATCAAATAGCATCACAGGTCGGACTCACGCCAGTAATCCCAGCTCTTTGGGAGCCCGAGGCTGTTGGATCACTTGAGCCGGGAGTTCAAGACCAACCTAAGTAACATCATGAGACCCCTATGTCTGTAAAAAAAACTAATAAAAATAAAAAAATTTGCTGGGCATTATTCACATGCTGTAGTCCCAACTACTTGGGAGACTGAGATGGGAGGATCCCTTGAACCCAGGAGGTCAAGGTTGCAGAGAGCTGTGATCACGCCTCTGTTGCAAGACTCTCAAACAACAAAACAACACAGCATCACATGCTACAGAGAAATATTTCATAAAAGGAAGACTCAGTTGATGCAGCAAACATCACTGGTGTTTTAAGAAATTATGACAGCCTCCCCAACCTTCAGCTACTACCTGATCATCCAGTAGCCATCAACATCAAGGCAAGCCCCTCCTCCCTACCATCAGCAAAAAGATTATGTATCACTGAAGGTTCAGAGGATCCTTAGTAGCTTTTAGTAAAGAATTATTTTTTAATTAAGATTTTAGACATATTTCTGTTGCCACATAATAGACCACAGTATAATGTAAACATATGCACTGGGAAAGTGAAACATTCATGTGACTCACCTTATTAAAATATTTGCCTTATTGCATTGGTCTAGAACCAAACCTGCAATACAACATGCAGAATATCATATGACATACATATGATAACCTCTTCCTATATTTTTCCTTTTTTTACTTACTTTTCTAGTGTGTGTGTGTGTGTGGGGGGGGGGGGTAGAGACAGCCCCTTACTAAGTTGCCCAGGCTGGAGTGCAATGGTAGTCCCCCTACCTCAGCCTCCCAGTTAATTGGAACCACAGGCCCACGCCACCATACCCAGCCCTATTTCCTAAAGATAATTTTTTACAACATTGGCATCTATTTAGGAAAGACAGAAGTTGAATTATGTAGCCAGAGACTTGGTGTTTATTGTTAAATAGCCTTACAAAGGGGATATTTAACTCTACACTGCATCTAATAGTATAGGAAAGAACCTTCTGTATGGTTTTCTGTATTTTGTTTTTTAACTTTTATGAAACTATAAAGTGAAACTCTGTGCAAAAACATTGATGTCATCTATTTGGGGGGGTTTTTCATTGCTTTTTTATTTAATTTTCAATGCTTATCACAATAAAACTAAAAAATCACTTGTCGGGGGTGGCAGTACAACTTTATCCATTAAGGTCATAACCGAAGTTTATATGAACTTGACTCATGTCATAGGCCAAATAATTTATTCCAAAACCTTTTAGTACCATGAAAATTAAGTTAATTTAAATAATTCATCTTTATTGAAGACTGTTCAAAAACATACCTCTTTTTAGTCTTGTTCTTCTAAAATGTACTTGCTAGATGCCTGATAAAGCAATTAAACTGTCAAGGAATTAAGGACTGTGAACCAAATATAAAATGACTAAACTGATTAAAATCCACCTCTTAAAAGTTAATTCTTCATGCTTCTGATCTCACTTTATTTGCCATTTTAAAAAGTCAAAATTGAAAAATGTTATTTTCTGATATTTGAGCGTTAACAGAACACTTAACAATTTGTTCATTTAACTGTGCAACTACTCATGGCCGTTAACATCAGAAGTTATGTTAATGGTTTTACTTGCTAGTCTCTATGTGAACATTGATTTTGTTCTTCACATGTGTTGATCTCAAGTATAAAATGTTTTATAATAAAATATTTTGTAATGTTATAATATTTGGATGGGTATGAATTTATTTTCTCATACCATTATGCTGAATAATATAGATTATATAGGATCACAGTTTATGAAATTCAAAAAATAGATTTATTTCAATAGCATATGTAATAAAGATATTTTACTTAGCCTTATTGGACAACAGATACTTTTTGCAATATTTAATTAAAAGTGAAATTTTCTTTATAAGTCATTGTTTTATATCAAGTTTAGCTTTTTAATTATGATTGTGATAAGTGGTGAAAAAAAAATGTGCCCAGAAACATTTTAGAACTTAGATGACTTAGTAATTTCTTCATATCAGCATTTCATATGGTACAGTATATATGTAGAACATTTTGACATTAGCCTTCATAACATGAAGAATTTCACAAATAAAGTCTTATTTATATGTTGCTTTTCAAAGAAAAGACATCTATGAAATTTCTTTATTAAAAGATGTTTGAATTATTTATAAGTGTCGACTAGTTGGGGCTTTTAAAATCTACACATAGGTATTCAAATAGCTATCTTAACTATATAGCTGAACACCTATGTGTAGAGTTTAGAACCCTAATCTAAAAGCCATTAGGAATGAAACCTTTAAAAGTGCCTTTCAAAATGTGGTATTTATGTAGGACTGGGAAATGTTGGACCTACATTTATCTGCTGTGGATTCACTTAGTATGTTATTATATTCCTAACTAGCTACTAACTCTTAGCTACGTAATTGAATACCTACATGTAGATTTTAAAAGCCCCAACTAGTTTGACCATTATTTATAAATAATTCAAACATCTTTTAACAAAGGAATTTCAGAGATGTATTTCTTTTGAAAATCAACATATAAATAAGATGGTGTTTCCTTTCTGTGTACATCTCAGAAAGGGATATACTAACATATTAAGTGAATCTTACAGCAGAGAAATTTAGGTCCGACATTCCCAGTCCTACATAAACAACACGTTTTTAAAGGTATCATGCCTAATGGCTTTTAGATCAAGGCTCTCAATAAATAAATAATGCATTGATTCTAATTGTAAGAGCAAAAATAACATATTTTCCTTTGGTATATTGAAATCTATTCTTCAGTAGCCAGAGCAGGTGTTGAAAGGCCAGTGTACTCCGATCATCAAACTACAAAGAAAAAGTCCTGGTATCCCGAGCAAGTGGGGATGCTGACAGTTAGAGCCTGACACAGTTTGAATTATCATGTAAGCATGTCACTCAAGAGTGATTAAACCTCAAGAGATTAAAAATGGTCAACATCTCATGAGATACAAAGAATATGCTTTCTGTTTGGACAGTGTCAGTTTTCAGTGACTGACACAGTTATTCTGCTGCTGTTATCTAATTCTGCTCACTAACATGTCTCCCAGCCTACAATCTGCACCAAGAACACTGCAAATGAGAGAATTCAGGATCATATTCTCTCTTTATTCTGATAGTGATGACATCTGAACAAAAATGCACAAATCCATATTCATCAGAAAAAAGTCTTGATATTTGAGAACTAAGTAGAAATTGTTTACTACTTTCACTATTTTTGAGTAACAATAGAAGTTACTTTCATTATTGCTAAATCTTCCAGTTTCTCCCAAGCTCAATGTGTGGATGAGTAGTACTATCCTCAAAATGAAGAGGACAGTACATGTTTATCCACTCATCAGGGATTTAGAACATAAAATAATGATTGGTGTATATGAATATGTAATATATATGCATACATATTTTACCATAATTATTTTTTCCACTGTCTGCTAACTACTTGATCTGAATGTCATGAGATTTAATCTGTATTAATCAGCCTAAGGGGACTGTAAATATACTTGGTTCAAAATTGCATACTTTAGAGTGTAAAACTTAGAAATTATTTCTTAGTTTTCATTGAATAGATTCAATCCTTGGAAACTGTCTATTTTGGAAAGAAAAAAGTGGGATTAAATTGTTCTTTTTATTTTCCACAATATCTGTTCTTTAAAGGATTGTGGAAATGGTTTAGCCCAGAGAAAGCTAGAAATTACTGCTTACGGCTTATTCAATGTCTGTTATCAGTGTCAGAACAACTCTTACCCAAATAGATTCTAAGCTTTCTTATTTTTCATTTATTTCTCTTAAATGATGTGGACAGTGTCTTTAAAAAATTTTTTATTATACTTTAAGTTCTGGGATACATGTGCAGAATGTGCAGGTTTGTTACATATGTATACACATGCCATGGTGGCTTGCTGCACCCATCAACCTGTCATCTACATTATGTATTTCTCCTAATGCTATTCCTCTCCTAGCCCTACAGCCCCTGACAGGCCCCGGTGTGTGATGTTCCCCTCCCTGTGTCCATGTATTCTCATTGTTCAACTCCCACTTATGAATGAGAATATACAGTGTTTTTTGACCCAGCAATCCCATTACTGGGTATATGCCAAAGAATTGTAAATCATTCTACTATAAAGACACATACACACGTATGTTTATTGCAGCACTGTAAACAATAGCAAAGACTTGGAACCAACCCAAATGCCCATCAATGATAGACTGAATAAAGAAAATGTGGCATATATACACCATGGAATACTATGCAGCCATAAAAAAGGATGAATTCATGTCCTTTGCAGGGACATGGATGAAGCTGGAAACCATCATTTTCAGCAAACTAACATAAGGATAGTATCTTTTAACTAGAATGTTGTATTTATGTTTGCTAGCATGGTATTTTTTTTTTCTTTTTAGTACCACATATGGTCACATTGGTTGATTTTTCTAAGAAAATACAGACTATCCAACATTTGTTTGATGCAATAATTGGTATCATTATTTAAGTATTCTTTATAAATAGATGCAGTTTAGATGGATTTGATAATTTATAGTCTGATTTTATTCTTATTAGCACTTATATTTAGGTCTTTATTCAAATATTATAATTACACTTCTTTTATTCAATAGTATTCTATGATTAAATGGAGTTATGAGCAATTCTCTATTTGTGTCAATCTACTGTGATATTTTCTGTTAAAATTAATTATAATTGTTACTAAAGGAAAGAACTTATTTCATCCATCTTCATATAGAGAGTTTTTCCTCCTTCCAGAGGGAATTGATTTATTTTACATGATAACCAAAAGTTAGCATTCTCATACTAGGTCATAATTTGGTTCAAATTTTAGCATAGTGAAAATAAAACTGAGGGATGATAGTGTAATGCTTTGGAAAATTTAATTAGATTATTTATATCAGATATGTATTATTTACATATTCCATGATAAATTCATTTGAACTGCACATGGGATTTTGTTTTGAAATCAAGAAAAGTGAAAGCAAACAGACAATTTTGTTAAACATAGGAATTAGTTTTACATTAAAATGTATATTTAGTTGAGTATAACATAGTTTATGTGAAACATTACCTAGCTTTAGGTCTTTGTTTTACTCTGAGTCTTGATTTAGTCATTTTTAAGTCCATCATACTGTGCCATGCACACACATTTTTGGGGTTGGCTAGTTCAATAGAAATTATTTGCTTTAATTAATCCATTTGGATATTTAAGAAATATATTCCTAAAACTTTTTAGTACTTTGTGCAAACATGATTCTTGGCAAAGTCCCTGAGGACATTTTTTAATATTTTCACTTCCACGGAAGCTAACATTATAGTACCCTTATCCTATTAAGTGAGATAAAATGTAAACTTCTCAATATATTCTCTGGCATATCAGCAAAATAAAAAGTCATTCAACTGGGATTTCTTGGCGACTTTATAAAAGTAGAGAAAAATTGTAGGCTGCTTACAAAATTCTGCAGTCAAATTGTATTTTTAAAAATCCTTTTAGAGTAGAGATATGTTTGAACTAATTTAGTTAAAATAAGCATGATCCTTGCATAAATAGTGATTTTCACACTATATTTTCTTTTATGTAAAAATATTAACAATTATTTCCACTTTTTAGACCAAAGTAAAATATATTCTGATATTTTATTGTGATATCCATTATACAGATTGATTTAATTTAAAGCCAGGAGTTTCTAGGAAATAACTGAATGTCTCTTAATGAGAATAATAGTGACTGTATTAAATACTATTATATCTGTGTGAACATGCAGAATATGTGACAGCAAAAAATAATCAAATATTTTTATTTTCTTCTGACATACGTTTGTAAAGGTGGCTCTAGCGGAGATATTGACAATAGCAAACAAAAAAAATATTCCCACAGGTAATGAAATAAATTAATTACCTATAGTTTTCGTTTACTAGGTAGTCTATATTATTTTCACAGTAACCTAAATATGTTTAATAAATCTAAATAAACATTAAATTTTATTGAAGAATGAGAAGGAAAGACACTCTCAGATGCACTAATTGTTGGTCCCTTAATTGTATGTATTTTGCTTCTTTGGTTACCAGGAAATATTTCTTTCTCACATGGGCTCTTTAGATTGGAATTGCCTCAGTGGCTTTTAATGTTTATAGAGAAATGTAGGGTAGGAGGAATGATTTCTTTTAAAAAATGATGTATAACCAATATAGAGCAGCATGGTATTATTAAGAAATTTTAACCCACCAAATTCGGGATAGCAGAACTGCTTCAGCCTCTTACATGTTTTTCCTTGAACTTTTACTTTCATAATTTCTCCTTTCACTATTACCGGTAGTCTTTTTCTTTTACTTTGGTTTTTTACTGTTCACCCTGCTTAATCAAATCTTTCTGCATCCTGTAAGGTCTAATTTATGCTTTCCTTCCATGAACACTTTCAGTTGTGCATTGATTCGACACACATGTATTTTGTACCAGGAAGTAATAGAGAAACTACAGAAATAGTTGTGCAGAAAAAAAAATGCTAATATAAAAGCTTATAAAACTTGCATTCTAGTCAGTTGTGGCAGATAAAATAAATTAATAATCTACATTATATTTTAGAAGGTGATAAACAGGAATGGAAGTAGAAATGGGGTGGTGAGGTAGAGGTTGACTGATAATTTTAAGTAACAGTGAGAGAGTGACATTTCATTATGTAGAAGAGAAAAGGGAGCAAACCGTGTGCATATCTAAGGCAAGAATCTTCCAAACAGAGCACCATCTGTGAGCCATGAGGCTGGAGCATGTCTGTTGTGTTCTGGTAATGGTAAAGAACTCAATGCTGACAAAGCAAGAGAAAGAGAGTAGGCAGTGAATTCATGTAACTCCTGTCGTGACTTGGGCTTTTTTACTGAGGCAAGTGAGAAACCACTGGAGAATTTCAGCAGAGGAGTGATATAGTCCAACTGTGGGTTGAAAGAATTCTCCCAAAAAAACAATGGCCTTCATTAAGGCCATCATTTTTATCTAACTTCCTGGACTGACTTCTTACTTTCCTAACCTGATTATATGCTCCTTTTAGTCAAGGGCATGAGATATAATCAATCCTTTTATATCCCCTATAGCATCTAGAGTAAAGTAGGTGGTGTAGTGGCATTCAGTAGATAATTATTGATTTGGTTTGGGAGACTGGAGCAGAACAGATAAAATAAGTGTTGCTGCCAGCATTGGCAGCTGCAGAAACCTTTTCTGCACAACTCCATTAGTTTACCTTATAAATACAACAGTCCAATAGAAGCTGCCTTCCTGTCTTCAATCTGGAACCCAGAATAAATCACAAATCATCAAGTGCATCTGTATTGTCTTTCAGAATCTGAGCAAGTATACAAATTTAGGAATTACTCATAACAGCCAATCCACCCTAGAGTGCCTGCTATTCCTTTAAACTTTGTTTTAGCAGATCTTGTGATTTAATGAGAAAACTGCCCAATGCCTTCTTCATTTGAGTGCAGTGAAGGCTGTCTTTAACAACAGATACAAAATCATCTTTCTCCTATTCATTTCTCAGACATTTATGTCTTGCAGCATGTGAAAAGCATATGAAGTGCTAGTCATGTAAAAGAAGAAAGGTTTCCACCGATAATGCTTGACAATTCAATCAAAGAAAAATCGGGGAAAAATTCATGGGAAAAGGTGGCTAATAGACGACAGGTGGAGTTTCTGTGGACATTTCACAGAATAAAGAGCCTTCACTGGCCTTCCTTTTTCATACTTCAGAAATATAACTTCACCTATAATTTTTGTAGCATAATGAATCACCTATTTACTGAAGAAAATACATTAAAAACTTCCAGTGAAAGATTAATTAATTTAATTTTAAAACAGAGCAGATACTATGCTGATCCATATGATCACGTGTATGCCATTGTCTTCATTTATTTACATGTTGTTTCTTAGAAATGAATATATGGTAAGATGGACTGCTTAAGGTAATATGTATGCTAGATCTAAAAATGCAGCCATCAACAAACATTCCCATCTCTACATCCAGCTTGATTTTTTTCTCTTTAGTGCTTCTTACTATGAACAGAGCATATATTTTACTTATTCGCCATATTTTCTATCTACCCCCTTTCCATCCCTATTAGAATGTAAGCTTCTTGGACTCTTGTGGAAAAAGACTGAAACGGGCAAATACAGAAGCAAGGAGATAGGTTAGCAAGCTAAGAGAGGTAGTGAGAAGTGCTTGACAGGGGCTGTATTTTGAATATTGAGCCAGTGGGATTTGGTGTAATAGAAAGAGAGGTGTTCAGTATAGCTTCATGTTCTCTGGTCTGAGCAAATGTAAAGATGAAGTTTCCACTGAGACAGCACTAATTGTGAGCAAAGTAGGATCATGGGTAAACATCAGCAGTTAGGTTTTGCATGTGCTCAGTGTGAGACAACTATTTTATGCCTACATAGTATATGGCCTTGTGCTTCCTGATCCATTCTTCATGATTCCCTTGCTCTATGTGTATGGCAGGTCTTCACCCCTGCAGGTAGTGTTTCCCAGGCTGTATTGTCAGCTACCTTTTGGCAGCTGTGGCCTCTATTAAGAACTGGCTGGAGCTTGGAAGGCAGAGGCAAAAAGGCAAGTATTTCTTCCTTTTTTCTGTGCTTTAAGTGTGGTTTCCATTAGCAGCTACTTCTCTGCCATGACTCTAGGTCCCTCCATGCAGTTCCAGTTTGTGCTGATTTATTCCTGTCCGGTAACAGTAACTTTGCCTTCTCCTTTTCCCTCTCCAGTGAAAGGATGGCAAAAACATCTCCACTTGCCTGAGGCTTGTCAGCTCTTCTAACATCTGCATAAACAACTTGATAAATTAAATTCTCTCTGTTTCGCATACATGTTGCTGTTTTTGTATCCAGATTTATAACATTTGCAAGTAGAGATAAAAGGTAGAACAATCTGCATCTCGGAGAATTATATGTGCTAATCAGTTGAAGAATTCCAACAGCCCAAGTAACAGAGGGAGTCAGGTTAGAATAATAAGCAGTAATAGAGAGTGACACTCTGGAAATTTTAAGTATAAAGAGTAATGATGAGGCCTAGGCTCTACCATGGGAGGGGACGGTTGAAATATTTGGAGACAGCAACACTGAAAGTTCTTCAGTGACCTCTAGTTAGAGGTCAAGGAGCCCAGGAGTCATAGTTCAGTAAGAGATCAACCTGGACATTGATATTCATAAATATCATCCTGAACATTGCTATTCATAAATATCATGACAGCAATAGTATCAGTGAAAATATCAGTGAGGTAGGGGCTAAAATCTTCAAGGAGTGAGAAGGACTGACCTGGAGTCTGCATAGCAACAGCTTAGAGGGAGAGAAGTCACATAACCAGTTGGCATAAGCCTCATAGTTATGGGATTTTATGTGGAAGTGAAGAAGTAGTGCGACTTTTAAGATTATGGAAGAGAAGAGTAAGGAGAATTACCCACTTTCAGGCCCAGTGATGGGGAGGGTGGAAGAACAACCAACCTCATTTAAGAGGGCTTCCAGAGAAGCTATGTGTGCTCAGAAGTAAGCAAGATTCCGTGTGGATGTTAGAGCAAGAGAGAATAGGGCATGTTGAACAAAAGGGTGAGGATTTTGCTGATGACCTAGTATAGAGTGAGGCATGTGATTATATTCTTATGGGTGCAGATTTGTGTGGAAATGATAATTCAGACGACGAGCAATGACTTGGTAGTCCTGGGTAGTTGTGGTAACTGATGTATCAAGGACAATAGACATGGAGGGATTATTCTAGATTGTCTTTGAGAAAGATTGCGTTCATTATGCTGTAAGTATAGGGAGCAAGAGAGGCAAGGGTTTTTCCAGGTTTACACAGAACTTTGTCTCCTCTGTCATTACTTTTGCTGATGTGGAGATGATGGACAGTTACTATTACTGGGAGCTGGTGATAACGATGACATTTTTACTAGAGTATATGATTTGAAGTGGTTTATATTTGTCTGTAAAAAATATATTAAATTTATTATTTAAACATTTATAAACTAATAACTTTGTTTTTCATGGATTTATACAAATTTTACCCTTTAAATATTATTTGCATTTCCCAAATTGTAAGATCAGTTTTTTACAGTGGAAAATATATTTTAAGTTTCTTAAATATTTCAAAATAGCTAGAGGAGAAGAACTGTCATGTTTCCAACACAAAAATGTTTTAGGTGATACATATCTATTTCAATTACTCTTATTTGATCATTACACATTTTGTACATGTCTCAAAATTTTACATGTATCCTCAAAATATGTACAACTATAAGATATCAATTTTAAAAAATAAAAAGAAACTTAAAAGAAAATACATTTTAGACCAGAGTAGATAATATATTTATCATGGCCAGATATTTAAATTCTGAGGGTCACTTAATCAACTATATGAGCGATACAGTCATGTGCTACATAATGACTATTTGGTCAAGGACAGACCACATACACAAAAGTTGCCCATAAGATTATAATACCATATGTTGACTCTGCCTTTTCTGTGTTTACATATGTTTAGATACACAAATACTTACCATTGTGTTACAACTGCCTTCAGTATTCAGTACGGTAACATACTATACAGGTTTGTAGCCTAGGAGTAGTAGACCCCACAGCCTAAGTGTGTAGTAGGCTGTCCTAGCTAGGTGTGTGTAAGTACACTCAATGATGTTTGCATAATGATGAAATCACTGAATGATGCATTATCCAGAATGTATTCCCATCGTTAAGCAGCGCATGAATGTATATTTGTTTCATGCAACAGAACAAATTAAGAGACTTTAAAAAACAAATTAAACAATATTCCCCTACGTTTTCTAACATATCTAAATAAATTTGAAATATTTATTGAATGCATTATTAAAACATAAAGGTCGATTGGGAGAGTTTTCATAGTTATTTGGGTTATAGCTTTAAAAATTACAGATTAAGTATTAGCAAAATTTGACTAAACATTGAGAACTCTTTATTATCATATGTATTTATAATTCTTTTAAAAAATTATGCCTGTCCATTCATAAAATTATAAAAAATTATAAAAAATGAAAATTGTCATAAATCTTACTTCGTGTATTTCTTACATTTCTCCCAGGTGTATCCTGTATGGCTCTCTACTATGCCTGTATTTTTATATACATTGTTAATTATCTTTTATAAAATTTAGATTATACTGAATATGTTGTCTTAATTTTATTCAACAATATCATCAGCATGTTGCCACAAATGTTTCTGGCTATTATCTCAATGCATGATTTAAACTATCACTGAATTCTAGCCTATGATTGTAACATTATTATTTTAATCATCATGCATATTTAGACAGTTATTAACCGGTGCTTCTCATGTGAGAAGCAATCTGTGTTTAAATCACTATAACTATTTTGTTTTTGTTTTTTTTTCTTTAACTTTCGGTTCAGGAGTACATGTGCAGATTTGTTATATAGGTAAACTCGTGTCACAGGGATTTGTTGTACATATTATTTCATCAGCCAGGTACTAAGCCTACTACCCAGTAGTTATTTTTCTGTTCCTCTTCTTCTTTCCACCTTCTGTCTTCAAGTAGGCTCCAGAGTCTTCTGCTCCCATCTTTGTATCCACGAGTTCTCATCCTTTAGCTCCCACTTACAAGTGAGAACATGTAGTATTCGCTTTTCTGTTCCTCTGCTGCTTTGCTCAGGATAATGTCCTCCATCCACATTCTCGTGAAGGATGTGATCTCATTCTTTTTATGGCTGCATAATATTCTGTGGTGTGTATGTAGCACATTTTTTTATCCAGTCTTTCATTGATGTGCAATTAGGTTGATTCCATGTCTTTGCTATTGTGAATAGTGCTGCAGTGTACATTTGCATGTATATGTCCTTATGGTAGAATGATTTATATTCCTCTGGGTACATAACCGATAATCAGATTGCTGGGTCACATGGTAGTTCTTTTTTAGGTCTTTGAAGAATTACCACACTGCTTTCCACGATGGTTGAACTAACTTATATTCCTACCAACAGTGTATAAATATTCCCTTTTCTCTGCAATCTTGCCAGCATCTGTTATTTTTTGTCTTTTTAATAACAGCTAATCTGACTGGCATGAGATGGTATCTCATTGTAGTTTTGATTTGCGTTTCTCTAATGATCAATGATATCGAGGGTTTTTTTCATAAGCTTGTTAGCCACATGTATGTCTTCTGTTGAAAAATGTATGTTCATTTCCTATGCCCACTTTTTAATGGGGTTGTTTTATTTCTTGTAAATTTGTTTAAGTTCCTTATGAATGCAGGATATTCTACTAATAAAGCCAAAAAGAGAACTAAACACAATTAGAAATCACTATGCCTATCTTTGATTTTTTTTTTGATAATAAATTTTCAGAAATAGACTTGTTTGGCTACAAAGTGTTGGAATTTTATTGTAGATAGCCAAACTGACCTCCAGAAATACTGAACCACCAAGAGCCCTTGCCAGAACTGAGCACTGTCTTTTGGTTTTCAATCTTTGCCAATGTGATAGGCAAAATAATATCTCATTTAAAAAGTAATGACTACTGGGTTTAAGGCTTAGTATTTTTCATATGCTTATTGGCAATGTATGTAAGTATGTATCAGTGTATTTTAGGCCTCTTTTCTGATTTAAAAATTAGGATCCTCTTCTATTCATCAAAAATGGCTGTGAACTTGCATATATATATATATGAAAACTGATATAAATATAAACATTTATAATTTGTTGCCATTTAATTTTATATATGTGACTCTTTGCATTTTTTAAATTGTACTGTAGGCTCGGGGGTACATGTGCAGATCACGCAGGATTGTTGCATAGGCACATACATGGCAATGTGGTTTGCTGCCTCCATCCCCCCATCACCTACATATCGCATTTCTCCCCATGTTATCCCTCCCCAACCTCCCCACCCACTGGCTGTCCCTCTATTGCCCCCCCCAACAGACCCCAGTGTGTGATGCTCCCCTCCCTGTGTCCGTGTATTCTGATTGTTCATCACCCGCCTATGAGTGAGAACATGTGGTATTTGATTTTACTGAGAATTTTGGTTTCCAGATTCATCCATGTCCAACTTTCACTTACTGGTTTATAGCTTTGATATGCTTTGAAAGCCTTATCCATAACAAAGTTAGGAAAATATTTATTTCTGTGTTCATTTTTTTGTTAAATGGCTTAAATTTTATGTTAAATTTATTTGATCATGATTATGTTTGTGTACAATGTGAGGGTATTCCTGTTTCTCGGGTCCCACTAATCTATTCAGTCACGTTGATACCTTTATTATAAAACACATCCTTCCCACAGTGACAGTATCTTGAAAAACTAATATTTTTTTTTTTTTTTGCTAAGGCCAGGTAGAGACTAAAGCCTATTTCTAGACTTTCTAGCCTTATTTAATTCTTCATTATTTATTTTGTGGCTAATATGATATTGTTTTACTTATCATAGATTATCTGTTTAACTGATATTGATATACCAAACATGTCCTTGAAAGAATCCCTGAAATAATACATATTTAAAGCTAAAGTTTGTTTCATTGAGGGCTAATTTTCTTTCTACCCAAACTAAGGATAATTCCATTTCTAATCAATGGGCAATTATAAAATATCATAATGGAAATAAGGGCTGTCTCAGGTATTTTGGGCAGAAGTAGAAACTTCAGTGGCTTAAAAAAGCAATTAGCTCAAGCCTTTATAGTATGTCTTGGTGCAGACTTGGAGATATACTATACATGGGCCTCAATTATATTGAGTTCCTGTTTTTAGTAAATAGCTGCCCTGGAGGTCACTGAGTGCTATTGCTGACAAGGTTGTGTATGAGAAAGCTTTTATTTTAATAACCGGTGGCAACTGGCACTTATAAAGAACCTTCCATTTCTTAAAATTCTTTTTTGGTTCAGAACGGCTATACAGAATTGCAGACACCTCAAGGATAGTAGAACAATTATAAACAAAGGACTAAATGAGACATCAAAGGAAAGGAGTTTTTGAGTCGAGACAGAAAACCAAAACTTATTCTTATGAACTGTGGTGTGTTGTCTTTATGACTATATTGAGCAAAAGAACTTTGGTTTAAAAGTATGGCTTTACTTAAGGTCAAAACACAATAACAAGCAAATAAGTAAATTCCTTTTCTCAGAAAGAAAAATAAGCTATGCCTAGTTCATGTAGAGTCTACACTGTAGTTGTCAGCTTTAATGTCACAGGTTTGGTGACCTTGAGAAAGTCACTTAAATTCTTTTAACGTATATTCTATCTGTAAAATGATGAAAATGCCTTCTGTGAAGACAGTTTCGAGGACTAAATTAGGTATTATAGAGTGCCTTTCTCAGTTTGCAGTATGCAGTAGTTGAGAAATGAATGGTGACTGATGAAAAAGCATGATTATATTCTTATTTTTTAAGTAAATTCTATTTTATATATTCAAGTTATACAACATGATGTTGTGGGATACATTTAGATAATAAAATGATTACTATAGTGAAGCATATTAACATAGCCATCATTTCATATAGTGACCTGTTTGTTTGGTTTTGTGACAAAAGCAGGCAAAATCTACTCATTTATCAAGAATCCAAACACGGTACAATTTTATTAACTATTCTCATGTTGTATATTAGAACTCTAGACTTGTTCATTCCACATGTCTGCTGCTTTGTAGCCTCTGACCTATATCTTGCCATTTCCTCCTCACCACCTTCTCATCCCTGAACATCATTATTTTATTCTCCATCTCTGTGTATCTGATTTTTTCTTAGATTCCACATGTAAGTAAGATTATGCAATGTTTTCCTTTCTGTGCCTGGCTTATTTCTCTTAGCATAATGTCCTCTAGGTTCATCTATGCGGAGGCAAATGGCAGGATCTCCTTGTTTAAGGCTAATACTCAATTGTGTATATATTTAATTCTTCATTTTATATATGTATAGTTTATCCAGTCATCAACAGATACTTAGGTTATTTCCTTGCCTTGACAATTTTAAATAATGTTTCAATGAATATGGCAGTACAGACATTTTAACAAAGTGGTAATTTCATTCCCTTTGGACATAGTCCCAGAAGAGGGATTTCTGGGTCATATGGTATATCTGATTTTAATTTCTGTAGGAACCTCCGTATTATTTTCTGTAATGGCTGCTGCGATCAATGTTCCCACCCAAATGAAACAAATGTTCCTCTGAGGAACATTTCATCTGTTGTAAAAACCAAGAGATGAAAATCTGTAGGGGCCATGTAATATGCAAATTTTTATATAGAAAACTACAAAACATTTTCAAATGGCACCAAGAAGAACTCAAAATATAGAAAGGCGTAAAATATTTATTGATTGGAATTATTAATATTTTAAATATATAAAGCTTCCTTAATTTATTAATTAAATATGAATATGATACAACTTCCAATAGGAAGTGGTATGTTTGTATATGTCTGCTGAATTAAATGGAAGAGCAAAAATGGCTAGGAATAGCTAAAATAATTTTGAGAAAAAAGATAAGACATATTTTAAAGCCATGAAATTCAGAAAATACATTGTATGCAGAAAGAAAAGTAGTATAAATAGGACAGAAATCTCAAACCATGGAAATATGTGTAACAGAGGTGACATATATAGATAATATTCTATATAGTAAATAAAACCAGTTCCATAAAGACAATTCTATAGGGAAAGAAATAAACACTTTCAAAGAAGATATACACTATCCTCATGACCTTTGATTAGAGAAAGAATTCCAGAAAACCCAGTCCATATAGAAAATCTTGATAACATTTACTATAAAAATAAAAATATAAGACACACAGTGGTAGACAATGTCCTATATATTTATCATATGTATTTAAGTATAATTAGTTTTTTAAAGAAATATCTAGTATGTATTTTTTAAAAAGAAAACCACAAAACCCTAAGACAGAGATAAAAAACCTAATCAAATTTGTGAAACGAAAGGAAAAAGAAAGTCTAGTAAATCCATAAAATTACAGAAACTAAAAATATGGATAGCAATGAAAGATCACTTAAGATATAATTAAGAATTGCAAAATATTAACTGAAAATATAGCAGCATGTTAAAGGTCATTTCAAACATACAAATGGGAAGTTTCATAAATTCCTGGTTGAACTACAAATATATAAACCTGCTTAGAAGTAAGGTAGCAATATTTATCAAACTGAAAATTATCTTACTACTGAAATTCTAATGTACACATTCACACAAAGTTCAAAAATAGTTAATCTCTCTCTTTCTCCCCATTCTCCCTGTCTTTGTCCCTCCTTCTTTGTCTCTTCTTCCTTTCCTCTTTCTCTTCATCTCTTTTCCTCTATCCCTTTTCCTCTTCCTCCATTCCCCTTCAATTTCAAAAAGTATACACACCCTATGATTTGAAAAATTTTCTCTGAAAAAGTCAATACAAAAATTTTAAATATTAATATTTAAGAAGATCATTAAACAAACCAATCTGGTTTTAATGTAACTGTTATGTATTTCAGTTAAATTGAGTAAAAAATATATAAGCAAAGCAAAATTATTGATTTTATTCTACTTTCTATAGCCCTCCAAAATTTTGACTTATCAGTGCCATATGTGAACCTATATTATTAATGAATGCATTGAAAAAGTAGAATTTAAGCTGAGCATGTAAAAATAATAAACAGAGATATATAGTTAATTTTGAGAACTGGTAAGTTATAATTAATATAACCATAGTTTTTTATGATTATACATATTATACTTACGTAATCATTGAAACAAAGCAACATTTAACTACCAATTTATGACATTGTTCTATTTGTTAAAAAGAAAAACTAGAAATATAGACTATTTTCTTTCTTTTTAAAAAATATGTGTTAAGGAACATTCTTCTTATTAAGGATCAATGTAGTTACCCATCAAAAAATATATTTCTCCAGTAAATATTCCTCTTCAGGTCTAGTATATTAGTAGTTATATATAAATCAACTTTTGAAACATCAGAGTAGACATTTTAACCATAATTGTCATGGGGCTTAAATTTAGACTACCTTGTCACATTGTTCCTGATACACTGCCCATTTAAGGGCAAAAATAATCCTTATTACATGAAAAAAAAATTTAGTATATTCCATTCAGAGTCCATAGTTAAAACCTGGCTATAATGTCATCTTCACATTCAAAATCATAGTGTATTAAGACTTTTTCCACAGCTAACATCCTTGAGGTTGACATCTTCTTGTGACTGAGTAGATAGCAGCAAGAATTCAATTACAGCAAGCCAGCTCTGTCATTGCACCTGTCTGCTTGCACAGGAAATGATTTGTAAATCGGGCTTTATCTTTCCCGTCCCATAAATCTCCTGTCCATAATTGACACTTGTCAGCGTAGATGAATAGTGGGAGAAAGAAAACAGAAAGTAAATGAGTAGCCCACCTGGGAAAAATGATGTCTTGTTGCCTTTGGGAGTCATTTACAAACAGCAGTACCTACGGGCCAGTTTTTATCCATAAGCAGGTTGCAAACATTTTACTATTGAAAAATACAATGCTAGGAATGAATCATAACAAAGACAAGACAAAGGAACCATAATTAACATATAACATTTTTCCAGAGAATATAAGTATGTCTTCCAAGGAAATTGAAGCTTTTCTTTACTATTTGTGATGCTCACCTATTGCTGCTGCACATTTGTAAGTATCAGGTTAGCATCTGACCTGTCAAAATGCATTCATGAAGCAAGCATTTTGGTTGTCTTGGGAGTTTATATTGTCACTTGTTACACAACTCAACATCAGTTCAAGTTGTTTGATACCAGTGTCAACAGATTGGTTTTAAAAAGACATAAGAATGATGATATTTTCTTTCAAATGTCAAAGAAAGAAACAGGGGATTTCATAATGATGATCTTGGGAGCAAGTACTAACCATAAAAATATGACAGATAAACCTTTATATCTAATTTCCCTAAACAGTTTATTTGACTTTACATCTCTTTCTGAAGCTTATCTCATATTGTGAAACACTTGCATTTTAAAGGAAAGGAAAATATTTCAGAATTCATTAATAATCTCTTAATACTAAAATATCTAAATATGCTGAAAATAATTATTAAATTATAATTAAAATTTGATTGTTTTAAATTTTAAAAATACCTAAATAAGATTAAATGGTACCAGATTGAATATTTTACAAACTAAATTATAAATATCAAAAAATTATAAATGTGTATATATATATATTTGTATATATATGGGTTTATATAGTCTTTTTATATATTATCTGATTTTTAATAATCTAATTCTTAAATGTATATAATGTTTCAGTATTTTTAAAAATCTATAACATTATTAGAAAAAATAATTTATAATTTCTTTGGAATTTTACAAGGCCTCAAATTATTTCTCATCTTTATCATTTACAAATATCTTCTAACTTAAAAGAATAATGTCCTTCTTACCTTCTGTGCTCCCCCAGACCAGCACGAACATAAAGCATTTATATCTTCTCCAAAATGAGCACCAACAATTAGAAATGGAGAAGTTGGCAGGAGCATAAATTTATCTTTAATACCTCTCCATCATTATCTTCTGCTGCTGTCACCTGTAGTTCAATGAGTTGTTTGTCTTTCCCTCTAGTATTTACAGAAATTGTAAGGATTCTGTTATATTAATACTACAAAGTGAAAAGTTGTCTGATGATGTTAAGTTACTTCTCTGTAGGTTATTGTTAGTGTAAAGTAACTTATTTTTTATGCATACTTTCATATGCTGAGCTTGTAAAAGCAGCAGGGAATTTCTTGGATATTGATCTAAAGCAATAGGTATTAATAGCATAATACAGTAGTACTCCATAACCTTTTATCTGGGTCAGCTTTGTCATGTGGCAAGACATCTTAAGTGAATGACCAAAATAAATAAATAAATGAAATAAACTTTTGTGATGCTCACTTATTGCTGCTGCACATTTGTAAGTATCAGGTTAGCATCTGACCTGTCAAAATGCATTCAAATAATAAACAGAGATATAATAGTTAATTTTGAGAACTGGTAAGTTATAATTAATATAACCGTAGTTTCTTAGGATGATGCATATTACACTTACATATACTTACATGAAAAAACATTTCAATACAGTAAGAGTGCTGCATTTCTGCCTGTCTTTTCCTAAGTCATCAGTTTTCCAATAACAAGCACATCTCCTATTGTTTTTCTAACTGGTATCAAAAGTTTGGACAGAGGTATTTAAAATTCTAGGGTAAAATTAATATATTAGATAGCATTGAAAATAGAGATGTGAATACTAACAAATAGTTCTTGTTTCTTGAACACATAATCTGGTAATCTGGTACCAGAAAAGTATTTTTTGTCTCTTATTTAGTGATGAAAGATTAATCAATTTTGCAGCTTTTGTCAAATATTTTCTTTGCCTGTGTGATTAAATGCTTAATGATGATTCTGTTTGGTCTTCAACTAAAAAAACAAAACCCATAAAAGCCCC
The DNA here is from genome assembly GCF_009761245.1 of Sapajus apella. Taxonomy (NCBI): domain Eukaryota; kingdom Metazoa; phylum Chordata; class Mammalia; order Primates; family Cebidae; genus Sapajus; species Sapajus apella. The sequence goes on from NW_022436946.1 coordinate 55,739,120, forward strand.
AGAACTCTATTAAATTCAAAAGTTCTTACTTTGAAACATCTCATAAGGAACCTTGCATTCAAAATAAAATTTTAGTACAAACTGTAGAGAGTATACCTTTCATTTTGCATTGATACGTAGTACTTTCTGAACAAAATATGTTACACAATTGCTTTTGTTTGCCATCCAAGACAGTTTAGGACAGAAATCAGGGATGTATTTATAATGGGGTTTTTCCGAGATGGGTACAACTGAACAAATTTTATTACTGATAAAAAATTTACTCATTTTGAAGAACAATTCAGCATTTGTTCGTCAGTGAATTGCAAATATTAAGTGAACATCTACAGAGTAATATTTGCAACATAAACTATTAGGATCTGTTTCAATGTTGTATTCATTGTTTGCAGTTGTATTTTTGTTTGCTGTTTGATGATGATGATGAAATTCAGAATCTATTTACATTAACTATTAGTTAATGGTTAACATTTACATTAACCATTAACTATTTACATTAACTATACAAGTAGGATTGCCTTTTAATGAGTCATTTATGTGACTTTTTGCTGGGCAACAGATCTTAAAATGCTAGAACACTGGGCATTCAGAAGTGCTTCACTATCATGTTGAGTGAGATGTCCTGTAATGGAAGGTACTCATACCCTGTGTTGCTTCACATCACAGTAAGCAAATATTGCTGCCAAACCTTCATTATAGTTTGTATATAATCTAATGGTTTAAGCAAAAGATATCTAAAACTGAATAATTAACCTAAAACTAAAATTAAAGGAGAGAAAGAGAGGAAAGAAGGGAGAAATTCTTTCTATTCCAGAGGAAGATTTTAGGTAATTGAAAGTTATCAGACTTCTAGGGACTAATTCCAGTCTCTTCGAATTAGACCTTAACGAATTGCTTCACAGAGTTGGAGAAACTTCCAATGTCATTTTGTATGTATTGCCTGTCATTTGAATGAGAGCTGAAACCTTGTCAATCTTATACAATTATTGTACATAGAGTTCATTTTTAGAGAATATGAGCCAATATAATTTCTATGACTGCAGTTAGAAAATGAGAAATATCTTCGAGAAGGTACAAGTCATTTGTTACATAATACTTTTCTGTAGTTATCATATTATGGAATTCACTAGTCATAGAATTACCAAAATATGTTTGTCATAAATTGCTTTTGACTATAGATATGAAGAACTTTTTATATAAATGTCATTACATACCTATATATTTATGCACATATACATATATATGACAAGTTTAAAATGAAACTCTTGACTTAGCTACTACAAATGAAGAAGTATAAGCATTTTATTACATGAAAAATTACAATAAATATTAAGAAGATGGATGATGTATATAAAATAGAGGATATATCAGTTTAGATAAAAATTGTTCCTTAATAGTTTGTTCGTATTTTGTTTGTCCATCCAAAACAGTTTTAAGGTCAAGGGACTATGTACAAACTAAAATCTTTCATCATAATGGCAATTTGAATGAAAATACAGGGAACTGACACTATCATTTTGAGGGGGTTTGTTTTATTAGTAAGTATGTTATATATAACCAATGATTTCATATGTCCTACTTAATCTCCAAACTCCTGTTCAGGCATGCAGACAAAATGTAATGAGAGAGCCGGGTTGCATTTGGAATATTTGTTTAAAATAAGATAAATAATTTATTGTTGGCAAAATTATTCTACATACTTTTAAAGTCTATCAATTTATAAGATATGGATTAATAGTTTTAATTCATTGTTATCAAAATTTATCTTAATGATATATTAAAAATTATCAAAAAAATCCAACTTACAGGCTGTTATTCTGACTATACATGGTATCACTAATTTGCTTCTCTATCATTTGAGATTTAAAGATGCTTCCCCCTTAGAGAACTGCAATATACATTGTAAACAGTAATCAAAAATATAAAGTCTGATCTTAAGGTGTGTGTACAATTTTACAAACTTTTATAAGATATTTTAGTACCTTAATTTGAGCAAATAATTAAACTAGAACCTAATAGGGGGTGGGGGAAGCTTCCTATCCAAGAGGGAAATTTTAGATAATTGATAGTTGTTACTCATTTATTTAAACAGAATTTAATATATGTCTAAAGTTGCATGCTGTGATAAATAATGGGAACATGTTGGTTAGCAAAACCAAATGTGGCCCCCCACCACTTTATGGTGCTTACAGTCTCGTGGGGAAAACAAAGAATCATCAAACAACCATACAAATGCATGCCAATTTTCAGCTGTGAAGTATTCTAAAAGATATTTCCTAATTCCACGAGAACACATAAGAGGTCAGTTTTATTCAAAGAAGTTAGGAAAGTCACTTCAAGAAAAGAACAGTCAGAATGACATCTCAGCTTGGTGTGAAAAGCAGCTTGGCACAGCCAAGCAGCAGAAAAGAGTATAAGGTGCACAGAGCAAGGGGAGACATGCATGGTGAAGCTGCAAAAATACGTGGGGCTCAGACAGTAAGTCATGTGATGATTTTGTTTCTTGCTCTAAAAGTCATGCAAAATGAAGTATTTTAAACAGCTTTTATTAAGTTTCATTTGCATAGGATAAAATTCACCCAGTTCAAATGTATAATACAGTGATTTTAATAAATTTACTGGGTTTTGCAAGCATCACCACAATCCAGTATTAGAGCATTTCTATTATGCCATTCGATCCCTTCTGCCCATTTACATTTGTTCCCATTTTCACTCCTAGACCTAGGCAACCATGAATCTGCTTTGGGTCTGTCTAAAATTGTCTTTTCTAGACATTTCACATAAGTAAGATCATACAATGTAGATCTAATAATTCTGACTTATTTCACCTAGCCTAATTTTTAAGGTCCTTCTATGTTGTACTGTATAGCCTATCCATCCATTTGTATTGAGCAGTTCTGTTTCTTTGTATGTACTCCACCTTATTTGTTCACTAGTTTATGAACCTTTAGGTTATTTCCATTCTTGGGCTATATGAATAATATTGCTATAAACATTCACATTTAAATCTTTGTGTGGACCTCTGTTTTCATTTCTTGCAGGTAGATAACAGAGTGAAATTGCTAGGTCATATGGTAACTTTATATTTAAATTTTTAAAAAAAAAAGAAAAACTGGCCGGGCGCGGTGGTTCATGCCTGTAATCCCAGCACTTTGGGAGGCTGAGGCGGGCGGATCACGAGGTCAAGAGATCGAGACCATCCTGGCCAACATGGTGAAACCCCGTCTCTACTCAAAAAAATACAAAAATTAGCCGGGCATGGTGGCACGCGTGTGTAGACCCAGCTTCTCTGGAGGCTGAGGCAGAATTGCTTGAAACCAGGAGGCAGAGGTTGCAGTGAGCCGAGATCATGCCACTGTACTCCAACCTGGCGCCTGGCGACGGAGCGAGACTCTGAAAAAAAAGAAAAACTGCTTTTACATAGTGGCTGCACTTCTTTGTATTTCTAACAACAACGTATAAAGAATTCTATTCTTTTCACATTCTTGCCAACACTTGTTATTATCTCGATTTTTTAAAATAATAGTCATTATCGTTGGGTGTCAAGTGAGATCTTACTGTGGTTTTAATTTGCATTTTTCTAATCACTAATAACAATGAAGATCTTTTCATATGGCCTTAAGGAAATTTGACTGTTGCTTGAGGAGAACGGCAAAGGAAACAAAGTAGAAGTAAATGATGAGAACATGTGGACACACAGAGGGAACAACACACACTGGGACTTTTTGGAGGGTAGAAGGTGAGAGGAGGAAGGGGATCAAGAAAAACAACTAATGGGTACTAGGCTTAATACTTGAGTGACAAAATAACCTGTACAACAAACCCCCATGACACAGTTTACCTATATATTAACAACCCTGCCCATGTACACCTTGAACTAAAAATAAAAATTAAAAAAAAAATCAGCAGACAGGAGAAAAACTAGAGAAGAATGTGTCACAAAAAGCCAAGAATAAAAGGACAGAGACATTAAAAATATTAATTCTATTGAGAGTCCAAGAAAGATAGGGATTTTAAAAAGCACTTCAGGGTGGTAAGATGTGGTCATTGGTAACCTTATCAGTAACTCATTTAACGGAATGAGGTGCACTGAAGCCAGACTACAGAAGGTTGAAACATGAAATGAGTTGAGGAAGTAGATAAAAAGAATATGGACAATTTTTTTTTCATATTTGGCTAAACAGTGAAGAAAAGAGATTTTCCAGCAGATGGAAAGGGTTATAGGCTTGAGAAACAATTTTATTTTCATGGGAGAGTTTACACAAAATTTTTCAGGAAGAATCCAACAGAAAGGAAGACATTGGTTTATGTAAAACAGAGAAGGCAATTTGTAGTATCACACCCATCATTCATTTATTTAGCATATAGCAAGTGCCAAAAATATGCATGGTGGAGTACTTTTTTGCAGTACTGTGAATCAGTTTGAGACTTTTCCAAATAAATATTTCTCAAACATAAAATAGTGAAATTAAATGTTATTGAAAGTTAGTCTTTTTTAAAGTACTAAATTCTTCTACTTAACATATTATTCATGCCATCTAGTAAATTACTTCTCTCACTGGAAATATGTTTAAATCATTTGATGTGACTGTTTCAGACCCAACTTATGCCCTGTCTAGGGTCCCTACAACTGTCTGGTCCTGCAGGGAAGGCCTCACCTGAAAACTCCCAGATACAAGCAAAAACTATTTTTCCTACCTGCTACTTTTAAACCTGACAAATGAAGGTTTAATGCTAACATAAATATTCTTCCAGGTCCTAGTTTGAAAAAAATATTATTTTATCCATTATCTAGAAGGCATTTATCCATTGCCTTCACTTAGGAAATCTGAATCAATTCCTTTGGTTTGTTCTGTTCTATACTCAGAAAGGAAATTAATCGGGAGGAGGGAGCATCAGGTTGAGTGTGTGATCTTCCTCTCCTCTGCTACTGGGTTGATGAGAGTGAGAGACACTGCTAGTTTTCCCCCTAATAACTTCTTTCTTCTTATTTACTATCTTTTTTTAATGCAGCAGTACACCCAGATTACATTTTAAAAATCCATTTCCCAGCCTAGGGAATGAGATGCAAACAGAAGATTTCAAGAACTTGCTGGAAACTTTGACTTTCCTAATTTAGGTGCTGAGCATTCCACATTGCTTTTGCCTTCCCCATGCCTGCAATATAGATGTCATGTGTGTGGTAAGCAGCAGCCAAGAGGGAAAGGCCATGAGAATCATCTGTACAGCCTTGAACAACTGAATAAAACATAGCAAATGCCCATCTGTAGAATAAACGTGTGTGTGTGTGTGTGTGTGCGCACGCAAGGAAAAACAATAAGAACAATCAAATTACTAGTTTTTTTTTAGTTTTCTTGCTTGCAGCCAACAGACTCTAACTCAGAAAAAGGCAAACTTTTTCTAAAAAGGGCCAGATAATAAACATTTCACATTCTGCAGGCCATGTTTTCTGTGTTAGAATTCCTCAGCACTCATGTTTTAGCATAATAGCAGCCAGAGAGAATATGTAAAAAAAAAAAAAGTGCCACTGTGTTACAATGAAACTTTATTTACAAAAGCAGAAGGCTTGCCAGATATGGCCCGTGGGCCACAGACCCCAGCTCTAACTGAAAAAAGATGAAACTCGGTGCATTATGTACTTTATACTTATGTCCTAGTTTGTTTGGGTTTGTTATTTCCTACTGGCTGGAGACTATTTAGGAATAAAACCGGAACTTCATATGTGACAAGAGAATGAGACGGGCAGACAGCAAGCAAAAGTTTGTATCCTTGGCTAAGAAATATCAGAATGTGGAGAGAAGTCAGGAATATCTTACTTCCTGTAACTGAAGCACTTGCATCAGTAGTAATGACACATTTTATTCATTGTCTTGGTTTTTCTCTTTTGCATAGTTACTAATATTAAAACAGAATTGTTTTCAACTCCTTTTCTATGTAAATTTACAATACTTTAATGACATTCTGGGTCAAATACATGTTAGTTGGCTGGCCTAGCAGTTGTTTCTGTGGTAAATTAAGTCCAAATTACAAACAACTAAATTACAGATTAACTTTTGGAACCAAACTTATTCATAAATTCGTAACTCTCACTCTGTATAATTATTCATTGTAAGCCAGATCTTGCGAGTGCATACAAGTGATCCTTGGGTATTAATTAGCTGTGTTAATTTTCTCTTGGTAGTAAAATGTTATATAATAAATTAATGCCACCTTGTAAAAAAACAACTTTAAAATACAAGTTGCAAAGCTAATCAAAACATATTTAGCAGAAAATATCAAACTTAAGTGCTTAGTTTGTAACAGATTCTTGCAATAAAGTGGTAAATTTTGACTGGTAATGAGAACTTATTATTAAGCAATATGAATTTCTTAAGTTTATGCACTTTTGACATAAAACGTATTCAGAGTACCTGAAGCAACTGAGATGATAACTTGTTTAATTGTACATTTTAAATGAGGTAATATTAGTGAGTCTCGGGCCACATTAGCTTTTCTTCCTTTCGCTTTCTTCTCCTCCTGCTCCTGCTCCTCCTTCTTGTTCTGTTCTCCCTCCTTTCTTTCCTGTTTCTTTTCTACTTCCCCTTCTAGGATAATCCACTTTATAGATCATCACTCTGAGGAACACCAGAGTGATGGTTTTGAAAACAAAAATAAATAAATGAACAAAGCCACTAACAAGGAACAATATATGCAAAAACTAACATTGTTAAATCATGTTTAAGACAGTCAATTGGTGTTCGATGCATATGGCTTTTAGGCCTGGAAAAAATTCAGTCAAAACAATCCATACTATATAGAAGAAGCAAAGGAGAAAAATAAAATGAAAAGATATAATGAAATAGGAAAAAATGTTGTACTGATAGCAGCCAAAATATAATGAAATTGGTCATTCTCTTCAACCATTATTGAGAATTTTGGGATGGAGTAAATTAATGGTATAATGTGGAACTATCAAACATTTTTGCTGTGTTATGTTTTATATTTTATCAGCTTAAGTGAGTATCATTTTATGAATATATATACCCTTGATTATATTTAATGTAATATAGTGATTTTCAAAACTTTTAAATGTATTTATAGTAATTTGTAGATGCATATTATATATCTTTAGTTTCCTTTATCCTGTGCACATACACATATGAAATAAAGGTTTTACGAAGCTGTATTACTATCTGCAATGAACTCAATTTTTATTCTGATTAATTTATTTTTAAAAACTTTGGTTGCAATCTATTCATTGAGTTCACAATAATGAAAAATACTGGTGTAATGAAAAAGTATTGGGAAAATTATAAACACAGTGTAGTCACCTATTAAGCACACAGTGTTAAGTAATTCAAGTTTTATTTAAACGGATAAATATGATTTATTATGAATGTGTATGATTAGCAAAATGTGTATTATCTGCCTTAAAGACAAATCTCATATCCCCTTTTTCTTTAATTTCCTTCTCATGGACCCTGTGCTTAATAAACAGCTGATATGTTGTTGAATATATGATTTACTGTTTCCCTCTTTTTTTTTTTTTTCTTATTGTACTTTAGGCTCTGGGGTACATGTGCAGATCATGCAGGATTGTTGCATGGGTACCTACATGGCGAGGTGGTTTACTGCCTCCATCCCCCTATCACTTATATCTGAACATTTCTCCCCATGTTATCCCTCCCAAACCTCCCCATCCACCGCTGTCCCTCCCCTCCCCAACCAACAGACTCCAGTGCGTGATGCTCCCTGCCCTGTGTTCACATGTTCTTATTGTTCAACACTAGCCTATGAGTGAGAACATGCAGTGTTTGGTTTTCTGTTCTTGTGTCAGTTTGCTGAGAATGATGGTTTCAGCTTCATCCATGTCCCTACAAAGGGCATGAACTCATCGTTTTTTATGGCTGCCAAGTATTTCATGGTGTATATGTGCCACATTTTCTTTGTCCAGTCTATCTTTGGTGGGCATTTGAGTTGGTTCCAGGTCTTTGCTATTGTAAGCAGTGCTGCAATGAACATTCATGTGCATGTGTCTTTATGATAGAACAATTTATAATCCTTTGGGTATATACCCAGTAACAGGATTGCTGAGTCAAATGGAATTTCTAGTTCTAGATCCTTGAGGAATTGCCACACTGTCTTCCGCAATGGTTGAACTAATTTACACTCCCACCATCAATGTAAAAGTGTTCCTACTTCTCCACGATCTCTCCAGCGTCTGTTGTCTCCAGATTTTTTAATGATCACCATTCTAACTGGCATGAGATGGTATCTCCATGTGGTTTTGATTTGCATTTCTCTTAAAAGCAAACCAAATCTGTGGATTTCCACAGTATTATTATGTACAAGACAATGTTAGAAACATTGTGTACATACTTTGGAAGAAGAACTAATAAACTTGTTTAAGCACATAGTGACATATATAAATTCATGTAAAATTTTATATATTATTACATAAAATTATTCATACATTTTATAAAATACATAATCTATAAATTAACCTTATCTAAATGAAGGAGTACACTGATGTACGTGTTGTAAGGAAATATAGTATATCAAATTTAAAATAATTTACCTCTGTAATAAAGAAATCTATACTGTAAAAAATTTAAATAGATAGCTATGAAAATTTATAGATATCCATAACATGGCATTAGGCTAAATTATGTCAAAAATTGTCAACTGACATTATAATACTTTTTGCAATTGGAATACAATATGTTTTTCTCCTTATTTAAGAAAAAGTTCTAAGATCAAAGAAAATGTGCACAACTTTTCAGTTGTTACTCTGATGACCTGCAAGGGAGGCCATTAACTAATATGTATGTGTGTGTGTGTGTGTGTGTGTGTGTGTGTGTGTGTAGATATATATATACACATATTCTATTTAAAGTCTTACTGTCATTATTAAAAAGGAGTCTGGTTTTGGGCCATAGCTGTCTCATACTTTCTGAATCATTTCTAAGATTATTCCATCAAGAGAGCAAAGACACATTTATGTAGATGACCTTATAAATAAAGTGCCCTTTGGCTGTGAATTCATAGAAAATTACAGATGGAGCCAGTTTACTGACTGTAAAAGTATGAAAGTAGTTTAAAACAAATCATTCAAAATATTAGTTTCCCTTCCAATCAAAATAGAAGTTACTTCATCTGTATATTTCTCTTTACTCAATATGTATTATTAAATTTTGAAGAATGTGTGTTGTTGGTCTTCGTCTTATTGTGATAATTAATTCATTTTCTTTCAATGATGTATTCGTTCTAAGTGACTTAACATTGATAATTTACTTTTCTAGCTTGCTTGTGCATATAAAACAGTATAAATTATATAAATGGATTATTTACTGAAATGGCTATTTTATAAAAATTATCTATGTAAGATTTCAAAATCGGCATTTATTATTGAGAGTACTGGTATCCTACCTTAGAATAGCAATTTATGTTCCTGTCAATGTTTTAAAGGAAATATTCTCAAACTCAGCTGCCCATCAGCTTTATCAATGGAGCATTTGAAAAATACGAAGGCCTGAATCTGATCTTAGAATATTCTGGAAGGGGTCCCAGGTATCAGTAATTTTAATACAAACCAAGTCAGCATAAAATAATAATACATTTTTTTTGAATTCTTACCACATGCTAGGAATTATTTTAAGTATTTAATATTTATTTACACATTTAATTTCCATAACAATTCTATTTATGATGTAAGTATTCTGATTATTCTTATTTTAAAGCTGAGAAAACTGAGGCACAGAGAGATTCAATTTCCTGCTCAAGGTCACACAGGAAATAAGCCATGAATTAGCTCTTTGGCCCATGCTCTTCGTTCCTGTACTCGACTGCTTCTCTAAGATTTCCACCTTTAAGGAGCATCACAATAACTGAGGAGGTGGATAGGTATAACGTAATTGAATGACACATTGTGTAGCCACCCAACTATCGACAAAAAAACAAAGTCTGTATTAGCTGAAGCAAAGGAAGAATGATTCAAGGAATTGTTGCTTATTGGTGGAGGCCACTAGACAGAAAAATATGTGCCCAGTCTTGAAACAGTTTATTATCTAATTGGTATAAAGTTATCACTTGCTGATTATAGATATAATGCCAACAGTCTTGATAAGCTGTTTAAGTGCATGGCTATATACCAATCAAATGCTGAATTACAAATTGGGTTGACGACAGGGAAATATTTTGTGTGATTTGCTCTTTACTGCCTCCCAGGAGTATGTTGTCGCTTGATTTATATTTCATCTATTTAGTTTTGCATTTAGACTGTTTGTGCACATTCATGTTCTAACATGTTTTCTGGATTTAAATCTCCTGGAAGGTAAGAACTGAGACATCATCATCTTTGCAATTCATACAACTCTTTATACTATAATCACTCATGAGAAATTATATATTTAAGGTATGAGCAAAAGGAGTTTTTATCAGAAATCAGTAAAAATGTTATTTTAATCTTGCATTTTGGACATTTTAGTGTTACAGTGAACGGTATTTAAGACTAATGCTAGTGTACTTTTAAAAGTCACTGCTACTCAAAATACCAGTATATGAAAGATAAGTAGCTAGCACCAGAGAGAAAATGATCAAGGAAGCTGCAAAGAAAAAGAAATGCTTCTTTCATCAAGAAATCTTACTAAGAAAAAAACGTCAGCTGAGCTGCAAAAAAGTGCTTACTGATGTAGTTGATGTACATCTGACACAAGTTCCTCTCATACCCCAACAACTTGCAGCTGCGTTTTGAGTAGCCAGCCTGCACTTTGAGTGGCAATGCTCTAGAATATTTTAAATAATAATAACTAAAGTGCTCATTTTCTTTACTAAAACAAAACCTCTAAATGAATTTTTACAACGGCCACATTTTGCCTATTCAGTCCATGTAACTTTACCTACCTCATTTCACCTGTGGGCACTAGACCACTTTGAAATATTTTACTCTCCTTCGAAGATTAATTAATTAGATACCAGTTAGCCAATAGTTTCATTAGATCATAGTATGTAAGAGAAAAAGGTGAGAAAGGACCATGCTTATTGATAAATGACTGGTCAAATAAATCATGGCGCTTATGTATAATAGAATACAGCAAAGCTGGTAAAAGAGTCATGTGGATCTATATATATAAAATGATACAAAATACAGCATAAATCAAAAAATACCATTCATGCAAAAGTACAAATAGTTGTGTTTACCTAGACTGTTTCTGGAAGGGTATCAAATAAATTGCTAAGAGTGGTTGCTTTAGAGAAAAGTATTAGTTACATGGGGGCAGGTTGAGAGGGAGTGTCAGTTTTCATGTTTTAGTATTTTTGAATTTTGTAGCATATACATGTATTTGCCATTTTAAAAAGTGACTGAAATCTCTGCTTAGCTACTAGGCAGTAGCAGTCTCAGAAGCTGCAGGTACTCATCTCTTCTAGTATCTGCAGCTTCTGAGACTGCTACTGCCTATTGAGCAGATCCCTGTGGGTCTTTTGATCCTTATATTCTCAAAACCTAATGTCCTGGCACATCATGGATATTCTAAATAAATATTAAATGAATGAATGACTGCTTAGATTTTCTTTTGCTAGTTTCTGCTCTCAGGAAGTGTCAGAGCCTAGAATTTTGCAGTGCACTTGAAAAAAAGTTGGGAGTTAGGGCTTTAAAACATGGATTAAATTTTTAAAAATGCCTCTTTCTGAGATGATGCTACTTAATTTTTTAAGGCTCAGCTTCTTCACCCAAAGTAAAATAAAATAAAATAAAATAAAATACCAGCAAAAAATAACAGTGTTTATCTCATAGGGCTTTAGAGGGAAGAAATAATCTGTCTGTCTATCTGTCTGTCTGTCTGTCTATCTATCTATCATCTATCTGTCTATCTCTATCTAATGTTGCAAATTCTAGGTAACTATTAAAATTCACAATGACTTGCATATAGTAAATGCCAAACAAGCATTTGTTGAATAAAACCAAACCAGTAAAAAGGTAGTATTACCTCTTGATCGAAAAGTTAGATAACGTGACTTACTGTAAGGAACTCCTTAACCATTATGAATTATCATATTAGGTCATTATTGAGTTACTCCTTTGTAAGACTGGTATGAATAGGACAGCTAGCTCAGGGAATTTGCTAATTTATACCTACTGTGTTCAAAATTTTATCTTTTTTACATTAAGTGGAATTCTATTAAAATAAAAATTTATGAAGAGTTACACATTAACCTTTCAACAGTTGACATTTTAGTCAGTACTTTAGCAGAGATTAGGAAGAGTCCTAGTATGTGTTTAAAAGCAGTGACCAACAGTAGCTTTTCTCAACAATCCATGACCCTTAAAGGCTTTTACTTAGAGATTTTCCTGAGAAATGCTAACTCCTATAGTAATTAATTAAATGTCCAATCGGTTGCCAGTTATCTGATGACAGCAAAGAAGAAAACTTTATTCTCAGAAAGATATATTGTCAGATCATTTTTACAGTCCTTGCTTGAAGAACAGAATTGTTCTTGGTTCATCAAATTGTGGAGCAGTGACTTTTGTAGTTTTTATTATGTATTTTATGACCGTACTGAAAGTATGTTAATTTAACTCACATGTATACCTGACTGGGGCCCCTATGCAGGATGCTTTTATTGTCCTACTTTTTCAGGTCAAGGTCATATTTTTTTCAGAACTTTTCAAATCTTATTTCCTAGTCAAGTTGTCTTTTTAGTAACTGTTTCTTGAATTTACTTAGAAATTCATTCTGTTATATATCTTATTATACTCTATATTTTACATTTTGAAAAACATTATCCTAACAGGCATGTTAAGTATATAGCAATGCAAATAACATAATTTAATTTTGAAAAAAAGATCATTCCACTTCCACCAATTTTTTTCAACTACTTATTATAGAATGAAAATTTATGTTTGTTTTAACTACGGATCATTCTCCTCTCCAGCCAAAGATAATTTGACAGACAGCTATCACAAAAGGATTGCTCGTAATTGCTACAGGTTCAATTACCCTTAGTTCCTGTACTTTTGTTAATCTAAAATTATATATGTATTATTGTTATTAGTGACCATTTTTTCCACGGCCAAGAAATTGAAATTTTGTAAAATTATGTGTTAGCATTTTATACATATATCTACATACTTTAGAAACAGAATTGCTGTGTTAGATGCACTGCACTGCATGTATAATTATGGCCAAGTATTTTGTTATTTAAACAAATTTGTATGTATTTTTATATATTTTTCCTATAGTGCAAAAATGAAACACCTTGGGGAGGAGTGAAAAAGCTAAAAGTTGTGTATATCAAAATTCTAAGCTCATAATAATACACACATTTGTTAATTCAAAGGATTTCTAAAAATGAATTTCATACTGATAATATGTAACAGCAAAAGTGTTCCATGAAAGACTATCATACTATTATTAGCAGGTTTTCCTTAACTGTATTCCAAAGATATCTTTATATTTACTTTTTGTGTTTACCTAATGGATATATAACAAATTTCAGTGGATTTTAAAACTTGATATGTTTGATGAAATGTCTCCATGTTTGTTGACCCATCTTACCCCATTGTATTGTTTAAAATACCGATATATTTTTCCATCTCATACTTCATTTAAATTCAGTTAAAAACATGTAAGTGTAGAAAAATGAATGATATAAATAAAGAACTTCTTAAATCCAAATGAAATTCATTATTTTGATTAAGTTCTTTTCTATGAAACATTGTATTTTGGGTCTTAATCACGGTCAGTATTTCTTGATTCCATGCTATTTCAACATAAAATTTAATATCATATTTTTAAAATATGGAATCACAAGCCTTTTTTCATAACCTCATAAAAATTTCAGTATGTCTGCTTTTTTCCTTACTCTATATATTCGTTTTTTATAGCTGCCATAACAGATTACCACAAAACTGAACAATTTAAAACACTCATTTATTATCTCACAGTTCTGTGGGTCACAAGTCTGGGCACAGCAAGGCTCTACTGACAGCCTCACAGGCTGAAATCAAGTTGTCAGCTGGTCTTGGCTCTTACTTGAAAGGTCTAGGGAAGATCCACTTCCAAGCTCATTCCTGTTCTTTGAAGAATTCAAATTCTTTGCTCTGATAGGACTGAAGTATTGATTTCTATGCTGGTCATCCAGGGCCAGTCTGATCCTAAAGGCTGCCCTCATATCCTTTCCTGTTTCCTATGGCAGTTTGGCTCCTCCCACAATTGAAATTTCTCTGACTTCTACAGCCTCTCTGTTTGCTCTTAAGGGCTCATATGACTAGATAGGGCCCACTGGGAAAAATCCAGAATAATCTCTTTATTTTAATGTCTGAAACCTTAATTACATTTGCAGTACCCTTTTTGCATGGAATTTACATATTTACATGTTTCAGAGGCTAGGGTATGGATATCTTTGTGGGGTCACTCTGTCTAAGATGCTGTGTTTTTAAATTGTCTCGTTCCCTGCTCATGCTAAGAAATTTTCCTGTAGGAATAGTTATGTTTAACATGGTGGCAGGGAGTAGAAGGGGGCAGTATGTAGACCTTACAAATAAATTCCATTCTGTCATTTAAATTTTTTTTGTAATTGGATTTTATTGGAAATTGATTAAGATCAAAGATCACATATGAGTGCTTAAAGCTCAAAATCTGTAAAATGCTGATTCATGGTTCAGGTCTGTAGGTAAACCCACTATTCTTGTTACTGATTATTTTTCCATTTAAAACCTTACACTAACAAATCTATTCCACAAATTTACTTTTCTGCCTGTCATTAGACTTTTACTTTCCTCTTTCATCAAGTTTATCAATTTTGTTTTTCTGCTGTTGAGATTTACTACTTTGAACTCTGGAAACAAATTTTGAATTTCCTAAGATCTTCTGTCATTGTCATTTGTGAAGATTCCAAATATGATTAATAATGTGCTTCATGGCTTAGTCTGTTTTATATTTTATTTATTTGTTATATCTTCTGTCCCTGATAAGACTTGAAGATCTTTAAAGGAAAAGGAAGTTCCGTCTGTTTTTTCAGTTGAAATTAATTTTTATATCTGAATATTTCTAGAAACTTAAGTGAAAAATGAATCTGGTAATTATTTGTTAGAAACCCTAGGAAAATTTTATGTGAAGAAGCTCTTTTATGTAGAATGTTTGTTTTCCTACATCTTTCAAATCACAAGCTTTATTATTGTTGGTTACTATTTTTCACCTTCACATCAATTCCAATTACAACATCTAATTTCATTTTGATAATTATGAAAATTATAATTTAAATGTTATAGCACCTAATTGGTTCTTAATGCATATAATTCATTTGTATATTGTCATTTGTATATTTCATTTGTACAATTCATTTGTATATTACTTCCTTTTCAGAAATGAACTGTAGATTGTAGTTAGTTGAATATTTTGGTGTAAGAGTGAGCATATTCTTAGTGAGATTGTTACAATAACAGTAGTTTAGTAAATCAAATATATTAACCATAGAAATCATTGTGTTTTAAGATTAATATATTTTATGCCACTTTAATTTTACTTTAATGTGTAACTTTATCTGAAAATCATCACCTTGTTAGAATGTAAGTAGGCTAGAGATGTTTTTGTTTATAAGCCATATATACTGTGAGTTGTGTATCCTTTATACCTAAGATACTGAAGCTCAGGGGAAAACATAATCACGTTTCCTGTACCAAATGTTGTATTTGAAGGACATAAGACAGAGAAAGATTTTTCCTATCATGCAGTTTATCCATTCTCAAGGGCCATGTGCTAGTGCTTCCATTTCTGACCCTCTTAAAATATGTGACTTGATATAGTATTAGCAAGGGATACAAGAAAAAAAATATGGAAGAATTCAGGAGTATATTCGCTTACAGATATGGCTCCTGTGCAAAAGGGAAAATACGTTGTAGCATACTTCACTGTCAGGACTGCGATATGAATTTCAAAATATTATATAGTTCAAATACATTTTTAGCACCTTTTCTTCCTAGTCCCCAGTTGCTGCAATTTTATTGGTAAAAATTATTTTCCAAGATGAAATAATGAATGTAATTTTAGTGTATTACTTGCAAAAATTACCTCATTTTATATTTAGATCTTGTTTCAATGAATCAGAAACTAAATAGGGTAGATGTATAACCCAAATCTTTTCCATAACCTGAAGAATTTAGAGTCTCCTGCCTCCTTTATCATACCAAGCAAAGTGATACTTAGGGATAGAAACCAAGCAAAATGTCTTAGTGTTTGACTTATACTGAAAATCACATTAGGTTAGGTTATTTGAAAAAGCCTAGAGATTTACATATACAAACTCTGTAACCTATTTCTAGCTAACATATATGTATGTGTGCCTGATCAAAGACCAGCAGCACTCCTGGGTTACTCAATGTATTGACCATTGTAGTATTCTCACCTGTGTGGCAGTCTGTTTTTCACTAAAGTATAATTATTATTGGAATGATTTTGTTAAGTAAGTTATACTTTTAGAGATTATTTATTAAGCAGAATCTCATGTCACAATTAGTTGGAGTTGGATTCCTAAGCCTATGGCCTAAAGTCGCAGCCTCTTGAACATTGCAGTCTACTAAGATATGTTAAGCATGTTCTGGGTAGAGAGATGTGTCACTTTAGAGATAAGTTCTTGTTTACTGGGTATGTTCAGGTTTCAAAAGTTGAGACAAAAATAAGATTTCTTATTAGAAATTAGCTTAATCGAAAACATATCAGAAATGCATTTAGACTGTAAACGCAGCTTGTTGAGCACTTCGGCTACATCCCCTTCAAGAAGTTGTCCCACTTAATCTGCTCTAGTTACACTTTGTTAGTAATCTGGGAGGAAATGAGAGTCATGCATCTTCCATAACCTTCCTTCAAAAATCACCAAGCTGGAGAGAAGTGAAAAATGTGTTTTTTAGACATTGATACAAGAAAATATTAAGTAGGAAAAAACAAAATAAAGCCAAAGGGATAAACATCGGAAGGTTGCTTAAACGGCTTGGTCCTATATAATTGCTTTCCTGTCAGCAGGATTATTAACAATTTCAGACATCTGAAAATTAAATTAACAGCCTGAAAATATTTTACAGAATGAGATAGAGTGTGATACATGAAACATAATGACCCCACTGAAATTCAGCCAAGCCAGTGCAGCTACTCATTTATACAGAGTAGACAACTAGTTAATCATCACTGAGCAAATTAGACAGAGCAAATTAGTTTGCTACATTCCACAGGCTTAGCTACCAAAAAGAGTATATGTCACTAATTAGAATGAAAGAACACTAAGCATATTATTATCTATATAGAAAGAGAAAGCAAGATTGTGGCTTTGAATTGCTCCTTTCAAAGCTTGAAGCCTAGGTTACGTAGGTATAAATTACACATGCAAGAGTCCATGTATATGTATGTGTGTTAGTGCACATATTTTAAGTAGCCGACAGCCTTTGCATTTTCTTGCATCTTGACCTAATAAAGTATAAAAATGTTGTCCAAGGTTGTTTGGAGTTCTTTGGGAGTACAAACACACCAAGTGAAACATGAAACATTTTTATAAATATGATTCCTTTCATTGAAGATCAAAGTAGCCATTTCATACACTTTTTCTTGCATAATATTAAATTATTTTTTTCTTTTAAAAAGTGTATTGCTGTTGCATGTGAAATAAATATTTGGATTTAGTTTATCACTAAAGATTAATCTGAAATCATATTTTCTAGCCTTAATTAGCATTCATTTGCTTAATTGTCATTCGCAGCCCCATCATTTCCATTTTTCACTAACTTGAACAATGCTATCTTCTGCTGTTTGCACTTTAATTTAAATTTCTATTAAGGTTTATGAACAGTAATAAGGTCCTGTTTGAATATTCATTAGCTTCTGAATTGTGAGCTATGAAAAGGTGCTTTCTTTTACCTTAATGAAACTGGCACAGCATGGGACTGATCAGTTGTGACATTTGATTTGAGGCATCCAGTGAATTTTCTCATTGTTTATTGACACATCTTGTCCAAACAGCTCCCTCGCAAGTGAGCGGAGTAATGAAGGAGAGAGTGCTGCAGCGGAGTGTCGAGCTTTCCTGGCAGGAACCAGAGCATCCCAATGGAGTCATCACAGAATATGAAATCAAGTATTACGAGAAAGTAAGTGCTAAGAGCACCTGAAATGTACAACGTGCTGTGTGTGTCTCATGTCATCCTACAGTATTGTAGACTAAAGTTGGTCATTATGCCAACAATTTGGAGCCACTTCAAACTTTGTAGTTAATTTTAGCCATCTCTGTGAATCTCTGGCTCATCATTATAACTGCGATTTCTGTGTATTGTTTCTATGTTACACAAACGAAAATATCCCGTTTGTAGCATTTATATTTATTTATTCCGGTTTCGATATTGTAATACTCAGATGTAGGACATTCTAGTCCCACAGAAACCACACAGCCCAATGCATTTTTGAAAAATATTTTCTTTAGTATGTCTGTTTGGGCCCTTAATGATTTATTTAATTTATGTAGTTTAAGTGATGATTATGCCCTCAAATAATTTAGTAATTTGAAATAATGAGAATATTTTGTATAATAAATATGTAGTTCTTCAGACTTATAAATCAGATGATGTTATTTCACTCCTTTAAATTCCTCCTGAAGTTTTTTCATATATGTTTTAATAATCATGCTACTTATTTACACTTCTCCTTCCAGAAAAAGTAGTATGGCTAAAACCCAACTGCTGCCTTTTTAATCTCCGTATAATGACTAAATCTTAGTAAATAGTGATATATGAGCATATGAGTATATTTATTTCTATCTCACTTGGAAAGAGAGAAAAATGTTTATATAAACCATGTTCACAGATCATGATTTAAAACTCCACCTCACAAAAAGATTCGGTGCAAGGTTTGAAACATGGAAACCATTACTATTACTATTACTAAATAAATTTTAATTTATTAAAATTAAAATTTTTATTGAAATAAAATATTTATTACTATTTAAATAAATAGTAATAAATATTGCTATTACTAAATAAATATTACTAAATATTACCATTACTATTACTAATACTAATAGTAATAGTAATAAATATTACTATTTTTGGCTTAACTGAGTTACCTGAAGTGCTATAATACACATAACCATTTTAACTATTTAGACAATAGAATTAGAAAATAGGAGCCTAAATCTTTGAGAAAACTTTGGGGTTGAGTTGACATGATTAAATAAATGGAAATGTAAGTATATAGTACATTGACAATAGATACATTGCGGTTTTTTGGAAGAAAAAGTAGTTTAAAATATGATTTTGTTTTGATATTCAGATAAAGTTTACAATATTTTTGCTTGTTACTTACATGACGAATTTATGACTTCATGGCTAAGGTTGTGTTTTATATACTTAATTTCTTGTTCCACCAAATATGTTTTAGAGGGAATTATTGTATTTAATGCTGTTTTTGTTATATCTGTTTTCCCATGAGTGCTAACAGTTATAGTTCCAGCTCAAATTGTATCAAATTCAAAAGCAATGAAACACATAGGTGGTAAGATTAAGGTTTCTCACAATATAAATCTGAATATTTTGCAAATCCTTTCTCTATAATAAATCTATTCAAATAGTTTATTTTTTTAGCATGACAGAAAAAGTGTCTACATTCACTAAACTTGCATATTATGCAATTAAAAGACAATAATAGTATCGTGTTGTATTGTATTGTAATGTATATGCACGCATGTATGATGTTTGTGTCACCTGAGTTATGCCTAGGTCTTTCATTTGAGATAAATATATATAATACAAACTATCATTTTTATAAATGATTAGATTGAAGACAATCACAGATCAGTTTGAATAAATCAAATTTAAGTATATATTTATTTATACTTTTGCAAATCTCAGTGTGAAGGCAAATCAAACAAATAGATTGAAATTTTAAGATTTCTATGAAGAATTTTGTTGCCAAAGTTGAACACAAGTATTTGTTATAGACCAAAGAACTCTCTAAAATTGTATATTTTGAAGTATAATTTTTACAACTTTATTCATAAATAGCCTATGAGAATCACATCAATGAAGACTTAAATTTTCATTTATTTTGATGGAGTTTTTATATGCTTGAGTTTTTACAATTGTTTCCTTATTATATATGCACATAAAATGTATTTGATGGTGATAGAATGAAAAATTGTTAAACATATAACAGTTATTTTAGTAAACTCTGCATGTTTTTATATCTGAAATATGAAAAAATTAAATTAATCATGTTTAAAATATTGTCAAACCATAAATCATATATATTTAAACTTTAATATTTATAATTCTTCTGTGAAAATATTTCATTAAATACTATTTTGCAGAGTGGTTTATTCTATGAGAAATTCAAGTTTATTTTAAAAAATTGGTAGTATAGTGGCAGCATGTCAGTATAGTGGCAGTGTTAACTGAATTTCTCGATTTAATACTTTTCTGTGTTTTTAGCATCTTTTTTTTTTTTTTTTGCTTGCTGAAAACTTAAGAGAACTACAGTATGATGTGATAACCTCTACTAAACTATAGACTGTACAGGTGTACCCACTCTTTAACTAGTAGGATATTTTATTATATTATGGCTAAATAGTTCTTGTCACATGTCACCTGTGCAAAAGTTAAAAACACCATAAATGTTTAAACTAAATCATTTCCCCCTAAATTTATATAACAAAGCCATGTGTTTCACATTTTCATTTTATATTACCTTAGAAGCAACTTAATGCTATAATATTCCACAAAGTACAATGTTGCCTCTATAAAAACAATGGAACAAATTGAATTAAATTGAAACAGTTGGCTGTCAGATTGTCTGGTTGCAATCACAATTAAATATTTCCTCTAAATATTGTTTCTAGGATCAAAGGGAACGGACCTACTCAACAGTAAAAACCAAGTCGACTTCAGCTTCCATTAATAATCTGAAACCAGGAACAGTGTACGTTTTCCAGATTCGAGCTTTTACTGCTGCCGGTTATGGAAATTACAGCCCCAGACTTGATGTTGCTACACTAGAGGAAGCTACAGGTAAAATGTTTGAAGGTAATTATGCCTTTGGTTTGGATTCTTACACTCAATAACTCTAGCATATATTAATATTTACTTAGTATTGGGGTGATCATTTGTGTCTTCATGATTTTTACATGTAAAAATAAACGTGTACATATACGTGTATTTCATTAAAGTTCCTAATAATAATTTAATATTTGTTGTTTTGTTTAGCAATTTTAGAACCTTGTGATTTTGTTTCTTTAACGCATACTGGATTTATTTTTTGAAAATGGTGAAGTTAAAAACAGAAGCAGGACTGATTCAATTTGTGTATTGACACAAGATGTTTTTGTCGACCTCAAAACAATCTTATTTTAAGTGTGTCCATCAAGGCTGCTACTTCACAGAGACCCACAAATAAAGCCAGAATGTGTAGTGAGGTTGACAAGATAAACATTGTATCTAAGAACCTGCATTAATTTAAGTTACTTGCCTTTTAGCAATGATTTCAAAAATTAGAGTTTAGGAAGATCTTAGAATTTATATTTGTTTTTATTTTTGACATTGTTCATTTTTGTTATGGAATATTCATGCGTACTAAAGAATATATTTAAAGTATATATAAAATATATGGGAGATAATTAAATGAATATCCCTATGCCCACCACTCATCTTAAAAATAGAACATAACCAGTACTTTTAAGCCCCTTTATCATTTTATGTTTTATAATGCATCAACATTATAGTAAAATTGCATGTGTATATAGTGTAAAAGAAGTAAGTACATGTATCTTGGGATGCATGTCCCCATTTGCTGTCAGAGTGCAAATTCAGAACACCCTAAATACGATGCTGGTTGCTCCTCAACAGGGCTGAGGTCTCAGTACGTGTTTCTGTATTTTGGGTTTTGATTCCTCCTGATGTTACTGTTCAGGCACATGGTTTACCCGGCTGTTACCTATTCTCCTTGCCAATCCAGCAGTCCTCCAAAATTCTAATCAAACATGATTTGGAAAATGTTATGTGACTTTTCTCAGTGAAAAAAATTTAAACAAATTAGATCAATACAAGTTTGATTATAAAGTTATTTTGACTTTGAAGAAAGAATTGTATAGATCTTTTAAAAGGTATGCAAAAATATTGCATGTTCTTCACATGTACCCCAAAACCTAAAATGTAATGAAATAAATAAATGAGGGAAAAAAAAAAGGTGGAGTAAATTTATAAATATCCTTTGC
The DNA here is from genome assembly GCF_009761245.1 of Sapajus apella. Taxonomy (NCBI): domain Eukaryota; kingdom Metazoa; phylum Chordata; class Mammalia; order Primates; family Cebidae; genus Sapajus; species Sapajus apella. Next base: position 55,761,335 of record NW_022436946.1, read on the forward strand.
ATTAACTAATGCTAACAGTGTTATTCATCCACATATTTTGTTACCTTTAAAATAAATCTGTAACTCTCATAGCCACAAATAATAAAATGTATGTTGAAATCATTTTGACATATAAATCATTCATATAGAATTGTAGACATAAAGGCATCAATTTAAAAATTTGCTGCATAATTTGATGTGGTGAACATAGTATCATTTTTTATAATTATTCTTTTTAAATAGATTATGAAAAATTAAGGATCAGAGTATCAAAGTTTAGTGTTCCCCAAAACATTAAAGCATTTTAAGTTAAGATTTTAACATTTAAACGTTTGAGTGGTTAGTGTTAAAATGTGCTCTGGAGGTTTTCAACTCAGATCTATATGATGATATCATCTTGTGAATTCAAATGTAATCAGATACTTCACATTATGTTTTTTTTTTCATATCTTAGTCAATAGTTTAAAGTTCATATGTCAGTTATCTCACATTTACCAATTTCTTATTATTTAAAAACACTTTTAGGTTTCAAAAGTTTCAAGATGAATTTATGCCTTTTTCTGACTTTGTGTCTAAATTGAGAATATTAGACCAAACTATTGTTTAATGAATGCTGATATTCATAGATATTGTTTTTATTATTTAAAAAAATAAGTAACCAAGACTTAGAGATTAGTTAAAATAGTGGAACCCGAAAGATCACATGAAATGTATGCTAAGAATGGATTTTCTCATTAGAATTTGGTGATTTTCGCTATCAATATATTCTCTCCCACTGGAATATAAAGTTGATGAAAGAAGAATCCATATCTTTTTTTCTTACTGTTGCCTTGCCTGTGCCCACTGTGGTTTCAGGCACACAAGGCACTCAGTAAATTAGCAAAAAATGAATACTTCACACTGATCAACAGAGAATGAATTATTAGTATCAATCCCTGCCAGTAGAGAGGTGTCTGGTTTCAAATCTCTGCTCTGCCACATCCAGTTTGGATGAGCGAGGGACAGAGGTACAGATCTCTGTACCCTAATTTCTAGAATACTACTACTCAACTAACAAAATATTCTGAGGTTTAATTAAGTTGATATATACAAAGTATCAAAGATAGCCCCTAACATGGTAAGTCTCAAGTTTAAGCTCTTATTAAACACAGTCTTTCTCAAACTTTTCCATCCCTGTAGCCCTTTTGCTATTAAAAAATATTAAGGATATCAAAAAATATTTTATATTGGCTATAGAAATTGATATTCACCACTTTAGAAATTAAAGTGGAACCTTCAAAAACACAACACACAAACACATGTTATTAGCTATCAGAGTCATGGTATTATCATGCCATATACCTTCTGAAAGTCTTAACTGAACACTTGTAAGCAAATGAGAGTTAAAAAGTCAGATAACATCTTCATATTATATGAAAATGATTTTGAACTTGCAGACTCTATGAAAAGTTCTTGAGGACTCTCAGGGTTTCCCAGACTACTCTTTGAGAACCACTGAGTCAGCACAAGATTCTATGCTAAGAATTAAGCAGGCACAGAAACACATAGTTCATAATCTTTATTGAAAGTTTATTGAAAGAGAGGGGCAGGTACACATATTCTGGCCACACAGTTAAGCATTGGTGGAATGCATGGTCCAATGTTATCACCATGTCAGGGCACAGTGACTCGCTGTGCCAGAAAGCAGGGCAGAACGGAAGATGCAGCCTAAAAGAAGTCACTTGAGCACTGTGTAAAGAGAAATTTGACCATCCCTTCCATTGCACATACATTCTAAAATCCCCATCTATGCAGTATCAAATCTACTTTTTAGAGTTTTTAAACCGTGGTATTCTGATTATAACCTTAGCAAATTACTTTTAAAATGTATTGCCCATGAAATATTAACCATAATGTCATTTATGGAAAGATTCAAGAATGACCCTGACAATATACAAAAATGTATAAATAAATATTCACAAATTGTGATTCATCATTCACCTGAGTTCATTTTTCTCATTAGGGTTCTGTTTCTGAAGCTAAGGGAAAAACTGATCCTAAGACAAACAGAGAATTAGGCCCATGGGATACATTGATTAAATGGAAAGAATTTCATAACATATGTGTATAATTTTTTCTTTCTCACGACTAGAACAACTCCATTATTTTCCTTTCTTAAATTGTGTATACAAAGCAGATTAAAAACAAAAAAACACAAATTTTTTAAATACTTGAACTCATCTTTTCTCTATTGTGTGATAATAGGGTGTAATTCAGAAATTAGTATTTGAAAGTTGTTTTCTTCTGTTTTTTTTTTTTTTTTTTTTTTTTTTTTTAACCTTTTAAAGTTCCCTCAGGGAGCAATTCAGCAGGTGATAAATTAGAGAATGTGTATAATCTTCTTTGTTCAGAAAGTATCTATTAGACCAGAGCTGTTTTTACTGTTTTTCAGTACAGGAGCTACCTCTTGTTAGCATAGGTATATGAAATTAAGATATAAATTGTCAAAGGGAGATAGACAGACAAACTAGAGAAAGGCCAATCTGAAAAAACTTTATATTTCTTATTGTGGCAAGATATGTTTTGCTTTCCTATGAATTACTACTCTAGCGATCTAGTCCCTTGCCATTAACAAGAAGGAATGGTATTTTCCATCCTGCCTTAAAGATTGCAGCTGTTGATTGTTTCAGAGTAAGCAAATTATATTAGTTTGACATTATATGTTATATGATATTTGCAACTGTATCATTTATTGGAATATTGATTTTCATTGTTTCATAGGCATTTGATGATTTTATAAAATCTGCATAGCTACTAAAAATATAAGACTCTGGGAAAAAATGACAGTCGTGAATCACCAGTTTGGAAAACTAGAAGTGATAAATACAAAAATTCTATATAAGAGGGTGTTTAAAAGACATGCAACATGTATTTGTTCCCAAAGAGACTGTCAGAAAGGTTCAGCTGAGTTTGCCTTAAAGAGCATGGAAGAATTGTTTAGTATTATACAGGAAGTGTCTGCAATTAGATAATGATAGTGTTTTTTAAAGTACTTGCAGAAAGTTTGATTTTTCTAAAATAGGCTAGCTACTTTGTAGTCTTAAACTATGCAATGTGTTTACTACATACTTTATGAAAATTAACACAGATAATATGGCTCATTTTTCCTGAATTACAGTGGACTATAAATTCATGATATTTAACTGTGATTACATGAAGCTTTCTATTAAATTGATATGAGAGATAAAGCATTTAATATGTATTAAGGTACTTTAAAAAATACATGAGGTATGTATTTTGGTTCTGATTTCACATACCAGAAAAAAAAAAAAAAAAAAGACACAAAGGGACCACAATCAAATGCCTTGCTGAGGAAAAATAGGGATTTAATAGCACTTTCAGGTCAGATGTGTCTATCTCTTGATTTATAACTAAATTTTCAACACTAAGTAGGAATGTAGTCAATCAATAAGACATTTATTGGTTTCTTTTATAATTGATAAATGGAAAATGTATGAAAGTGTTCTCCTTACCAGTTCTTTGAAAATGCAGAAATAAACATTTATTTACATGTACATTGTTAGAATATAATGCATTTATTTAAAATTAGAATGAATTAAATAGAAAAGATATCTCTAATTTTATTTAACCTCTCAATTTATTGCATGGTGTCAAGTATTTCTGAGCCTATTTCCTCTGTTTACAGCTACAGCTGTCTCCAGTGAACAGAATCCTGTCATTATCATTGCTGTGGTTGCTGTGGCTGGGACCATCATTTTGGTGTTCATGGTCTTTGGCTTCATCATTGGGAGAAGGTAGAGCACCAAGTTGTTCTAATCTCTAACATAAAATTTATTGCTTTTTGAGAATTATGTCAGCCTATTACTTAGTGTAATAGAATTTTAAATAGTAAAAGCAAACATTCTTTGATATAAAACATTAAAGGTCAATAACGTAGGCCGGGCGCGGTGGCTCAAGCCTGTAATCCCAGCACTTTGGGAGGCCGAGGCAGGTGGATCATGAGGTCAAGGGATCGAGACCATCCTGGTCAACATGGTGAAACCCCGTCTCTACTAAAAATACAAAAAATTAGCTGGGCATGGTGGCGCGTGCCTGTAATCCCAGCTACTCAGGAGGCTGAGGCAGGAGAATTGCCTGAACCCAGGAGGAGGAGGTTGCAATGAGCCGAGATCGCGCCATTGCACTCCAGCCTGGGTAACAAGAGCAAAACTCTGTCTCAAAAAAAAAAAAAAAAATGTCAATAACGTGTCATTCTTTCAAGATCAAAATGGAATATGAGTTTGATTACTGCCTTTAGTTTAAGGGGAATGAGTATTACAATTTTTATTGGGTGAATTTTTATTGGTCATTTTCAGAATTAAGTTTTCATAGTAAATGTAGAATACACCATAGTAAATATAGAATATACCTGTAGAATTTACCCTTTTAGTTACTAAAATAAATGTTTGTGGAAAACGTTTAAAATCTGTTTTTTTCCGAAAAGAAATATAAGTAAACATTCACTTGTGAATATTTGTGACTCATGAATATTTTTGTGAATTGAACCTTGTGGATTCAAATCATATATTGAATTTGTGTATTCAATCTAAATTTATTTTTTAATGCTCCTTTTGCATTGCATCACAAAAAGCCTTTGCTTTCTGTGCATTTTGTAATCGTGTGAATTACTATGTTATTACTAAACGGATTCATAACCATGAACAGTAAATTATTATATTTAATTTACAACTCTAGTAAGTTGCTAAGTAACTAAGGTACATTGTACTGAATTTTAAATATATAAAGTAAGATCACTGAGATTGTCATGAATTTGCTTTCCTACAGGCACTGTGGTTATAGCAAAGCTGACCAAGAAGGGGATGAAGAGCTTTACTTTCATTGTAAGTGTTTGGCTTTTCTTTATTATGATGTACCCCTATTAACAGAAAAATATGGTTATTAGCATTGGCATTAACAAAGTCCTCATGCATCATGCTTGAAATTATACCATGAGCTCAGAATGTTGCGTTAAAGCATTTGAATAAGATGTTTAGAATTAAATTCATGTGATGTGAATTTGAAAATATAAAATATATTCAGAAATGTCATATAACTGCAGGATATTCTGCTGCTTTTACATCACAATGTTTCCTTTTGCAAACTTTGCCCAAATGTTTCTTACCATGCTGATAATAATATGTTAAATGTTGCATGTGCCCATTCTCTAGCTAAGGAATGTCATTTCAGGTTACAAGGTTAGGCCCTTTTTTTAATCCAATGAGTGATGCTACTATGAAGGTCTAAATTAAGGAGCCTCTTTCTCTCCAGCTATTATAAACTACCTATCCCTGATAGATGTTTCACAGGACATAAATAATATAATAATAAGATTCAAACCTCTATTATTTTCCATGGATTTGAGTTAGCTTATTCTTAAAAATTCATTTTAGAAATCATATTTAGAAGAAAGCTTAGGGACCCAAAGAAAGTAGATGGCCATCTGCATTAATCTTATTTTTGTTGCAATGAGGATGGCATGTGAAAATAAAAGCACTGAGAGTAAATGTGATTACTTTATGTAGGCAAAACAAAAACCTAACAACCAAATGACTTCAATTCTGATAATTAATGATGTTCTGACCCAAATCCATTTTCCCATGTTTATCCTTGAGAATACTGAAAACCAAGTTTATTGTTATTCTGTAGTACCTATAATCTTTAGCAAGTGTTCTCATGTGTAGATAAATTTCCCATGATATAAGACATAAGAATTGGATCTTTTATTGTGCTATTTATTAGATTCTTATGTCAATATCTATGAAGATACTGTCCTGTAGTCATAAGATTATAAAAGCCTAAAGTCCTAAGATTATAAAAGCCTCCATCAAGAGTTTCTAATTCATTTTAGAATTTCTTTGTGATTCTTAAAAAAAAAAAAAAAAAAAAAAAAAACCTCAAATGACAATGTGTGATTTAAGTACAAAAATTGTAAAAGCTCTTATTCCTAAATTTTCTTAATGTGTTTGTATTTTTGAACCTACTGTTCCCTTTCGTTTTCAAAATAGAAGTGGTTTTACATAATACAAATCCAAATTGAATAAGAAATTCTCTTGAATCTCAGTCACTCATGGCAGGAAGAGCATGTGGGGTAGTACAATTTATTGCAAATTAAAGTTAATGGTAGGCCCAGAAGTGGCTTTATTATAAAGTTTAATATTCAAGGCCTCACTTTCACAGGCCATTTTTAGGCCCTGGGAGTGCCATAGCAATTTTGCCTATATGATCATGTATTCTTTTCCCTAAAAAAGTATCCTAAACTGTATATCAGTTAAGCCTCAAAAACCTTAAATATATCCCTGATTATGACTGAAGATGTGTGTTTCTATACCCCACTTGGGATTATTTGATATGCCCCCAGTGTTGGAACTTCCTTTTGCTAATCCGGCATTAATTTTTCTGTGACAAGCCTCAGTGAAGAGAGCAGCATAGGTAGTTTATAGCCAGAGGAAATATAGGAAAAAGTGGAGGTTACCCTTTTTTGTTTCTATTTAATGGCATGTGAGAATATGTTTAACACTTCCCCAGACAGGAAGGAGTGGATCAAAACTTGAATGCCTAAATTTTATTTCTGGTGTAGAATGTACATAGAAGAGTAACATAAGACTGTACTTCCTGGAATCCATGGTTCTGCCCATATGTGAATAATTTAATGGCACAATTATTTAATATTACCATAATCAGTATACCACTTTTATTTATTGAGCATATTTGAGATATCCCCAAATGATCACATATAGCAGTTTGTTTTTAACTTGCAGGTTAATATAGAAGTTCGGTTGAAACATGGCTTATCCAAAATTTGTGGTATAGCCTTATGCCTAATTGTCATCACTCAGTTTTAATATTTTTATGCCATTAACTTTTTTCACATTTCACATCCAGTTTGTAATTAGAAAATATATAACTGCATGCCTTACTTGCTGATATAGACAAGATAAGCTTGCTGTATATGAACAGTTTTCATCTTCAGAGAAAAGTAGCAATGGTGGTTTAAAGATGTTTGACTTTCATGAGAAATGAAAATAATATTTTAAAATGCAAAAGCTATTGCTCAACTTAGGATAAACCGTAATATTTAGATATAATGTCAATATTGTCCTTATTTTAAACATTCATTTTAAATGAATAATGAGAAAAATACACTTAACATGTCCTATCCTGGTTAATTCTTAATATTTTGAATCATCATTTTCCAAGGATATCTTTTCTTGTTGTTTGATTAAAACGAACTATTTGGTTTGATTTTATGATTACTTAATATAGAAAGTATAATACTATGGTAACCAGCTGTTTACAACTTGGTGTGTTTTTATTCCTCTATTTAGTACATGAACAATTTTCCCAGGTGCTAAAACACCAGACTGCATTTTCACAGAAACTTGAAAACAACCATTTAACTGGCTTTTAGAGCACCAAATTTAACAGAATGTCCAGTCATTTGTATCAGGTGCCCTTAACTCACCATGGCCCCAAGTGCTACATTGAAAGCTATAAACACAGTGGAGGAATTTAGTGAAGCAGTTCCCATTTACATTTTGTTTCCTCCTACCATTTCTTCTAACAATGTCTTCAAATCCAAGCTGGGCAGTATTTCATGTTTTTATGCCAAAATAGCTCTGGCCTGTCAAAATGTTTTATGACAGCTTGAATAAAGAACCATCAGAGACCATTTGAGATGCAGAAGGTTACCTCCAATCTAGCTCCCTTATCAAAACAAAATAAAAAATATGAAAGAAAGAAAGAAGATGGCTCATTCTCCATCTGCCTGCCAATCTAGGAGGTTAACCTATTGTTTTCTTCCCTTCTCTCTTTTTCTCTTCCCCCTTTCCCTGTACTCCTTCTTCTCTCTTTTCTCCTTCTATCCCCTCTCTCTTTTCTTCTCGTGTTTTTTTTTTTTTCATGTTCAGCTTTAGTAACAAATGAGCATCTGTCAGTTTTATAAACTGCAACAATAATTGTTTAAGACAATCAATTTTGGATAAACAATCAACTACAGCAGAATAAATCAAGATTTTTAAATCCCATTTTCCTTTATACATTCTGCTTCTTTTTGTTATGTGTTTATTTTTAAAATATAATTTTAATGTGATGACATAAGCACAGTTAGGCTGCAGTGTAATATATAAAGAAATATATTGTTCTCCAAATAGTAAGATTTGATGAAGATTGTTCAGTGGCTTTGTTAAAACAATAAAGTTTTTTTTTGAGGGTATAGTGTAATTTTTTTATTGCATTAATATAACCAAATATATGCCTATCTATCTTATCTTTGTCTTTTACCAAATGATTAGATTTGGAATACATTATTGTAATTGAATTTAATTTAAAGTTGACATAGCATTATCTGTTACCTGCATGCTTCTGGGTGCATTTTAAGAAGATTTTAACTTTTAAGATGATTCTATGTTGTTTGCATTTTGACTACCTTTTGTGAGGCATATTGGCTACCTCTTCAGCAGTTAAGATCTTCCAGAGCCTTATAATTGAAAGTTCGTATAAACGATTCCTCTTTCAAATCGCTGTCATACTTGGTTAACAGATCCCAGGAATATTGTAAATTTTCTAACTTTACTCTGCACTTTGTATATCTGGCCTCTATTGCCCTTGAAGGTGAAGATGAAACTGTCTTTAGAAGATATTTCTTTGATTCTGTGATGGAAGTCCCTCACATCTTGTATTAATTTTTATGTATATGTCAAAGGTGGTTGGTCTATAAAAAAATAAATCAAAAGAACCAGTAAGATGTCTAAATGTTTTTAATATTGCTGTCAGTGTAGTAGGCTACCTGTAAATGAAATGTCTTCTTTTCCCAGTGTATTAATTTGATTGATTGACTGACTGGTAGATTTACAAATGTGTTTCCAAGTCCATTACAAACCGAAATATGGCTTGAACTATGCCATGATAGCAGCGAATTTAATTAAACCTCCAGTCTGATAGGCATGTCAGAAATTTTGGTGAAATGTCTTTTGTTGAATTTACTGGAAAAGCAATTCAGTTAGTAACCTATGAGCTGGATCCTATGTTACCTATAGAAGCTTGCAGATAATACCTATACGCCAGCAGACTGAAGTAGGCTGTTAAAACTGCTGTGAATCAGGTGATGTGGAAGCAAGTTCACTGTTCCAAGGAGCACTCTGCATAATGAAATTCCTGGGCTGACTGCACAATAAGTGCTTTGCTTCATCACAGTCATGCTTTCTTACATCATTACAGTTAAATTTCCAGGCACCAAAACCTACATTGACCCTGAAACCTATGAGGACCCAAATAGAGCTGTCCATCAATTCGCCAAGGAGCTAGATGCCTCCTGTATTAAAATTGAGCGTGTGATTGGTGCAGGTAAGGCTATTGTAGCTTCCTTGTTCAGCTGTTCCATTTAGCCAAGATCGAAAGTCATACATCATAATGACAGGCAAATAATTATCCCTCAAGTATAGTACTTTTGCATTTACCTGAACTGTTGGAAGCAGTGAGGCTGTCCTTGTTTATGAAATCTTATGAAAAAATGTGAAAAACTAGCATGTGGCACAAAAAATCCATATAGTTATGGTTTTCTGCTGGATTTTTAAGATTGTTCTATTAAAAGCTATTTTATAATAATTCTGTCCTATCATTTAAGAAATGACTTAGTATTTTGAAAAGATCAGAAATTTCTGGAATTTTGCTGGGCATTTACTTGATTTACTGTCGTCTTACAAAACTTTCATTTTTATCTTTTTTCTTGTATTTGTAGGTATTAGCCGTTGTACTTTAAATTCATGTAGAAAATTAATGTGTGTGAATTATTTAAATGAAATATTATTTTCTATTTGTATGCATTTTTATAATAATTATGCATTTCTGAATCTAATTCTCTTAAATCCAGAAGACATAATGCATATAAATTCCAGATTTAAATCTTTAATAAATATTTTCTTCTCAAACTTAAAAGGCATAGAGCAATGTTTAGAATTTGCTAATATGTCCTCATGCTTTAGTAGGTAGTCTAGGTTATATATTAATATAATATGTATAATAATTTTAAATATATATAATATATAATAGCATAATTTAAATCTAAATGTTAACCCTGAGTGTTGGGTAATTCAACTGAAAAATAGTAGCCCGTTTAACAAACAATTTAGGAAAGCATGTAAAGTAGTTAAAGGCTTTCTTGAAGGAGCTCTAAATTGTATCTTCAAGTTTTAATTTCATTTATGCCATTATTTTCATAAACAACTTTTTTGTCTAGGAATTAGACTCCCCTATCTATGGGAATGTATTCAGTGTAACTTACAGGTCTGTGCCAAGTATTTTATGAAAATATTTTTAAATGCTTAAAATAATTTACTAATAAAGAAAAATAATTCAATACATTTACTTTGAAAAGAAAATTAAAATATTTAGAAGCTGAAATATGCCTGCTTATTCTGTTACTCCAGGAGAATTTGGTGAAGTCTGCAGTGGCCGTTTGAAACTTCCAGGGAAAAGAGATGTTGCAGTAGCTATAAAAACCCTGAAAGTTGGTTACACAGAAAAACAAAGGAGAGACTTTTTATGTGAAGCAAGCATCATGGGGCAGTTTGACCACCCAAATGTTGTCCATTTGGAAGGGGTTGTCACAAGAGGTAGATATTGGTTATATCTTTATTTTATCAAATATACCGATTGTCAGAAATTAGTATTATGTATATAATAAAACAATCAAATTATGAAATATGTTGTGTAATCTAAATGAATGTATTTTCTTGGTATGTAACTAATCAAAAAATTCTTCCTTTATGTTATCACCTCAAGGAAAACAAAAACAGAAAAAAATGAATGCCAGATTAGAGTTGAAGACTCTGATAGATGGAATGACTGATAAATGTTTTTATTTCCCTTTAAGAGCCATGATAATTATACAATATAGTCTTTACATTTTACATAAAGTATAATTTTCTCTGAGTTTTACTCACAAAGCAGGAGTCAGAAGAACACATTGACTTTTATTTATATGGTTTAATTTTATGAATCATGACCATATTCCAAGCAGATATATAATGACTTTTTGAGCTTAGCAGCAACACTAAAAACATTAGAAATGCTCAGATTTCACACACTCATTCTTTCAAAAGAGCACTACGTGTTTTACTGGGACATGAGAAAGGAAATTATCTTAAAGTTCAGGTTATGGCTTCTGAAACTTTTTTTTATTTTATTTTAGGGAAACCAGTCATGATTGTAATAGAATTCATGGAGAATGGAGCCCTAGATGCATTTCTCAGGGTAAGTACCAATGTTATCCACTTATTCTAAATATACTATGCTTGCTACCAATATAATTTTATGAACTTTTTTTTTCAATGTAAAATGAGAACATTGTAAAATAGTAAGAGGTTAGAAAATTGTCTTCGAAAATCAGATTAATAATATTGCATATGTTATGCAATAGTAAATAACCAGCATGCAGTTATTTTTCAGGGTTATTTTTGTCCCTTTTAATGTATGCAGTTAACTGGGCCTTTATTTTTGTCTTCCTGCAGAAACATGATGGGCAATTTACAGTCATTCAGTTAGTAGGAATGCTGAGAGGCATTGCTGCTGGAATGAGATATTTGGCTGATATGGGATATGTTCACAGGGACCTTGCAGCTCGCAATATTCTTGTCAACAGCAATCTCGTTTGTAAAGTGTCAGATTTTGGCCTGTCCCGAGTTATAGAGGATGATCCAGAAGCTGTCTATACAACTACTGTAAGAAAAGTCATTTACTGCACTTCTTCACATTCTTAAGATTTTTCTACCAGAAAATCAAGGTCTAATGATGTAAAACTAAACAGAAGAAATGAAGCAGGTTGAGCTAAGCATTTTAAGGTTGCTGTTTTTTTGTTTCTTTGTTTTTCTGGAAGAATCATTATTTTACAATATATATAGGCTAAGAAGGAAAGTGATGATGACTATCTTACATTGGGAGATTCATATAAATAGAATATAGTTACATACAACAACATCTAGTTAACTATCATTCATATTTGTAGAAAACTATAATCACATTTTAAATATTTATAAGAATATTAATTATGCTAATCCTGATAACTTTTGTGAGATTAGAAAAAAAGAAAATGTGAGATTTATTTAAACTATCCATATTTTATTCCATTTTCATAGTAATTTTGCCTAATTTGTCTTTGTTGTTCTTGTTGTTGTTGAGATGGAGTTTTGCTCTTGTTGCCCAGGCTGGAGTGCAATGGCACAATCTTGCTTACTGCAGCCTCTGCCTCCCAGGTTCAAGCAATGCTCCTGCCTCAGCTGCCTGTGTAGCCAGTATAACAGGCGCCCACCACCATGCCCAGCAAATGTTTTTGTATTTTTAGTAGAGACAGAGTTTCACCGTGTTGGCCAGGCTGGGTCTTGAACTCCTGTCCTCAGATGATCCACCCACCTCGGCTTCGCAAAGTGCTGGGATTACAGGTGTGAGCCACCACACCTGGCCTATCATTGTTTTTTCAATATACTCTTGTCCTAACACCACACATAACTCATTCAGTTGAGATGCCTTGTAAAATTGATCCGAGGAAACCTGTAATGGGATTCTAAAAATCAGATTAGTAACTTTAAATACACTTAAAGATTCAAGATGGGTAGACCTGATGCTGCTGAACTTCCAACCAAAAATGCACATATGTATTTATAATATTGCCATAAATAATATATAAGTTATTATACATATTTAAAATGTTCATTTCTTTTTATAACAGGGTGGAAAAATTCCAGTTAGGTGGACAGCACCTGAAGCCATCCAGTACCGGAAGTTTACATCAGCTAGTGATGTATGGAGCTATGGAATAGTCATGTGGGAAGTTATGTCTTATGGAGAAAGACCTTATTGGGACATGTCAAATCAAGATGTAGGTGTTATATTTATTTAAACTAAAAGGATTTAATACGTTAATATTCACTATTACTGGAACATGTAGGTAAAGACTCACTAAGAGTCTTTTAAAGAATTATAAAGTAATTCTTTAGCTAAATATAAAAATATATAAAAATAAAATGATAACAAGAATTATAAAAATACAGTTTTCCACAACTGCTACCACAAATTACCACACTAATTGCCATAAATTAGTGGTTCTACTAATTTTATTATTTGGCTTTCATTTTGAATAATCACTTTCTCTTTTTATAATATAAGTTCTATGGACAAAATAGAAGCTTACTAATGATATTTCCACCTTGATAAAAATAATATTTCCACGCTTGCACAGCTGGTGTGGGAGCACCACATGAGTAAAAGAACCATTTGTGGAAAGGAAGGAAGTTGTTATGTTTTGTTTTGTCTTTGATGCTTCTTTTTCTTTTAGTGTTCTTAGAAAATTTATTTAAATTATCTACTGTTGATTGGTTTAACTAAATTTTATTTTCATGGGACAATCTAGATTTTGTGATCAATATTAGTAAATGTTTCATAGTGATACTTTAGAATTTAATCACAATGAGAATACCCTTGGAAATTCATTTTAAAAAGTATATTTTTAAATGTATATACCCTTTGCCATGAGAACATACTAAGACATAAAACTTACTGTTATTCATTTGAGAAATGAAACTGATGGTAGTTCATGTGATTGTATACATCTCACACCAAGAGACCATTTATCAAACAATGTGACAAAAGTGCAGAAAAAAAAATGCTTTTATTAGGTTGAGTTTTATAAAATTGCCATTTTATAGCCCAAGAGTGTTTATAGTTCCACCTATTGAAATGTGAATGAAATTTAGGTAACTGTAGAGCCAGTATGAAATCTAGGACTGTATCCTGGATTGTACTAGAAATCTGAAGGATACCTTGTTTCAAGATGATGAGCAAATTCTCTAAGGAAGCACACTGGAAAGTTGAGAGGTTAAGGTTTAGCAAGGTGTAGGGAGACCAATCAGATGGACTCACTTTTCTATAACAGAGATGCAGTACACTTGTGGTAATTAAAAATGAAGACGTAGGTTTGGACAGTTTGATAAAGGAGTTTTTTAAAGAGTCTGGAAATTATACTAGTGCAAATTCTTGGGAGTGTGGAGTAAAAAAATAAGTAGTGCTTAAGGAAATTCTACACTGCCGTTTAGAACAAGGATGTGACTAACAAACTGGTTTGCAGTAGTTAAAGCTTGAGGTATAAACAGAGATAGCAATAGGAGCTGACTACTGCAGTTACATCTGAGTTATTTTTTTAAAAAGAGATCATGCAAATTGTTATATTAAATCAGTAACTTTGATTTGAACTTTAGAATTTCCCATATCAAGTTGCTATGGGTTTTAAAACTTAAAATAGTTATTTTTAGACAACTAACATGTAGACTGTTTATGTTGTTGCTAAGGTAATTTTTGATACTTTACCTACAGATTTTTGTATTACCAGAAAAGCTCCCAGTCTGAAAATAGGAAGGCTTTATATCAGTTACATCTTTTGATTGTTTGAATTGGATGATGACATAAAACTTTTTCATTTGCTTTTTGTTTTGTTTTTGTTTTTCAAAGATAAAAGTCTAAATGATGAGTCTGTTTGGCAGAAGCAAAGTTGTTAATATTTGACAGGTCTCAGTGTCAAAGATTTCATGGACTGTCAGAATTTGGACAAACAAATCCTTAGGGCAGAGAAAGAGAAATATTTACATTCCCTAGACACTCAGTGGAGTTTCATTTCTTTTGACACCTTCCTTCTGTACTGGATGCAAACATAAAGGGACTGACAGAACTGACAAATTCAGAGTTCACTTAACTTCCAAAAACAAATAATGGAAATGGTTAAGAAAAAAAAATTAATATATCCAATCTTAAGGTCTAAAATAATTGAAAAATTTGGACACAGGCTTGTTTAGCAGTGAGAGATTACCTAGATAGGTCAGTTTGTACAGTGAAATTGATATTCATATTCTTCTTATTAGATAATATTCATTATTTCATAATTATGACAGTAAAGTGCTTTTTGAGCAATTATATGTTTAATTTTTGATATGCAAATGGAGAAAAATTGGATAATGTAGTATAATGATTTCCATTCTGAGATAAAATTTTCTAGATAAAAGCTTTTTTACTAGGACTCTGTGGTAGGAGTTCATGAAGAGACTTAGATCTCTGAACCCCCAATACGTGGGAAAACTGTTGTTTATGTGTGAATATATTACTTTTTTTCTGGGAAGGATGCCTTCATCAGATTTTCAGTATTCATTTTTTCTTTTAATTATCAGTATTGTTTTTTAATTCATTTCAGGTATTCATTGTTTTTTAATTATCCTAGATAGATGTATGAAGTTAATCAATTAACTTTACATTATTTAAATTTAGTTGCTAGGAATTTGTCAGGGATTTTAGAAAGCCCTCAAATTTTAAATGCCTCAGATTTTAAAAGATTTTTTATAAGACCCTAGAATACAAGATGCAAATTGGTGGTTACATTTCTAAGTAAGTCCACACAGTTCCAGGCTGAATGCTAGATAAGGTGAGGTTTTTGTAACCTGAAGAGATACAAAAGAGTGATGTAGAAGCTCATGAGTGAGAGAGTTCTGGACTATCTGGACACTTTATGTAATTCTGGACACGGCAGTGAACAAGCAAAACCTAGGAAAAATTAATATACATACACATGACCAGAATCATACTCAAATAGGTTATCCCTTAGTTAACTCTTGAATGGGCATTCATTTTTTTTTTAATGTGTGTATTATTTTCTTAAATTTTAACTGAAATGAAAACAGTCAGATTCAGTTATTTGCAATTAAAACCAAGAGGTGAAGCTTTCCAAATAAATTTCCAACTTTCATTCTTCTAAAAAAATCTACAGAAATTTAGCTCTTTCCATTAGTGACTTTTCAAAGAAAAATCTTTATGTATGTAAATGTAGTCAAATATAAGAAATATTGTGGAAATTGAAAATATCCTTTTGGTTTTCATAGCAGCTGTCTTTTAATTGCATTTATATCTTGATTCCTCCAAATCAAATTTTTACCCTCAAATTATGAAATTTGAAGTTTTTTTACTACATAGATTTTTTTTCTTCTAGTAGTATTCTTTCTTACATTAGTATTTTAATATATTGTAATATAAGAAAAAAATATTCCTAGCATAAAAAGAATAAAATCTATGTAGTAAATTTAGTATATTAATAATTAACATAAGAAAAAAATATTAAAAAATACTTAATATAAGAAAGTATCTTTTTCCTATATAAGAAAGTATCTTTTTCCTATATAAAACTAGGCCAATAAATTGTTAATTTTCCTAGTAGGTAGATATTAGGATATTTAAAAATTTAAGCTTTCATAAAGATATCAGACATAAAGATAATTCCTTAAAGTCATATATGAAAAGTTATTTAAGAGCTTTGAAAACATAATGTACTTCTAAGTAAGTGTAGTCTCAGCTAAATTGCGAGACTTCATGTTTTCTTTTAAAAGTCACTACTGATTTATGTTTTTCATGTTATGATAGAAACAAAATTATGATGTTGTTTTATGTAAAACTTTACCATAGTCCCATAAGTCAAGTCCAACATATTTAATTGCATAAAATTTGGATCATGTTATTATGAGGTAAATGAAATGAAAATGAGCATTGAGCAGAGGACAGAAGCCAATCATGTCATATCCCATTTTGAGTTATTACAGGCTCATTAATGGGGCCTATTGTGTTCCTTTTTTTCTTAATTTCAGTGGTCATACTGTAATAATATCGAAACACTTCTCAGTAAGTAACTTTTGTTTTTATTACCAAGTATTGTTTCACAGCATTTGCCAAAGAATTGGTTCCTGTTGTGTCCCAGAGATCTTTTAAAAAATGTAATTTACCCAAATCACTTCCAATTCCTCTGGGAACTGTTTAGATGTAGAATTCATTATAAATTTTTTTTAATTTTATTAGAATACTGAGGCTACTACAAGCAGTTTCTAGTAATTTCACAAAAATATATTTTAAATGAATTCAGTGAACAATTATATAATCCTCTAAGAAGTCGAGGGTCAGCAATCCTACCTGTTCATTGTTTTTCCAAGAATATCTATTTGAAGATGGTACCTATTGTTGCATTGGAAATATAATGCCATTCTTAATAGCATGGGCTCTGGTCCAACGGCCTATGTCAAATTCTGTCTTTTCTACCAACGGCTACGTGATATTGATGGGCTCTTCCTTTTATTTCTGTGTGCCACACATTCTTTATCTCTAGAATCAGTGTAATAGTGATACTTAATCTAATAGGGTTTTTGTAAGAATCAAATAAGATAATTCAAGTTTAAAATCATGCCAATCATATTGTAAGCATTTAATAAATATTAACAATGATTATTAGTTGCATCTTTAACAGAGAAACTGTTTTACTGCTAGGTTAATAAATGAAAACTGCAGAACCTCAAGGTTCAGCTTGTGCCTAAATTAGCTCCTATTGGCTGGTTTCCTTTCAAAGAGTGTATCTTGGATTATGCCAAACTGCTCTATAAAGGTTGAAGGGTTTCCAGCAAGTACCTTAAGTGTTTATGTCCATAGAGGTGTGACTATTAATGAGAGTATTAAAGTACCAATGTCTCTTATTTTGAATGTTATATCTTGGTATTCCTTTATAAATACATAAACCACAGTATTTTTTAATATAGCTGAGAGTTTCACTTTGAAGTGAGATCAGTGTTATTTCTCTGCAGAAATAATACGAATCACTAAGTTTCTATAATGCAGTAGGACAACTACAACAGAGGTTCATTAACTCATTTTTGTAATAATGCTTTAATGCTTCTATGTTCACTGATATAAAGACTTAAGAATATATTGTGTTGAAAGCTAATGAATCAAGAATTATAAGTGTTCTTCTGAAAGCTTGGAGTGCTATTGAAGAGTATTATGTCAAGAGGGCATGATAAAATTTAAATTTACATTTTAAAACATTATTTAGAGGGAAAATAAAAAGGAAAGATCACTCTACTTACGTTGTTCCTTTCAGGACACCTGAAGATAAGCTATAAGCAGGGAAATAAGTTTAGAGGTGGTGGGAAATCATGAGGATTGAATGAATGTTAGGAGTATTAGCATGGAGACGTGTCAAATCAGAAATAAACTGCACATGTTTAAATAGAAGCAGCCTCAAATACAAAAAGCCAGCCATTTTTCAATGAAACAATTGTACATAATTGCTTATTGTGTAGTCACTTGGAATATTTAAAATGTTAGAAGTTATTAGTTTATTTATTCACAGTTGACCTTCTATTTAAATAATTCAACCCAGGTTTCTAAAAGTACATTACTTTTACTTTTATCCACATTTTTTTTTTTATTTTATTGCACTTTAGGTTCTGGGTTACATATGCAGAACATGCAGGATTGTTGCATAGGTACATACATAGCAAGGTGGTTTGCTGCCTTCATTCCCCCGTCACCTATATCTGGCATTTCTCCCCATGTTATCCCTCCCCAACTCCCTACCCACAACTAGCCCTCCCATAGTCCCCCCCCCACAACCGGCCAACAGATCCCAATGTGTGATGCTCCCCTCGCTGTGCCCATGTGTTCTCATTGTTCAACACCTGCCTATGAGTGAGAACATGTGGTGTTTGATTTTCTGTTCTTGTGTCAGTTTGCTGATAATAATGGTTTCCAGATTCATCCATGTCCCTACAAAGGACACAAACTCATTGTTTTTTATGGCTGCATAGTATTCCATGGTATATTTGTGCCACATTTTCCTTGTCCAGTCTATCATCAATGGGCATTTGGGTTGGTTCCAAGTCTTTGCTACTGTAAACAGTGCCACAGCGAACATACATGTGCATGTGTCTTTATAATAGAATGATTTATAATACTTTGGATATATACCCAGTAATGGGATTGCTGGGTCAAATTCTATTTCTAGGTCCTTGAGGAATCGCCACACTGTCTTCCGCAATGGTTGAACTAATTTACGCTCCCACCAACAGTGTAAAAGTGTTCCTGTTTCTCCACATCGTCTCCAGCATCTGCTGTCTCCAGATATTTTAATGATTGCCATTCTAACTGGCGTGAGGTGATATCTCAGTGTGGTTTTGATTTGCATTTCTCTAATGACCAGTGATAATGAACATTTTTTCATATGTTTTTTGTCCTCATATATGTCTTCTTTTGAAAAGTGTCTGTTCATATCCTTCACCCACTTTTGAAGGGGTTTGTTTTTTTCTGGTAGATCTGTTTTAGTTCTTTGCAGATTCTGGATATTAGCCCTTTGTCAGATGGGTAGATTGCAAAATTTTTTTCCCATTCTGTTGGTTGCCAGATCACTCTAATGATTGTTTCCTTTGCTGTGCAGAAGCTCTGGAGTTTAATTAGATCCCATTTGTCTATTTTGGCTTTTGTTGCCATTGCTTTTGGTGTTTTAGTCATGAAGTCCTTGCCTCTGCCTATGTCCTGAATGGTTTTGCCTAGGTTTTCTTCTAGGGTTTTTATGGTGTTAAGTCTTATGTTTAAGTCTTTAATCCATCTGGAGTTAATTTTGGTGTAAGGTGTCAGGAAGGGGTCCAGTTTCTGCTTTCTGCACATGGCTAGCCAGTTTTGCCAACACCATTTATTAAACAGGGGACCTTTTCCCCATTGCTTGCTTTTGTCGGGTTTGTCAAAGATCACATGGTTGTAGATGTGTGGTGTTGCCTCCAAGGCCTCTGTTCTGTTCCAATGGTCTATATCTCTGTTTTGGTACCAGTACCATGCTGTTTTGATTACTGTGGCCTTGTAGTATAGTGTGAAGTCAGGTAGCATGATGCCTCCAGCTTTGTTCTTTTTGCTTAGAATTGACTTGGCTATACAGGCTCTCTTTTGGTTCCATATGAAGTTTAAGGTGGTTTTTTCCAGTTCTGTGAAGAGGGTCATAGGTAACATGATGGGGTTAGTGTTGAATCTATAATTTACTTTGGTCAGAATGGCCATTTTCACAATATTGATTCTTCCTAACCATGAGCATGAAATGTTTCTCCATCTGTTTGTGTCCTCTCTTATTTCCTTGAGCAGTGGTTTGTAGTTCTCCTTGAAGAGGCCCTTTACATCCTTTGTTAGTTGTATTCCTAGGTATTTTATTCTCTTTGTAGCAATTGTGAATGGCAGTTCATTCTTGATTTGGCTCTCTTTAAGTCTGTTATTGGTGTATAGGCATGCTCGTGATTTCTGCACATTGATTTTGTATTCTGAGACTTTGTTGAAGTTGCTTATCAGTTTCAGGAGATTTGGGGCTGAGATGTTGGGGTCTTCTAAATATACAATCATGTTGTCTGCAAATAGAGACAAGTTGACTTCCTCCTTTCCTAATTGAATACCCTTTATTTCTATAACATAGCATTTTCTAATTCAAGTACAGTGCTATTAGTGGAATATTGTGCAAAACCACCAGAATTTTTTTGCATTTAAAATGATTTTTTAAAAATATAATTTCTCAGCCAGGCGTAGTGGCTCAGGCCTGTAATCCCAGCACTTTGGGAGGCCGAGGTGGGTGGATGAGGAGGTCAGGCATTTAAGACCATCCTGGCCAAGATGATGAAACCTCGTCTCTACTAATAATGCAACAATTAACCAGGCGTGCTGGTGGGCACCTGTAATCCCTGCTACTTGCAAGGCTGAGGCAGGGAATTTTTTGAACCAGGGAGGCAGAGGTGGTGGAGATCGTGCCACTGCACTCAGCCTGGACATCAGAGTGAGGCTTCATCTCAAGTAAAAAATTATATATACATATATATGTGTGTATGTATATGTATGTGTATATATATGTGTGTGTGTATATATATATTTTATATATCTATAAAGTCTATACTTATACATTTGTGATCTTTACAGAGTTACCATTTGTGTATGTTTGTTTGATGTATAGCTTCCAACAGGGATATTTTAGAGAAATGTTTGCAGTGATATCCAACATTTGTAATTCTAGGATCATAAAAGGAAATTTTTTAAGTTCTGTCATATGATCTCCACTGCATTCAGTACCAACATTGATTAAGGTCACTGAAGGCCAAGGTGTTTTCTCCATAATTGTTGTTCAAAATGAAGTACTTAAAGAAACACCTCAGTGTGAAACTTTGTAAAGACTTAATTATGAAATAATTACTCCGTCACTTCAGAGAGATGTTTATATAGAGAGAGTGATACAAATGTGAATATAGTTATGGAAAAATACTTTTTCTAGTATTTGAGCATATATTGTATTCAGGAAGTAGTCATCAGAAAGTGGTGACTAATTGTGTGTATAAGAGGATGTGAGGCAGGAGGATCAGGTGAGCCCTGGAGCTCAACACTGCAGTGAGCTCTGATTGTGTCACTGCGCTCCAGCCTGGATGACAGAGCAAGACTTTATCTTTAAAAAAAAAAAAAAAAAAAACACAAGAGAGAGAGAGAGAATGAAAGAATCTACGACACTCTTCAGCTTTCTGACTGGGACTAGAAGTGCTGTTAATTGAATAGTAAAAAATTAGGATGGGAGGTGATACATTCAGTTTTTTTTTTTTTTTTTTTTTTTTTTTTTTTTTTTTTTTT
>NW_022436946.1:55782938-55819473 GCF_009761245.1 Sapajus apella
TTTTTTTTTTTTTTTTTTTTTTTTTTTTTTTTTTTTTTTTTTTTTTTAACAGAGTTTCACTCTTGTTACCCAGGCTTGAGTGCAATGGCGCGATCTCGGCTCACCGCAACCTCTGCCTCCCGGGTTCAGGCAATTCTCCTGCCCCAGCCTCCTGAGTCACTGGGATTACAGGCACGCGCCACCATGCCCAGCTAATTTTTTGTATTTTTAGTAGAGACGGGGTTTCACCATGTTGACCAGGATGGTCTCGATCTCTTGACCTCATGATCCACCCGCCTCGGCCTCCCAAGTGCTGGGATTACAGGCTTGAGCCACTGCGCCCGGCCACATTCAGTTTTAAATATATAGAGTGAAGGTGATTATGGAAAAATCAGATCAAGAGTTGAATAAACTGATGGAAATACAATCTAGTGATTAGGAGAGAGTTTGGTCTTAAATTTTATACTTATATAAATTTTCAAAAGTTACTATAACTAAGCCCATCTATTTACTTTTTAAACTTAATTTGACTTAGAGATTTTTCTTAAAGAAAAAATATAGACTTTTATTTTTTTTTCTCTTATACAAAATAATTTTTCTTTCAAACATTGTTGATGCCAGGTACTGTACTCATTGCACCTTATCCTACAACCTTTTACGTTTTAAGGTGCTATTTTTGAATGTCAGTATGCATCTTAAGGATGTGTTTCCCTAAAAGTATTAAGGTCATCAATATTTCGTAAAGTCAGCTTTTTGTCTGCCTACCTTTGGCCTTATTTTCTTCAAAAACTCAAAGATACTTTTTTTTCTCCCACAGGGTCATTTTTTTCTAACATTTCTACCATTATATCAGTCAGTATCAAATGATTTGTTCTTCCCCCTTGAATACTGTTTTTGTGTTTTCCAAGCCCTTCTTATTTCTGCTGTTTGTCTTCTTGTTCTCTTCTCTTTGCTGCTCAGATTTGGAACATTTTTGAGTTTTTAAGATCTATTTTTACCTTTCATATAAAAAAACCAAGTCTACATGATAAATAATTTTTCTGATTGCCACATACAACTGTTTATAGGGGACTATTTTCATTAACATTCAAATCTTCATATAGACAGTTTTTGTGACTGTTATTAGATATAAATAGGCAGCGGTATGCTGATTAAAAAAATAAAATAAAAACCAGCTCTCTGAATGGGAAAGCCCTAATTTGTAACCCTTCCCAATTTCCTACTGTAACCTTTCCCCCAGGCTGATTTCAATCTCCCAGTGTGAGATAAGGGAGCTTGGAGTCGGGAAGGGATGCAGTCGTCACTCATAAACCAATACAACCTCGTTCCAGCACACCACTGTCTTATAACACTAACAGTAAGCTTCATATTATTTAAAAGAATTATGTGCTTGGTAATGTTTTCCATCATAGTACATTCGGGTTATTTTGATATCCTGTTTAATAGTGAATCATTTTTGGCTGATTCTGGGTAACTCAGTTTCCTTTTACAACTTGCAGAATTTTTAAATGTATGGACCTATATGTATACTCACAATTATATACAAGTAAGATAGTTCTATAACATATTCCCTTTTGAAAACTTCTGGGATGATGTTAAAAATGTTTCCATCTATTGCATCCTGGATGAACTTAATTGCTGTTCCCTATTGCTGAATTAACTAGGAAATGTCATCATATCCTGCACTTCATGTATTCCTTAATAACATGCTTAATATTCATGGAAATTTTGGAAAAAAGTAAGTCTTTTGTGAAGCAGTGTGCCTTATTCTTATCTGAATAAATCATTTCGCCTACCAGTAAATTTGTTATTATAATTGAACCTAAATTAGTAATATTTGTGATGTCCTTTTGGCTATAGGTTATAAAAGCAATAGAAGAAGGTTATCGTTTACCAGCACCCATGGACTGCCCAGCTGGTCTTCACCAGCTCATGTTGGACTGTTGGCAAAAAGAGCGTGCTGAAAGGCCAAAATTTGAACAGATAGTTGGAATTCTAGACAAAATGATTCGAAACCCAAATAGTCTGAAAACTCCCCTGGGAACTTGTAGTAGGTAAGAAATGCCTAAGGGAATGGAATCTGGGAGAAATTAAAATAGTCACATAAACGTTTTATCTCTTCAACCCCACCCCAATGGCAAATTGACTTGTGTGTTGAAGTATAAACTCATATTAAATGTATTGTATTTATAGAAGTATTTTTTTTCTTTTCAGTTAAGCATACCTTAATTAGTGTTTAAAGAGAATGTATTAGTTATATTGTATTTTTTTAAGTTATAAATATCACTAGCTGCTTTTGTCAAAAAAACTTTATAAACTGGATTTTTGTGATAAGATAGCAGTTCATATTTTCAGACCAATATTATTATTATTACATGAGTTTTTATTACTGTTGTCCTTGTTTTCTGTTATATGCATATTAGCTATTTAGTTGTTTTCCTTCAAGTCTTTTAATAAATGATTCAATGATGTTAAAGTTTATAAAATAAATTCAATACATGATTAAAGAAGTGTACTCATTAAAAAGAGTCTATTCATTATTTGCACTTGGCTTACTTGATTGTAATGCATATTAGTAGTTATTCAGCTTCAGACTCCAGGTAAGTTTGATGCTCTGGTTTATATTGGTAGTAAGTTAGGCACTTGTGGAGGTATACGAACTCCCCAGGCATTCACAAGAGTGCCATCAGCAAAGCAGATGCGCAGTATCTCTGTAGCACACTTGTGATCCTGAACAAGTTAGAACACAGGCAAATGTGCATCATTTACTCCCAGTTACTTTTGGAAAAGCAAATGAACAATTATTTACTGATTCCAAATATTGTTGGCTGTACTTTTTAAAACATATGGAGGACAAAACCAGGTGGTCATCACATCTAAATAAAATATAAATTTAGGAGTTTGTAGTTACTGGCCACCTGGGTGCTTTAGGATTTTATTAGTATATCTATGTATTTTTTATTATATACATCAATTAAAACATGTAGATGCTTTAGGATTTTATTAGCTTATCTATGTATTTTTTTTAATTATATGCACCAATTAAAACATCCAATTTTGTTTTTTCTACACTAATTTTATATGGGCCAATGCATTACTTCTTTGGTAGTTCATGATAATAATCACTTTTCTGTTTCATGTTTATCTAGGCCAATAAGCCCTCTTCTGGATCAAAACACTCCGGATTTCACTACCTTTTGTTCAGTTGGAGAATGGCTGCAAGCTATTAAGATGGAAAGATATAAAGATAACTTCACAGCAGCTGGCTATAATTCCCTTGAATCAGTAGCCAGGATGACTATTGAGTAAGCTTAAACTCTTAAAATTATATTTAAGAATTTATTAGGTATAATCCATATGCATTAAGTTATCTTTTTTATATTAAAGTAATTTGAATCCCCAAATCAAGAAAAAAAAAATATTTCTTTAACAAGTTTTTACTATGTACCAGGCATTACACTAAATAGACCTTTAAACACATTATCTTTTTAACCTTCACAACAACTTTATTAAGTCTATAGTTTTATACCTATTTTGTGGTTAACCAGGCTAAAGTTCAGAAAATTTAACTATTTCCCCTAAGCCAACTTAACTAGTAAGTAATGACTAATATGGCTCCATAGCTGGTGTTCTAAACATCATCCAGTGAGGCTTCCTCTGTAGTTAACCTCTGTATTATTTAGATTCTATTCACTGAGGAAACTTTCTGCATTACAAAGGAGAATTTCTTTCACCATGGTTGTATTGAACATGAAAAATCTCAAAACTTTATACTCAATACTAAATGCATTAGAATATCCAATATGATTATTACTTTCTGAAGAGATCAAAAGAAGTTTAATTCAGTTAACCATAGCTGAAAAGTAAGAGTTTAACTTAGTTTTTGGAAGATGTATGATTGATCGATTTTTTTTTTTAACCTGAAAAAAAAAAAATGACCTGATAAAAGAACTTTTGATTTGCTATGAACATGAAGTTAAAAGAACTCACTTTTTCTCTCTGGCTCCATCACTAATTATGGGGTCCTGGACAATCTAAAAATCTCTGAATCTCAGTTGACTTGGTTGCAGCATGACTTTCATGGGTGACATAGTTCCTGTCAGTCAGTGTATTTGAAAATGGAAAACAATAATCAAGTTTCCATTTCTGGGAAACTATTTATGTACCGTCATTGTTTTTCCGATGTAATGAAGACCAACAATCAAATATTCTTTTCTAATACATGCCAGGAAATGTCATGAACATAAATTTAAGCATGTGCATGCTGTCTTGCGTAGTGACAGTGCATACTGTCTTGTTCAGTGTCTTGTCCACCTAGTCACTATGTGGTTGGAGTTGGTATTTTACACTTGGGTCCAAAAAGCAATCTGTAGCCCTGAAAAACCATGTTTCTTAGTCACTGCAGTGAAAAACTGCAGTGAAAAACGGCAGTTCTATAGTTTTACAATATTTTAGCTGCTTGTAAAGACATAAGTTCAATGTATATAGCTCTTAGGAAAGGCAAAAAAACACAATTTTAATTCTTATTTTAAATTTAATATATTAGACGTAGAGACTGTACATTTTAAAAGATTGTTTTTATAATATATAATCAGATTATTGAACTGAATGGAGTAAGTATGTAACCAATAATATGCTCAGAACTACCATATGGTAATTAAACTCAGTATAAAATTATGCATGATCATCGATGATTTACAATTTTTCTACCAGATCCCATCACATGTTTTCATTATACTATATCCATCTTCCAGTTAAAGGTTTCTAAACCTCTATTGCATTCGAGGCTTCATTTCAAATAACATTTCCTAACTTTTCCTTAAGTTAATAATAGTTTTAAGACTTAAATAATTTCTTATATAAAATATCAAATCACTTTAAAATAAATTGAGAGTAAATTGAGAGCCTTAGCAGTTAGGTTTTTACAAAGGAGAATGCTGATGTAGGTTACTATTCTGCTCCAATGCCGGAGTATGATCATAATATCCAAGAACACCAAGATAAGATCTGTTTGGCTAAGATAACATATTTAATGAAACAGTTGATGACAGTTTAGTACCACATTAATTCTTTGTAAGGTACCTAATAAAAAATGCATTTGTCTTTTTC
This sequence comes from Sapajus apella, assembly GCF_009761245.1. Lineage (NCBI taxonomy): Eukaryota > Metazoa > Chordata > Mammalia > Primates > Cebidae > Sapajus > Sapajus apella. The sequence goes on from NW_022436946.1 coordinate 55,788,027, forward strand.
AGGGATGTGATGAGTTTAGGGATCACACTGGTTGGCCATCAAAAGAAAATCATGAGCAGCATTCAGACTATGAGAGCACAAATGCTACATTTACATGGAACTGGCATTCAAGTGTGATGTGCATTTCTCCCTTTTAAGGGAGATTACAAACTGCAAGAGAACAGTACTGGCCTTCAGTATATGCATAGAATGCTGCTAGAAGACAGTTGATGATGTCCTGGGTCCTTCCAACAGTGAAGAGAAATTTTAAGAAGCACCTATAGACTTGAACTCCTAAGTGCCACCAGAATATATAAAAAGGGAATTTAGGATCCACCATTGGTGGCCAGGAAAATAGCAGTGACAATAAACAAAGTACTACCTGAAAAACATCCAAACACCTTGAGCTCTCTAACCTCCTTTTTGTCTTATAGACTTTTTAAAATGTACATAAAGAATTTAAGAAAGAATATATTTGTCAAATAAAATCATGATCTTATTGTTAAAATCAATGAAATATTTTCCTTAAATATGTGATTTCAGGCTATTCCTTTTTAAAATCATTTGTGTTTATTCTTCATAAGGACTTTGTTTTAGAAAGTTGTTTATAACTTTGGATCTTTTTAGTATTAAATCTGTAACACATTACTACACTGGGTACCTTTGAAAGAATCTCAGATTTCAAAAGAAATAGCATGATTGAAGATACATCTCTGTCAGAACATTGGTATCCTTTTTGTGCCATTTTATTCTGTTTAATCAGTGCTGTTTTGATATTGTTTGCTAATTGGCAGGTAGTCAAGAAAATGCAAGTTGCCAAGAGCTCTGATATTTTTTAAAAAGAAATTTTTTGTAAAGATCAGACAACACACTATCTTTTCAATGAAAAAAGCAATAATGATCCATAAATACTATAAGGCACTTTTAACAGATTGTTTATAGAGTGATTTTACTAGGCAGAATTTAATAAACTCGAATTTTAGGTTTATGACTATATAAAAAAAGATGAGGCACTTCATCTGAAGAATGTTGGTGAAGGCAAGTCTCTGAAAGCAGAACTAACTATCCAGTGTTATCTAAAATTCAATCTGAGCACATCAAGATTTTTTCAGTCTCGTGACATTAGGAAATCTAGGATAAATAGTTGACATATATTTTATATCCTCTTCTGTTCAATGCAGTCCAAACATGAAGGGAAATAATTGTTTTATATTATAACTCTGAAGCATGATTAAGGGGCAGTTCACAATTTTCACCATTTAAACACAAATTTGCTGCACAGAATATCACCATTGCAGTTCAAAACAAAACAAAAAGTCTTTTATTTGTGAACACTGATGCAAGAAACTTGTTAAATGAAAGGACTCTTTACCCTAGAAGGAAGAGGTGAAGGATCTGGCTTGTTTTTTAAGCTTTATTTATTAAACCATATTATTTGATTACTGTGTTAGAATTTCATAAGCAATAATTAAATGTGTCTTTATAGATATTTCAGGAATGTATACATATTGTGAGTAATGCTTTCAAAAGTTATGAAAATCATGAACTACCCCAGAATTGAACTGTTGTACTTCCAAAGAGAATTGGGCTGTTTATAATGATTTTAATAGAGAAAGATCCCAGGGATCGGTCATAATTGGTCTTGTTTGATAATGTGGGCATCCACAAACAAACAAATAACAGAAACAAAATCTGTAAATGTTCCTTTGTAAAACTTGTAAATTTTATTTATACTGTCTTGTTTTGTACACACATTTCTCTGTAGTGGGCTCTGAATACATTGAAAATGCACTATATTTTTCTATTTTACTTGCAGAGCATCACAAAAGAACAGGTATTTTCAGTGCTACATAATGTGTTTTCCCACATTTAGGACCAAAGATGGCTACAGAAAAACTCAAATGGATTGCTTCCCAAACCCCTCCCCAACCCTTTTTTTTCTTTTAAATCACTGTACAGTGTTATTTGATATTTTAATTTATTTTTTGATTGACTAGAAAAATCATTTTAATTTCACTAAAATGTTTTTTGTCCCTAAGGAAAAGTAATCTGTAAAAATAATTTTAATTAGCATAATACAGTCACCTAGACACTTCCATTTGTAATCTTTGTAATAGACTGTAAATATATTTTTGGAACTATAACACAATGTGCTTGAGGGTTATTTTTCAGTGTCTGCAGTGTATACAAGTGTTTATACTAAGTACAGCACTTTACAATTCTAATCAGTAGCATTGGCCTTTGTGAGAATGAGTGAAAGAGTTTGAGTGAGTGTTCTTAATTCCTTTTGGATTCTAGACTCACTAATAATGAAGTTCTTTTCTTGTTCATAGCTTAAGGTGCTTATTTTTTCTATTAAAATTAAATTAACAAAAAGCCATTCTAGAAATAGAAGACATAGTATGGTACATGCAAATGGTGTCTTTCCTGCTTTTTTCTAGCACTAGATTTATAGTTGAGTAGTCTTTCTTGAGTAGAAGGGCAGAATAAAAGTTTTTTTGAGTTTTTTTCAAAAATGACTTTTTCCTTCAGCAATATACCTCATCTGCCTTAAATTTTTTACAGCTCTTTACAGGGAAAGGGGAGAAGGGATGGGAAAGACACACAGCACAATAGGAAGTGTATGATTACATCACTCTCTCGTTTGTAAGTTTCTTTTCCTAATCAACATTATGATTTTGAAATACATGTATGTGAAACAAATATTAAGAGAAAAAGAATTAACATTGTAATGCTGATTGTAGTACTCTCTTCCAGAAAGAGATGAGATGGCATAATGATAAGAATGTACAACTTGCACCTTGAAATCTTTTTTTAAAATAAATTAGTGCTCAGGGGAGGAAAACTAGAGAAAGTGAACGTCAAAAATAGAATTCCAAAATTATAAAAAATGCAAATGGAAATGGCCTCCTTGCTTTAATAGAGCCACCTTTTTTAGAACTCTGTCCTCACACTTGACCTGTGTTTTGCATTCAGTACTGAAATAAAAGTAACTTGTACTACATCTGAATCTAACATTTTCTCAGCAACTGATCTGGGCCTTGTTTACTAGAACTGGTGGTTTATGCTTGTCAGAGCACTATTAGTTGAATCATATTGTATACTTATGTAATCTACATTAGCTAGTACTGTTTAGGACTATATTTTAATTGCTCTTCTTATCTGTGTTTTTAAGACAATTAAAATGGTGTAACTCACCTCTCTTTTTTTATTTAGGTAATGCTGATATTCTCCCTTTTGTTTCCTGAGTAGCCTAGAACTATGCTACTCACTGATGTGCATGTTCAAATAAATTACTGATGTGTATTTTTTTGCTATATGTGGAGAAATCATGGGGAACTCGGGGCGAGATGTGCTTTTTGTTGGATGAATTTGTCCCTCCTTGCCTAAGAAATACTACAGGGGTCATCCTTTTATAAGGACAAACTGCTTTTGAACAGTGTCTTCAATGTATCAAGCACAAATAACTCTTTCTTCAACACGAATCATAAGTCTCTTTTTACCAGCTTAAAATAATAAACAAGTCTATTAGACAATGTAAAGAAAATTCTGTCTCCAATCATTGGTGGATTCCTTTATATCCCTTACACTTTCCTTATTTTCCTATGTAATATTACAAGAAGAGATAAAGTTTTGTTGAAATAATTCAGTGGACCAATCAGAATATGAAGAAAAATGAATAGTCATTGCTTCCTTTTGTTCTCTTGCACACTAACTTAATTCCACTCTAATTATTACAAAATAACAAGATGATGCCTTAAAAGCCACACTGCCAAACATTTTAGTTAAAATCTTTTTTGCTCTTTCCTGAAACTACTATTACATAATACTTACAGTAATACATGCATGAGAAAGGAAACACTTTGTTGTTGGACGTTCACATATTTTAAACATTTGATATAATTGATCAGCTTGGATTGTTTTTTCATTTAGTCTACTGGATAATGCAAATGTTAAATCAAAAAAAAAGGAAAAACTGATAAATCTGATTGAATGATTGAGTTGTTTAACATAGAAAGTGACTCAGTGATCATTCTAACTTGCACCTGAAATGATGAAAACTAAGCACTCTCTATCTTAAAACATCACCCTCTTAAATTCCCCCCAAAATGAGAATAATAGGCAAATGTCAGATGAGGTGCCATTGCTAGCTATCATACTTGAAGTGCTGAGGCTCAGGCTACACCAGATTGAAATTTAAAGGTGATCTTAAAATCCTGGCCTGCCCCTGCCCATTTCTGATACACATATTAACAAAATGCTGCTCAAAGATTCAAGATATAAACCAACATTCTTGTTAAGTTCATACAGTGATAATTATATATCCCGGAACAGTAAGCGAGATCCCAGGAATTATAAAATTATCTCTAAACTGTTCGATTTATAACTGCTATAAAAATAAGCTATCACAAGCCATTATTAGAGATAAGTTTCATTAATAAAAATTTAAATATTTATGGTAGTCATCAGTAACAATGTTTTTGTTGAAGTGCTTATCTCCTGCTTTTACCCTTTGCTGTATATTGTTATCTGCAATGAAAACTCAATGTCAATTCTGAAGAAAGCTGCTGAAAGAAACACACAAATCAAAGAGATTATCTAATTCCTAAATGTGAAAACTGTAACTACAGATAGTAAAATATAAAGACAACATGGTGACTGGCAAATTTTCAAGCTGGGGAACAGCATCCTCTTGGCCTAGTGTCGCTGTCCCTTGCAGTATCCTACATACTCCCACCAGCTGTCCTTATTCTCCTGTCTAGTGCATCTCAAGCATAGCTTGAAGAATATGGGCAAGAGAATAAAATATTTCAATAGGAATGCTTCTGCAAGCCTCATTAGAGTTAAGTGCAGTAAGGGGGTGGATTTTTTTCAAGTTCAGTGAGTGAATGTAATTAAACCTGTAATTAAAACAATAAAAGACCTCTTCTGATTGACCTTGAGGTTAAAATAAACGTAATTAATTGATCCAATTTAATTGGACCTATTGCACAAAGTTTAGTAAGTAGTGATGCACTGGCCAACTGTTTTGTAGATATGTAACAGTAGTAGGAATTTCTAAATCTGATAAATTTGGCAACAAAAATTAGTGGGGTGTTGTCTATTCTAAACCTCCATTAAAGGCAAATAAAGCTCCATCGGATATAACCTGCACCTTGTATTTCATTATTTTAAATGTCCTAGTTATCTACTGCTGAAATTTATTTTTATCTCCCTCTTGAAATTCAAATTAGCTGCATTTGTAGATTTTATATATAACTAAAGAAGGTACAATATGTTTTTCAATGTGTGTTTAGTTACAGATCTTATTTGAAGATGCTCAGAGGAAAAAAACGGGCAATTTTGTTTTAAGTAGCATGGTTTTAGTTTAGCAAAGGACAAACACGCTGTTCAAATCTCACCATTTCACATAACTGAAGCTAAATAAAATGAATAGAAAACAAACAATAGAAAAACGAATAGAAAATATTAAACTGCATATGCAGAATGTGTTGAAATAAATCATAGGATTTTTAAAACATCAATTCATAGAAATGAAACAATTTAAGAACACATTTAAAATCCAACATGAATTTGCAGACACTTATTACACTGATAACATGGATTCCACGGCAAATTACAATTTGCTAGAAATATGCACCGTTTACATTAAAAACCAGACAGAATATGAAACTAAAATGTATTCCTTCCAGATGACAGAAACCCATGCCTTTCTTCATTCCTGACATTTGCAGGAGTGTTTTCAGGGATCTGCTGGGCTGGAGATCTGCATTGTAATTCTTTGTTTTCACTTAGAGCCTTACCAGTTACACACTGAGCTCCGCACAAATTCACCAGGACCCCACTTAATAGAAATTATAGGAACTTGACACTTCAAACATTCATGCTTAGTTTTACCTGAGAAATGAATGTGTGTTAATGCTTGAGTTACTGCTGTTGTTGTGTTGGCTTCTCTCATAATAAAGGAGTCCCTGTTTGGTTAGGTTTGTCATGGAGCCAGCAGAACAAGGTGCAATTAAATTTCTTCTCCTCTGCTTACAAAACAAGACCTGCAAACATTAAATATGAGTAAATGATATTGTGTAGAAATTTGTATAGAAAAGGCAGAGATGAATTACATAAAATTTGGAAGTCAAGTAGGAGAAATTGAGTTTAATAGGAGAGGCAACTTTGGCCAGAAAAAAGATCTGGTGGAAATGAAGTTTAAAGCAATAGTGTCTGAAGCACAGATTAACTTAACTACTGACTGCTTCTGGATCAGATCAATAGATTATATGCTCCTTGACTTACGATGGGGTTACATCCCCATAAACCTATAGTAAGTTGGAAATACAGTAAGTGGAAAGTGCATTTGGTGCCAGCAACACAGCAGAGGGTCCCCAACTTAAATTTTTGACTTTAGTTTGGGGTTATCAGGATATAGTCTCATCCTAAGTGGAGGAGCTCCTTACAGTTTAGGATGATGTTATGGCTTCTACTGAATGGAAATGGCTTTTACACCATGGTCAACTCCACAAATCATAAGTGAAACTATTCTAAATTGGAAACGGGCTGTACTTCCATGCTCCCATTCTTTTCTTCTACAGCTTCACATTTCCTCCCACATTTCTTTCATTTCCTTTTTTCTTCTTCCTTTTTTTTTTTATTTTTTATTTTTAGACAGTATCTCACTCTGTCATCCAAACTGGAGTGTAGTTGTCTGATCTAAGCCCACTTTCCACCTCCCAGACTCAAGCAATTCTCTCGCCTCAGCCTCCTGAGTAGCTGGGATTACAGGCGTGGACCACAATATCCAGCTAATTTGTGTATTTTTAGTAGAGACAGGATTTCACCATATTGGCCAGGCTGCTCTGAAACTCCTAACCTCAGGTGATCTGCCCTCCTCCACCTCCCAAAGTGCTGGGATTACAAGCGTGGGCCACTGCGCCTGGCCTCCCTCCCACATTTTTAAATGGGAGAAATCCCCCTCTCCAAGATATAACTCAAAAGGGTCAGTTGGGGGAAAATAGGGGAGGGATGGTGGGGGGTGGGGAGATGGGGAGAGATAGCAAGGGGAGAAATGCCAGATGTAGGTGATGGGGAGGAAGGCAGCAAATCACACTGCCACGTGTGTACCTATGCAACAATTTTGCATGTTCTTCACATGTACCCCAAAACCTAAAATGCAATAAAATAAATAAATGGGGGGAAAAAAAGTTATTTCCTGAAAGTCTTCACTGACATCAGGGACCCAGAATTAATTCTCTTTGGCGCTTTGCTTACACTGCTAGTGCTACTATCATCCTACCTCGTTCTGTTAGATTATTTGTGTGTGTCTTTCCCACTAGATCAAGTGCTCTTTGAGGGTAGAAGCCAAATGGAAATCTTTGTTTTATGTCCTTAGGGACTTAGCAGTTTCTGGCACTCAGTAGATACTCTATAAATATTTTAGAATCCTTGAAGGGTAAATTAATTCAAATTGCTTTCTTCTTAAAAGGTAGCGAGGATCAGGTGCTCTGAAGGATGAACGAAGTGCAGTAAAGGTGGTAGGAAAATGGGTGTTGAGGGAGAAAACTAATTTTGGAGCATGGATGGATGCTTCTGTGATGGACTGGGGAAGCAGGAACGCCCAAAGGGACTGAGAGGAGGAGCATAGGTGTGAACATGCTAGAGCTTTAAAGGATGGTGGAAGGAACTGATTAGTAAACAAGACCAGGATGTACCAAATAGCAGCACCTTCTAGATACTGAAAAAGAATAGGTGGTATCAATGGCTGCAAACAGCAAGGCCAGATTGAATAATTAAATAATTTGAAATCAACAGGAGGAAATTGGACTTGAGAGAAACAATAAAGTATTATTTACTAATTTCTCATTTGATGAGGCAGAGCCATGGTAAGAATGTTTTTGCTTAAACAGTAATATGCAAAATTATGTGAAATGTGACTTTGGCCACTTTAAAATTTAGACAAGATGAAGACGAATGGTTTTTCTTCTTTCATAATGAAAAAAATGCCTTCACTCTATCTTCCAAACTCAAGGTAATATCAGTAATTCTATAGTTAAGAAAAATATAATGAAATAGAATGTTGTTGGCCAGCTTGTGAGTCTACTTAGCATTTATATCATGAAAAAGGTAGCATCAGGTGGTGGGAGATTGCAGAAGGTTTGAAGCCAGACAGTGTCGGATTTATTCTTATTACTACATTTGTCATACAGGGAAAATGATTTCATTTCTTCATATCCTTCCTCTTATCTGTAAAATGGGCAAAAATGCTACCTACTTTAAGAGTTTTTAATTTGTTACTTGATACTTAGAAAGTATTCGTAACAATATTTAGTGCTGAAAAACATGTTAGCTCTAATTATTGCTTTGGGTAATATTTTTCTCTACATTTCTATCTCTTTAGCAAACAGTTATAAATACACTGCTGTGAATTCTGAACAACTAACTCACAAATAAATTTTAGAATGTAAGTTATGTTTTTGTTGCAAACCTCTTTCTTATCCTTTACTCAGTTTTTGTTTTGTTTTGTTTTTTAATATCATTAATCACATCTCTGAAATCAGTACACAGAGAGTCAAATTTCATTAATCTGGCCAAAAACAATTGTTCGCCACAGTCAGCTGATTTGGGCTCTTTAGTATCCCTTGAATCTATCACCATTCCCACAGACACTGACCTAAATTAGATTTTCATCATCTCTCACCTAGATTAATGTCACATCCTCTAAACCTGTTTCTCTACCTCTATCTAATCCTTTTTACTTATGACTTCCTGAGTAATTTCTCTAACACCTATCTGATCATGCCATTGCCTCATTTAAGACTTTGATGGCCCCTCACAGATCAGAGAGTCACACTCAATTATGTATATAGCATCAGCAATTGGGACCCTGCCCAGGCATGATCTTCAACCATTCTCCTCTCTTGCCCATGCTCCTGCTGGACTGAATTGCTGGTGTCTCCTGCAGCATAGTTCTTTTATATTCCCTTGTAATTATGAGTTCTCTGAGGTGAATTAGCAAATGTATTTTATTCCTTTTAGTATATACTAAGCCCAACACCATGCCCAACACAGAATTAAAGCCTAAGATGGTTTCTATTCCTATCCCCTAATATAAGAATAGGTAATTATCTTTAAAACATGTCTTTTATTTGGAACATTCTACTGAACAAAAAGCATTACATTTGAGGAAAAACACACAATTTCTACTCAACTTATAGTTGATTTCACCATGTCATTTTTCTTCACTTTCTCATATCTCCTTCAATGACTTGAATGTACCTCTCGAAGCTATAAAACAAAACATTGTTTTTTAAATAAACATTGCATTTTAGGTATAATAGAAAGTTGTAGCTATTGCATGCTAATTTATATTTTCCTTCATCTTAATATGTGTTTTAAATTTTATCTTTCATTGCTATTTGTTGGAGAAGTGCTGGGGAGATTTCTGCATGACTTTATTCTGCCATCGAGTCAGGAAGTTAGAAAACCCCTAATTTCCCATTACCAAATTATATAATATTTTACATTGTTTTATTTCTCTGTCAATTATGTTGCCTCAGGATAGTGAGTAGAATTCTGTTCAACTCATATTTATATTCCAAAGCCTCGAACAGTGACTGTCACCTTATAGATTCCTAATATGTGTGCATTGAATGACTGAATGTCACATGGTTCTCCAAGCTAGGGACTCCCTGATACTCTAGCAGTAGATCCAAACCTAATACAAGAAGACTATTTTCTAGAACTGAGCCTTTCATCACTCTTGTACTCCTGAAGTGTCTCTTCTCAAAAATAGGAAAGATTTCCAGATACTGCACTGTGCCATTCTTCACTTATCACTCAGCTGCACTTGATATCATCAGTTCAAAACAGCAATACTAGAAACATAGGGCCCCTGCCATAACATCTATATACATCTTCTCCCCATCTTTTTCCAAATAATAAAGATAAATACTGTATGTGCTTTCCCAGCCTTGTAGCCACTTCTCTCCTTTGGCAAAACGTCTATACACCCTTAACACAAGGTAATGTCACACTCACTATTTAGCCCATTTTCTTGAGTTTAATATTCTTAAAGTGCACACCTCTATGCTTTATAATTTATTCATTTATGTATTTTGAGTTAAATAAGATCAACATGTGCTGTTATAATTCTCAGTCTACCTTGATTCTCTGCCCCCAAAGCAGCAGCAGACACTCCTATCTGCCATGTATTTGAAAAGATGGCCAAAGAGGTTTGCATCTACTGTCTTCATACATTCAGTGTGCTAATAACAAGAACCAAAGTCTGTTCCTAGTACTTGCATTATTGACATAATTTTGGTACCATTTAGAACTAAATGGATCTTCATGTTTCCTATGTGCTTGTTTTACATAAAGACTTAACTTTCCATCATAGTATTGCAGAGAGTCTTTCTGCATGAGCTATGGCCATGGACTTATTATAAGGAATCTTCAGTTTTATATACTTACTCAGCACTGCATATAGGCTGAATAAACACAGCCTTACACATGGTAGGTACATAATCAATGATTTTTCCTGAATAAATAATTGTGTATCTGTCTTTGAGGCTAAAATATACAATACATTTCAAATGCAACTGAAATACAATCTTTCACTTACTTAATACTTCCTTAGTTTTGACTATTCGTTAGAACTATCATCATTCATAAATTCATATAAGTTTGATATCAAAGAAGAATCTTCACACAGCATAAAAACAATGAAGACAGAGAAAAAAGTTAGAAGCTCTCAAAATTAGAAGACTTTAATAATAGAAATATTAGTCCTGGTTCAACCATTTCCTGATTTCTTGACATTGAGGAGAAAAATTTAACTATAAAACTAAGTTTCTGCATCCATCATATTGGAGACATTTGTCTTGACTTATTTTCCTCAAGTGACTTTAAGAAAATCACATGAAATTAGATGACTGCATTTAAAATAATATAAAGCAAATTAAAATAACATTACGATGATTTTATCTCTTTGGGAAAAAAGATATCTTTGGCAATTGCCTTCTTATATGTTTCAGTTTACCCTGATAAATCCCAATATGTGTTTGTAAGAAAAGATATTGATGTTTTCTTATTTAGTAATGATTTTGGTATATTTTCTTTGTATCCAGAATGATATTTTCCAACTTCCTGTGGCTTCTCAACCTTCATGACTTGGATGTTATGTAGTCCAAGAATTTCCCACTACCCACCGTTTTGTGTTCCTTCAACTGCTTCCACTCCAGCACAGGCTCCACATTCAAAGTGTTTCTTTGTAGCTTCTAAAACTTCTAGAGATCTTACAACATGTAATCTGCAAGGTCTCTTAATTCCATAAACTCTAGAGTCATGTTCTCTACTCTCCAAACTACATAGTATTTATCTACCCTTACAGCCTACCTGGAGTTTCTTGGCCATGATGAATTCTATGTGTTGGCCCCTAGGTTACAGGATGTGGGTGTTACTCAGTACTTGTGTAAGCTGTCTGGATTTAAAAACCATAATTTCTGCATCAATAAATAATCTTTGCTTATTCACTAGTGCTCCAGGGTATGGTAAATTTTGATTTCTCTATTTTATTCTTGTTTATGTACATATCTAATAATGCTTGTTTGGTTTAGCACTGCACAGTGTTAGGTAATGCTATTATCAGTGGTTTTCTCATCTCGAAATGTCAGCCATAAGACTAGAGCAGATCATCTAGAGTTGAAGCAACATGCCTGAGGTTTGGTCAGTATGCGTTTAGAAATTTCTAACTGGGATGTAAATAATCACATCAGATTCAGCCATGGCAGGTCTGTTCTGACCCTTCTCTCCAGGTCTCAGATTATTTGAATTATGTAAGGTAACTGACATTTTTGAGACATTTTTGTTACTCTGGATTTTTCAGGTGGCTCACTGCATTTAAAATAAAAATGATTTTTTAATTTTAATGTATTTCAGACAAAGAGAAAAGTGTATACGTATGTATAAATATCAATGCTTTGAAACTAACCATTTCAAAACTATTGCAACTGAATAAATAAGCCCATAAACACTATTGAAATTAAAGAAATACATTTCAGAGTTATTAAAATAAACTCTTTGACTTACTTGGTAGTTTTTCCAACTATGACAATAAAGTTATAACTATTATTATGTGTAAATCCATATAATTTCTCATAATATATGGCATACTGTATCTTGATTTACATGTTGCTGATTCCTAAAGAGATTGCAATTCTGGTTCTGAAATCTTTTATCTTTGTTTATCAAGTTAGCAGAATCTTTTCTCAACTTAACTTTACAAAATTTGTTGGCAAAGGTTATGGTAGTCCTTGTTTTAATCTCAAAAGTAGATGTGTATAATTGTTACCTTCATACGAATCCAATATATGACACTTAAGTCTCTTCTGTTCTCAGTCAGATAATGACAGTTTGAGCAAGCTAGACACCCATAAATACTTGAGCTTGGCTAGAGGAAAAGGTTAGTAATGTTTTTCTGTAAAAAAGATATGAAATTCTTTGTTTCTACTTTCAAATCCCAGTTCACCAATTACTGGTGATATGATCTTAGACTAGTTTTATAACCACGTGGATTCTTGCCCCATTTTTTCCTTTGTAAAAATGAGAACGGTAAGTAGTACCCATTTCATAAGGGTGCTGATAGAAATAAACTAATTAACATAAGTAAAGCTCTTAGAAGAGTGCCTGGGTATAATTATTTTAATCACTAAGCTCTGTGACTAAAGATTGCTCAGTACTTGTAAGTTAAGAGGGCAGGAGCCTATCTAAGGACATGTTTCATTATAAGCATTCAAATAGAGTCACTGAGAAAAACTTAAATGTCAAGCATTTTACTAGGCCTCAGCACTGTGTGATTATGGCAGTCTAAATGAGGGAAAATATAGGGAACCCAGAAAATAGCTTTTAGAGAACTTTTAAAAGAAGGCTATATACCTGAATATGGAGATTTCCAGAGCAAAGCATGGATTCTAGGAAAAGGGAAGAAAGTCTGCTTATGTACTGTCTTAGTGCATAGATGTGAAATACGGATTTCATAGATCTCCCCCTGCAATGACTGCATATTTATTAGAGTAAAACACATTTTGCTTAAGTGAAGCCTTGACCATTCAATAAATGTGACTTTGAGGCTACCTCTCAAACATTTTGAACCTGTATCATCACCAGCCAAATCAAGCTAAAGTACCTCTTCAAACTGCTGCTTTAAGAAGTAGAAAAAAAATAGATACAGCACACTGCCTACTAATATAATAAAATGTTTACTTTCCTCCCCTTGACCAAACCAAGGGATTGACAGGACACACAGAGGTATACAGCACGCCTTTTCCTTGGTCTACCAGGATCTGTTTCCAAGGACAGAAATCCTGGCAGCAAAGACAAGTGTGGTAGTGACTATGTATCTTCACAGTGTACATGTAAACCCAGTTAATCTCTTTTGCCCAAGAAAACTGAGATTTTTTCAATCTAGACCCACCTCAAATTGCCTCCTCACAAAGGAGCAGCCAGGGTATGACGCAGCCACTGTCCTTTATTATCACAACATCTAAGAAACAAAGCCTTTTGTCTGTACCAATGGCTTCCAAGCCCAGAATATAATTTGAATGTTGACTTTCTAAAAACTTAATTTTAAAAATTAACATCACTCAGAATTAACAGTAAGTTATTCTAAAACTTAGCTAACATTACAAATATACCATATCTAAGTAGAAAAAAAAGTAAAAAAAAAAAAAAAGAGAGAGAGAGAGATAAGAAGCCATTTAGTTGTTGAATCTAAGAGTTGATGTAATACACGCCCGCAACACACATATGCAAGAAATAAAAATGGGGTGTTTGTGAGCATATATGATGCCCTAGCGTTTGTAAACATAATGCAATTCAATACCTCAGTTAGTGTGAATAAGGCAATAGTCTGTGTCTCAAACCCGACGTAATTTAATAACGAAGAAACATAAGACAAAGAAAGAGAGATATCTAGTTACCGTTTTTACAACTTAATTTATGCTTTTGCCCAAATGCCCTTTCCTTTAACTATCATGACCTATTAGCAATTAGTTTTTAAGAAAGTATAACAAGAATCTGCCTTTCTAAAACTGCACAGGTTTACAAAACATGTTTCTTTCCTATTTTCTAAATAGCTATGGAGAGATTCATGAAAATTACAGAAAAGCACAAACTTCCTTGACTTCATCTTCATATGCATTCCATATTGTGTCACTGGTAGGAAAAATAGTATCTTGCCTTCGTGCATAGTTCAGCATATAAAAGATAACTATTTGAATAACTAGGCAAAAAGCTACACTTAAGTAACCAAAAGCAAGTCAGGAAAGTATATATACCCTCATCCTTATGTGAATGTTTTAAAATAGGAACCTATAAACCTCTAGTTATTAAATAGATAACAGTCAGTCATTGAATTTAAATCCTAGCCTAGTTAATATACCAGGCAAAATCCACATTTGCCTGATATTTAAAATATTATGAAAGCTTAAAAGTTGTCCTTCAACTTCCACTAGCTGGACTTCTCTGTTTTATGGAGGGATTTGAAACTAAGTGTTTTCATGACTTCTGTATTGTAAAATTCCAATTCCAATAATGAGTTTCACCATATTTAGAAGTATTTTCACTGATTTTTCAAGACTTCACTGCTGAATATTTTCTAATTTATTTCTTTCATTTGGAGGGCAGTAGTTGAGGCTTCCTTGAAATAATTGTTGTTTTTAAAACGTTTAGTGTCTTATCTATTTCTCAGATAAAGTCCCCACTAATTTAATTATATGGATCTTAAAGAAAAAAGGAGGGCAAGTTGGCCCTTCAATAAACAAAAATAATCACATAAACCCATAACTTAGTGTTAAATAGCCTAAGATCATCTTGAGAAAAATACACTTTCCATCTTTTCCTCACATAATTTTTATGGTACTATGAAGAATCATTTGCAAATTTCTTATCAGTCTTTACAAATAAATAGAAGCACAATTGGTCCAAATTCCTGTGAGAACTAGCACTTTCTCACACCATCAGCAGATTGGAAATCGTTTGTCAGAAACCTTGAGAGACCATGGAAGCTAAAACAAGAAATAATTTCACTTCAAAGAATTCTAAGTAGAATAGCTTTCATATTTATATTTCAAAACAGCATTTCCATTGCTTAATAAAGTATAAGTTGAATATTTTATATGATTATCAATGTAGAACCTGCTTTTCTTAGGAGCAATCAAAACCTATTCATTCTAATTATCTTGTTGGTCCTATAAATATTAGTACTCCACACCCTCTGTACTAGCCCTGATCATCTTGTTCACAAAGTTTGAAATCTTGCCTAATACTAGTATCCTTTTAATTATTATTATGACTTCCAACTTTCTTATTACTTCTTCAAAAGCTAGATATCATTGAAAGCAGCCAGCCCCAAATAATTTCACCTAAATGTTTTCTTTAATGTAAAAATCTTTTGTTTGAAAGCCTTATAAAATGTATTAGGACATCGTTCAGTGTAAAAATCTTTAGCTTGTGAATTGATAACATAAACAAGAAGAGAAAGAGCTACATCTAGGATTCAAATCTACAAGCGAACACTTATACTGATGAGTCCCAAATTTGATGCACATTAGAATCAACCAAGGGTCTTCAAATCAACCAAGGGTCTTACATGTCTTGCTACTGCCATGAACATTGTGTCACAACTGGTCTGGGGTACAACCTGCACATTAGGATTTTTTTTTTTTAATTCAGTTGATTTTATTGTGTAGCAAAGTTTAGAAACCATTGATTTTGACTATGGTTTACAGGCTTTGGGTCAGAACTAAATAACACTCTTCCAGCTCTTTTCTCACTTAAAGAAAATTTTATAAATGAAAATTGCTTGCAAATCTCTTTTCTACTCCCACCCCTCATAACCTCAGGAAAAATGAAACAGTTGCCTCTGTGTCATATTTTTTATAAAACTTTAGACATGTCTACAATGAGGAAATGTTTGAGAAAGACTATTCATCTTAATTATGTTAATCTTCCTTAGCCAAGAAATGGGAAGTTGAGATCATCCCCCTGCATCAACAGAGATATGTTTGTCATTGCCATAAAATTGTTTTGGGTAATCTGAATATATCCTTCGGGTTTGTAAAAGATTCATGAAATAACAGTATATTTCCCTGTGGGTCACTTTATACTATGTAGACTACTAAAAGCTAAAACTTTATTTTTCCAAATGGTATTATTTCAGAATCTTAAGTGATTCTATATGAGCACACCAATTTAACTCTTTCATGGTAATCATGATTTGGTTTCTTCATGGAAAGTATTTTTTACTATAGTGCCTCAGAGGGACTTATAAATAATTGGTTATTTTCAAACATATAATAATAGCACTTTGTAACATCTTTACAAAACAAAATATAAAAAGCGTTTATAAAGTTCAATTTTTTTTTTTTTTTTTTTTTTTTTTTTTGAGATGGAGTTTCGCTCTTGTTGCCGAGGCTGGAGTGCAATTGCACAGTCTCGGCTCACCGCAACCTCCGCCTCCTGGGTTCAGGCAATTCTCCTGCCTCAGCCTCCTGAGTAGCTGGGATTACAGGCACGCGCCGCCATGCCCAGCTAATTTTTTGTATTTTTAGTAGAGACGGGGTTTCACCATGTTGAACAGGATGGTCTCGATCTCTTGACCTCGTGATCCACCCGACTCGGCCTCCCAAAGTGCTGGGATTACAGGCGTAAGCCACTGCGCCTGGCCTATGAAGTTCAACTTTTATGGACAGTGGTGAGGTAAATAAATATGTTTAGGTCCATTTTGCGTGGGCTAAAAATAAAACAAAAAATATATATTTCCAGAGATTTCATAGTACTGACATTTTTTTAAATAACAGTCTTACATCTTAATATTAGTTGTTTTTCATACATAATGTTAGATGTTTAAATAGTTGAAGTATTCCTTGGATATATATAATCAATATTGTAGGCATAATTTATTGAATATATCAGGTGCTCTAGATCTTATTGGATTTCTTCATTTAACTAGCAATAACTAAATATTATTTTCAAATGTATTTAAACATGCTATAATAAAAATAATAATGGTTAATTTGTGTTATTAAATAATACTGTTATTGATAAACAGAATCACAACATTTTGCCAGGAATATGCTAAATCTGGTATGTGAATTATTTCAATTACATGTTCTAAAACTAAGTAAGGTAAAAAAAATTTTAAAACTCAATTTCTAAATGTGGATATAGAATTAGAGACATTAAATGATTTTCCCAGATTACAGAGAGAATAAACTGATATCCAGCATTCACACCAAGGCAGATCATTTCCAGAATCCATGTTTAATATATTGTAATGAAACTAACACCAAATCATGGCTAAGTATGTAACATTTAAATATCTTGCAGAAAAGTTTTATAACTTTTATTGGCCACTCTTTATTGGCCAATGAGATCTGTTATCTAGATATTTCGGAACATGAATGCATGTTGATTTTATTTTATTGTTAACCAAATACTAGGTGTCACTCACATGCAATCTTACCTTTTATATAATTTGGGATGACAACTAACAAAATCCAAGATATTTTTAGAATAGACCCATAAATATTTTGCAGACTAAATACTTGATTGGAGTTAATTATCTGGACATGAATTAGTAAAGCTTTCTTTCTAAAATATTATCTGAGCTTACACATTAAATAGGAGGGGGATATTCATTGCCCATTTGAAGTATAAACTTTATATTCCTTCTTTACCCTCTTATTATCTGAAAATCACACTAGTATTAGGGGCCAGGCTCTTTAGCACATCAAACTCAAATGGCATAACCCATAACTGCTTCCTTTGAAGGACATTCTTTAAATAATTAACCCAAGCTAGCCTTGAGGGTTTTCTAGCAACTATATTGACAAGGTGATATATGCTCTGATGTGTTAAGGCAATGCCTACAACTCAGCAGTTCCTTTTGTAAATTATTGTCATTTCATAAATGCAGACAGAAATTACATAATTTTTAGATGAAATGTCTAATAAGCTAACTGTATATAAATTCTAAGAAGAGTTACTCTTTAAAAACAG
This sequence comes from Sapajus apella, assembly GCF_009761245.1. Taxonomy (NCBI): domain Eukaryota; kingdom Metazoa; phylum Chordata; class Mammalia; order Primates; family Cebidae; genus Sapajus; species Sapajus apella. The sequence goes on from NW_022436946.1 coordinate 55,806,054, forward strand.
TACAGTATATTTTGGTACAGGTTGAAAAGCTATATCAGGGCCAATCATGGTCACTCTTGCCTGTAATCTCAGCACTTTGGGAGGCTGAGGTGGGAGAACTGCTTGAGGCCAGAAGTTCAAGACCAGCCTGGGCAACATAGCAAGACCCTGTCTCCACAAAAACATTTTAAAAGTTAGCTGAGCATGCTTGAGCGCACCAGTGGTCCCAGCTAGTCAGGAGGCTGAAATGAGAGCACAGGAGCTTGAGGTTGCAGTGAGCCATGACTGTGCCACTGCACTCCAGCCTGGGTGACAGAGTGAAACTCTGAAAAGATACCTATATCAGAACTATTGATGAACATAAGCTAAATTTCAGGGATATGAGCTATCCCACTATCTCCAATCCAGAGAGGATGCTGGAATAGTTATAGGTGTAGAAAATACAAACACACACATACAAATCCACATATTAGAAATACACAATATAAGGTTATAGAGACTTTTGATGAGAAAATAAAGAAATGTATAAAGCTAATAAACTGAGATGGATATTTACTGATGACGCTATTACATTATAGCCATCTGTAGAGGAGTTTAACTGCTAGACTCAATATATATATATACTTATGAGGCAGATTTCTCAGACTACAGATGGGAAAGCCAAGTTCTATAGCAGTTAATAACATATCCAAGGTCACATATCCTTAGTGGCTATATTGGACTCTGAAACACCACACTCTTCCCTGCATACCACATTAACTAAAATTATTTGCTTATTTCTGCCTTCCTGGTTCTAAATGGTCTCCTATCTGAGCAGGAGAGAAATACAAGTATATATTTCTAGAATATTTTCATAAAGTTTCCTAGAACCATAAAATGTGAATGTTTTACATCATTCATTAAAGAGCCAAAAATAAAAAATGTTTAAATTAACGAATACTTGTATTCAATATGATTTTTATTTCAGGCTTTTCTAGTGACAGGCTTAATTTTTTAAAAATAGCCTTCAATTAAAAAAAGGAAAAGGATATTATTAGCATAATGCAGTTCTTCAATTTAAAAAACAGTTTTAAGATACTGAAATAAGCACATCAGTAAAATTTAATAGACAATATTTTAAAATTTAGAATTTTGAATAATCAATAAAAATAACTATCTTCTCAGTGTGTGCTATAAAAATCTTCTAAACCTAATTTTCAGGTGCTGGGAGCCATGGCACTTCACATTGTTTAGAAAAAAGAGCATAAATGACATAAAATATGAGAAAATCTACATGCAACTTAAAAACGAATTGTTGGAGAGTAGAAAAGACTAGATTAATTTGACAGTCCTGAATTACACACACCTAAAATTTATTTTATTAGTGCCCTAAAGTTGCACTTTAGTACCTGGGTCTGTAAGGTGATCTGATAATGATTTAAGCCGAATTCTCAAGAAACATGTGGTCCTGAAGATGTGGCTCCACCTCTCCATTTCCACCCTGCAGGCTTGTCACGCCTCTAAGTTCTCACTGCTAGTCTTTAAAGAAACTGATTACTTAATTCGTGACTTAAGCGGATAATTTAAGGAAATGCTTAGGGGCAAAATTAATGAATAATACTAACAAAACAGACTTTGTTTTTAATCTTATCTCAGTACCCATATCATGAATGTGGTAACCTCTGAGGCTAGTTTCCTCATCTGTCAAGTGAAGACCTTGGATTAGATCAGTGCATTTCAAGCTCTAGTGGGCATCACTATCACTAGAAGGGCTTGTTAAAGCACAGACTGCTAGACTCCATACCCAGAGTTTCTGCTTCACTAGGTTTGAGGGTGGGTGGAGGAATTATATGTCTAAAAAGTTCCCGAGTGAGGCTGTGCTGCTGGTAGGGACTACGCTTTGAGAACCACTAAATTAGATGATCTTTACATTTGCTATTATGTCTAACATTCTAATTTTTTCCAAGTGAAGATTTCAAAATATTTCCCTGATTTTTCCTCCAACAGTATAGCTAATAAATGACATTTTTACATTTTTATTGCACAAATAATAGTATCAACATATCATATTCACAGAGTCTAAGGACCCTAATAGAGAAGCTTCAGTCTTTTCCAATACCTTGTTAGAAAAATGAAACCAATACCTAACCTACTGTCTTGTGTCTAATGTCCTTGTTATTAACATTAACAGAAATGCAGACTGAGAAATTAAATAACTTCCTCAAAAAGTGAGCAGCTAAAAACAAGTTTAACTTAAGTTCTTTTTTTTTCCCCCAGGGTCACTAAATTATACTTTAGTTCAATCTTGCTTTAGAGATGTGCCTGATATTATATCTTCTACTGAGGATGGATTTTGAAATTATTTTCGTATCACTTTATGCTCTAGACATGAATAGATTCAAATCTGAGTCAACACAACAATCTCAAGGTGCAATTTTTCTGGGTAATAGTGTGAACACAATGATACCAACAGTCAGAATAATTATTATCACAGTACAGCATAGTAGTTTGAATGTGTATCTGATGTGTCAGCTTTGATATGAGTTCTGGGTATACATATCGGTTCCATAATGTTTTTTTTCCTCTCAAACAGACAAGTTCAACAAGAGCTCTTTAGCAGTCATGAGGCTGGGACAAGGTTATATAGTTGCCTGATATCTCAGGCGCTCTCCTGTCACCCAGCTCTTACTGCTATACTTAGCAAGTAATTGTCATCAAAGAGCCAGAGGAGGAATCCAAGGGCAGACTTACATAGGAGAGGGCTATTCTCTCATAACAGCTATGGGGCTCAGTTTGCTGTGGTCAGTTTCCTCATGGCAGATTCAAAGTTATCTTTCCGTACATACAGAATATGAAAATATTACATCCCTTTCCCCACTTTTCACTCAATCCGTACCAACTATCAATGCCTGAATTCAGAACATGTCTTCCCTATATGGGGAACAAAAACACTTTCTCATCAGGGTAAGAGTGTTTTGTTTTGTTTTAATTTCCTAATGTCATGAGGCAGGTGTGACACTTTCACTGGTCTGGTCTTTTGCTGGGTTGGCCAAGCCGGCAGGGTGGGGTGGTAAACTATGCTACCCTTGTAGGAAGTCAGAGAGTTAAAAAAGCCTTGCTCCCTCGACCATAGTTTTATGTCCTTCTGCTTGGTTTAGCATTCCAGTACTCTACTCTTACCCCTGGGTACTGACTTGGACACTGATTCTTACAGTTCAGTATCATAGTTTTGCCTCTGGCCTTTGACATTAAATTGTCCTCTTCTAGGCAATTAGTGAAATTCCTTATTACAAACAATGGTACCACAAATCATGAAAGGACATAAGAAAGAATTGTTTAATTTCTGGTGAATTTCAGATACAAGGATAGAGGTTGGCAAACTCATAGGTATTTAAATGTCCTTTGGTTACCAGTAGGTTTTGACCTCTGTACAGTTGTATGAGCAGCACAGAGTAACAGGAGTAATGACAGTTCTATTCTTGCTCAGTGTCCATTTTATGTCCTATTAAATTATCATCACATGAGGAAAAACACTGCAAGGCTCGATTGTAAGAATTATCATAGAACAAATTTACACTAAACAAAGTAGAGAATCAGAAGAGTGCTAATTTAAAATCTTTTGCAGATTACTCTTAACTAGACTAGACTAGTTCAGAAAATGCCATACATTTTAGTCAATCATATATGTCAAAATATAAATCTAGTCGTGTATGCATGTGTTTTTATGATTTTTTACTGTCCCAGGAAAAAAATCCATATCTGAAAAATTTGCTGTCCCGTATTTTTGTGAATAGTCATAGACTTGATTTAAGATGGTGTAGATATTCAGTTTACAACTGCAAATAATGTGTATGGTTCAAAGTCCAAAAGGTAAGACATTGAGTTAACAGGCACAAGTGTACATGTGGCCCATTATGTAGAGCCTTCTCCTGAGCAACACAGGGAGATTGCAGTGAGTGAAGGCGTGGCGGCTCAGAGTATACCTAGACCTGGGACAGAGAAAGACAAGAGCACAGAAAGAAAAACACAGTTTTAGCATGCTCCATATTTTGTCTATGAATGGCCCAATTTCCCTAGTGAGGAACACTTGGTGATAGCCTGCCATGGTAAATATTAGTCAGTTGCCTACCCACCATTCATTGCCTCATCCTCTTGGCTAAAATATCCCCACTTTTGGCCAGACACAGTGGCTCACGCCTGTAATCCCAGTATTTTGGGCGGCTGAGGTGGGTGGATCACGAGGTCAGGAGTTTGAGACCAACCTGGCCAATATGGTGAAATCTGTCTCTACTAAAAATACAAAAATTAGCCAGGTGTGGTGGCATGGCACCTGTAGTCCCAGCTACTTGGGAGGCTGAGGCAGGAGAATCGCTTGAACTCGGGAGGTGGAGGCTGCAGTGAGCTGAGATCATGCCAGTGTATACCGGTCTGGCTGACCGAGCGAGACTCCATCTCAAAAAAATTTTTTTTTAAAAAATTCTCTCACTTTCAGACAAGTAGCCACCCCTGCAGCACATGTCCTTCAAGTTGGCGTCTAAGAATAAGACTCTATTCACCTAAACTTTTTTATTTAATTGTGTTATTTGAACCTTAGGTACACAAGTTTGGATTACTCGTGATCTTTGGCTTTTGATATACTTATTTTATTCGTCCAAGCATGGCCCACTTTTCTATAATTAGTTAGTTTAGTTTAAGTTTTTATTTTCAACTTTTATTTTAGGCTCAGGGGACACGTGCTGATTTGTTACATGAGTAAATTGCATGGTTCTGGGTTTTGGCGTACAAATGATTTTGTCACTTAGGCAGTCGGCATAGCAGCCAATAATAGGTCTTTTAACCCTTTCCCCCCTCCCACTCAGAAAGGCCACCGAGGCCTTGTTCCCCTTTGGTGCACATGTGTACTCAATATTTAGCTCCCACTTACAAGTGAGAAGCTGTGGCGTTCAGTTTTCTGTTCCTGCATTAATTCACTCAGGGTAATGGCCTCCAGCTGCATGCTATGATCCAATTAATACACATATACTCAGTTTAATACTGTCATGAGAACCCATGAACCAAGCATCTCAAAGCCTAACTAAATCTGTTATTATGTTGGTCATTATTATTCATATGTTTTTGCCAAAGATCAAATAAATATAGGCGTCACATCCTGCCCACCTGGTAAAATATGTGATACTGGACAAGAACCCCTCCTTTGAGTAATTGATGGCTGCTTATTCTGTGATTGTGGTGATCTACCAATCCAAAAACTCCGTGTAACTAGCCACAGGGATGAGTATGTGGCTCCTACCTGAGCAATCATGGCAAACTACCTATCTGGCTACTGTAAGTGAATGTGAGTAGAACTTTCTGGACCATTGCAACAGCTTTGGCATTTATTTTGAACAAGATAGTGAGGCACTGGAGGGTTGAACAGAGAAGTGTGGTCCGATGTACCGTGTTGTAGGGCCACTCCACTGCTCTGTGGAGAAGAGAATCAAGAAGATGAGCAGGTCAAAAATTTTGTGAGGAAAGGATCCAAGCATAGCCTGACACCTCCGCTGTGTTTTTAACAACCTTATGTTCTGTACAGAATATGCTGGGAAGTTCAGAAATTACATTATGTGCAACAAATTCACAGCACAGACTGTATGTCTTTGTTTCCTCTGTAGAAGGTACATGCAAAACTTCCTCGGAACTTGTTAGCCATGTGTATGTCATGGCTCTCACACATGCCCCCAACTTTCTGTATCCCCCACCATGTAAGGCAAGGGTTGGGGCCCTTTTTCTGCTGCATGAAGTAGGGGGCATTCAGCCACACTGCCATATTGGCTGTGGAATGAATCCTCTCGTCATGCAGAGCCAACTCATTGCAAGGGGCTGGGTTTTGAGTAACCCTTTCTCTTGCTGTGAGTAAATACTGCACCACTTCAGCCTGGTGTATGTGTTGTCTGTTCTCAGCAACCTCAAAACATTCACAGTTCTGGGTACTGCTTACCTGCCTTTTGACATTGGTCCCACTCTTGTTACATCCTATACTGCAGGGCAGCATGACAACCCAATGAAACAAGTATCATCCAGGAGGGAGATGAAGTACACTGAAGCAGGTTGTAGCAGTGGATTTGGTGAAAAGAGTAGATTATAGATATATGTTGAAGGTAGGGACAACATAATTTATACTGATTGAAAATGGAGTGTGAGTTAAAGAGGCAGAGCAGTAAAGAGTGCTCAATGTCAGGACTGAACAACTGGAAGAAAAGAAAGGCTCTATTAACAGAGTGAGAAAACTGGAAGAGGCATCAGTTTGGAGCCAGGTGGAAATCAATTTCTATTAGGAGAATGTAACTTTGCACGGCTATTAGATATCCTTATGAAGGTAATAGGAAATAGTTTGATAAGTGGGCCCAGAATTTAGGAAAGAGGCTGAGGCTAGAATTCAAGTTTGGAAAGTATCAGCATGTGGGTAACAAGTAAAGCCAGGAAACTAAATGTGATAATCAAGAATGAGTACAGACAGAGACAAACCTGGAACCCTCCAGAGTGCAAACAGGGGAAGGGGAGCTACCAATGGAGAGCCAAGAGGTACAGCTCCTGAGGGTGGGGAGAAAGCCAGAAGAGAGTGTTGCTCTAGAAGGTTGGGAGAAGGGGGGTGTTGTCATAGGAAGGAGGGATCAACTTTGGCAAAGGTCACTTAATGAGTCAAATAAGATGCGGATTGGGAATCAATCAATAAGCACTTGACAGCAGCAGCTCTAGCAGAGTGATGAGGTGAAATATTTATTGGAGTAGGTTCAAGAAAGAATTGGAAGAAATAAATTGGGGAGAGTGAGTACTGATGTTAGGTTTCCTCCTTGAAAGTTATATTTTACTCTTTTGAAAGGATTTACTTGCTATTTGACATTTTACTAAATATAAAACGTACATGGCAATTAATTTAATAAATTCCTTCATAACATTTAATGAAACATCTGTGTCTTTTTGTCCCCTGCAATGATTGAGATGTATGGCATGCAATAAAATTATTAATAATGTTATCCTTTTGAATGATAATCTACTCTTTGATTCACACCATTAAATAACCTTCTAATCTGTGAGCCAAAATGTTAGCCAATGCATTGGATTGGTTCCTAAAAATATTGGTGGGTAAGAAGAACATTCCTTGGCTGGTTTATTTTTCTTTGGTATTAGTGCTTACTTGGCTCATCTCAGCGCCTGTGGTAAATTACTTTTCACCCAGGAATTTGCAAATAATTTAGTTGGAACATTTCTACCCATATGTATATATATTTTTTATTAAATCCTGGCCAGATTCCATCAGTTCTGGAGCTGTATTGTTTTACAGATTTCATGACTGGTTTGTCACATAAAGTAGAACAAAATCTAATCTTTTTTGTGGTTTCTGGTATCAGTTTTATTTGGCAATGCTAGTATTTCAATAGCATCTACATGATGTCTAATGTTGGGTCATGGCTGAGAACGAGCCATTGTTGAGCATTTTTGGTAACACACATTCATAAGCTTGAGTTCAACGTATCACCAGACAGACAAACGAAGGTTGGCTATTTATGCTGAGCAATGTGTCCCTAGAAATCTACTTGGTTTTAACTTTAGTACAAGCAGATGGATTTCAATAACATACACAAAACAAACCCTGCAATTTAGGAAAGAATATTTACTTTTTTCGCAAAACTGTTCCATTTAAGCTTTGAATTTTTCCACATACAGTAATTATAAGAGGAGACAAATTTATGATTACACAGGTTACAGGAATTTTAACAGAGACATTTTAAAACATAAATATCTGCTGATATTAAGCTATATGATAACTTCATTATATATTTCTGAAATTTATATGTGCAAACATAGATAATTTAAATACATATATTATTGCCACAGCATAATTTTAAAATATCAGGTTTTTAATATCTTATTTAAAACCACTATGACTACTATGAACATCTCTATGTGTACAAACTAGAAAACCTAAAAGAAATGAATAAATTCCTGAAAACAAATTTGAGCCAGGAAGAAATATATTATGAAAAGACCAATACCAAGTAATGAAATTGAATCAATAATTTAAAATCTCCCAACAACAACAAAAAAGCCCAGGACCAGAAGGATTAACAGCTGAATTTTACCAGATTAAAAAAAAAAAAAAAAAAACCAAACAACCTACAACCCAGCTGATACCTGTCTTACTAAACTATTCCAAAAAGTCAAGGAAGAGGGGTTCCTCTGTAAATCATTCTATGGAACCAGTATCACTCTTATACAAAAATCAGCCAAAGACAAAACAAAAGAAGAAAACTACAGGTCAATATCCCTGATGAGCAGAAATGAAAAAATCCTTAACAAAATATTAGCAATCCAACTCCAACAGCACATCAAAAAGATAACATACCATCAAGTAGGGGTTTTATTTCAGGGATGCAAAGATAGTTCAACATATGCATATCAACAAATATGGTTCACCACACAAACAAAATGAAAAACAAAAACCATATGATTATCTTTAAAAGATGCAGAATAAACATTAGATGCAGTTCAACGTCCCTTCCTGATGAAAACCCTCAACAAACCAGGCATCGAAGGAACATAGCCGCATATACTCTTTGATTCACACCCACAGCCAACATCATACTGAATGAAAACAAGTTGAAAGCATTCCCTCTAAGATCTAGAACAAGACAAGGATGCCCACTCTCACCAATCCTATTCAACATAGAACTGGAAGTCCTTACCAGAGCAATTAAGCAAGCGAAAGAAATAAAATGCATCCATATTGGAAAAAAGGAAGTCAAATTATCTCTGTTTGCTGATGACATGATATGAAACCTAGAAAATCTTAAAGCCTCCTGCAAAAGACTTAGCATTGATCAATGACTTCAATAAAGTTTCAAGAGACAGAATCAATGTACAAAAACCAGCACTTCTATACGCCAAAAACATTCAAGCTGAAAACCAAATCAAGAGCACAATCACATTTACAATAGCTACAAAAAAATATGAATACACATAAAGGAGGAAAAAGAGCTCTACAAGAAAAACTGCATAACACTGATGAAAGAAATTAACGGGAAAAACATCCCAGGATTGGGAAAATCAATATCATTAAAATTTTATACTGCCCCAAACAATCTACAGATTCAATGGAATTCCTATCAAATTACCAATGTCATTTTTCACAGAATCGAAAAAACAGTCCTGAAATTCATAGGGAATCACAATTGAGCCCAATTAGCCAAAAAAAGTAAAAAGCTGGAAGCATCACATTACTTGGCTTTAAGTTATACTACAAGAGTATAGTAACCAAAGCAGCATGCCACTGATACAGAAATCATAGATCACTGAACATAATAGAGAACCCAGAAATAAAGTCACACACCTACAACCAACTTATCTTTGACCCAGTCAACAAAAATAAACAATGGGGCAAAGACATGCTATTCAATAAATAGTGCTGGGAAAATTAGACAGCCATATGTAGAAGAATGAAGCTGAGCCTCTATCTCTCACCATATGCAAAAATTAACTCAAGATGAATTAAAAATTTAAATGTGAGACCTGAAACTATAAACGTCATTTAAAAGCCTAGGAAAGCCTCATGAAAACTCTACTGGACATTGGCCTCAGTAAAGATTGTAAGTAAGACCATAAAAGCAAATGCACAAAAATGAAAATAGACAAATGAGACTTAATTAAGCTAAAAGGTCCTGAACAGCACAAGAAATAATCAACAGAGTAAACAAACATCCTATGGAATGAGAAAAAATATTTACAAAGAAATAATATCCAGAACCTTCAAGAAACTCAACTGCACAAGAAAAAACAAATAATCCCATTAAAAATTGGACAAAGGATGTGAACAGACATTTCTCAAAAGAAAATACACAAATTATCAACAAACATAGAAAAAAAAAGGTCAACATCAACAACCATGAGAGAAATGCAAATTAAAACCACAATAAGATACAATTTTACACCGGTTAGAATGGCTATTATTAAAAAGTCTAAAAACAATGGATGTTGGGAAAGATTTGAAGGAAGCACTTATTTACTGTGTGTGAAAATGTTTGTGAAAATTAGTACAACCTTATGGAAAACAGTATGGAGATTTCTCAAAGAACTAAAAATAGAATTACCGTTTGACTCAACAATCCCTTTGTTATGTACCTTCCCAAATGAACAAAAGTCATTATATTAAAAAAGACATCTGCACTTGTATGTTTATTGCAGTACTGTTTGCAATAGCAAAGTCATGGGATTAAACTAAGTGCCCATTAGTGGATGATTGGATTTAAAAAATTGAGACATCTGAAACATAGACAAATGTGTGCAGTTTAAGGGATGACCCAAAGATATGATAATTATTTTCTCTTTGTCATGGCTTTATACTGCTACTGTCTAGTTTCTCAAGATATAATACACGCTTAAGAAGAGGCTTAGCCACCAGCATGGTATGTGTGTACCTATGCAACAATCCTGCAAGATCTGAATGTAGCCCAGAACTTAAAGTACAATTAAAAAAAAAAAAAAAAAGAGTCTTAGCATATCAATAATGAATGCAATTTTATATTTCAAATAATCTATTTTATTTTGGTTGAAACAACTTCTACCCAAATTGTCTCTTCTTCTTTTCTCTTTAGACAGAGTCTTGCTATGTTGTTGCCCAGGCTGGTCTTAAACTCCTGGGCTCAAGCAATTCTCTTGCCTCAGCTTCCTGAGTAGCTTCAATTTCAGAAGCAGCTACAGAAGCTAATATGTATCAAAGGCTTCTTATACATTATTATTATTTGCTCTAAGAATCCTTACCTAGCTAAATGGCCATTATTTTTATATCTTAACATGCTGGGGAAGAGCTCTGCTATAGGTGAAAGATGCTGCTCCAGGCCTTGGAGAGTCAACGTCGCTGGCTTCATGAAGCTTATGTTATAGTGGGGGATACAAATGAAGGAATACACAAATGTCATTTCAAACACAGTAAGTTCAAGGAAGAAACATCCAGCAATATAAAGGCAAAGACCTATTTGAGATGGAGTGACAACAGAAGGTCCCCAAAAGGTGACATTGGAGCAAAGACCAGAGCAAAGTGAGGGCCAAAGCCTTGGGAAGGTTTGACAAGGAGTACTCTGGGAGGGCAATTGGTTTCTTTGTTGCCTGTCTGGGTCCCTCCGAATATAAGCACTACAAATTCAGGAAACCTCAGTTATCATGCTAACTGCAGATATCACAGCATACAGTGCCTGGTACAGAGTAAAAATTCCATAAGTATTGAATTAAAACAGCTTTTAAAATATTTATCTTTTGAAAAATTAGTTTGTTGATAAGTTAGGGAAGAATTATAAAAATGCGGCATACAAATACATTTTAACAATAAATCTACCAAGATTCTTTCTAAGCAATGATGTGAAAACAAGTTCAACAAGTGTTATTAAGCAGTGGAAAATATGCACTGAAATTTTAAGTGGAATGTTGATTATTAAATGTACAAGGAAACAAAAGTAGACAGCTAAATAAACAAAAGAAAAAGGAAGTCACTCCATAAAAATTTAGTTTCTGTGAAAACCCACATTTCAGCTTTTAAACATTTTTCTGGGACTAACTATGCTGTTTGGGCTGTGTGGGAAGCAGATGCTGGGATGGAGTTAGAAGTTCAAGAGTTTTATTGCATGATAACACCTGTAAACAATGAAAAAGGAAGAAAGCAAGACAGAAAAGAAAGGAAAACATCTGTAGGTCTCCATGGATTGAAGCACTGACAGTTGTAAAGGGAAGACAGAGCTAGGGACAGAAGAGAGGAGAAGCAGGATTAGGTATAGGGTGCCTCAGGTTGAGTTACAGATCTGAAAATGTCTCCACCAACTCAGCAGGGAGCTCCGGATCAAACACTACCCTTAGAGGAGACCCCCTTTGGTTAGAAATGGCCAGGCACCTGGACTCCCACCATGATCAGTCATTTGCTATGGGCTGCCAGAGTGGAACAGAGGCAAATGATGCAGCAGGAATACCCGCAAGCTGTCAGCTCATTGTGCTTCTTGCAGCCTGACAGCAAGCTCTTCCTTGAAGGAAGACCAGAGAAGGGCACCTCCATGTATGATACACTCACAGAAGAGGAAACAGCTGTGATGTCAAACTGGATGGCCTGCAGGGGACTCACAACAGAGGCCTCACCTCTACCCTTCTTGATGTTCTCTCTGGTGCTGGTGTTAATAGCTTTATCAACAATCAGACTCCTTTTGTAAAAAAAGTAAAAAGTAAGTCCTCTGTCGACTTTGTCTACTTTGTGAGTCTTGGTTTTGTTAAAAGTAGATTATATGAATCAAAAATCCATGTCATTGGCTACAGATAAACTGCAAACACTGTAAATTGCTAAAAGCAAACAGAGCAGCTGAGGGTGCAACATCCTACCTCCTACCCTTTTCTCAAATTCCTTGTAGACCCTCCATTGCACATGGCTGTCCTGCACTAGTGGAGTAAAGCTGCCAGTTCAAGCCTCTATTAATATTAGCAGCATTTATTTCTAAAATGTTTTGTCTTGTTTATTAAGACGCACACATATGGAACTGGAAATGCTGATATTTCCTTCATTGCCTGTTTGGGGAATGGTGATAGTCTGTGACATGTAATGAGAGGATGAGTAAGAGCACAGACAGGTCTGCAGGCCTTTTGAAGGCAGTATTCTGTGAGGGATTCTGCTCATTGCATCTGCCAACTGCTGATATCAGGCAAAATACATGCAATTCAGGTAGCACTACCTTTAGTTCTAGCTCAAATTGCTCTTAAAGTGGCAACTTAACTACCATTTATTGAAGGCTTAATATGTATCAGAGGCTTTTGTACATTATGATTATTAATTGCTCTAAGAAGAGTAAGATTATTTCCTCTATGTTATAGATGGCAAATCTTTGACATAAAAGATTAAATATCTTGCTCAAACTCATGCAGCTACCATTTGGCAGAGCTCAGATTCAAATCCAGGTCTGATTCCAGGTTTCATATTCAAGCATATTCTAATTATTTCCCACAATGAGAACTTTAACAGCTTGCTAATATATTGTTACACGAAAATAGAAAGAAGAGTATCACTTTTTCATATACAGAATATGAGAATGTACACATTTATTTTTGTTTAGTAACTTTTTTTCAATCTCATAATTTTGCATTTTGTTTACTATGGGCAGCTACCCTTTCTGTGCCCTATTTATATTTCAAAAACTCTCTGTTTATTGCTGTGAAATTGAGAACAAATTTCTTATTAGTATTCAGGTGATAGTGAGAGGATGCTACCACATGATGCACAGGAAGAAGGCAAGGCTGTCATTATAAACTGAATGTGTGAGAAACGCCAGTCAATGCTGGTGGCTCATAAGCTCCCTCCCTCCCTCCCTCTCTCCCTCTGTCCCTTCCTCCCTCCCTCCATTCCTCCCTCCCTCCCTTCCTTCCTTCCTTCCTTCCTTCCTTCCTTCCTTCCTTCCTTCCT